>NC_035108.1:16135913-16788551 GCF_002204515.2 Aedes aegypti
GTAAACAACTTATTTTACACGACGGTTTCAAGGCTTGAAAAAACAAACTTAAGGTAAATATTACATTGTCTGTGATCACTTTGAAAATTGTGAGCTGTAAATCTATAAAAAAACTTCAAATTATTATCTCAAAATATGAAAGAATGGGTAATTGGTATGATAATTTGGCAAAGAACTTCAAATATGTTTAATATAGCTATTATATTCTCATTATTCTCATATTCTCATCTGGTGCTTATCGTAATAAAAGAACGTTTTTGCAATTTCTCATCGTAATAGGCTGTTTTTCATCACGCCTATCTGTCATGAAACGGCCTACTTTCCTGCACTGAAGTATGCAGTGCGGGAATAGTTATTACCTGGGAGGGAGAAACCAATACAAAATTTCTGTACGTCATAGTGAGCCGGGATTCCACTGTCACGAACTGTCACTGTAAGCCCAGATCTCAAACATTGGACTAACATGGAAAAAGCGCATAACTGAATAAAAGACATTTTCGCATTTCATCAAAAGTGACAAAAATTGAATGAAAATCAATTCATGCACATAATGCAAGTAATGTCACGTGAGCACCTTTCAACTGATTGAATATAAAGCATTGAAAAACGCATCGTTTTACTTTTTCCAATGAGAATTAATATTCGGTGCATAGAAAACTGTGGCCCTTTTTCCATGTTTGTTAGGAAAGATCGAAAGTACACAACAAAATAAAACTAGCGGTTTTCCCCAAGCCTGCCTTGATTGTTGTTGGCAAGCTGGAGTTATCTTGCAGTTCAAACAAACGTTGTTCAATATTTCATGTGTAGTATCGGTGCCTCCCTCCCAGGTCATTACCTAACTGAAACCAGTGCTGTAATGATTCATTACGCAACGCTTTCTCATTACGCAACTGTTTTGAGTTGGGTAATGAATCATAACACATTTTTTCAGAAATTGTAAAATAGTGGTGAATGCATTCCGACATAATTTCTCATACCCTCAAGTGATCTGCTTCGAAATTGAAAAAAATGTTGTTCGTAACTCGTTGCAGAACTCGATTTTTACAGCACGAGTCGTAAATTTATCCTACGAGGCTTGCATTCTGCAACTTGTTCCGTAAACTACTATGAAAACAGTGTTTCCCAACCGGTGGTAAACGTATTTTGAGTGAGTTCCTTGCATTTGCATTGCCATAACTCTATATTGAAGGAACTATCGAGATATAGAACACAAAACCAATGCAAATGCAATCCAAATAACTATCGAGGTAGCCTTGAAAACCAACTTTTCCTATGGTTCTCGAGATATCGAATATGAGAGTTGACTGTATTTATAGTTCTCTGTTAAAATTCCGTGTCGATTACTCATAGGAAAACGAAGTTACACCATATTAAAGTAAAGCATTCCTCCATATTAAACTTGAGCATTTTACTTTTTTTTTATTCTGAGATCTATTGTATTTTAGAATAATTACCCAGATTTTTTTGGAAGATCTCTGGCAGATATAAGATGTTACGCTTTACAGATTTCATACGAGACGAAAGAAATTGCTCAAGCACAATGCATAGGCTGGTTTTAACGGGTCGTCGTTGGTGCGTCATCCCCGCATTCCCTGAGTTACCTTCTCAGGGGACCTGTTTGCAGATTTCCCCCTTGTAAAAAACAATAAAAAATACGAGACGGTTAGCAGATTCCATTAGTTTAAGCATGTTTTTTTTTTTTTTTGATAAAATCTATTTAATCTTGTAACTTGTAAGACAACAAATGTAATGTTTCTATATAATAATAAAGATTTGAACTGGCACACGCTACGTCGGAACCAAAAGATTATAAAAATCGAATGTACATCGGATTTTTGCTCGCTAGAGATTAATTTGTGGTCTATATTTTCATAATCGGTTTTAAAATAGTCTATCGGTGAAATTTTGTCCATACATTTTGTTTGGGCTGGAATGCGTTGAAAATGAGATTTTCATGGGTTGTAGTACAAAAAAGCTAAAAAATGAAAAAAAAATCTATCGTTGAAATATTTTAACCCTCCTGTTATGAAAATATAACCCAAATACTGAAATCTAGCTAGAGACATAGCGTGTGTCATCAAACAACTTTGCAACTGATAATAAATCTTCGAGCTGTTTAGTAGAATACCTATAAGTAGATGAAAAAACCGAATTTAGTACTATACCATTTAATTCCACTAGAGTTTGTATCCTTTGACAGATACGCGTATTTCGACCTCAACTGCAAGGCCGTCTTCAGTGTCGTGTACTAGACTCGAGTCGGCACCTCCAAACAAACAAAAGTTCAAGAAGCGCAAGATTAAATTAATTGCTTCAACAAACTGCAATGATTGGTCACCTTTCTTATCCCAAACTTTATCATGCAATTGAGAGCAAATTATACCTTTCATCATGTCCCTCACGTAACACGTGAATACGTAATGCACAATGCGCATGCAGTCCTACTATTCCGGATACCGCAAACCCTTATTGCACATTACTCAATAAATTTCCCATATATCAAGTGCGCATTGTGACCGATTCTTTGGAATCGCACTTGCCTTCGATATCTGATTATTCAAACCAGGCAGCAGCAAAAAAAAACTCACCCACATCAATCGAGAGCACGCTCTGCCAATAGTTTTCCTCTCCAGTGCACCCTTTCGTAGGTATATGCAATATCTATGTGGTCTATGTGCATCAAGCACGTGTTACATATGGTGATCGCTTCTAGGAGGCCCAATTCAACTGCATTTGAAATACACGTTGAGGATCCCTTAGAGGGGCACTTGGCACAAGAAGATGCAATCAAGAGCATGGGAAGGCGCGGAGGAAAGGTGCTAATAGCATGTTTGTATCCAAACTCAGTGCGAGATATGGACAGTGGTACCGCTCATAGGCCAAACAATTAAAAAACAAGTTGTCTGTTTTTTTTTATTCAACTTTATCTAAGCATCTTCATGTGTCATTGACTTTGCGAAAAAAAAACAAAAGAAATCAACAAAGAAGCAGTTTTCAGAATGTGGCGAAATTACAGACATTATGTGTTGGTCCAGAACAGCTCGTTTTCATGAAAAATCTGGTTATTTCTGCATTCTGCAGACAATAACTTCGTGAACCAAACTCAATAAAATTTATAAAAAATAGATGTGTCGAAGCTTCTTTCTCTTCGCGGCTACAAAGCAAAGCCCTGCTGAAGGTGTCTGGGTTCAATCCCGTTCAGTCCAGGATGTTTTCGTAGAGAAAATTTCCTTGACTTCCCTGGAAAATATCATCGTAGTTGCCACATGATATACGAATGCGAAAATGGAAACTTTGACAAAGAAAGCTCTCAGTCTAGCTAGAATCACAATTCAAAAAAAAATATTTGACATTTTTTGATATTATCAGATATTGTATCAAATAATTTATGACCACTCCGTAGACCAAATGGTATCACTGTGCACGGTGGCTCTTGGGGCGCCTTTGCAGCTCGCCATAATAACCACCGTGATGGAAATGATGATCCTATTCGGGGTGCGCTCGATTATCGTCGCTGATAGAGAGCCAGCCACAGGCCACCTACCGCGCCGCCGATCGAGTGCATTCCTCTATTGTTTTCCAGTCGAATCCGATAACTCACCGCGAACGGAGGGATCCGATCTTCTTCGGGCCTTCCAGCATCTGTCCGATCCATTAGTTTCGTCCAGGCATTCAGATATTCTTGCTCGGTCCTCTAGTTGCTGTGTGTGTGTTCTCGTTACAGTTCTTAATATTTTGAGATATTATCTCGAGTAATTTTAGAAATGCTTGGATACATTCTATCGAGTTGTCTCAATTTCCTTCAGAAATTCATCAAACCTCGATAACCAATTGTTCATCGTAATGTTCTTAGCCCTCTTCAAAGAATACAGTGCTATCGAGTGTTGTTTGATTGAAAAACAAATCATCATTAAATTAAACGTTGGCATCTGTTCATAAGCAATGAAATCGAAATCAACTGACAAAAGTGAAGAGCAGCAAGAAGAAGCCCCTAACGTGCTGGAAATCATCCAATCAGGCTCGTTCAAGTGAGGTGTGGTGCCGAAGCGTGCCATCGGGTCACGTGTGGTGAGGCAAATTTTCCCATTTTCGGATCTCGTTCATTGGGAAAATCTTCGAAGAAAGTGATGCGTCAGTGTTTCGGGGCGGCGTGTGTGTGTCTACGTGCGTCTACCGAAAACAATTACCCAAGAAAATCTGCCTTTTAAGTGAAATGCGGTGGTCACGTGAAATTTGCGCCGAGTGTGCCAATCGGATGGAATATCAATTGCAAAATGGTTTTACTATATCTGCGCCCCGCTAATGGAAGCATAAAGTATCCGTTTTAGTGCAGAGACAGCGCAAAGTGAGCATACGAAGGAAGAGCATATGGAAGAAAGTTTTCTGATGTTTTCCGTTCGAACGAAGGAGTTTAATAGCCACATAAAGGCTTGGCGTTCGGTGCGAGATTGGTAACTTCAGTGATTTCGAACATACTCGTTGGGCTCGTCAAACTTCGTATGGTTGATGGGGTTGTTTGCACGGAATAAGGGTTGAATGAGGGAAAATGAAGCAATGATTGGCACGAGGGTGGTTTCTAATGTCATTGTCAATACCAATGTGTTTAGCAAAACTATGACAACGCCTAATTAAATTGTTTGTTTGTTATAGGTTAAAGATTTTCAAACAATTCAGAATGATTCTATGACACTACCCCGAACGCCACTACCCCGAATGCCACTACCCCGAACGCCACTACCCCGAAAGCCATTACCCCGAATGGGTCATTACCCCGAACGCCACTACCCCGAATGGGTCACTACCCCGAACGCCACTACCCCGAATGGGTCACTACCCCGAACGCCATTACCCCGAATGGATAACATTTTGAGACATATTCTAGTTAGAGAGTGAGGAGATAATTGTCCGATTCCTTTTAAGTATTTCACGAGTTTGGCTCAAAAATGTATTTTTCAAATATTAGAAGATAAAAAACCAGCTAGTTGTTCAGCAAATAATTTGTACACACTTAGTTTTGTCCTCTAATTTTGGGAAGATTCACACAGCCACATTGCAATGCTCTGAAGAACAGCCCATTTCGAAAAGAATGGTGAATTTATTATGAGAAGAATAGCTTTAATATGTACAAAATTAGGATGTAGTAAAATCTCTCATTGGACATCGGAAGCCACTTCCTTTATTCATTTCATAGGTGTCGGGCATTAAGATTAAGATCGTCTTAAAGATATTGTTCCGTAAACGATGATAATGGAAGTTCACCCTGATATAGTCACTGCAAAAGTTGTTCTATGGAACCCACCTAAAAACCAACCTAATAGACGACCGTTCCGCTATCGCACTTGTACACTTGTACATGTTAGAAAAATCGGCGGCATCTGATTGACGCTACAGTAAGAACTGTTGTTGATTTGTGGGATCATTAATTTGAATTTCTGTGATAACCACAAAAAAATATTTTTTTGATTCAAGATAATGAAGAAATGATGGCAGAAAAGTGGTGGGTAAATCCATAAGAGATCTGTCTTTTTTAATACAAGAATATAAAAGAAAGGGAAAATTTTCGATTAGAATTATAGCAGGAATCACTTTAGTGAATGTCTTCAAGATATATTCCTTTATGAAAAGCTGTTCTATATGGAAATATTAGTGACTAGCTTATCAAACAAAAACGTGAAAGAACAGCCTATTTAAAAAAGAAGGGCAAATTTCTGGTGAAATGTTTGCAGCTATGACGTGAATGATCACTGTAACAACGTGATGCTATGACACAACCTATATTCATAAGAAAGAAAAATATTTGTTCAAAAACAAAATTGAAATATGAACACCACCAACAAGTCCAAATACCGGTGATTACGCAACTGTTAAGCAATACCATATTGAGGGTTATGGATTCGAATTCCTTTCAGTCAATAAAAGGCTTATTTTAGTAAAGCCCATTCACAAATTTCGTAACGCTGAAGGGAGCAAAAAAGTTTGTGGGTGGTTGTCCTCAAAATGTTACAGCCCATTCACAATATGTAGAATTTCCATACAAAAAAAAAGTACGAGGGGGTGGGTAGGTGTTAAAAATGGCAATTGTTGGCGAAATGAAATTTGTGAATGAACCCTTGAATTGCGAAGGTGCCCACTGAGCTGATAAACAGGCACTGTCTCAGAAAGAATGAGAAGAATATAGTTGCCATCAAGATATTTCGAAAGAATAAATATATGATGAACATTTTACCGACGAATTTTACGTGCCATTAATTACCAGCCTTCATTAGAGACGCATTTTTGCACGCAAAACAAGATACTGTACTGTATCTCATACTATTCGGGGTAATGGCTCATTCGGGGTAGTGGCATTCGGGGTAATGACCCATTCGGGGTAATGGCGTTCGGGGTAGTGACCCATTCGGGGTAGTGGCGTTCGGGGTAGTGGCGTTCGGGGTAATGGCGTTCGGGGTAATGGGATGGAGCCATTCAGAATATTCCATTTGATTTGACTTTGAGGTTTCTAGCTCAATTCTTGTCTATCGTATGAGAAAGGTGGAACAACCTTTGCAATCAGAAGAGAATCCTGTCAATCATAGACGCATTTTGACATATTCTCAACAACTTTTATTATTACACAGTCAATTGGACTTACCTTTACCTGCTAGTTGCTAGTAAGGTAAGGTTACAAGAATAAATCTAAATACGCCTTCAGTATACGTGAGAAGCTTCTATTTGCGCCTCTTTCTAATGTCTTCGAAATAAATGTTTCGAATGTGCATCAGATGATTTTCATGTGAGTGACTTTTACCCCAAAGTTTCAAAGTTTTTTGTATAACTTTGATCTTATTTCATGTGGAGGCGTAACTAGTCCAAAGTGCTTTATAGTGAATTAGTACTTTACGCATCAAGTTGCAGAATAATGTTTTTTTGCAATTTCTCATCGTAATAGGCTGTTTTTATCACGCCTATCTGCCATGAAACGGCTTACTTTCCTGCACTGAAGTATGCAGTGTGGGAATAATCATTACGCAACTGAAACCAGTGCTTTAATGATTTATTACGCAACGCTTTCCCGTCCGCAACTGTTTTGTGTTGCGTAATAAATCATAACACAACATTTTTTTCAGAAATTGTAAAATAATGAAGAATGCATTCCGATATAATTTCTGACACCCTCGAATGATCTTCTACGGAAAATATTGTACGTAACTCGTTGCAGAACTCGATTTTTACAGCACTCGTCATAATTATCTATATAAATAAAAATGGAATGGTGTTTGTATGTCACGAAATGGCTTAAGAACGGGTCAGCGGGTTTGGATGATTAATTCTACATTTTTTTCGTCAAGGGTTCCGACGTGTTTGTGTGTATAAAAGTTGCAGGATATTCACCGGGAAAGTCGAAAAAACGAGAGTGAACGGAACTGTCATTTTGTATGGGACGATTCGTAGTGGTTTTCAACAGCCTACTTGATGGCAAGACGAAGTTTGCTGGGACCACTAGTTATTAATATAATATTAATATTATTAATTTACTACTCGAGCTGTAAAAATCATCATTCTGCAACTTGTTCCGTAAACTACTATTACGTGCTTGTGTTGTGAGGAAAATTACGACGAGTACAGTAATTTGTAAAGATTTCTAGATCGAGTCGCGTACAACATTTTTTTGTTTTTCAATAAATGACAACCGAATTCAGTACTACTAAATTTAGTATACCAATTGATTCCACTAGATTTTTTTGACAGATACACGTATTTCGACCTGAACTTGAAAGGACGTCTTTAGTGGCGTGTTCTAGACTCGATTTTTTTTTAAATTAGGGGTATCAGAAATCATATCGAGATTAGCTCACCACTATTTTGCAATTTCTGAATATTATTGTGTAATAATTCAATACGCAACTCAAAAGAGTTACGTACTTAATGAAAAAGCATTGCGTAATGAATATTACAAAACTGCATACAATTTCAGTGGCCGTTCCATGATATATTAACGTGATGAAAAACTGCCCATTATGACGAGAAATTGAAAAAAGTAGTACAGGTATGTTCCGTATTTATCAACACGATTGGCAATTTTCAGTTGACAAAAACGGAACCGTTACAAAAACGGAATAATTTTCTTAGAATTTTTTTTTTATTTTTGCTTATTTGAATAGAAAATTGCAGTTTTGTCAGGATAATACACATTACCATCATATTGATGCAGAGTATTGATGTTTAGGAGCTGTGAGGAGCATTTAGATTGTTCATTCGTGTAGGTTCGTAATCAAATTTGATTATAGTCTCCAATCAATCAATATGATTTTGCGATACATAATTGATAATTTTAGTTTTCATGGTTAGAATTTCAACAAATGTTATATAGAATATTTAAACGATAATCACATAAATGTACTTTGCATCATTAGATGCGTCATTTTTGTAAAAATGACTATAAGAAAGTGGGTCAAGCTGATCTTTTTTTTCAAAAAGATTAAGCGAGAAACAACTAATTTGTCTACTGTTTATCCACATCATGCGGTTTTTCTTCTTCTTTATGGCATTACACCTCAACTGAGAAAGAGCCTTCTTCTCAACTTAGTGTTCTTATAAACACTTCCGCAGTGATCAACTGAGCTTTTTTGCCTAGGTATATTTTTGCATTTTTGGCGACACCCGATTGGCGATCAAATGACGTTATGTTACGAAAGTTTTACTAACTGAAATCAAGTAAGCACAACAATGCGGCACGGTAACAGCATTATATGCGCATATAGGGTAATCATTTGATGCATGTCAGTTTTATATACGCGCTATTATAATGCCAGAAAAGGCGAAAAAGCGTTCCATTATAGTGCAAAGATATAACCGTGCTTCTCTGCACCACTAATGCTGATATAAGACCACGTGAGAAACGTCAGATGTTTTCGCCAGGTTTTTAGGGCGAATATTTTGTGCTTTCGCGTATGCAGCCAGAGAGCTTTCGCGTATGCGGCCAAGCAACTGGTACACGAGGTAAATGAATTAATGAATGAAAATTTAATAGTATGCAAAAATGTAATAAAATGATTCAAATAGTACTTCTCCGTATCAGACTTATTCATTTTGGTGATTTTCTTCCTTTTGAGGACTTGCAATTGCCACATTTTGATCTACGTTTTATGATGATGAAATTCCTCATTTTGCGTCTCGAACCTGCGACACCCGTATTGTTGAGTTGTTGAAGTTCTGCTCCTTTGCTCCTTCGGCCACATAAGATGAATAGTATTGGAAAGAAAAGTGACTAATTCAAACCATCACTTTTCCCCGTCTTAAAACCTGCAATTGTAGTAGTGAGAAGATTTATGTTTGACTCCCTCTTACCACTATATGCAAATTTAAAGCACGTGGTTGGCATTTAAACATGCCCTGTATGCGAATATAAAGCCAATATAGTGCTTCTTTAATGCCTGTATGCATCAGGCTTTGAAGCATTAATGATGCAGTAATAGGGTTTCTATGCAGCGGGAGTGCTGTTATAAGGTGTGTAAGCATTTGTAGTGCTATTATAATGCATGTACGCATCTATGATGCTGATTAAGGGCTTATTATTAGTGCTTATGGTTACTTGGGACATCCACGGTTTCCTGTGCTTTGAGTTGTCAAAATCTTATTAGTAAAATCATTGTGATGATTTTTCTCCTAAATTTATCACTATCAACTTTGACAGGAAAGCACTAATCGTCAATCTTAAACAGCGCCACCATTGTTTTTTAACATTGCGTTAGATCACGAATAGACTGGCTATTGACTAAACTAAGTTCTAGTTTACTGTTTAGTAAAAATAATAAATGAGCTCATCAAGAACACAAAAGTATACAAACTCCAGAACAATCATCACAAAATTGGAACTTTTTGGTAAGAAACTCTTTTGTAAAGTTTTATGAATATAGCTGTTGGTATAAGACTCCTAATTAACCTTTTGGTCACCATGGGCCAGGGACGCAATCTGGCGGGACAAAATTAATTACTCGGTAACTAAGCGTTTCCAACATTTGGTGTCTTCGGCAAAGTTTTTTTTCAACAACGAGGACCATCTACTGACATAAACGGATAGTTCGTAAATCGTCCGCATAGATGGCGCCACAATCTAACTTTTTAATGTGACGTTCTAGAGACTTGGCATGTTCGGCAAAGTTTTTCATTTTGATAAAATCAACAACCCTCTCAAAGACGTCAAAATACCACACCCTACTGTTTTCGAGTTATTGTCAAAATAAGACCAAGTTAATAAAACAAACGGTTTTATCACCGAGTTTTACATGTTTCTTAAGAACCATGCCATATAATATTTTTTGCTGATAAAAATACAGCAAACACAAACTCTGGTAGAAAGTTTTTAATAATACGACGCCTAAAAATTGAGAAATAAGGAAAAAACTTGAAAAATAGTGCAAATTTTCAATCTTAATATCTCCAAAAGCACAGAGGTATTTTGGTGCGCATGTGGATGAGGGGTTCATGTTTGTTCAAAATCCCAGCAAATGTGGGATGTGAGAAATTTCGCAAATTGTCAGCCATTTAACCTTTTTTCCCTCTTCCTTGATGTAAACTTATTATAAGAAGATTCCAAAATTTTCTATCTACTCAATGTCAGTTTGCTATAATTTGTGCAATGCTATCGCGTTTGAGAGATAGAAGATAATGTCCAAAATATTAAGGGGTCAACAGTCTTATCAAAAATAAAATAAACTCGATCATGTCTCCTGCCGTTGCCTAAACATTCTTGAATTCATTCCCAGGTGCATCCCTTATTAAAAAAAGAACTGAACATTTATGTCTACAGTAATGACCCAATTTTATCTACCCCCGATTTTAGTACCCTTTTTGACCCGATTTTGTCTACCCCCAATTTTAGCATCCTTTGTTCCCGATTTTGTCAGCCTAAAATTTATATTTATTTCAATTCGATTAAATAAGTCTATACTGGCAATATTGGGTGCATAAAGTCAATAATGGTCTTGGCCACGTCTATACAATCATCTAAAGATCGATTTTTTTTTTAATTTTAAATTCTTAATAATTATCCAAGAAACTTATCAATGTTACCTTAGATTACGGTACATATAAAATGGCAGTAAAAAATCAATGTTTATATTAACTATATCATAAAACTAAGTCCTTAAATTAAAATAAAACTTGAAACCAGTCGAAAAATGTTATCCCGATTTTAGCTCTTTTCCGATTTTGTCAACCCCTAATGCAGCATGGGGCTGACAAAATCGGGACATTACTGTATCACATTTACGTCAAAAATTCTTTGATGCCATGTTATGTAAGAAAAATGAGAGGTCTATGCAATTTACTTAAGTACGTATTCAACTAATCACAAATTCCAGTTGTAGCTAGGACGTGGCCAGAGCAAATCTTGATTGTTGAAGGATGTGTCCATTTAATCCATCAGCCCATGCTAAATTTGATAACATCAATTAATTAGTGGATAGGAAGCAATCAAACCTCATTGAATCGTACATGACTTGACACCTACCATGTAGTGCTCAAGATTAACATCATGTCAAAAATTCAACCCTGATGCTATTGAAAAACATTAAAATTGCTTCAAAATAAATATTTAGCTTATTCTATTCTATTCGGTTGTAGGACATTTCCCAGAAAGTCAAACCCCAGAACGACATTCCCCAGAATGACGTTCCCCAGAAATCCATTCCCCAGAATGGGACATTTCCCAGAAATCCATTCCCCAGAATGGGACATTCCCCAGAAAACCATTCCCCAGAATAGGGCATTCCCCAGAATGGGTTTTATATGTTTGTAAAGAGTGGAAAAAATTGGTAGTTTAGTTTTTTTTGTCGTTAAGAAATGAATTGATTCGAATTCCCAGAAGCTTCGAATTCCGGACACAGACGTCAATTCACCCAAAATATTATTTTGTCAAAATCATCATTATGGATCTCAAGCGAATAAAATCGGAATTAAGAGGCCTATTTTGTAAATCGAGCAGATTCATGTGACTCGTCTGTGTTCATTGTCGATCAAAGCAAGCATGCATATTTCAGATGTCACCCGTCGACTACCATAGTAATCCAGTCACATAGAGTGACAACTGTCGAAAATCTCGAGTGACAGAGCTGAGTCGAGTGATTTTTTCGGTCGACAGTGACTCTAGTCGAGTCATTTTGATCGACTCGACTTATAAAATAGACCCCTAAGTTAAAAAATCTTTTGAACGGCGAGTGTTTGCTTCCTTTTTCTCAGGCAAACCATCTAAGCTGCCGTCCATAAATCACAAATTTCAAAAAGGTTGTACGGTCAAAAAATCACGAAGGGGGAAAGAGGTGGTTTTGTGGCTAAGTGGTTCATCGGCAGACCCAACCATAATCTTAGGAGGAAAATGCTGTTTAAAAATTTTCTTAATTGTGTCTTAATTAATTTCATAATTGTGCTACTGTAGTTTCCCTGAATATCATTTCCCTGAATGCCACCTCTCCGAATGACCCGTTTCGCCGAATAGTGATGCAGTTCAAACAGGTGCAAGAATAGTCTTTAAGGACTGGGTGCTGAGCTAGAGTGAATGATTAGCAATTAAAAGAAGAAGATAATATAGATTTGAACGTCATCCTCGACTAAATATATCTTGCCAAAAATGCCAATGATGGTGAAACTCGAAAGAACCGCCAATCAAGTGAAGAAAGGTGCATATTAGATGACCGGTTCGTTATCACCTCGAAACACAAAAGTTATGATAATTATAAGAGCTAAAAACTTTTCGGAAACTAGGCTATTCGGGGAAACGGGTTGTTCGGGGCACTGGCATTCTGGGAACTGGCGTTCGGGGAAACGACATTTGGGAAACCGACGTTCGAGGAAAAGTAGCTCAACCGTTTAACATAAGCTGTTCCTACATATGCCATACTGTGTTTTATGATCAAACTCGATCCAAGCTATTGTTTTTTTTGTTTTCATAGTTATTCTTTCTTTTTTTAAAATTGGCTGTTCTTTCTAATTGTACTTTCAAAGGGAGATTGGTGTAGTGTAATATGTCACAAAGGAAATTAATGGAATTTGTTTTTCGGCTTTCATGGCATATTCTCCCTTCTTTTGAACATATGCTGTTCTTCTTAGGTTTATTGTCTAAATAATAAGGGATGGTACACATATTATGTCACACTAAATTTTAACTTTTTCGACGAGAAAATCGTCAAAAAATATAAAAATCGTCCAAATGGTTCGAATTACATTTCCGACCATAGGTGGTTAATTTTAAAGAATTTTTGATTTAAAGATTCTCCACTCAATAAATGAAAGACTGCAACAAACCGAAAGTCCTACCGTTAAAAATAAAAAAAAACAATACGAAAATGTTTTACCTATGAAAATTATGGTTTTCCTCGAATTTTCCAGTTAGATGCATTCACTATTTACTATTTACCATTTTCCTGGATTTGAACACCTCAAAGATCTCTTGTTATTTTTTTTTCTGGGGAATGTCCCATTCTGGGGAATGGTTTTCTAAGGAATGTCCCATTCTGAGGAATGGATTTCTGGGGAATGTCCAATTCTGGGGAATGTCGTTCTGGGGAACGTCATTCTGGGAAATGTCGTACAATCTTCTATTCTATTCTATTCTATTCTAAATATTTCAAAAATAAAAAAAAAAATCATTTTTTGTTTGTTGATGAAAACGGGATAATTTATTGACGAAATCGGAACGTGACAAAAACGGAATATACCTGTATTTGCAATTTCTCATCGTAATTAGCTGTTTTTCACCAAGCTTATCTGTTATAAAACATACTTCTTTCCTGCACTGAATTGTGCAGTATTGTAAGAGATATTACGCAAATGATTTCAGTGTTGATTTAGAGACCTACAACCAAAAAAGTGTTTTGAATATATTCATAAAAAATGCGCCGCAATAAACTTGTTGAAGAGTTTATGAAATCGAACTAGATATCAGGTTTGGACCAAATATTTGTATTACTATGAGACCCACAATGTGATGGATGGAAATTTGAAAATAAGATCAGTTTTCTCCGACGATGACCTCGTACGTATCTTTTGCTGTGGGTAAATTTGGTCAATGGAGAAGATTTTTTCTTGAGCGCCATAATTACAATAATCTGCAACAAATCTTGTTGTGAATCTGTCAAAAATAATGTAAAATTCCACAGTAATCATTCATTTCACAATTATAAAAAATCCACGGACAAAACCTCAAATTCTCAAAATTATATTTTAATATTTTTGTATATTCCTACACTATTAAATGATGCTTTTCCAAAATTACAAATTGATTGATTATGTTTTCGATTTTGACAGAATATTCTATGCTAACAGTTCAGAGAAATTTTGTTGTTGCAAAATCAGCTAATGAAATGTATTTCATCAAAATCGGAATCAAGTCTCGCGTTGAGTATCATACAGGCGTATCTGCAGTGAACGATTTCTCTTCGTCGATTTTCTCTTTGCATTATTTCAAGGAATTCAATCCATTTTCGAAACATTTTACGGTTCAGTACGATGAAGGATGATGAATACTTTATACTGAGGCAAAAATAACAGTTGAAAACAGTCGCTCGGCCAAGTTATTAGCCAAAGAGAAAATCGATGAAGAGGAATCGATCACTGCAGTTACGCCCTTATGATACTGAACGCGAGAAGTTGATCTTCCCAAAAAAAAAAAGATTAATTTGAAAAGGACGACTTGTGCATAGCAAAAATTTGTGATTATTAAGTAGCACGCAATTTGGAAATCGGCGGAAAATTGTGGCAGGCATTTGAAAATTACAAGCGTTAGTGAACATCTGAGTCAGATCTGACCAGGGACGAAAAAAATCATTCTCACTATACTCAATTGATTGACATTCATGCCACCATCAAAGTAACCGCACTACCACCAATATGATTGTACCAATGAAGATGGCACAACAATAGATGAAGAAAACAACAACGATGCCCGTATGTCGTTGGTGTTTTTGATTATCAGAACCAGAAGAGTGCTGCTATACGAGTAATTAACGATCCGATGAACGGTATCGATGATATTGACACGTCTTTAGTGTGCTTAGTGTAAAAATTACAACTTCCCGAAGCGGAAGAAGAAAGTCAAGCTGATTCGAATGAAAATCATTTTTTGTTTCCGATTATCACAAAGCGGTTGAGTATCGGCAGGTCAAAAGGAAACTGACAATCTTGCAGCAAGCGCTTTGCCAATCTTTTTTGTAGGGTAAAAGCACCGGTTTTGGCAGCCTAAGAGAAAATGTCAATAAAAATTAAATGGGAAGCCGTATTTATACTACAAATATCATAACATGTCAAATGTAAGCTTCCGATCCATATTATGTGTGTAAAATATCAAAACTGAGCTAAAACCATTTTTTCGCTTTGAAAATCCCGTTGGTTAATATAGGCCAACGGAACCAGTTTCGACCAGAGATTTAACTTCGGTTCCTAAATTGGCCAATTGCATTGATTTCTCATGAGAGTGGCCAAATAAGGAGTGCCCTGGCCAAATTAGGTGTATGGGAGTTAAAATTATAAAGAAAATTAATTGTTTTTCTTATGTTTTGAAACAATTTGGACGAGTAAATGAATGTAGCTCTATCATATGAATGTGATCTAATGAACACAAAAGGTTTCATGCTGATTGGCTATGTAAAACGATGTATAATCTACTATGGCTACAACTGGCGTATGGCCATAACCGGTGCTTCTACCCTATTGTCAAGGTGGGGATAAAAACAAATAAAAATCAACGAAGATCCTACCCAGCAAGCGTCAATATAGGCGAGAGTAGTATTTTCGTCCCTGGATCTGACCATTTGTCAACCAATCATGGCCCTTCCAACTAAACTTCAGTTCGCTAGAAATTTACATGAATCTGCCACAACATACACCGAGCCACGCTCAACAGTCAAACGGCCTAGAGGACGCTCCGCATTATTGACTGCTTTTTCAATCACTTCTCGATGAAACCGCCAAGAATCGAAGCGATTCTGTGATACATATTTATGGCAGAACATGTTCAACTTTCATCAATCGCTTGTGAAGATGGTGAACCCGCCGTGAGAGCTCGGGCGTGAAGCTATCGCTCAAGAGGTCGCGAGTTTGATTCCCGAATACTGTTTTATTATAATTTTCTCTTTTAGTTTGATAGCTATTTATACAGTTAACTTTCCCTAACTCGATATTGAAGAGACCATCGAGTTAGGGAGGTATCGAGTTACAGAACACAAACCCAGTGCAACTGCGATCCAAGGAACCATCGAGTTAGCCAAGAAAAACAACTTTTACTATGGTTCTCTAACTCGATATCGAGATACGGAATATCGAGTAAGGGAGAGTTAACTGTAGCTCATTTTAATCATTTTATAATTTTAAAATCGCAGAGGAAAATCTATTATATATGATGGATGTCTTATGTTACATTCAGTCCTTCATAATTTTACAGGTTTCGTTCGTACAGTGATGTATATACAAACATACAATTTTCAATACTTTATGTCGTTAATTGTAAACAAAAATTATAATTACAATACACACCTACCTCGAGGGAGTTTAGTTCGAACAACGATGTTTTGCCTTCTGGAGTCTGTTTGTAAGAAATTGATAGTTAATATTTCAATAAATTTCATTAGCATTAAGTATTTCGCACAATTTCGTAGGTGGTACAGTACTAGACCATTGTATGAGGGTTGCCTCCTTCCCGTTCGTTACCAATGTTAGAAATTTGGGACTAACCTCTAACTCTTAGACAAGACTGACGCATCCTCCAATAATCGAGAGCTGTCCTGGCCACGTCCTTGCGAAAGCTGGAGAATGGGAAAGGATGATTAATTGAATACCTACTTATGAAAGATGCAGAGAACTCTACGACCTCTCATAGGTGTTACGGGATGTATTGGAACGTTGATGGAAAGGGTAGTGCCATAGAGTACGTTCGGTAGACGTTCTGGCCGACAAATGGTTAATATTTACGCATTTTGATCATGCGCTGCTGATCAGAACAAACTCACCAAATTCCTTTTTCGAAACTCCTCTGCAATCCGTCGCTCCTCAAATAATGAACAACCTCATCAAAATGCACGCACTGCTCAAAAAATAGACCAAAAATTGCAGTTCATAATCCATCCCGAACCGAGCATTCACGAACCACATTCAATTTTTGAATCAACACGCTTAACACACACAGTAGATAAAAAAAACGAGTCGCGCGAAACGAATTCAATTGTTGGAGCCATCACAAAGCACTCTCGAGCAAAACGCAAGCAAATCGAAAACATATTTCCACAGAACATTTGCACGTGGCATAGCACCATCGGCCGAATCTAATTTTCACCAGCCGAATCAAAACAAAAAATAAGAAAAGAAGTGAACGAGGTAAACGTGACACAAAAACTCGGTACCGTAATCCGGGGTATCATTGATCAGCGGGGTAACATTGATCGGAATGACTCACCTCATCAAAAGTTAGTATTATCATTTATTGATGAAACATTTTCAAATCATGAATGGTGCTTCTCTTTCTTATATTCATAAGCTAATAAAAGTTAATATTTTTGTGAAAATTGAGTTTACCTTCTGCGTGAATTTGTCAACTTTTCGAAAAAATGATAATAATTGTTAAGGATGACACTACCGAAGATTCATGTCTCACATAACTTCTGCAAACGATATAAGCAAGCAAAATGTGGTTCTTACTAAAAATGGCATCGCCGAAAACGATTCCGTTGTCAAAACTCTTATAAGTATGCTCAATTAGGCAACATTACTGAATTACTGTTAGGAATGTAAAATTCCCTTAGGAAATTGCCTACCTTTAGGCGTATTCTGTGGATCGAGGTGTTTTTAATTTTAAAATAACTCAAAAAGTAAATGACTTGTAAGCGTTTCGTCTTCATTTTCGGCTTCAGGGGCCATGATTTAAGTAAGTAACGACATTTTCATTATTATCGAACGTTGTTTATATAGGTGATCAATGTTACCCCATATCAACTAAATCAAAAAATCGCCTAAAACATTTTTTTAACATGCTTAAATCTTTAAATAAACAAAATACAGTATATAGTCTCGAGCTATGGGTGGCAGTACTTGTTTTAAAAATATAAAACCTGCAACATTTGCATTTTCAAACGAAATATTGAAGAAACATTCAGAAAAATGATCAATGTTACCCCGGATTACGGTATAAGTTAACTTTTCTTAATGTGCACAAAATGACAGCCACTTTCATGTTAGTTAAATAACCATTGTAAGGGTTAATATTCCTAGGATTGAGTGGAGGTCCAACATCCGTCTAACAAAATCAATTTCCAACTCATTTGCGAGATAGCTTTGTTCGCTACCTAGAATTTTCAGAGTCCAACCATTGCTCTTCCTTCGTGTGATGTTGTGTTCTTTATACCTTATTTTGTGTTCAAAGTGTATCAATCATGTGACTTAGTAAAGAAGAAAACGTATTCGTGTAACCACTGCCCAACTAAGCAACGAAAGAGCGATGAAGTTCGGTAACTACAACCTGACGACGGAAACGGCAAACAGAAGGCATCTCTTTCTTTTTCGCATCAAAAAAGTGAAGAGCACTGCAAGCTACATCGTTGGCAAAGTGCACCGGAAAATCGGCACAGTGAAACGCAAAATGCACCAAAGGCACCAGCATCGACACCAACCGTCTCCAGTTCCGGCCATTGCCGCCATCCCAGATGGTTCCACCTCAGTCACCAGCACCACTGCCACCAGCATCAGCCGTCGAAGGCCTCCGGGGTTGAACCGTTCCGAGTCTCCGTTGTCCTACCGAGCGTCCCTGTTTGACGAAAGGAACATCTGCGGCAGCGAATTGAGTCGTTCGAACGTCAGTCGAACTAAGTTTTCACCTCAGGACTTTCCCACCACATGGATGGAAGGAGGCAACTCATTCGATCCATGTTTTGGTCAGGGAAAGATTGCCGGACAAGATGAAACGTTTCAGGTTTTTAGCAACAAAGCACATTTATTTCACAAAAATAAAACTATATCAGGAAGAAGGCCTCTGTTCGTGAAAAACTTTCAGCCTTTCAATTCACTGCAACGGGAAATCTCTTTGGCTAAAAAACAGCACAATTTTGGCAGTTGTCCGGAAATCAACTCTGGCACATTGAAATCACAGATTTCCCAGAAATCTAAGCACTCACAAAAATCACTGAAAAGTTTCAAATCAAACAAGTCGTCCAGATATTGCAAAAGCAAGATTGTCCAACTTTTGGAACGGAACAATGACGAAAAAACGGAAATGGATATTCTTCAGGAATACTTTGATACGATGTCTTATACGGAAATCGTCAAAGATAAAGATTTCAAGAACTATCTTATCAAGAAACAATACATGGACATAATGGATTACATATATAACAGTTCCGGGTCGGAGTTGGGGAACTCAGAAATACGATCCATTCCAGCGTCAATACAAGTATCCAATAACGATTGCGATTCGGTCAAAAAGGAAAAACTCATGGCAGAACTACCGAAGAAATACTATTCGTACACCAATCCGCAAGTTTTCTGCAAGCAAGACCAGAACTTTGAGCGATACTATCAAAAATATGGCACAGTCCCACCGAAAGAATCGCAAGTATTCGGTTTCTCTTCGCTTCCCTCGCAGTACTACACCTTGGATCGTTTAGTTCAGACGCCGAAAGAGGATATTCCTTGTTACGTAACACTACCGAAGAAACCATCACGATGTAAACGAACTTATCAACAGGTCCGTGAATTTTGCGAAAAATCTCTTCTGAAGTATACAAGCACGAAACCAACCAGTGATACATTGAAAATTCAGAAAGCTTCCAAGGAGTATACTGAAAAAGCCTATAACCGAATTATCAATGATTTCGTTCGAAAACGAGGCTTCACCAGCGTAGACGAGTACCTTCAGTATTACTACGGTAACTTCCTGAATCAGAAACCATTCCGCGTGAAGAAACCGAACCAATTCAATTCGCTTCCACCCCCGCCATACTCCAGTGGAGACTTCCATGAAAATCACCTCCGATCGCTAGAATGCAAACCAGTTTCTCCTTCCCGAACCAGTGCAACCATAGCTAACGATTCGGGCGTAGATTGTAGTTCCAACTTCACCAGTCTCATTTACTCCGATTCGTTCAAGAACTTTGACTACGTCAACCTCACCACCATGAATCGCAAAACCCGCAAGCGTTCTTCTTCGGCATGCTGTCACATGAATGAGAAACCGCGCTTCTTCCTTCCGGTGGGAAGTGACGACGAGGACATCGACGAAGAACGGTTCACCTCGCATGTGCTTCTCGACGGCCTGATTGCCACCAGCGACCAAACTAATCTGCCCTATATCTTCGACGATATCGGGATCTATGAGAGTATCGAGTCGAACGAGAAGGAACGCTTCCGTGCCGAAGTGCGCTCCCGTAAGGATAGCCTGGTGGAGCGGAGTGGGGCACTGCTTCCGGCGTCAACGAAAGCAGAGCCCGCCATCACAGGAGGAGTTCGGCGAGGTGCGGATGCAGTGCCACCTCCAAAACCGAGCAGGCTGTTGAACAAGGCAGTGGCGCCCGGGAAGAAACTGCTCAATGAACGGGCTACCGCGGGATGTGTTGCGCCGGAAACTGCTCGGGATGATGTAAGTAAATGTGTTTTGGATTATTTGTTTCTCTTCTTTTAAGGTAGTTCTATTTTTTTCTGTAAACTTCAATTTCAATTAGTGCCAATGTTGCTTATCCAACATCGCAAGCAAGATAAGCCTTAGGGTGTTCTATGTATTTTGGACAGAGCGTTACACGTATATAATTTGACCTCCTCCATTTGATTCTGCCGTAACGGTCTGTCCAAGATACTTTGATCACACTAATGGTCCCGGATTACTAAACATCATCTGCAAGCATTACAATCTTATTTGATCAGTTTGATCATCTTCGGATGGTGAAATAGTAGCTTACACAACAAGTTACAAAAAAAATACAGATTATTACAGCGTAATGTACGAGTCGTACATTTATCCAGCAAGGCTTGCCGAGTTGGGTAGACAGGGTTGGTAGTATAATGGCTATCGCTTCTGCTTTCCAAGCAGGAGGTCGTGGGTTCAATCGCAGGCCCATCCTCTTTTCATATTTGTAACATTTTTCCTTATAGGCTAAGCTATCATTCTCTATATGTCTGCGTCATCCTTGATACACAGCAAAAAAACAGAATTGTAATATCACGTCATTTTAGCTGCACATCAGTACCGTTACAAATATGGTGTACAAATACATATTTTAAACGCAAAACCAGCTAACGGTTGCTGGAAATCGATAGAATCGGTTACACTCGTTAACGTAGGTGATAATACTTAACTGAAAATTTCTGTATTTGGATTCGTTTTACTCTATTTACTCCTGGCAAAGCAGGGACTCAACAAAAGTATGCAAAAGCTTGATCGGGATTTGAACCCTGGTCTAGCGAGTAAGAGATGCGCCCGATCCCTTTCGTTCATTTCACCACGCTGAGGAAAGAGAGTTCAATTTGCTGCAAGTTTTGAATTGCTACTTGAAATAGTTTTCTTGGGATTTTCATCGATCGAATCTGATTACGTTTTGAGCGGAATATTGTTATAAAATGGATGTTATCGAATTCACTTACGTCCAATCATTGATACACAGCCAAAAATCACGTCGACCGAAATTACTTTAGCTTTTTCTGTGTAATCACCTCTATTCTTGTTTACACTATGATTTGGCGCCACAGCGATTATTGTTACAATTTTTAAGTTTAATCCTTGTCGGTCAAGTTGAAGCTGAATTCAATTGATTTGTATAAAACTGTGAATTAATAGTAAGCAGTACGGCTAAATTTTTGGTTTGTTTAAAATCTTAAAAGTAATTCTTTAGGCACAGAGAATCTCACCGAGAAATCTTTGAGACCCACACCTTCTAAATCTAATCGATTAACCAAAAATGTAAGTCGATTCGAAACGCAAAAACTATAAGGGTACATCCCTATGGGGTAGTACGAACTGGTGACGTAGGACCACGGTGGTAATTGTAACTGAATTTGATGTCGTTCTTTTGTTCCTCGTTTTGACTTCATACTGTTTTCAGTGTTCGAAACTTTCGTTCATATTTATGCATATAACGATTTGCAGTACGTTTAATCATGTCCCAAATATACATTATCTTCATTCGATGAACGTGAGTTCGTTTTGTATAAACATTACAATTTGGTCAATCATCGTCATATTTTATCTATGAAAACGTGAAATTTCACTTCAGGATGTTTGATAATTTTGAAATTATATTAATAACCTCCTATGAAATATATGCTAGCATTGGAAATAACAGTAGTGATTGAGGCTTGTTCACCATGTTGAACTAAATAAAGAATATTTAACTGCAATGTGTCTATAGGAAATTATTCGAGGATTGTTATGAAAGCTCCAGTCATCGCTTTGTTGATCTTATGGTTTGAGAGAAATATTATTCATTGCTTGGCAATGTGATAAATAAAGTCGGAAATATTACTCTTAACTCTTTTACGCACATTCGGTGGCCCTGAAAAGGGCCAAAGGCTTTGTTAGCTCGGATGCTGTCATAGATAAATAGCACTACAGGATGTTATCAGTTGGTTAAACGAAAAATCCTCAACACAAGTGTATAAACTTGAACAAGTTCTCTGCTTATACGACGAACCAGCTAAATGTTTCGTGGTGTGGATGGCACACATCTGCAACAGGTATTGGATCACATGACTGAAGTCGAAATCTGGAAATGTAGCTCAAGATTGCAATCTTGAGCGATTCCACAAGCCGGACGCTCGATTTGCCTAATAATAATGGTAATGGCGCCTAACGGGCTTGATTCTTGACTGCACCACAGATGATGAGTTTATTACGAGCCAAAATCTGGAAGCGAAGGTCAATCCAGAAATCTTAAGCGATTTCACAAACCAGACGCCGATCAACGGCTCAGCAGGCTTCTGGCTGCGAAGTGCTCCTCGCTAAGCAGGTTCGGATTAGCTCTTACCAGCTCTAAAGCAAAAATGGAATGAAACCGAATCCGGCGATCGGAAACCCTTAGATTAGCAGATGATGCTCCTCCCTTTCGTGCTCTTCTTTTTCTAGTCGACCAATCTGGGAAATGGGTATGTGCCAATAATGAGTTGAGCTTAGAATTACTTGAAAATTGCAAAATCATGCGTGAGAAATTGGTCGAACATGAATAGTTGGAATGGTTGACATTTACTAAATATTCAATAGTTCGCTATTTATAATCAATACTTTTCTCTAGTATGAAGGTAAATTTCTGATCCATGGGTGCCAACATGGTGAAAATTGATCAATGAGAATTTCTTTTCAAAAGCATTCTGAATATGTCGCAATTTTATTACATGTGATCATTTTCGTAATCGAAGTGTTCTCATAAAATATGGCAAATCAAAGAAAAAGACTCCGTTGGAAATGCGACTCTAGTTTACAATCGTTGTGAAATGTTGAGCACTCACCCCGACGGCACTGCAGCAGCGTCCACGAATAGTCTCAAATTGTCGTGCCATTAATTATTCATGACAGATTAAATTTTGTACGAAGCTGCGAGATTGATTGAGGAATATAAAATGTAATAAGATCGGAAATATTATTCTTTCAACTTTTTTCCACACATTTGATGGCCCTGACAAGGGCCGATGACTTTCTTAGCCTCAATGCGGTCACAGATAAATAGCACTGTGGGATATCAGTTGATTGCCATGGTCAAACGGGGTATCCTCAACGCGAATGTATAATTTTGAGCAAATTATTTGCTTATACAACGAACCAGCTAAATGGTTCGTGACGTGGATGGCGCACAAGAGCAACGGGTAGTGGATCCCCGGGCACAAGTCGAAATCTGGAAACGATGCTCACTCTTGAAATCTTGAGCGATTTCACATGTTCGACGCTCGATTCGCAGCAGCTCCTCGGATCAACAACTCTGGGGGCTTCTGGTATC
Organism: Aedes aegypti; assembly: GCF_002204515.2. NCBI lineage: Eukaryota > Metazoa > Arthropoda > Insecta > Diptera > Culicidae > Aedes > Aedes aegypti. The sequence continues at coordinate 16,159,847 of NC_035108.1, forward strand.
TGGTTCCTAACGGGTTTGTTCTTGGCCACCGATGCTAAATTTATCACGAGTCGAAATCTGGGAGCGCAGGTAAATTTGCGGCGGCAATGCCGATGGCTTGGGCGCTTTCCGAGCGGCAGTAGTTCGCCGCTCGGAGAAGCGTCCAAGCCATCGTCATCGCCGCCGCAAATCAATCTTGCGTCTTCCTCTTCCGACGACACAAATTGAACTGTCACACGGGTACAAACGCAAAGCGAGAATGACTCGCCCGATCGTGTTCACAGTCCGACCGCAAAAAGAAGACTGAGGGAAGAAGCAGAGACCCGTTTGCTTTTATAGTGGAAACGATACCGTCGAAAAATGCTCGAACGTGATTAGTTGGATAAGGAAGGGGTCAAAATTTATCAATGTTTCAATAGTTTAACAACAAAATTCACTTATCGGAAATATAACTAAAGATGCGTAGATACATTTCTGATCGAATGATACTAAAATCATAATAATTGTTTCATAAACAACTGAGTTATTAACGTTCAAAATCTCCCCTAATTTCGTTACATGTCTCATTTTTCGTACTTTTAAATAAATATCTCTTTTGAGCTTCAAGCTTACGTACAACAAATTCTGCGTCTGCCAATAGGAGTTGGCATTCCGAAGTTAATCCATTAACCGATGACAGTCTCTTCACATCTGTCATCTTTCATACAGTCACGCTAATCACACTAAGGCGAATAGAAAATCCCATATAGAAAATAGAACTGGCAACGTGATAATCTTACTTTGATGCAAATTATTTCTTACTATTCTTTTATTTAAATATATCTAGGGTCACAATACTGCCCACAGTTTGAAGCAATCTCTACCTGTCATGTTCGATTGGCTCCGATCCGACTGGCTCTGATAGTTCTATCCGTCAAGGGGGTACACTTTGTGGAGAAAACCTGGACGGGTAGGCGAGGAAGGGCGAGGATGGGTTGGCCGTTTTGTTTACAAACATATGAGACAGGTAGTCAATCGACTTCTGATAGGTTGGAGAAACAGTGTTGTCAAGAATTATTTTAATAAAGTCGCACCTACTCGTTTTGTGCTCTTTCTTTCTCTATTTTCTACAATTTCGTACACACTTATGGCAGCACGGTAAGTTTCAGTTTCAGCATCATCCAGGCCAGGCAGTAATGACTTCTGATTGGTTGGAAAAAAGTGTCAAAAATTATTCTAATGCAATCGCAGCAATGAGAATACATACCGGTATTTATTCTCATTGATTATCCAGGCCAGTCAATAAAGTTTGTAAACATAACGGCCAGCAAGTTAAAAATGGCCTCTTAGCCACTTTTGCTAAGTGAGACCACCTTACTCTGGCTCTGGCCTTACTTGGCAGAGTATTGAGCCGTCAAATCGTCAACCTATCGAGCAAAATAAACAAACACGTTTATGGGCGAGAGAAGTATTGTAATCGTGACGAAATAAAAAAAAAATGCTACAGTTTAAGTTACGGTGTAATACGATAATGTAACAAAATAATTGCTCTTTAGGGCCTATAGTTTGTGAATGAACCCCCTTCTTGTTACATGTAATGTAACGGTAATGAAGGTAATCTCCCTTCATCAGTAGAAATATATAACTCCGTTTCATAGTTAAAATGCAACTGAACCATTCATAGTTAAAATGCAATTCAACCCAGATTTACGCTACAGATGCGACTGTTTTCAGTCAATTCCCAGAGGGCAAACGGCTAAGAGAAATTCATTGTTTTTTTTTAGTTGCTCGTCGCGCGGAAACCGAAAAAGATCAAAATTTTGAGTTCATGGTATGTGTGTCGTATGTGTTGTTGAAATTCTCTATTAAACTTTTCATTGTTATTACTTTATAATTACAAAACCAGAGGTCAATTTCAATTTCGTTCTTTGCGACTTTGTAAAAAAAAACATTCGAATTGAGAGTGCATTTGAGTGAGGTCACTGGAAAGCGCACACGGTAAAATAGATGGCCAGAATAATCAAATGATGTGCACTGATAAAAATCCACACGCTCGATCTGTGTGTTTAAAATTATGGATCGATTCATGAACGTCCATATCGATTTGCTATGATTTTCTTGTAAACTTCGTGTGTGTTACACATTAAATTCCTGTGTTTTGCTTCATGGATTGATTCATCAACCGACAACAGGGATTCCATATTTTTTCCACATAAGTTCCCGAAGCTTTCTCTTCAGATTCGTATGTGCCAACCTATGGACGCATAGATCATCACTCCAACACGGATTCAGTGTGTTTTGCTTATGGTTATCTTGTGTCATAATTATCATGTTCAAGTTGGTCGATTCATTGATTTGCGCAATGAGATTGTTATGATGAAATCCATGAGCTATGCTATCGATTTCCATGTTCAAAGCTTCTAAATTGTTTGTGATCAACCCATGGGATGCATAGTGAACTGAATTGCGGTTGGACCTCGTGTCGAACTACAGTCATCATCATGCTTCCAAAGAGAAGAAGCAACTTTTGAAGCTGAAAGTGTTAGATGAAAATTTGTGAATTCGATTTTTCTTTTATTAGTGAAGTTGACCGATAAACGAGAGTTCTACCTTTCTATAAGAAAACATTGATTATAATGTATAGTTTAGTAGAAAAATCGGATTCCACTAACAGATTTTCCTGGCTTTCAGTTTCGAAAAAAAATCTAATATGCTTATCCCTGGCTTCCCAAATTATGGTTTTACGGCGCCCCGCTTGTTGCTGGCTCACGGGTTTGAAAAAAAAAAATCAAGAGAGCTTGCGACAAGCAGAGGAGCCTCGGATCCATATTTTGGGGAGCAAAAGTTTTTCTACCAAATTTCTTCTTTCAGCCCCATGACATTTATGTTCAATCACACATGACTATCTAAAGCTACTACATTTCGAATTCAATAAGCAAATCAGTTGGGTTTCATGATTTAATATTTGGAAGTTCATGTTTGTTTCACATGACAACCTAATGTTGATACACATGTTATTATACCGTGAAATCAATGATAAAATCCATATGGCTACCACACTCAAATCATGTGGTTTTTTTCATTGCGCAAATCTATAAGTAAAACACACGACCTTGACGTGTAGATTTTTCTCAGTGTGTGATTGGGGAACTTGTTGCCAGTTCTCTTTGCGCAACTCTCCATTCATAGACTCTTCTTTCTCCTACTTCTCACGCCTCACCGGTGCGGCCGTGCTGCCAGAACAGTATCGCTAATTCGCATTCTCGTTCGAAGCCAATTCTTTCGTGCATCAATCTTTCGAATGTTTGGCCTATTCTCGTTTCGTTCCAAAGCGTATTTTTGTTTACTCTCATTTCAGAGTTTCACACGTATTGCGATTTATTTTTCTTCAATCACAGTCGATACGGTGTTTTATCATCGCGATCCTATTTTTTACGGGTTTCTGCCATATATAGGGTGGATTTCTCTGGCAATAATCTGCCATAATTTTCCTTGAGTTTCATCAAGGATTCTTCTGTAGATCTCTTTTATAAATAATTTCCCAGAAGATTCCTTATAGAATTTATAGAACGATTTAATCAGAAATGATGGGAAAACTAATAAAACTTTTTCCTATGGAAATCAAAAGATTAAATCCCTGACAAATCAATGCGATAAGTTTAGGTATAATTCATATATGAAATCAAACTAAATCACTTGAGGTGCTTCTGGATGATTCTACCCCATTACCCCAAATGCCATTAACCCGAACGCCATTACTCCGAATTCCAAATCCCCGAACGACCCATCACCCCGAATTCCAATATCATAGGAAATGTCATCAATATCATCATGTCAAGCTTATTGTAAATTCGGGGAAATCGCATTAGGGGTGATGGAATTCGGGGCAATGGTATACGGGGTAATTGAATTCAGGGTGATGGCATTCGAGGCAATGGGGTAGAATTCTTCTGGATAGTTCCTTAGATCATTATTCCCAAGGGACTCTTTAGAGTTTTCGAATTCTCGATAAAAAAAATCGGGGAACTGTTTGAGAAACTCAAAAGAACTACAGAGAGAAATTCTACATTTTATTCTAGCAAAAATACCAAATCAGTTTAAATAAATTCAATTTTCGCTATAATCGATGGTATGAGTTCCTATGACTTCCTGCGAGTGGGGATTTCGAACCGGAAGTTCAGGTCTAGACTTATTGTTCAACCGGAAGTAGGGATAATCAGGGTAAAACCGACACCCTTGGATTTGTCATGTTTTGAGCAGATTTTCATGCATTTTCCACCAAACTCTATCTTTACTTGTCAAATGTTGTGTTTCTAATGACATAACAAATGACGCTACCACACGATATACACATGCAAAAATGGTCATTGGCATAGTAAGCTCTCAGTTAACAACTGTGGAAGTGCTCATAAGAATACTAAGCTGAGAAACAAGCTTTGTTCCAGTTGGACGTAACGCCAGAAAGAAGAAGAAGAACATAGAAGAAACGGCAGTTACAATATTTCACTGCCATTCTTTAACTATTTCGAAGCCTAACTTATCCCATCGATCATGGTGAAAAGCGCATTTAATTAAAACTTTTTCTTTCTTCTGAGCACCAGTCGATTGAAAACAAAAGGTCTTTTTCGGGGCTTACAGGGTTAACCCTTACAGGCCTGAGTGAAAGCAAAAATACTAAGACTCTCAGCGCTCAGCGAATGCGAATGATTCAAATAGTTTTTGTCAGTAAGGTACAGTGGAGGAAGTGTATCAGTGGGGTAAGTGGATCATTCGTCCATATTAAGTATAAATACTTGAATATCTTGAAAGTTTTCGCGCTATTGCTTCGTTTTAGGTTATATTCTTACGTCCACACTGATACTATTGCAAAACTGGTACTACACGTACACTAACACAAGCAAACTTGTTAGCTGCAAAAATTAGTTAATTTCAAAATTGTTTTCCATCAATCAAAAAATCCATTGTATCTCTGTCTAAAATCGAATTCTATTAGTTTTTTCGACACATGGTGGGCATTTCAGTTCTTATTGAATGAATCACAATGAAAAATATGTGATTTTTATAAATAAATACAGATATATTGTACATGGTACACTTACCCCTACTGTTTAATGGGGTGGGGTAAGTGGATCAAGTATTATTATCATTTATTGGCAGACTGCTTATGATAATTTTAATAAGTTTTAATATTCGCAAATGTTGTTTTCCTTTATTTTTTTCATTCCCAGCTTAAATTTTTCAAATTGACGAGAATTTTAATACTTGTTTTTAATTATGAATCGTGGTTTTACGGCTAACCAGCCGAGTGGAAGTTTAACAACTACCGAAAAGCTAAACATTACATATAATTTGCAATTGGATTAGATGGACAAATTGATGTGAAGATTTGCGAAAAAGTTACACGTCTTCTCAGTGAGAATCGAACTCACGACTCCCCGATCTCTAGTTGGGGCGCGTTAACCACTACGCCATGAGAGGACTCATGAACGCAGAAGTTAACCTGAATTCGATTTCAGCTCAATAATCACGTGGTCCTTTTTCGCAAAGTGCACCTCTTTCGGAAGAATTAGATGCCCATCCAAACACAACGCTTTCTATATATATCCAATGCCTAGCCCGAGAGCGCATTGTTTTTTTAGGTATAGGAATAGCACACTACACTAGCCAGCAACTGCGCTGGCTGAGGTATCTATTGTGTGGGCTTCCAATGGGTCGCGACGTTCTCAAACGACCGGTTACGGAACATGAGTCCGTTGCTCGATAAATACTTGTTTTTAATTATGAATTTTAAGTAATCTACCTAAAAGTTTGTTTTAACCTCTCGGGTATAAAAAACAATATAAAATAATCATAATTTCAAAACTCGCACGAAACTTTTCGTGGTTTATCTAAGCTGAGTTGCAAAAGAGCAAAATATACTAATTCTCCCATTGAAAACATATTGTCGTACCTTATTTGACCATATAAATTATTCTAGACAGATGATACAAACATATTCATAAATAGAATAAAAAGATTTCAGTTTGTTATTAAAAAATAAATGTTACTTATATTTTCAAACCACTAGTGTTTATTGAAAACATCGTTAGGAATAATCCTACAATGATTCTGTATAACTTATGTGTATAAATGGATTAATTTTCTCCAAATTATTCTAGTTACAATGTTTTTTGTTGTGCGAATTAGTGTAAACTAATGTATTCATATTTTTAAATATCTTCTTCTTCCTGGCGTTACGTCCCCACTGGAACAGAGCCTGCTTCTCAGCTTAGTGTTCTTATGAGCACTTCCACAGTTATTAACTGAGAGCTTACTATGCCAATGACTATTTTTGCATGTGTATATCGTGTGGCAGGTACGAAGATACTCTATGCCCTGGGAGGTCGAGAAAATTTCCAACCCGAAAAGATCCTCGACCGGTGGGATTCGAACCCACGACCCTCAGCTTGGTCATGCTGAATAGCTGCGCGTTTACCGCTACGGCTATCGGGGCCCCTTATTTTTAAATATATTTTGATTAAATAAAGATACTTTTTAATTTTAAAGTATTAAAATGTACCATTACTAGCACTAATAATAAAAACGAGAGTAATATCTTTCATACTATACAAAGTTACATCACATTTGCTTTGAGAACAGATTTTTTCTATTGGTGACCCACTTACCCCACCATGGTGGGGCAAGTGGATCATTTGGCGCGAATTTTCAAGTCCCTCATACTCAATACATAACAATCAGAAAAATCGAAATAATCGATGATTTGAAGTATATTAGTCCCTCATTTGTTATCCACAGAAAAAAGTTTGTATTACATTATTCACGTTAGTTGTACATAACAATGAAATTGACTATTGATTTTTATGTATCCACTTACCCCACGGTACCTTATATATACGGTATACTCATAGACATATCTAGTTTCTAGGTACTCTAGAATGTTCATGTGGCCGGAGTTATTCCGGTGGGTCACTAGGTAAGGTCGGGTAAAAAAAGGGCTATTCTTTGGAATATGTCAAGTTACATTCATTTATTTGCAATGAAAATCGTTTTAATTTGCATTAATTATCAAGGTCTGATACTCAACATTATGAATGAAAAAATTGGGACCGTTTAGAATATACCGGGTGATAATACTCGGACTAAATGCCCTGAAGAACCGACAATAGATTTGTTGGATGGTAAACCGTTCCAATTCTCGGAATCAGAAGTGCTACAGGCCTATAGCTGAAGTCGGTTAATATTGTCTTTTTAATTTTTACCTAATCTGTTAACAGATCAATAATGATGATGAACTTGTGTGTGATTCCTGGTGAATTTGTGAATTTATGAGTGATTCCTGACAAACTTTTTTCGAAATTCTTGGACAATTTCTTCAAATATCTTTGCTAGATAGATCATTGTCAATATCCTGATGAGTCATATGTAGAGTGATGTAACGATGCATTTGCGCTGTGACCCTTAGCAAACGAAAACGACATAATGTTACAATTTCATTTTCGCTTTGAAGCTAACAAACAGCGCCTCGTAGAGATGTAATACTAAAAAGCAGAAGATGAAACACAAAATGTTACTAGCAAATCATTCCGTCAAACAACCGTGAAAAGAAGGAAATGGATTTATTGATTGATAGTGGTGGGTACCAGAAGTAATAAATATGTCTCACTATAAAAAAACAAGCTTACATGCACCATTTTAAATTAAGCAGATCGATCTTAGTTTTGCTCTTTAACCATCATCGTCATCCGTTCCAGGCCCTCCAGCTATCAAAAATGTCCATTAAAGTGAGATTGCATAACGATACCTTTCATTTCGCAAGTAATATTCGGTACTTGAACGAAGGGTCGCGTAAGAAAAATGACGGCTTACCAGTAGCTATAATTTGCCCAAAACGGGAAACCGGTTTCGATGCCCTTAATTGCAATGCTATCTCTACCGCATACCAAAGTACATAGTTCACTTGACCCATTGTAAAAGAACCTGCCGCATCACAATTGATACAGCGCTTCCAGTTACGGGTAATAATCAAAAAGCTAATTTGTCCCATAAAACCGCCCATTCCAAAGCAATTCCAAAACTCAAAGGTCAATACGGCGTATACGTAACATCATCAGCTGCTTAACGAATGACCTGAATGCCATTTCACCGGAGGCGACGAACCCTTTTATCTTGGTTCATCTCGTTTCATGTGTGTCTGGTATACCGCCGAACACTCACTACTTGCAACTGAGACGAAACTTCACATCTAGCTTTAGATAAGCTCCATACACGGACCGGACAGTCTGTTTTGGTTTTGATGAGGTATTTTGGGTGTTCGGTGTTTAATGGCTTGTCAAACAGCCTTTGACAGTCATTCGATATTCATTGCTGTTTTTGGCTATTACTTAACATTTTCTCACTGCGTTTTGCATTCACTTCTTTCAGGTTTATTTGTAATGCCATGATTTAGTTCGTTTAGTACTGAGAGGGTATTATGAGAAGATTTGGTAGATTAAACATTTTGTTAACAACATAATATTTCATTTGCCGTAGCCCGTTTATTTTGATTCCTCTGCAGAGTTCTCTTCCTGGTATTACAACAGCTTGTCCATATTGGTACAACATGGCTGACCTAAAAATTTGTTTGAAGATCATAAGTTTTTTCTTAAAACTAAGTTTTGATGAATACAGTGTATACAGATATTTTATACATTTGTTACATTTGGCTTACCCCTCTCATCGTGACAACATGTCTACTTGAACGTTTCAAATAAAGAGCTTTAGGCTTATGTGAGAATATTATAAGTTAAGTTTTGGATACATTTAGACTTGGAGTTCTGATAATTAACCTGTATTCTAACAATGTATGTTGAAAAATCTTTTTTTTTTTTGTTTATTTGTACAATCAAGCCTCAATGCCAAACACTGCCTAATGCTTTTACTATGTCTAACGCTTTACTATGTATGTTTACTATGAAGACCAAGACCAGTAGAATAGCCTTCAGATTTGTTGGAACGAATCAAATTTGTTACACGTAAAAGTTGATGAGTGGTCGATTGTCCATGTCAGAATCCTTACAGTTCGTTGTCAAAAAAATGAAGTTTTGGTGATGTGGACCATCATTCTGATCAAAATGACCTTTTTAAAATGTTTACTGATTGAAAAAGCAAGCTGATTGGACGATAGCTGGAAGCTTCTGCAGGATTTTTGTCCAGTTTTAAAATTGGTATCACCTTGTTATTTTTCCATTTGTCAGGAAAATATGCCAACTGAAAACATTTGTTAAATATAGCAATCAAGAATGATAAGCTACTCTCTGGAGGCTTCTTGATGAGAATACAAAAAAATCCATTATCGCTTTCTTATTTTTAAATTTTTCAAACACCGTTCTTGAAATTGTGCACGCTTTCAAAATGTATAGAAAGTGTTTTAGCTTTTTCGCAATTAGTTAGTAATAATTTGTTTTTTTCTTTCAATGCCAAATTTGGCTCCTGAGGCTCTTTTTTAATTTTTTTTTTATTATATTTAAAAAGGCTTAGAATTAGGGTCCAATTGATAAAAATATTGTCAACATGTTTGGTTCTTAATTAAGTGAAACATTTTTCAATTTCTTTTTGCGGATCCTGCCATATAATTTTCATAGCAGGGTGGCGAGTGCGTTAAAGTTGGCTTCTCCTCACGTTTTTTAAAACGGATCAATCTATTAAGATTTAGATTAAGATCATCGTCTATAATCACGAATTTAAATTTTACTTCACATTTTGATATTGCAATACCCCTTGCTTCAACAATGGGATTTGTTACAGTTTCGAGAGTATCAATATCAAGTTTGGTTTGCAAAGAAATGTTAACATCCAGAATACTGTCCATGTACCGTTTTGTCTCAAATTCCGAACAGACTCATATTCCGAACACTCGGTTTTTGTATGGCGATTTGGTTGAAATGTTTCGCTGAAATATGTCACCAAATAACAAGGAAATGGCAGTCAATTGCAATTCAATTTTAACGTCTCCAATATAATTTATACCGCGCGAGTAGTGATGATTCTCTAGTTTGAAACCAGTAGAATCAGCTCAGATTAATTTATTATCAAAATTATTCTTTTGAATACGGTTAATTCGTGCTGTTCGGAATTTGAATCAAGGTGTTCGGAATATGAGACAGAATAAACACAGTGTTCGGCATTTGAATCAAAATGTTGTTCCATACTTTTACGTAAAAACAATACTAAAACTAATTAAATCAACATTATTATTGGTACACCCAACAGCTAATCGTTAGGCTTTGCGAAGAAATTAAAATTTACACAAATATCAGCTAATTTATGCCAATCAGATGCATTTGAAGTCACTGTTGGCCTTAAGTGTTCGGAATATGAGTCAAAACGGTATGTTCCATATGTATTCCAATCGGCTCGTAAATAATTGAAAATGGAACTGATAGGATTGATCGCTTCAAGGAATATATGAAATGTAACAGGGGCATGAACAGATTCAAAATAAGCGTGAGTAATCTGTTGGCTACAAAGGTGACTATATTCGATTACCAAATCAATCGTAGAAGGGTTTCTAAAAGAGGAAAACAAGTAGGGCTATCAGGGTATTGAATTGAGAAATATCTTGAAGAGTACTAGTCAAATACAATTAGGCCGTTGGACTTACTTTGAGAACTATTCCATTAGCGATGTGTGGCATTAAAGTCACCAATAATGACAACAAATTTGACTTATTACGAGTTAATTTCCATACGTCAGTTTTAAGCATTTTAACTTGCTGCCCAATGCATTGAAAAGGGAGATAGACACTTATGAAAGTATATTTACCAAGCCGTGTTTCAACAGAAATATCCAAAGTTTCAAAAACTTTTCCATCGAAAAACGAAAAAAGTTGATGTTTCATACTGCCATTCTAATAAAAATCAAAGAAAGACATGTTACTAGATATTGAGGTCCGTACTTCTTCAGAGCGACGAAATGAAACAGGACATGAACGGTTTGAAGAGGATTTACATTAAACTTGTGGTTTGGATGACGATTGAGAGAGGAATGAACAAAATAATCGAAAGAATTATTATCTACGGTTGCTGCGATCTACGATCCTCTGCATCAAAGATTGCTAGATCCGCAACACCCCCTCTCAATCGGTGACCCCGATCTTGGTCCTAAGGTAACAGCTTTTGTGAAAATATTCGCTTGCTTTATATCCAGGTGTTTCATTCTCTTCGATTCAGTATTCTTCGCTAGTCCAATGCAACCTCGGTTGTCTTCGTAAATAGTAACGGAATCCGTCGGTGCCTTGTACATGAGGTCCTCCAGATCTGCAGCTAACCAGATTCCTTCAGACACAGCGGCACTCAGCGCCACATATTCAGCTTCGCTTTGAAAAACATGTAAATTGTCGATTGCTTGCGTAGCCAAATCACGGCTTGAGACGTTGGGATTTGCTTTAATTATCCGCTTCACCTTTCCCTCCGTCTTTTTGTTCTCCGGTCCCGGTTTTCTTCCAGCTCCTTTGCCGTGGTCCAACGTCAACCGCTTCAACACTCTGGAGACGGTAGAATGGTGAATGTTCAACATTTTTCCCAACTGCCGGTGCGACAGGTCAGGAAATTCCAGGTGTTTGAAAAGACTTTGTTCTGTCGACTCGCGTTGGTTCACCTCCGTTTTCGTTGAATCGAAAAACACGACTTCGACAGCATGTAAACAATACACATCAAAGAGAAAGTGTGCAAAATTTAGTTGATTTTTACCCAATTGTAGTTAAGCCCTGTTGAATGTGTCGCAATAATTTCGTGTTCGCCCTTTAATTCCGCAATTTGCGCATACAAAATTTTTGGTATCTTTCTTCACTAGACAGACGTCCTTAGCATGAGCAGAACCTCCGCAAATCATGCACTTATCATCTATGCGGCAATTTTTGGTACCATCACCCCACTTTTGGCACCGATGGCAGTGGAGTTATGGAATATTCATTCAGGTTTCTGGAAATGTTTTCACCCAACACGCAGCAACACAGACATTGTCACCTCCTATTATTATTTTTTTTTACGGCACGAGCACAGTGGCCACTACTGTGCCGGAATCAGTTGATCTGTAGCTTCTTCTTTACCGATACAGATCTATTTTTAACTTATCTATATTTACATCTTTTTACTCTCACACCGAGCAGGTAGGAGAGAGCTCTGCTGTTATTGAGGCTAGCGAAGAGGGTCAATTTGTCCCAGTCACCATCTGATACTGACGGAGGATGGATGTGCTCCCCAAAGCACGGTCCTCCGTCAGGCGTCTTCTGGTGGCTGGACGGGTTTTTTGTGGAGGGGCTGGGAATCGAACCCATGACCTTCCGCTTATGAAGCGAAAGCGTAACCTCAAGGCTATAGACCCCCCTACCTCCTATTCTTGTTGCAACAATTTTATTCCGCAACATGAGTTTATCACTTGAACAGAATATGACAAAGATCGATCACCACATACGCAGCGATTTTCTGGGCTTCGCATTGCGATTTACGAGAACTTTCTCCATGTTGGTAAACATTGACACATTATCAAACAGCATATCAACAAATTTGGTTTTGTGTTTGAAATAACTGATTAATAGTGAGTTGAAAAGGTTGCAACAATGTTGCGCTCTGTGATTGTCATGACAATTTTGCTTTTGATTGTGTCCTTATCCGCAACAGTTGCGACAAACGTTTGTGAGCGAGCTTGCTTTGTTGTTTGTTTTTCGTCTATTTTGATGATAATTTGATTCACTGCGTTTGAACCATTTTTAATCTGAACGATGTGCAAATTAGCGGGGTACAAATTGAAAAGTGATCAGATTAAATGAGGTCAAACCAACGGGGGTACCCGGTAGTTGTACCCTTGAGGTATCTCATAATCCGCTTCAGTGTTTTCCAGTGATTCTCTGTTGGTGACTGCTGGAATCTTCCCATGTAGGCAACAGGATAGCACAGGTCCGGCCGCACGCACAGCATTCGGTACATCAAACTGCCTAGTGACTCTCGGTATGGCTGCACAGTACGCCTTCCCTCACGGCTCAGCTGAAGTCCTTTCTCTATCGGACTCTTTGCGGGATTGCATTCGGTCATGCAATACTTTTCCAGGATTTTGGTAACAGCAGCCTCTTGCGATAGCATGAGTTCATCACGATTTTGGTCGTACTCCACTCGCATCTCCAGGCAAAAATTTCGTTGGTCCGCAATCGTTCATCTCGAACTCATCAGAAAGACGGCACTTCAACTTTTCGATTGTTCGGATGTTCCTTCCGACTATCAAAAAGTCGTCTACGTAAAGCAGCAGGTAGACTTCATCACCTTCCACAGTGAACACATACAGGCAATAATCACGTTTGGATCTGCAAAATCCTAGCTTCAATAGCGTTGAGTTGAATCTGTTGTTCCAGCATCGTAGGGCTTGCTTTAGATTAGACCATACAACGACTTTTGAAGCTTGCACACGATGCCTGGTTTCGCTTTCACGTCTTGGGGTACTTCCATGTAGAGTTCCTTTTTCAGCACTCCGTGGAGGAAAGCCGTCTTGATCTGGTGCTGTCTCCATCTGGTGCACGTGAAAACCATGATTGACAGCAACAGCCAACACCACGTGAATTGTAGACAGCTAGGCGACTGGTGCGAAAGAATCTTCAAAATCGATCCCCGGCCACTGCAGGAACCCCTTGACTACCATGTAACCGTTTGGTTACAAATTGTTGATTTTTTTTTTTATTATTTATGTTCGATGTCGGACCCTTCACGTTTCTAGTGCAACAACAGTAGACTACCACAGTAGTGATAGGGTCCTGTACCGTTTAAATGTCATCGCCGCTACCAATAAGGAATCATGGCCGAAGGAGGTTGTAGAGCGAGATGGCATAGGTAAAAATGAAAGATAATGGAATGTGGGAATTCTTTAAAAGGACGGCCATTGCCCAATTTCGGCCTCTTTTAATATCAGGCGTCCGTGTGCTGTAGACAAGTGTGAAGTTTAGTGCAGTTAAAAGTGAACGACCCCCCCCCCCCCTTTTCCCTTAGCAGGAGCTAAGTGGATGCTTGGGAGAGAAATACGCTCAGGTAAAAAAAGCATATCCTGCACCGTTCCGAGCGAACGTTTTATAAATCGTCCTTGTCCAATAGGACCTCTTGTTCTTGTCATTGTTTCCGTCCAGCACACGGTTCGGCCCGTGAAGCCATTAGGCTTCCGAGCCTAAATGTTAAGGATCTGTCCTCTATAGAGGACCAATATCTCGGGCCGTTGGCCCTAATCGCCAAGGAGATCCCCCTCTCGGCCGTCCAAGGTGGCCATGCCACGGCCGGCCGATTGCGTCTAAGAGGGAAGACGCCTGCATCCCATCGTCCAGCAACGCCCGCTGGCCCGTCGGAGAATCCGCCCGTACATCCGCCCGCTTCGCCATTCCGGCGAGAGTTCCGGCCGCACAGCAGGATTGAGTCGCTGTGTCGGCCATTCGTCATCAACATCGTAAGGCAGCGGTATGTACCGGTACCAACGATAGAATTAGGCTACACTTAACAAATTTACACTAAACTTGATAATACAGAACAACACGCACACGACACAATTAGGAAATTTAATAAATACATAAGAAAAGTGAATGTTCCGTGTTGTTAGTTTTTGTACGCGAAAGCCCTTGATTACCCAGTAGCTAGCCGACCCTGGGATTGCCGGAGAGATCTTGTGTCCTGAGTTGGCCTGGCACTGTAAGTTTTCCCGCTTAGTTTCAACCAGTCGCGCTTTACGTCGCGCCTGTCGTCCGGTCTCGTCTTTTTCTAGCCGGAATACCCATTTTATCTTAAGGGGCTTCACACCGGCTGGACACTACACCGTTGACCTTCATGGAATTAAGTTCGCCCTGAACCGCCTGATACCACAGGTCACAATTCTCACGAACACTGATTTCGTTGAATGTTTCGGGAACGTCTGAGAAGAAGTAAAGACTGACAGCACTGGCACTGAATCCAGTAAGAAAACGGCGCTCCCGTTCGGTGCGACTCGTGGACTGCTCGCCACTAGGGCCGAAGGATAAGTTCAGATCTGAATGCGAAGGGAGCGCAGAGTCGTCTAGATCCGCTGCATCTTCATGGTCATCTCCAGATTGGACTTCATCATCATCGTTGGACGATTCGACCGGAACATTTCCACTAGAGGGTTCCCCAACGTGCTCCTCTTCATTATTTTCAACTGCCTGTTCGATGCGCTCTTCCCCCTCTTGCTCGTAGATTAACGGAACCACCAGTATCTTTTTACTTCGGTTATCTTTGATCCACGGAAAGCATTGTTCATTGAACTTGATGTCACGAGCAATTACTATTTGCTTGGCATCCTTATCCCACAGCCACAACTGGCGACTCTTCGCGTCGAGTTTTTTTCTATGTTGATTCGGCACCCATGCAAAGGCTTGACAACCAAAGTCACGCGCTTTCTTCAGAGTTGGCTTCCTTTCATACCATAGTTCAGCCGGCGTAACGTTCTTTGGTATCGCAGAGGTTGGGCTTCGATTGACGATGAATACAGTGGCCAGCACAGCTTCACACCACAACGACTTGGGCGCATTCGATTCTATTGACATCGCATGTATCTTTTCGATCAGGTTTCTGTTGAACCGTTCCGTTTTGCTGGGGTGAGTAGGCTGAATTCCCCTCGCTTTGTAGTACTTCTTTTGGTTATTCGAGCAATACTCACGGCCCTGGTCCACGGTGAGTTTCGAATTTTCGTCCCACATGCCGCTGTCGCAATTGTAAAAAATTCTTGAAGTTTTTCAAACACCTCTTTTCTCCGTAGCAGAAATACCACAGCGAAATGGGACTGATCATTAATAAACGAGACAAAGTAGCGATGACCTTCCCAAGACGGCGGCTCGATCGGTCCACATATGTCGGAGTAGATGCGCTCCAACGGTCGGGTAGCCTGTCTTTAGAACCATTGAACGGTTCCCGGCTGTATTTTCCCAGGACACACACGTCACAAAGCTTGACCGAGACGTTGATGCCAGAGGTCAGCACACTCAACTTCAGCCAAACTCGCATTGGCCCGTTGGAGGGCCATTTCCAAAACGTAGAGATTTCCTCGCAGATATGCCGTGTCGCAATCGATTCACCTTTCATTTTCAGCGTAGCCAGTTTGTCGTTCAAGAGCACCTCCACACCAGCCTTGGTTAGTTTCTTCACGGACATGAGATTTTCTCTCTGTTCGCCGCAACAGCCCCTCGTAGCGGACAACCCTGAGGAGAGCTGTCGTGAGCCACTACCTGTGACAGAAGGATAGCTAGGCTGGACTGTCAAAACGGATGACGAGTAAAATATGAAAATAAACATACGGTGATAATTGGATTGAGCTAAAGTTACAGAGAATTGAATTTATTGAATTATTATTGATAGCAGAGTTAAATTACAGTTGTATACTTAAATTTAGAATAAAACTTATGAACTATCTACAGGTTACATTAAAACTTATAAAATACTGTTGTGAAGCAGATAAAACGGTAGTACGGAGACTAAAATGTAAGTTGAAATGAATTTGTAAACAAAGCCTATCCTAAAATAAAAACTGTTGGTTTTTAGCTTTAAGCTGATCATACCTAATTTGAGGGACTGATTATTGCTGGAAGAACTCCAATCAACTCTATCGCATCACTCTCAGAGTCGAAACGTACAGAACATCTTTCGCACTCATCAACACGCCAGGGTTGCTCATTCCGCTGATAACACCTGCTTCCTTGGCCACTAGGGATTCTCCATTCTTCGCTACGTCGATGTACACAGGTTGCTTCAGGACTTCTACGGATGAAAAATGTCGCTTCGAATTTCACCGTATGGTCACTGGCCCCCGAGTCCAGCAGGAATTTAAGCTCCTCGCCGGATCGCTTGTCGTTTCC
Organism: Aedes aegypti; assembly: GCF_002204515.2. Lineage (NCBI taxonomy): Eukaryota > Metazoa > Arthropoda > Insecta > Diptera > Culicidae > Aedes > Aedes aegypti. The sequence goes on from NC_035108.1 coordinate 16,176,672, forward strand.
GGCATGAACACGACCGATCTTGATCCAGTGACAATGTTCCGGCCATCTTTCTTCATGTGGCCGCGCTTACCACAGCCGTGGCTTTTCCTGGTGAACTTGTTGCTTCCCAGCTTCTTCCGATGGTCGCCAGCGAACGCAGTAGGTTTTTCTTCGTTGCCATGTATCCTGTCCAAACGCTTCGACTCGTTGCTCAGCAACCGGGTTTTCATCAACTCGTACGTTAATTCGCCTTTCGGTAGGTTTTCATGGAGGGATCATAGGATTCCGGAAGGGTCAGGCTTAGGGCTGTGCAGACATCGCATTCTTCCAGTTTAGAACCGGCCACTCTGAATTGCCGAACGAGGTCCTCAAACTGCAGAAGGTTCCTTCAACTAGAGACGAGCGATCTGCTTCCTAATCACCGTTTGCTTACCGGCCGACTTCCTGGCAAACGTATCTTCGAGAACCTTTCACATTTCCTTTGTAGTAGACTTCGCCTGGATACATCCCAAATATTCGGCATGCGCTGGAACATCGTTCAACACTGCGTCTCACACCTTTGAGATAGACTTGCAGGTGGAACTTCCAAGTATCGTAGCCGGTTCCGGAGAACTGAGGGATTCCATGAACGGTTTTGCTTGCTTGTGTTTGCTTGTCGCCCATAACCTATTAAGGTCCGTACTTCTTCAGAGCCATGAAATGAAACTGGACTTGAACGGTTTGAAGAGGTTGAACAAAACAATTGAAAGACTTATCTACGGTTGCTGCGATCTACGATCCTCTGCATCAACGATTGCTAGATCCGCAACACTAGAAAAGTAGAAGTTATCTGCGGCGACATAAGCATAGGTATTTCCATTTGATTTTAAACAATTAGAACGGTTACCCGTAGTACGAAAAATTGAAGGAGAGGAACTAAAATTACCTGCGACAACATTGGCATAGGAGTTTCCATAGTTATTTCCGTTCGAAATAAACAGATTTGAACGGTTTCCCGTAGAACAAAACATTAGCTTTTGAATGAGCATGATTATAATTCACCTGATGGATATGATTATTATACAAGCGACGGTTAACTGAGAAATAAGATTTTTTTGAGAATATGCCTGAGGAATTCCGGCTTTGAAAAAAGTTGTCGTTTATCTGCCTGGTACGAGCTTCAACGATTGGTTTGCGCAAAGGGCAATCCTAAAAAAAGATTTATGGTTAAAGGCAAGGGTGGTACTGGCGGCTCTTTATTGCTACCCCAACGTGTAGCTGGTTCTAAAATGTAAACAACCATACAAAATTCCGACCAAACAATCGTGAAGGCATAATCAATTTTGTCAAAAACATCCATTTTGGGAATTCAGCAGAATTTTCTGACGAAATTGCCAACAGCGCACTGTAGTAGCACGTAGCAAATAATTGCTTGCAAACAATACCCTTCAAGCGTAATTATTACCCGTAATCTTGCGAAAAAAATGTTTTACTATTCCGCGTTAAGCCTTAAAACTGGTTCTGGACTTAGGTTGGCGGCTTTTCAGTTTTACTCCCAGTTGACAGCCGCCCTCCACCCTTGGTTAAAGGGCGAACACGAAATTATTGCGACACCGAAATGTTATGCCAATTTTCTTATAATGTTTACAATCAAACCAAAATTTTAGGGTAGTTTTATACATATATTTACTTCAAAAATCAAAATAAAAGTTAATCGATGGAGCCTTGAGTGTAAAATTGAAGGCATTCTCGCATGATGCCCTCCATCAAAGTCTTTACAGTGTCATCCGGTACCAGTACCTCAGTTTTTTCCCATTTTCTTAACATGTCCTTCTCGTCTTTGACTGTCTTCTTGATCTTCCGAAGTTCCCGCTTCATTATTGCTCAGTACTGCTCCACCGGGCGCAGCTCCGGACAGTTAGAATAGTGGCATGATTGGCAAAATTGCGGAGCTTCGTCGTGCTGCTGCAAGAACGGCAATAGGCACTTCTCGAGGCACTCAGATTTGTAGACCTCGCCATTTACTGTATCCTTTGTCACGAAAGGCTCACTCCTCAGTCCGCAAGAGCAGATGGCCTGCCAAATGAGATATTTGGAGCCGAACTTCGACATTTTCTTCTTCTTAAATTTGTCGTCCACATCGAACTTGCTCTTGTCGGTGAAAAACTCCAACCCCAGAATTTGCTTAAAATCGGTTTTCATATACGTTTCGTCGTCCATCACACAGCAGCCATATTTTGTCAGCAAGTCTTCTCGTAGAGCTTCCGTGCCCGAGTTTCAGCCGTCGAATGTAGTCCAGCTCTCTTTGCATTCTGGACGTAGCTCTGCGACATGCCGATCTTTTTAGCCAAATCACGGCACGAAACGTTGGGATTTGCTTTGTTTATCCGCTTCACCTTTCCCTTCGTCTTTTTGTTTTCCGGTCCCGGTTTTCTTCCAGCTCCTTTGCAATGGTCCAACGTCAACCGCTTCAACATTCTGGAGACGGTTGAATGGTGAATGTTCAACATTTTTCCCAACTGCCGGTGCGACAGGTCAGGAAATTCCAGGTGTTTGGAAAGAATTTGTTCTCTCGACTCGCGTTGGTTTACCTCCATTTTCGTTGAATCGAAAAATACGACTTCGAGTTTGACAGCATGTAAACAATACACATCAATGAGAAAGTGTGCAAAATTTTTTTGATTTTTACCCAATGGTAGTTAAGCCCTGTTGAATGTGTCGCAATAATTTCGTGTTCGCCCTTTAATTCCGCAATTTGCGCATACAAAATTTTTGGTATCTTTCTTCACTAGACAGACGTCCTTAGCATGAGCAGAACCTCCGCAAATCATGCACTTATCATCTATGCGGCAATTTTTGGTACCATCACCCCACTTTTGGCACCGATGGCAGTGGAGTTATGGAATATCCATTCAGGTTTCTTTAAATGTCACACGGTCATCGAACATATGTTTTGCTTTTTCTTCTTCTTTAACAGAACTAAATAATATTCTTGAGAAAAGCCTTTCCGAAGAGTTCCAGATTGGGTTCTCTTTCTAATATTGATTACTTGGCGTGGGGAAAATCCAAGTAATGCAATTATCAGCATTAATTATTTCACCCTTGGAAGAAAGTGCACATTCCGGAGAAATATCCTCTCTTCCATTATTGCCACGTTTAGTGACAGTTTTCAATCCCGATTTCTTGTGAAGGCAGATGTGAATACAGAGATTTACCCTTCGTTTTGTTCGAGGTTGCGACCATGTTCAGTGAGCAAACGAAAAAATAAGGGATCTTCTACGAGGTTTTTTTCCCAAGACTATGTTCAAGAAGCATCAACCAGTTTGAATATGATGAAAGTAAGAACCAGAATCGGGAGGTAGTTATGAAGATATTCAAATTCACTTTCTCATCATTCCCAACCGGTTAAGATCTGTGAAAAGAACAGGAATGGCCTAGACTTGATAGCATGTTACTCATTTTCCATGAAAACTGGTTCTAATTCTTGACCTACCCTTGCTCCACAAACAAACGCCCGGAAAAAGCAGTTCATCCACATATCTTCGCATTAGATACTCTTTTCTCCGGTGCAGAAGATGATACCAGCTAATACCCTCTTTCTAGGCGAAATGCAAGTCACTTCCAGACAAACCACTAATTTCGCCTCGCCCATCAACTCGTGGTCGTCTCGGTCTCGGTCATAGCCCGTCGTCGCAGACATAAAAGGGAAAACTCGTCTCGGCTTGCAGCGTGTGTCATCACGGTAGGTCTGAAACCGTTATTGACGAAAAATGTCTAAGCATCTAGCACCTAACATTATGAAGATATTGTATTTAAGGTGAAGATGAATCGAAGCCAAACCTCAAATTTTCAAGAGCACGAATCTGGAGAACCGAACATCCGTTTGGGTTGAAAACTTAATCGATTGGTCACCTGCTGGTGGTGACCAATCGATTAAGTTTTCAGCTCAAACTGATGTTCGATTCTCCAGATTTGTGCTCTTGAAAATTTGAGGTTTGGCTTCGATTCATCTTCACCTTAAGCATACATATCATATTTCAACGAGGGAATTCAGATGTTTGAGCATGAATACTCATGTTGATAACATACAAACGATCTTTCATAATAACTGTTGTATTTTGCACACAAACAAGGAAAACCGATTTTTTGTACCAAAACACTATAAAAAAATTGTACTGCCACGACGTGTTCACAAAAGTTGTGCCTTTCTTGAGAAAATCATATTGTCCTGATGTTGCATAGACAGTAGGGTGCGGCTTATTTTTCAAAAGTTCTCAAAACCAAAAATTCGTGTGTTCTACTGAATTTAAATCACATTAAAAGAGAAACCTCAAAATCTGAGCCAAAAATATTAACATTTAGAGGTGGCGCAAGCGTCTTGAAGTTGAATTTTCAGGTTATAAAAAATGACCTTTAGTGAAGTACACATAACTTTGTTATTTTTCAACCGATTTTAAAACTTTTAGCATCAAAACCTTCAAAATTAAATTTGTAAAAACTTTGTTGAACACCAAATTTGTCTAAAATCAAAACAAGTTTTAGTTAAAAGTAATTTATTCCAAATTTTTCCTCATTTTACTAAAAATTTCAACTTTGTTTGACCATAACTTCATGATTACTCAACCGATTCCAAATCTTTTTACATGCTTTTGAAGCTAATTTTATTGTTTTCAAACCTTTCATGTTTGCATATGTTAAAAATATATGCACTATTGAACTCGTTATTAAGGCAAGATGCTTTACATATTTGAGTTTTATAGAAAAAATGCTATTTTCGGCAAAAAAAACTTAAATAATCCAAAGAAATTTGATTTTTTTCATTGAAAAATCATGTTTTTGAGTAGTTTTTGTTGAATACCTAAGTCAAAAATATTTTTTAGAAAAAAATGTTGTATGTACAGTTTAAAAACAAATAAATTTGCTTCAAAAGTATGTAAAAAGATTTGGAATCGATTGAGTTTTAATGAAGTTATGGTCAAACAAAAATGATTTTTTTAGCAAAATGAGGAAAAATTTGGATAAAAGTATTTTTAACTAAGACAAGTGTTGATTTTAGACAAATTCGCTGTTCTACAAAATTTTTATAAATTTAATTTGAAAGAAAATGGTGCTAAAAGTTTTGAAATCGGTTGAAAAATAACAAAGTTATGTTTACTTAACTGCAGGTCATTTCTTATAACATGAAAATTCACCTTCAACACGCTTGCGCCACCTCTAAATGTTAATATTTTTGGCTCAGATTTTGAGGTTTCTCTTTTAATGTGATTTGAATTCAGCAGAGCACACGAATTTTTGGTTTTGAGAACTTTTGAAAAATAAGCCGCACCCTAATAGACAGGTTTCTATTACCTGGAAAAACCTGGAAAACCTGGAATTATCAGGGAATTTTATTCGACCTGGAAAAAACCTGAATTCTCAGGGAATTTCGATCACAATCAGGGAAATTATTTTGAGGCAGTAATTCATGATAGAATATGTTCACGCCAAAGGATTTTTACGTCATAACCCAGAGCTATCATTAATTGCCAGTAAACTCTTTCATTCGAAAAAAATTCGGGTGCGCCGCTCTCAAAATACTATATGCGTTGTTCAGTGAGGATCCATTCGAGTATGAAATTTCATGAGCTTATCAAAACATGATCTAAATTTATTCGGTCAAGGATTAACATATCTAGGACTGGTAGCAGGTTTCTTTTTGGATACCATTTTTATGCAAGTCTCTAAAATGTCTCTATTTTTGATAGAAGGTGCCTGAAGTCTCTATTTCAACCAAAATAGTTTCTAAAGTCTCTTTTTTTCCTTATCTTGCTTGCAGATAACTAAGATGCAAAATTTCTTCTCATTTTTCTCGAGAACAGCTTCAGGAAATATCCTTGTGGTTTCTCCAGAGACTTTATCAGGAAATCTTCAAAAAAATCTTTCAGCATTTTTTTCATACGATGCTTACAGGAGTTCCTCCATAATTTGCTTCAAAATTATGAAAATTTATTGGCTTTTCTCGGTAAATACAATACCTATACACAGAGTGAAAGGGAGTAATGAAAGTAATGAAATGTCAAGATGAATAGAATCGCAAGCGAGCGACGAGAGAAATGAATAGAAGTTGGGAATTTGTTTTTACAGAGGACCATAAGGACTGTTCATTTAAGAAAGTGGACACCTAAATATTAGCAATTTGGTGTAAAAATTCCATAAAAACAAATAAAATTTTGTTTCAGTGTGATCTCAAGTGTTTATTTTGACAGCAGACAAAAGTTGATATAAAAAAATTATAAATTCTAAACGATGTGTCGAATTGACATGGCGACTCTCAATTTTTTTCTGCACAAATGGTGTACAGAAAACTGCCGTTCCGAGATTTGGCTTAAATCGCGAAGTGTCCAAATTGATTTTTTTCAACGCTGTGGCCAAAACAGATATTCCTGACGACGTACGATACATCCCAACAGAAAAATTTGGGAAAAATGATTTGGTATGGCAAGCAATTTGCTCCTGCGGTATGAAAGTACTACATATTTCACGACGGGTTCAATCAACGGCGAAAATTACAGAACTGAATGCATTAAAAAATGGCTTCTGCCCATCTACTGAAAGCATACCATGCCTCCATTGTTTTTGCTAGACCTAGCATCGGCTCACTATGCTTCAGCTACTTTGGAGATGCTCAAGAAGGAATAAGTCGAATTTGTAGAAAAATGATCGAATCCATCAAATTGCTCAGAACTACGCCTCATTGAAACATATTGGGCAATAACCAAACGGCATCTTAAGAAGGATGGAAGAGAAGCAAGCTCCATCGATTTTTTCAAGAAAATGTGGTCAGCAGTTCAAAAAGCAGTTCGAAAAGTTCCGAAAAAAGTTGTGCAGAATTTTATGGGAGGTATCAAAAAAAAGTAAGAGCATTCTCCAGCAATGCTCAATAAATGTTCAAATTTATGTGAATTTGATCGAAATTACGTTGATTTCCATGTATTTTAGGTAAACTCATGAATTTGTTCGAAAATAAACAGTTTACTGTAAAAAACACGTGACCACTTTCTTAAATGAACAGTCCTTATGTGTGAACAACACAATCGAAACAACACAATGCCTAACGTCCTGACCTTGAACGGCAAGATGTTGCAGTGTTGGTCACTACTAACACTAGACAGGCAAACATTTGTCGCCTCGACCTGTTAACTATATTGTTCGGCGTATGTAACAGTTCTATCGATCGTTGGCATATCTTCGGAGAATGATACGGAAGTGACGTTACTTATTGGATTTTTTTCGCGTCTAATCTCGCATACGCCTAATTTGCCCAAGTGATCCCAGTTCACAGAGCTTTTACAAACGAAATAAAAGACATCCTCATTGGCAAATACGATTCATTTGAATAGCTTTGGAATTTTTATTATTTTCATATTGTAATATTGGATATTGGTTTCAGCATACTTTACATAATGTTTAGATGTGTATAAATCGAAAACACTTTAAAATTTGTCATTAATTTGTTTTAGACATATGAAATTAGAGTATATTTTGAACCTGGAATTATTTTTATAAAACCTGAAAAAACTGGAAATATCAGGGAATTTCATTTCGGTAAACGAGAAGACACCCTGATAGAGTAATTTCCAAAAGTTTGTGAGATAAAGTCGTATGAAGGGAACATTAAGCTAAAAACGTAACTCCATGTTTCAAACTAATATTTTAAAACCCAAATCGGATTTAACTAGTATGAATGTGTACTTTTAGGATCTGAAGACAAAATTTTTGTTTATATTCGATTACCTCGAAAATGTTCCACTGTGATATGATGCACTGGGACTATTTTGAAGCATACAAATATCCTATTCAAAAGATCACGATAGCTTTTCAATCCTTCATCGAAATATATTGACGGAGAAAATGCTTGAAGATTTTATCTTTCGAATTGTAGATGCCAAACGCTTGGACATTGTTTTCGTTAATTACAGTTTCAGACACACCGTGCTTTTCAATGGACCCCGACACGATGAGCCTGTTTCTGCGCGGTCGCTCGGTGGCTTTAACAGCTTCGGGTTTCTCGGCTGTTCCTTTGTGCGTTTTTATACATGTTATGTAGTGTAGCGTGTACACCTTCACACTGTTTTTGGGACCAGTTAATGGGACAAAGCAACGGTTTTTTGCTGCTTTCTTAACTACCTACTAGGGTCGATGTACCAATAGCCGCATAGCTAAGAACAAAAATTCGTGTGAAATTGAAAAATAACGCTAGCGTCATTATTTTTACATCATCTGAAAGCTTTTTATCTTGGTTTTGTGGGAAAAATATGAAAACTACGAAAACTCAAATGTTTGTATTTATTATCGCGTGTGCCACTATAGGTATACATGTGCCTATAGTAGCACTATTTCTAATTTCTGTTCCTATAGTAGCACTAGCATCACGGCGTTGGCAAAATACTTATCAAAACCGTATTTTTACAAAACTATTATATTTTTCCTACAAAGTGTGGATCAAAAGCTTTCGTTTGATGTAAAAAAGTTCTTAATTCATCAATTATTTTGTATAATAAAAAAATAGTTTCTCTCAGGAGTGCCACTATAGGAACAATAGGTTTACTATAGGCACAAGGGAGCTCAAATTTTAAGCAAAAATAATTATTTCGATCATTTTTTGTACAAAATCAAGCTGTGTATCAATGGTACTTAGATTAATAGCTCCTGACCTTCATGTCAAAAAATGTTTTGAAAAGATTTATAGCAAAACGGCCGTAAAAAGCCACTAGTGCGACTATAGGGGACTGTCCACTAAGGGAACACCGACCCTAACCTGATGGTTGATGGCTTGGAATTGTCTTCGGTTGGTTGGTCTGGGGTCCGAGAAGAATTGGAGCCCAAAATACGACTACCAAGCGTAAAACAAAACAATACTCGAAGTTTTAGCACAGTGCATTCGGCGAAGAGGATTCAGTTGGAAAAATGAAAGCCTCAGGTTTTACGATCCGAAATGGCTCAGTTTGGCGTAGGAATGAAAGGGTCATAAAAAGCTGGTATGGCAATCAAAGACGACCTTGAATGCTTTGAGGCCTTTGATAGCTTTATGGACTAAACTTGTATCTTGCTTGCTTACAAAAACGGCCCAAGGGTGAATGAACCTTGTAAATCTATTGAAATTCTTATCCTCTTTGATGCACTGCGATTCAAGCATCCAAACACGGTGAAAATTCTGAATTGACATTATTACGAAATTCAGTTATACCATATACGAAATATGGTTAATATTACTGATTAATCATAATGATTGGGAAACTGAATCAATTACTTCAAATACCATCAAACGGGGCTTCTTTTGACATTATTTCCACATTCTTCAACTTTGAGGATTTGTAGCTCGAAGAATTATGGATAGGTTTCGGTTATTCTTGCCTATACCTGAACTGTATATGTGCGTACCAAATGTGCAAAATATGAGACAAATCCATCAAGTAATAAAAATATTGCTTAAATAGCGAAAACAAATGTATCCTTTTAAACAACTACTTTGGACACTTTTAGAAATCAATACAATTTGATAATAAAATGATGTGTTCTCATAAATTTTAAACAGATTTTATAGATTATCGTCCATTATGATGTTTTTGAACGCTTTCCATCGACAAACATAATTTAGGAAATGGTAAAGCTAAAAAATGCATATATACAAAACTTTTCTGCGAAACATGCTCTTCAAAATTTTCAGCTTGTAATTTCAAGTTTAGTTTCTTTTAAATGGAACAGTCAGTTACGAATGTTTGACTGTTTAAGTTGATACACACGAATGATGCAACTATCAAGTACTGCGATATTAATGAGTTTTGTACACAAACATTCTGAATTATTTTGAAATACAGTCGCCTCTCCACTTCTCGATATCGAAGGGACCATCGAGATAGGGAGAGATCGAGCCAAAGAACAAAGTTTTGATGAATACTAGATTGAAAAACACTCCGTTGCCAAGAAAATAATACACAAACAGGCGTCATTTTGCGCTCCTAATTCGTTTTGAATCCCAAAACTTTGGTCTAGTAACCTTCGATATTGGTCATATCGACATACGGAGAGAAAATTGAGAACGAAAAATTAACAGAGACACATCGAGATATGGAGATATCGAGATAAGGAGGATATCGAGATATGGAGAGTGAAAATGTATGCAGACTGAAGGGACTTATGAAATCATCGACATAGGGAGAGATATCGAGATGTAGAACATCGAGGTGTGGAGAATCGACTGTAATAAAAAGCGATTCCACGGCATTGTGTAAACAAAAGTATTTGGCAATGTCTAAGTGGGACGTTGGGGCCCAGATAGCCGTAACGGTAAACGCGCAGCTATTCAGCAAGACCAAGCTGAGGGTCGTGGGTTCGAATCCCACCGGTCAAGGATCTTTTCGTAAAGAAAATTTTCTCGACTTCCCAGGGCATAGAGTATCTTCGTACCTGCCACACGATATACACATGCAAAAATGGCCATTTGGCACAGAAAGCTCTCAATTAATAATTGTGGAAGTGCTCATAAGAACACTAAGCTGAGAAGCAGGCTCTGTCCCAGTTGGGACGCAATGCCAGGAAGAAGAAGAAGTGGGTCGCGAAAACTAAGCTGGATGTATAGGTGGGTCATGAATCCAAAAAGTTTAGGAACCTATGCTCTAGTGATTTATCGTTTATGGCCAAATTTGCTGATACACCATCCTTTTACTCCCACTAGTGAATCAAATTGCCATCAAAACAAACAATAAAGCAAGCACAATCACAGCCGTTTGTCTCAACTCTTGCGGATTGAAATACAATCAAAAGTAAAATTGTCATGACAATCGCACGAGGCAACATTGTTGCAACCCTTTCAACCCGTGATTAATCAGTTATTTAAACACTAAATCGAATTCGTTTTATGGATGCTGCTCGATAATGTGGCAATGTTCAAGCCTAGAGAATTGCTGGGAATCTGGTGAGCGATCATTGTCATATTCTGTTCCAATGGTGATACACTTTTGTTGCAAAATAGAATTGTTGCGACAAGAATAGGAGATGACAATATCGTTGTTGCTACGTGTTGGGTGACAATTGATTCATTGACTCCCACCCAGTGAATCAAATTGTCATCAAAAGAGACGAAAAACAAACAACAAATCAAGCTCGCTCACAACCGTTTGTCGCAACTGTTGCGGATAAGGACACAATTAAAAGCAAAATTGTCATGACAATTACAGAGCGCAACATTGTTGCAACCTTTTCAACTCGCGATTAATCAGTTATTTTAAACTCAAAACCAAATTTGTTTTATGGATGCTGTTTGATAATGTGTCAATGTTTATCAACACGGAGAAAGTTCTCGAATATTGCAATGCGAAGCCCAGAAAATCGCTGCGCACGTGGTGATCGATCTTTGTCATATTCTGTTCAAGTGATGATAAACTCATGTTGCGGAATAAAATTGTTGCAACAAGAATAGGATGTGACAATGTCTTTGTTGCTGCGTGTTGGGTGACAATTGATTCACTGCTCCCACCAAACAAGTGAAGTAAAAAGCGTGTTCAAAATTGGTTTAGATAACTAAAGAAACTATATTTGTATAAAAAAAAACTAGATCGTGAGCTTTATCCGGATTCTGAGGCAGTGTTGATAGACTCACACTCCAATCTCAATCAATACGCTCTCCCAGGAGAGCAAACTCATTAGAGATCTACTTCGCAAATTTTACGCTTGAGATTTTGATGCAAAATCACTCAATCAACTCAAATTGTAAAAAAATATTCAGTCGCAAAACCCGTCAAAATCTCGTGAAACCCTAATGTTGTTGTTTACGTTATAACAAGGCTTATTAAACATTTTTTTTTTTTCGAAAACGCCATCTTTCTAAGTGGTCAGGTTCCTGAGATATCAACAAAACAGTTTCATGAACACTAGCACCACCTAGTGACACATTTTTGAGTTTCTTGGCTCAAATAATGATAGCCTTTGGGTTATTGAACAACTTTGCCGAATACGGCATCCTTTTAAATTGACAGGATCTTGAAATATCCGCATAACAAAAGTGACAAACTCACTAGCGCCACCTGGTGGCAAAATCTCGATTTTTTTTAAACGATTGCCCTTGAACAATTGAACAACTTTGCCGAAGACGCTATGTTTCTAAGCGGTTCTCAGGTTCCTGAGATATTTGCAAAATAAAACTTTCATGCACACTAGCGCTACCTGGTAATGGAATTGAAGATGGTGTCATTACTAATACTGTCTAGTCGAAATGGTTTTGAATAATTTGTCATTCAAGTGCTATTCTGATTACTCCTGTCTTTTGCGTAAGATTAGAGTCTTAAATGTCAATTGTCGTCAAGTTTCAACAAAATTAGGCTGTTTAGTAGTAGTTCTAGTTAATTTTATTTTTTGTTGTTAAAAGTGTTTATTGGTCATTACGTTCATATATCCTTTCCTTGTCTGTTCAACAATTTTTCGAAACTAGCAAGTGTACCCTAATGATCGATCTCAGCGTCTTACTTTCCATAATCATTTTATAGTGAATATTGAAGAGTAAAGTTACCTTAGGCTTCTATTACAGTCTCCTACATGATTCACTTTTCGGTGGCAAATGCAATGCTTCACAACGCCTACTTTCTACTTGTAAATTTTGCGAAAATGAAGCTGGAATTAGATTATTTATACCGCTGTTACAAAAGAGGTATTTCTTATTATGGCAATGTAAAAACCATATTAAAATAAGATTGTCGCCACTTATTTCTACTCAGTGAATCTACTAGTCATTTTCCTAAGAGTTCCTAAGTATTCCCTACGTCGTATATGATAACGATGTATCTAGCTAGCTAATAGTAAGAGTGGCTACGGATCATTCTGGTTAGCAAAAGGCAAACTGAACGTCACCAATAGTATTAATGTCCACTTCGAATAGATTAATTATTTGAAATGGGCATCAATTCTATCCATGACGCAGAATGTCCGTTGGATCACATCCGAGATATTATTGCGTCTATGCCATATGAATTATGACGCGGCTTTAAGCAAAAAGTGCCAAAATGTGATACCACCACTACAGGTTACGCCTTTGGTTTCCATCATATGGGCCAATGGATTATGCCCTCCCATCGCGGCAAGGGCGCATAACCAAGGGGAGGGTAATGGAATTGAAGATGGTTTGTCAATATTTAATCTAGATAGCGATCTATTTCTTGTAGAACATGAAAACCAAAGGGTTTTTTACAAAGTAACAATGCGCGACTACTCGCGTTACAAAAAATCGCGCGACAACCGAAAGGTTAAGTGAGAATTTCTTGACAAATTTCTCAATCTGATTTCTACGGTGAATCTTGGATGAACACGAAATTACGAAGGAAATGTGTAGAGGAATATAAGAAAGAATATTCAAACTGAAAAAAATTCTTTATAATTTCCCAGAAAAATAACAGTAACGTTAAAAAAAAACATGGAATATTCGGAAATATAGGGTGACCCAGAAAGTATGGGCACTACTTTGACAGCGAGAATCACAATATTTTTTCAAACAAAGAAATGTTTATATTTTTGTATTTTTCCTGCGGGCATTTTAAATATTGCCTGTGAAAATTTTGTATATTTTATCATAACCTTTGACATTGAAATTTTTGATTTTAGAAAATCAATTCTTATCTAGCCAGCACAGACCCTACTTTCGTGTTTTGTTGGAACTTAACTAGTGATGAATGTTTTTATCAAAATCCTTTGATGTAGTGAGTATACTTGAACTCTAAGATGATCCACAAGAGTTTTTGTATAAAATTTTATTTGGCTTTGGTAAGAAATCTTTGACAAAATAGTGAAATTCTAAAAAATCGCTAGTTTCTTTCTCCACATAAGATAACTTCACGAAACCATAGCTCTTCAGGTATTTTTAATATAAATAAAAATTATTCATTGCAAATTTACTTATGTAAATTATCTACACGTTTGGATAGGCAACAAAAATTTTAGATTTTTACATGTTTTTATGAACAAACAAGGACTTGGTTTTGGTCCTTGTATAAATCGACCACAGCTGAAATCGAATTTTTAGTAACTATTCAAATTTCATATATTTAAGTTCATAAATTCAAAATAAAAAAAAATAATGGTCTGATAATTTATCGTATCGGCAATGATATATATATTTTTTTCAGGTGTTTATTGTACGTACTCTATGACCTAGCGAAAATTTTGTACGACAAAGTCGCTCAAAAATAACGCGATTTGTGCAAAATTGATAAGAAAAGCTTCCAGAAATGTAACAGTATCAACAAAGAAGTAGCGAAAAAATCGCTCAAAATTCAGAATCTGCTCTTGATAAATGCAAGAACATAACGTGTGAAAATCAGACTTTTATCTGCAATAGTCTCAAAATGGCAGTATGGTAAAGACGTGCCCATACTTTCTGGGACACCCTATATTTATTAAAAAAAAAATTAAATACAGTCAACCCTCTATGAGTCGATATTGAAGGGACCATCGACTCATGGAAATATTGAGTCATGGAACAGCAATGCTATGGAAAGCTGCTTGAAGGGACCATCATAGTAACCATGACATTTGATTTTTAGTATGGTTCCATGAGTCGCTATCGAGTGATGGAACATCGACTCATGGAGGTTTAATTGTAATGCGAGAATTATATTAACGAATTAGATGAATGAATCTGTTTATTCCAGGTATATAATTCCTGAAGAAACTTCTAGAAAAATCAAATGAGTTAAAAAAATCTGTAAGAATTTTATTGAAACTACAGAAACTTTTTTTTTTCAATAAATCTGAAATAATGTTCAGACGTATTCATCCACGAGAATCTATTTAAAGATTAGAGCTCCTGAGTTCCTGATAAAATTTTGATCTGCGTGAACGAAGAAATGAAAAATGAAGACATTTCTCAACCAAAAATACAGAAAGTGATTCCAGAAGTCACAAAGTCTAATCCCTAAATAAGTAAGAAAATTCTCAAAAGAATCCCTGATAAAAATTTTCGATAATTTTGAAAATAATCCAGTGCACAATGGACCGATTCGACAATTTAGCCGGAAAAAAAGTGTTTTCTCTGTTCGCGTCGATTTTAGACGTTCGATGTCTTTAGAGAAGTTATTCGTTATTGAGTTTTGCATCTTTTAAGAAAAAAATTGAATAGAGGGCCCTTATATAAGTTAAAATTTTGACTAAAACTTTTCTGTTTGATGAAATTTGTGGCAGCGCTCTTCTGCAAACTTTTAGAAAGTGTTATTTTGAACAACTTTGAAAATTCACTTCAAAAATACTCTTTAAAAATTCGAACTTCGCTTGTAACTCACAAGATTTTAAAGTTAACGGCGTGCTGTCTTCAGCAAAGTTGTAGGTTTTAGCCAGATCTACAACTTTTTCATATCGAACTTTATGGAGAAATGTGAAACAATACAATGTAGAACTTATAAAACATTTTACTATTAGTTAACACAAAATTATTCAAATATGAATATTTGTTTTTCAATTAAATTTGCTTATAACTTCAAAATCACAAGAAATACAAACTTGGTACGTTAGTTTCATCGTCCCCTGTGAAAAATAGAATCGACGAGCATGACTTTTTCATTACACCGTTTTTTTTACTGTAGTTGTTAATGCTTTCTATTTTCTCTTTCTTATAGAGAATAAGAACAAAAATTTCATTGATCGACATTTAAAAGAAGTGCTCTAAGAGAAGTATGTTGGAAAATTCATAGCTAAAGGAAAGTCTGATAACAATCCGTGGATGTATTTCCGGAGAAGTTTTAGAAGAATTTCTCGGATCGCCATTTTCCTCAGCTTGTGATAATGTCCGGGGCTATGAAGAAAATCCTTGCAAAAGGTGTTGCAAAACCAAATTTCTCACAAATTATTTTAAACTTTGGGAAGGTAATATTTACCAATTTTTACATCGTTCATTCAAAATTTTAAATTTTTTAATAATCTTTTGAAAAGCGTTGTCAGCGTTGTAATGTTGTCCTGAGTCAAAAAAAAGATACCTGATCTATTTTCTAACTGTTTTGAACAACAAAGATTGATATATGAAGCTTTGATAAGGTCTTCATTATATTAGTGCATTGTTGCCAGCTGCATAACTTGTGTATCAAAATTATGGAAACTTTTATCGGACAGAAAGATCTTCAGACAATAAACTCTTTTGTTGTCAACTGAGCAATATTGCTATCGAACACCAGAATTCGTGCGTAGTTGTTTTCTAAAGCGCTGTTAAAGTTCTTCAATTTTTCCGTATTCTCGATCGGTATTTTCACATCTTGCCCAATACAAGGGTTTAACAAGAACAACTTTTACAACTTGACCGACTTTCTTGAGGGGAATAAAATTGAATTGTTTAAGCTAGGTGATCATTGCGCTTTTATTTTTAAATAGTGAGAATCTAACTAAAGAAACACAGAAGAAGATAGTTTGCGTTGATTCAAAATTTATTTCTTTGATCCGCACACATTCTTGAAGATTTGTGTAGTGAATAGTTCACGTGGTTCATTGACAGCCAACTGTCGTAAAGCTAATAACGATTCCAATTTTTTCGCTACAATTAGTCGTAATTTACGACCTATCGTCAATCTATTATTCAAAACTCCCGCTATTGTCCCACTTAGAAACAGTAGCAAAATAAATTCTCATCAATAATAATCGCTTCGATCGCTCGCGATATCCAGTTCAGCTCCCATAGTCAACCGAAACCGCTACCGAGCACAATCACGGAAATGAAACCAAATCTTTGCAAATTGTCTTACCGAAAAGCTTAGATAAAATTACGGCGACTTAATCAGACATAAGCCATCATCAAGAGATCTGTTACCTCGTGCGCCGTAAATTTTAATGTATCGCTAATAGTAAAAAAAAATACTCAAAGTGATTTGCAATTAAGTCCTTCTGTTCAACAATAATTGGTGCCAACAGCAGGTGTTTGCATTCTCAATGTCAATCACTTCATCATACAATGCTCCAAGAACCTCCAGTGTGTTCACGAAGAAGACCACAAATCATTCAACATGGAAACGAAACACTATAACGCTCTTAGTCCAAGAAATAAAGTTCAAGATCTTCTACTAACGATTACATCAATCGCCATCAATTGCCGAGACTTTTTCCTCCAAAGATCTAATTCATCTCGCACTGAAATAAGCAGCTATCCCGTGGAGATGGATTAATCACGGATCGGCCTATTCGCTACTTTGAACTTGGGCATCCAGCTGTGAGTGCATCATAATGTAACGCAACAAACAGCCAAGGTGAAATTGTTGCCCATGCTGTATGGAAGCCAATCAAATCCATTATCAAGATCGAAGATCGAATCATTATGAGGAAAAAACCTTTTAATCGCGCATACTTGAACCATCATGCATTGCAATCATAGAAAGTTCATAATCACCAATTACTGAAAAATGGTGCGGCCTGATGTGATGTTGCCTTTCCAGCCATATCTTACTGACCGAAATTGAAAGAAATTGAATTTCACATCATCTTCTAAAAGTTTATCTTCGATCTGTTTTGCGTACTTCCAGGGCTACCGAGACGAGATGCTGTCGGAGGAGATGAGTTCACTGGTGCCACCAGGACTGCAGGGCAAGGCAGATATCTTGTTCGGAAATCTGCACGAGCTGTACACCTTCCACAATGACATTTTCCTGAAGGATCTGGAGAACTGCATATCCACCACCGAACTAGTCGCATTGTGCTTCGTGCAGAGGGTGAGTACAGTGTGATTTACTTCTAGTTGGAGCGCCACATTAACCTTCTAGTCGTCGCTTGGTATGCCACCGTCAAAACCACCACGCTGCTGCTGTATACGATAAGCGAGGTTTCTTCACGTAGTCCTTTTTCGCAAAGTGCACCTCTTTCGGAAGAATTAGATGCCCATCCAAACACAACGCTTTCTATTTATATCCAATGCCTAGCCCGAGAGCGCATTATTTTTTTGGGTATTGAAAGAAGCCATAATAATTAACAACAAGTATTTATCGAGCAACGGACTCATGTTCCGTAACCGGTCGTTTGAGAACGTCGCGACCCATTGGAAGCCCACACAATAGAAACCTCAGCCAGTACAGTTGCTGGCTAGTGTTGTGTGCTATTTCATTACCTAAAAAATAATGCACTCTCGGGCTAGGCATTGGATATAAATAGAAAGCGTTATGTTTGGATGGGCATCTAATTCTTCCGAAAGAGGTGCACTTTGCGAAAAAGGACCACGTGATTGTTGAGCTGAAATCGAATTCAGGTTAACTACTGCGTTCATGAGTCCTCTTATGGCGTAGTGGTAACGCGCCCCAACTAGAGATCGGGGAGTCGTGAGTTCGATTCTCACTGAGAAGACGTGTAACTTTTTCGCAAATCTTCACATCAATTTGTCCATCTAATCCAATTGCAAATTATATGTAATGTTTAGCTTTTTGGTAGTTGTTAAACTTACACTCGGCTGGTTAGCCGTAAACCACGATTCATAATTAAAAACAAGTAAAAACTTACTTTATTTAACCTCAGAATCATGCTTTGAATCTTTGAATTACCTCTGTAAGAATTGTGCCAAGGTTTCCGTCAAAATCATGTATAAAAACCTGTTTTGCAATCTATGAGATAGCTACTGAGAAACATGTTACGGATATTCCTAAGATTAAGGTTAAGATTGGATTGCTAATAACAATTTTGGTCAGAATGCTGTAAAAATCCACCACAGGATTCTGTAAATTTCCTGTAAATTCCAAAAATCTGATATTGTGAATTTGGAATTGATCGACTTAGCCTTTCTGCAAAAACTTTTCTTGAAGTTTCATAGAATTTCAGATTTGTCTATAAAATATTGAAAAATGTACTGGAAGAGAAATTGTTGTGGTATTCCCAATGAATTCAATATTTTTTTTGAAATATTTACCTATGTCTGATGATTTATATGTGCATTAAAACACGAATGATTTTAATAAATCTTCCACCTGTTTAGTGGAATGTCAATTAATAAATGAAAACCAAATTTAGTAGGGGAACTGGGTGTAAAATGCGCCGTTGGGGTAAAACGCGCAACCCTTGTTTTGAAAGAACGACGTGCTTTGGGACGTTGTTTTTTCACCCGAGATAATGGAAAATGTATTAAAATGCTTCTCTACGTGTTTCGCTATTTTCGTTGTAATTTGGTGTTATTTTCTAGGCCATTTTTCAGGCCGATAAACAACAAAACTTTTGAAACTATCACCGAAAATCGTCTTGTTCGTATTCCATGCGAAAAAATTGTTGAATTTATCCTTAAAAAGCGTATTGACGGACTTAAACTTCACTCAACTCGTGGAGCAAAACAGCCACTCCTATTTCATAACACCAAAACAGCCGTTTGAATTCAAATTCCAGCAAACGTAATGCCAAGCTGTAGTTACCTGCCAATTTGAACCTTACAAATTCACATTTTTCGAATCAGCATGTATACTATTCGGGACTTCGTAGCTGCTGATGTTTTATTCGGTTTTCTGTGAGAAAAACAAGGAAAGATATATTTCTTGCTTTTTTTTCACGCACACGGTGACAGTTCCTTACGAGGTTTTCCATAAGTGCGAATGCTTTGTAAATCTCTTTTTGTTTCGTAGTCGCGAATAATCGAACAATAACATCTGATCAAACGCCCTTATGTATGCAACGTATTTGCAAGCATGATTGCGCATGCGTGCGCGTAAACGACTAACGCCGACATCAGGTGGCGCGTTTTACACCGCAAAAAAATGCAGATTAGCAAGTATTTTATAAAAAATGATTTATTAACTCCAGAAAAAAGAAAATGGATGGCTGTTTCCACTATTTTATAGGAAATATGTTTGTCTATGAGATAATGAATAAAAAAAGGTTAATAATAATGTTCTTCATAGCTAAAAACGCATCCTTCCTTAGAGGGCGCGTTTTCCCCCAGTTACCCTACTAGTACATGATCTTTTCGTAATGGAAATTTTCTTGACTTCCCTGGGCATAGAGTATCATCGTACCTTGCCACACGATGTACGAATATGAAAATGACAACTTTAGCAAAGAAAACTCTCAGTTAATAACTGCGGAAGTTGTTATCGAACACCAAGCTGAGAAGCAGGTTCCGTCCCAATGAGGACGTAATACAAAGAAGAAGAACTACAAATGATTTATTGCACTCCAAAAAAAAATGTGATAAGAATCATGAAATTAAATAATTTTGAAGTTATTCATCCGGTTAGTTTCTAAAAATCCAATATATAATGTACAATATTATAAACTGAAATATTAGCTAGAAATTAAATCAATATTGTAGACTTTTCAAGTGTTAGTTAAAAATTTATAGAATATTCAACGGTCCAGAGTCTTCAAACTCTTCGCGGTGTGGAGAGTCTTGGAACTCTTCGCGAACCGTACGTAGTCCTGACTAACGAATAACCTTGAAGTTTTGTCAGTCTTGTGTTAAGGCCCAAGTAAAAATGGTGCAAAAGTCACAACTGAAAAAGCAGTTTTCTCTTCTTAAATAGACAAATCGACGAAAATAAAAACTCACAGCTCTTTTATTTGCCAAATAAAAAGGCTGTGTGTTTTTATTTTCATCAATTTGTTGTTTTAAAAAGAGAAAACTGCTTTTTCAGTTCTGACTTTTGTGCCATTTTCTCTTGCGCCAGCATGAAAACAGTCACTTTCAATT
Source organism: Aedes aegypti (assembly GCF_002204515.2). NCBI lineage: Eukaryota > Metazoa > Arthropoda > Insecta > Diptera > Culicidae > Aedes > Aedes aegypti. The sequence continues at coordinate 16,197,280 of NC_035108.1, forward strand.
TGATGTCTATGATTCTATAATTTTGATTTTTTTTTCTGGACTTCCGTGGACATAAAGATTTTGTCAACGTTTGTCCTACTCATGGTTTGAATGTGGACGCGCCGCTTCCTGAATTAATCTTAAAAAGTCCAGGTGTTATTCTTAAAAAAAGGAAATATCTGAAGGAATTTTTTAGGGTGGCGTTAGTAGATTTTTAAGACAAAAACTTGGTGGAATCCTCGAGTTTTTTTATTTTTTGTAGTTTACAAAATACATAATCTACCTTATTTTTTAAAATGTTCTTGGGGTTCCTTTTTTTTGTTTAATGTGGATGAGAAATTTCTACACGAGTTTCTATTATATTTTCCAGAAAAAATATCTCGAGGATCATTTGTAACAATCGAGATTTCTCTACAAGAAATTGAAAAAATCTTCTGAAACTTAATGAATCTCTGGATATTCAAAAAAAAAATCCTTGAAGAAGTTTTTCTTGAGGTTTTCTGCCACTTTGCCTACTGTGAAAGAGGAATTTTCTGCACTATTCAGGTTCAGACGGTTCATCCATAGATTGACAACGAAAATCATTGTTTAAATTGATCAACTACTGCTACAGTGGCCCAATTTCATATTCGTACAGGATATTGTTTCCACATCAAGTTAGTAAAAAACTATTAAATGAAGTATTGAGCTACAAATGCTTTATCCACATTGAAGGTAACATGGTTCATCTATTGTTTGCCAATCACAAAATGTTTCCATTTACATTCATCTTTGGATTCATAGGAAAGTATTAGTAAAGCACAACGTTCAAAACTAAATTTAGAAGCTCTATTTGATTACTGAAATGCTTTATTATGATGTTCAGATGTAGTGAAATATATTTGGGCAATTTATTAGTGGACATATATCCCTGGGCTTGGGATTATATTTTCCAGGGAGCGATGAGTTTTGATAATTGATCGCTGTTAGTAGCTTTGATAAGATGTTGGGTGAATTTCAAAGCAATGGCAACCTTTTTATTACAAAATTTAGATTTTGTCTTCTGACCTAAAGATTCTGGTTAAACTACTGCATAGTACGGCTATCACTCATCAAAATTACTTTCACTTCGGGAAAATATAATTTCAAACTGGCGAGAAGATTACAAACTGAGGGTGGGTAAGGAGCACAGTCAGACCCTTGAATGTGCAATGTGGGGTAGTAATTGGGAATGCCATTGACGGTTTGTAATCTTCTACGAGGTTTTCGAAAACCAACAGGGCGCGTGCACCGGGTTGCGGATAGGAGCAAAGGAAGATCAATAGCATCTACTTAAGGTGAAGATGAATCGAAGCCAAAGTTCAAATTTTCGAGAGCACGGATCTGGAGAACCAAACTTCCGTTTAAGCTGAAAACTTAATCGATTGGTCAATAGCTGGTGGTGACCAATCGATTAGGTTTTCAGCTCAAACCGATTTTTGGTTCTCCAGATCCGTGCTCTTGAAAATTTGAACTTGGGCTTCGATTCATCTTCACCTTAAGGCGACACGGGAGACCGTGTTATTTTCCCTATCTTTTGTCTCACTCTAACAATTATCATCAAAACTTTGTGGAAGCAAATCTCGAGTTTTAGTGAACCGATGAAGCTGAAAATTTATCAGGTTGTGCACTACACATATAGAATCATAGTGATACATTTTTCACATCGATATATGGAGTGGTTCTTGGGATTTGCTTCTTGAAATGGATAGGGTGATTATGATGACGTCCCGTGCGGCCTTAAAATAATAGAGCAAAAAGCCGTTCCATGATTAGGTAATGTTTAGCGATCTTCTTTGGTGTTCTAGTACTATAAAATTCTTCACTCACTGGGAATTCTGGCCTTGATAATATCAATAGTGCTAAACATAAAATAATATCTAATACTCAATAAGTACAATGTAGTAATAAATAAAATAAAATCAATTTTCTATACATGACAAGGTTTTGAAGACAATCAATGAGTGAAAGAACTACCTATTAGAAAAGCCACATCAGCTAAGGCTATATATATATACAAATGTTGGTCATAGGGTCATGGCGAGCATTCGGTATGTATGTCTATGACTGATTCTGATCTAATAGGGGCACTAGAAGACCACGCGGACAATTTCGAAACAAATTATTTTTATACATCGGTCTTATGATCCGAAAGGCTCAGCTATGCTGTAATGTCATTTTTTAAGCTATTCATTAGTGCTGTTTAATTGTTTATTATTCTAACAAGACTACATAATTATTCATTACAAATCACTGTTCCTATATTCTCTCTTTCTCACCTTCTTATCTGTTCCATGATTATGATCATTACTAATATAATGCATGAGCATGCACAATAAGAATAATTTCAGAATTGTAAGCAGTCAATGGATAACTGGATAGAATAGCTTCGAAAAGGATGCTCAAAACAGAATAATTCTGGTCAGGGAAGTATTAACAACATGAGTAAGTAACACATTTCATTTTAATAATATCAAATATTTTTATATAAATCAGCACCGCCAATCAGTGAACTGAATTATAATTTTATATCTGTACATGATAAAAACAGATAAAGTTTGTAAAGTTGTCACCATCGATTGAATTGCGTTCTTTATAGTAATGTTCAATCATTTTCAAAAGCTCCTAAAGCGTCGCATCGTGCCATCAGCAGTTCTTAGCATCACTCTCATATTGTTATTACTTTGTTGTTTATTAAATTTATATAAAGCGATCAGCTCATTCTTTCTTACTTGTACAATTGTTTGAAATTTTAATAAATCAAACTAAACTTCAAAACTTAAATTAAATTGCTCTCAGCACATTTGCATTTTGCAGCATTAATCGCATTACTGTGTCAAGTCTTCTCCAATTTCCTATACCCTACCCCAACCCTTCCTATCATTTCCGATGGTGTTCAAGTGGTCCGCATAGACTATTACGGCCATTACCTATTCCTGCCCCCGGCTTTGGACTGACTTGCGCTCTCATTGCCCCACCAAACGCTGCAAAATGAAAATGAAAATTTATTAGTGGACATATATGAAATTTAGGTAAAGTTATGAGAAATGCCAGTTTTCCAATGATTTTTGCTATTAAATTCTATAGTTCGAACAATAACGTTTATTTTTGTCATTGGATCCAATCTACACACTTAAATTATTTAACGGATTTCTGTAAAATCTCAACAGCTGAACAGTTCGGTAAAATAAATTAACGGAGTACGGTAAATTTTTACAGTATTCGGTAAAAAATCACCGGAATCCATTAAATTCCGACGAAGTTACGGTGTTTTATTTCACCAAACTGTTCAGCTGTTGAGATTACGGTGAAATTCACCGTAAGAGCTTAGTGTGTATAGATTATACTCGTAAGCTCTGATAGAAATTTAGTTGAAATATATATAGTTTAAAGAAATCATAAACAGTTTTTATCCCTTTTGAGTTCAGAAAATTGTTGTGCCATAAGTTCAAAACTCTTCTAAAATGATATTTTTAATCAATGTAAACCAAATTTTCATTCTAAACAACAGGTAAATGTTAATTTTGAATTTGTCTGTAAAAATAATTTGAACTACGAACTTCGTTTTACAATAAAGTACCCTAAACTACGCTGTACATACCTCCACATAATTGATGTCATCGTAATATTCAATTACTTGGCTGGTAGCAGTCAAACAGCAAAATAATAGTGACTTTAGTGACCAAAAGTGACCAAATAGTGACCAAAAAGTGGCCTAGAAGTGACTTGAAAACTACAAGTCATTGTAAGACTAGAAATGACAATATGGTCAATGTGAATATTAACCATTCTACATATTAGGCGAGTTTAGAATGTAGAGTAATTTCAAATCTTTCGTAACAGTTATCTGTCCGAGATAAGACTAAGTCTTGATTGTCATAAATGGTCAAGAGATAACCTTTTTCGAGATTTAATTTATCATTATTTACGAGACGAACATTAGCTTAAAATAAGGTTATTAGTTAATATTTCGGATTTCAGTCAAAAATAGAAATTCAATACATGAACTTTGGTAAACAAACTTGTGATAGAATTCTTAACAAAACTTCTGTACATGATGAACTTACTGGCAAGATTTTTAAGTAGAGATGCAAAATGATTTACTTGAAGCATTTCTTAACAAAGCTGTGGAATAAATCGAGGAAAAAGGTTTGGTTGTGGCGAAAATTGAGAATAAATTTCAGAACATTTTGAAAAAAATATCTTAACAGAATTCAAAGTTCAAAAACAAACGAAAAATAGAAACGCATGCTAAATTTGTGGCAGAATTTCTGTAAGATAAAGAATCCAAATAAACAATAACTCCAGAACACAATTGATTACTAACGTATTCGAGAATAAATTAGTTGAATGTCATGCATAAAGAATTAGAATTATTGAAAATAATCACATTAATCAGTGGCGACTCGTAACCTCACGTTTCATTTGATCTACGACCCTGAAATGACTAATTTTGCAAATTTAAAAAAAAATAATGATCACCAAATGTGGGCTTCGTGGCCTTGCGGTTAGCGGCGTCAGTCGTCTAAGCGTATTGTGCCACGGGGTGTGGGTTCGATTCCCGCTCCAGTCGGTGGAAACTTTTCGTCAAAACGAAAAATTCATCGCTGGGCTACTGGGTGTTTCGTGTAGTCCGTTGCCTTATGTTAGTGATCGTTCAATCTGTGCAGCTTATGTGCTGAAGACGGTGTAAATTGTCTTTTAAATTATAAAGTAAACAGTAAACGATAGAAAGCACATATTTGTTGCTGAAATTCATGAACAGGTGGATTTTGGGTTAGAGAATAGCCACTGATAACACTATTGATTAATTATTATCGTCCAACAATGTTCTATCTTTCATTATAGAAACATGTTTTTTTGTTTGGAAATAGTTTGGAAACATGTTTCAAAAAAAGACACCGACACATTAATGCTTCCAGTGGACGATTTGCCCTTTGAAGGAAGCACCACACTAGACAACGGACTAGCATGCAACGCCCAGTGGCACAATCGTAACGTAATACGTTCCTGATGAAAAGTTTTCCAGACTGAAGCGGGAATCGAACCCACACTCCTTGACTCGATGCGGTTAAATGGTTACACTAACCGCACGACCAAGTTGGAATTTCTGATGTGATATCTGAAATGATTTCCAGCAAAAATAGTAGGTACTTGCTGTTGAAGTCCTGGACGAGTTTCTGACAAACTTTATAATTTATTTTGGTTGTTATTCCTAACCGTATCTGGCTTATCTTCCGGAGGAGTTTTGATGATGTTTATTTTCAGAAACCTGGTTTTGGATTTCTTGTATAGCCGTAGATTACTCATATCAGATATTGGTTCTGGTTTTCGCCAAAATTTAATAAAATATTTCGGACAACAAATGTATCCTAATGTTGCTTTTTAAGTTTTGCCAGAATGTTCTCCAAAGTTTTTCCCAGGAAATTTTTAAATTTTCTATCGGAAATGTCTACGGAATATTCACTTGAATTCTTCCAAAAAGTTAGCTGGAAGGGCGGCGATGAACCAGTCTCGGGCTGAACTTCCCCATAATAAGGATTCAATAATAATATAGTTAGCCAGAAGTCTCTACTTGTCTTGAGTCAAGAATCTTGACACTTTGATTTCAAAATCACACTATTCTTGTCTTTATAATAACAAATATCTATTTGACTTTAGTGATTTTTTGTTGGAAATAGTGACTTTTTAGTGACCAGGTCGAAAAAAGTGACCAAGTCACTAAAAAGTGACTTGCTACCAGCCCTGCAATTATCTTTGAAATAATATTCAAATTATATTCAAAATAGCACCCTATTTTGCAATTTATTGATTTTCTAAGAAAAATACGAAATAACTTGAATGAGCAGAGAGCATTGATATACTATTTAATAGAATATATCTTGTTGTTTTCATCATTTTAAAAAACGTTTGTGTTGCGGTTATGGCAATAATATTTATTCTTTAAATCTCTGTAATCATGTTTGGTTGTAAAATGTAAATTAAAAATGATAATTTTGCAATGTTTTTATAGGAACATTAACTATGGATTATGTATATACATTTAGGAGCCAAATATAAAGAAATTGACTAAAATTTTTGGTTTTGGATTTGTTATAAATGTTATACTACCTAAAATTCAAAAGTATAAGTTGTCGATATCCACTCCTAGCTACTCTAAAGCTGATTATAATTTTTTGAAACTTGTGCAATATTCGCAGTTATCATTCTTAAGGAAGTGATGTTGAAAAAAATGCAATTTATTGTTCGACTTACTGAATATTTTAGCAAAAAACATGGAAAAACTGGTATTTTTCTTAAATTTACTTAAATTTCAAATATGTCCGCTTTTAAATTTTCCAAATGTATTCTACTGCATCTGAACAACACAACGAAGAGCTTAAGTAATCATCTAGTCCATTAAAAATTAGTTTTGAATGCTGTATATTTATTTTTTGTTACGTGTACGAATATGGAATTGGATCAATTATAGACACAATCTCAATACTTTTCCATTATTCCAAAGATTTAAGCAAATGAATACAGTTTGTCATTGCCAAACAATAGATGACACCTATAACCTTCATTATTGATAAAGTATATCGAAGTCCATGCACCATTTAATAGATTTATACCAACTTGATATGAAAACAGTGCCACGTACGAAAATGAGATTGAGTCACTGTATTTTTGATTATTGAAATGACGGAGGTGCAAAGCAAAGCCATTCTGAAGGTGTGTGGATTCACGGTAGGTCCAGCATCTTTTTCGTAATCTAAATTTCCTTAACTTCCCTGGGCATAGAGTATCATCGTACCTGCCACACGATATACGAATGCAAAAATGGCAACTTTGGCAAAGAAAGCTCATAAGAGCTCTTATAAAAGAAGACTAGCTGAGAAGCAGGCTCTATCTCAGTGAGGACGTAGTGCCAAGAAGAAGAAGAAAAGCGGAGGTGGGAGCGAGGATGTAATTCACATCACTTAACCATGAAAAAATGATACTATGTTCACATTATTTTGTCTTCTGTTTTCATTTCAGCGGGACACATTCTTCCGGTTGTATTCGTACTACTGTCAGAACATTCCGCGCTCCGAACGGCTTCGAGAGACCCTTGTGGACACGCATCTGTTCCTGCAGGAGTGCCAGAAGAAGCTCGGCCACAAACTGCCCCTTGCTGCATATTTGCTCAAACCAGTACAAAGGATCACCAAGTATCAACTTCTCTTAAAGGATCTGTTAAAGTAACGTTTTTCGTATTTCTTTCAGATTTTTTTCACACTCATACATTCTTATCGAGTTTATACATTTTTGTCCAACAACTCGCAGAGAAAACGGTTTCACAATTTGCTAATATTTGCATGTTTCTTCTCGTATCGTTTATGTATCTTTTTCTCTGTCCGCGTCCTCCTATTTGGTGATTGTGATCCCAAATATCTCTTGCATCTTATTATCGTAAAATCGGAATATCCTCCCCGAAACAAACAATCTTTAGATTCAGTGACACCGGAACGTGTTCCCGGGAGCTGCAGAAGGCGTTGGACTGTATGCTGGTGGTGCTCAAGTGCGTTAACGATTCGATGCATCAGATTGCAATAACTGGTTTTCCCGTAAGTAGAGCACTGTTCCAGCGTGCTACAATTTGTGTCCGCCCATGTCCCCCAACAGGTTCGGGCTTTCGCTTAGTTCCCTCGCCCCTTTCCCCTTTTCCTTCAAGCTGTAATTCTCCTATAAACTATATGTCTTCATGTTGTCAATGAACGGATGACGACCGGAATTGGCTTTCATCAACCGCTTATCAGGGTCCACCATAAGCATATCTCATTTGCATAGTATTGATATCGTCATGTTCGCTCTCTGGTAATAAAATGTTTGGATTCAGGAGTGTGATAAGTACAAGTGTGATTGGTCTTTTCTCCTTAATCCAAACTGAGGTCATTACCGCCGAAATTCAACGGGTAAGTTCCGAAAGCAAAACGCAAATTTCTCTTTTCACGCCTTCGTAGGCCGACCTCTCGCAGCAAGGGGAACTTCTGCTGCAGGATTCGTTCCAAGTGTGGACTGAAAGTAAAAAAGATCTCCGGTTGCGACTGAAAACCCAACATCGGCACATTTTCCTCTACCAGAAGGCAATGCTTTTCTGCAAACAGGGTTCGAAAACCGGCCACAACAAGAGTACCTACCAGTTCAAACACTGGCTACAGGTTTGGCAACCCATCCACGGTCAGCTCCAAGGTACATATCTCTACTAATGGGTGAGTTTTCGTTGGTTTGCTTGCTTTTAGATGTCCCAAATCGGTCTAACGGAATCGGTCCGAGGCGACCCACGGAGGTTCGAAGTGTGGCTCCAAGGCCGACAGGAAGTGCACACGATACAGGCCAACACGGTGGAAATCAAGAACAAGTGGGTGGCCGAGATCAAACGGGTGCTGTTGAACCAACTGGAAGAACTCAAGGGGGAGAAAATCAAACAGTACGGACTGAATCACAAGTGAGTATATGATTGATTTTTTCATATTACACTGTATTACCATATACCACGTGGACAAAGATGATGGTATGGAGTACGAAAAAAATCACATAAAGAGGAGGATGGCGGATGTCTAAGTTGACAAGGTTTATTTGATACCTAAATGAAAAATGCTTATCTAAACTTTCAATACTTCTGTTGTTTGAATCCATCGGTTTATATTATTTATGAGTTTTTATATATTCAATGTGTCTCTCAAAATAGTTCAGACTTCATTAAATCTCATACAGAATTTCACATTTTTTTCGATTTTTATATTAAAGAAGACATGTATTTTTTTTTTTTTTCATTTTTGTTAGGTTACATATGATTACAAGCGGTCTTCCTTAGCCGAGTGGTTAGAGTCTGCGGCTACAAAGCAAAGTCATGCTGAAGGTGTCTGGGTTCTATTCCCGGTCGGTCCAGGATCTTTTCGTAATGGAAATTTCCTTGACTTCCCTGGGCATAGAGTATCATCGTACCTGCCACACGGTATACGAATGCGAAAATGGCAACTAAGGCAAAGAAAGCTCTCAGTTAACCCAAGATCGGTCGCATGCGTGTACTGAGTACACGCACCTTGTAAAAGGGTCGCTTTTCGAGCTCAAGCGAGGTGGTGCTGACGATGGCTAAATGCGCGACCGCTCTTGAGTTAATAACTGTGGCTGAGAAGCAGGCTCTGTCCCAGTGGGAACGTAATGCCAAGAAGAAGAAGAAGAAGTACATATGATTACACAGAGAAAAAGGTTCTGTCCCAGAAGCACCAAGATATCACCATTTATTTAATTTGAGGTCGTTGAATCAATTGTTGTTGTTGTTTGATGAAGGGGACTTTAACCCGAAGGTCATTCGTCCCTTGAATCTATTGTCGTTTTCAAAAATGTCATAACACGTCTGGTTTTTCAGGCCCAAGTAAAAATGGTGCAAATGCCTAAAATGAAAAAAGCGGTTTTCTCTTCTAAAATTGCAAAAAAAAACACAGCATTTCAATTTGTCAAAATAAAATGCTGTGTGTTTTTATTTTATTCGATTTTACAATTTTTAAAGAGAAAACGGCTTTTTTCAGTTTTGAAATTTGCACCTTTTTAACTTGGGCCTTAAAATATGATTTTTGAAAATGTATTATTTATTGGTTTCAGTAATCTTGCATGCAAGTTTGCATGTTAATTTAGCAGTAGACCTAGTTCAAGTTTATTCGTTGACGATTCTGCCATAAAATTGATATTCCTGAGGAATTTCACTCAAAATCTTACTGAACTTCTTTTAAAGAATCCTTTAGGATTTTGGGATGAATGCCAAGATTAATTTCAAGATTTGTCATGAAAAATGTTTTGAGGAATTTCTCGAAGGGAATCCAGAACCGATGGATTAATTCCTAGAAGAGCAAATTTAGGGAACATTCCTGTAAGCAGTGCTGGGCGAGTTTCACTGACTGTGATTTGCTTTGCTTTGTTTGGCTAGGAAGCAATAAAAAAAAACTTGTAGGGTTTGTGGCCAAATGTACAAAATACGTTCATTCATTTATTTAGTTAACATCTACACAGATAACACTGAATCAACAATTTCACGCCACAATACTCGGTTCGTGGCAGCATCTCTCCATCCTCGGTTCTGCCCCACGCTCGCCAAATCGATACGCACTTGATCCGCCCACCTAGCTCGCTGCGCTCCACGCCTTCTTGTACCAACCGGATCCGAAGCGAACACCATCTTTGCAGGGTTGCTGTCCGGCATTCTTGCAACATGCCCTGCCCATCGTATCCTTCCAGCTTTGGCCACCTTCTGGATACTAGGTTCGCCGTAGAGTTGGGCGAGTTCGTGGTTCATCCTTCGCCGCCACACACCGTTCTCCTGCACACCGCCGAAGATCGTCCTAAGCACCCGACGTTCGAAGACTCCAAGTGCTTGCAGGTCCTCCTCGAGCATCGTCCACGTTTCATGCCCGTAGAGGACTACCGGCCTTATGAGCGTTTTGTACATGGTACATTTGGTGCGGGCGTGAATCTTTTTTGACCGCAGCTTCTTCTGGAGGCCATAGTAGGCCCGACTTCCACTGATGATGCGCCTCCGTATTTCACGGCTAACGTTATTGTCAGCCGTTAGCAAGGATCCAAGGTAGACGAACTCGTCGACCACCTCGAACGTATCCCCGTCTATCGTAACACTGCTACCTAGGCGAGCCCTGTCGCGCTCGGCCCCACCAGCTAGCATGTACTTTGTCTTGGCCGCATAAACCACCAGTCCAACTTTTGATGCCTCGCGTTTCAGGCGGGTGTACAGGTCTGCCACCTTTTCAAATGTTCGGCCGACGATGTCCATATCATCCGCGAAGCAAACAAATTGACTGGATCTCGTAAAAATCGTACCCCGGCTGTTAAGCCCGGCTCTCCGCATGACACCTTCTAGCGCAATATTGAACAACAGGCACGAAAGTCCATCACCTTGTCGTAGTCCCCGGTGGGATCCAAACGAACTGGAGTGTTCGCCTGAAACCTTCACACAATTTTGCACACCTTCCATCGTCGCTCTTATCAGTCTCGTGAGCTTCCCGGGAAAGCTGTTCTCGTCCATGATTTTCCATAGCTCTACGCGGTCGATACTGTCGTATGCCGCCTTGAAATCGATGAAAAGGTGATGCGTTGGGACCTGGTATTCACGACATTTTTGGAGGATTTGCCGTACAGTAAAGATCTGGTCCGTTGTCGATCGGCCGTCAACGAAGCCGGCTTGATAACTTCCCACGAACTCGTTTACTACAGGTGACAGACGACGGAAGATGATCTGGGATAATACTTTGTAGGCCGCATTTAGAATGGTGATCGCTCGAAAGTTCTCACAGTCTAACTTGTCGCCTTTCTTGTAGATGGGGCAGATTACCCCTTCCTTCCACTCCTCCGGTAGCTGTTCTGTTTCCCAGATTGTGCCTATCAGCCGGTGCAGACAAATGGCCAGCCTTTCCGGACCCATCTTTATGAGTTCAGCTCCGATACCATCCTTACCAGCAGCTTTGTTGTTCTTGAGCTGGTGAATGGCATCCTTAACCTCCCTCAAAGTGGGGGCTGGTTGGTTTCCATCTTCCGCAGTACTGACGAAGGCATTTCCTCCGTTGTCACGTCCTTCATTGCCTGTGCTCTCATCACCATTCAGGTGCTCGTCGAAGTGCTGCTTCCACCTTTCGATCACCTCACGCTCGTCCGTCAGAATGCTCCCATCCTTATCCCTGCACATCTCGGCTCGCGGCACGAAGCCGTTGCGGGATGCGTTGAGCTTCTGATAGAACCTACGCGTTTCCTGAGACCGGCACAGCTGTTCCATCTCCTCGCACTCCGTCTCCTCCAGGCGGCGTTTTTTCTCCCGAAAGAGGCGGGTCTGCTGTTGCCGTTTCCGTTTATAGCGTTCCACGTTCTGCCGGGTCCCTTGCTGCAGCATGACCGCCCGCGCTACATTCTTCTCCTTCAAAACCTCCTGGCACTCCTCGTCGAACCAATCGTTCCGTCGACTCCGTCCCACGTACCCGACGTTGCTCTCAGCTGCATCGTTGATGGCTGCTTTTACTGTTCTCCAGCAGTCCTCAAGAGGGGCTTCGTCCAGCTCACCCTCTTCCGGTAATGCAGCCTCGAGTTGCTGCGCGTATGCCGCTGCGACATCCGGTTGCTTGAGCCGCTCTAGGTCATACCGAGGCGGCCGTCGGTACCGTACGTTGTTAACGACGGAGAGTTTTGGGCGCAGTTTGACCATCACCAGATAGTGGTCAGAGTCGATGTTAGCGCCACGATAGGTCCTGACGTCGATAATGTCGGAGAAGTGCCGACCATCAATCAGAACGTGTCAAAATACGTATATATTTGAATAATAGATGACGAATTTTGAGAAGTGTTTCAAAAAGTGTTCCTTCAATAAATCCGTTCAATAAATCAAAAAGGTGTTCCTTTATGAATTTTGGGATGATAAAACCTTTGAAAAATCCTCAAACATGTTTTGGAGGATTTCTCAAAGGAATCTGGATCAACCGATGGATTAATTCATAAAGGGGTACTATGTGAGAACCAGGGCTGTCCATTTTCAATTCATTGAAAGTATTTTCAGTCCCCAACTGACTGACTCAAGCTTCCCTTTCGATTGAAACTCTACTGTTTCGTTTCAATCCGACAAACATTTCCTTTCATCGCAGCAAGCGTAGTCTTTCATTTCTTTCGTGCCGCCTGTGCGTCGCGCGTCATTTATCAGAGCCTCACCGCAGCAAGCTAGTCTTTCAATCGGTAGTCTCTAGCTTTAGGAGCTGATTAATTCAAATGAACGACGTGGTGGCCCGCATACTTTCTCTATCTTAATTTATTACCTAACCAGTTATATACATTACTATTGCAAAAAATATATAAAATCCAATTTGAAACATTTTGATAGATTTCAATGAAATCAAATGAAACGAAATTCTTACTCTTTCATTCCACCTTTCTTGTTCGCTGCTTTCAAAAAGGTAACGAAACGAATGAGTGGCGAAAGAAGAACGAAGCGACGCAGTTGTTCGTCACCATCGAGACGACGCAGCCAAGCCTTCGTGTTTCACAAAATGCTTTCGAAAATGCACAGCCCTGGTGAGAACATTCCTGTGAGAACCCCCGGATTATTTTTTGATACAATTCTAGGAAGCAATCAAAATTAAATGCTTGGTGAATGCTTGTAGGGTTCCTGGTCAAATGTACAAAATACGTATATAATTTCTGAAATCTTCTTCTTCTTTCTGGCGTTACGTCCCAACTTGGACAAAGCCTGCTTCTCAGATTAGTGTTAGTGTGTTAGTGTGAGCACTTCCACAGTTATTAACTGAGAGCTTTCTTTGCCGATTGACCATTTTTGCATGTGTATATCGTGTGGCAGGTACGATGATACTCTATGCCCTGGGAATCGAGAAAATTTCCTTTACAAAAAGATCCTCGATCAGCGGGATTCGAACCCACGACCCTCAGCATGGTCATGCTGAATAGCTGCGCGTATACCGCTACGGCTATCTGGGCCCCTACTTAATTTCTGAAATCCTTGAACTAATATTAATAAAATGAATGATATTCCTGGAAAAAAATGTTCATGAACTTGAAAAGAGAAAAAATCTAGAAGACATCTCCTAAAATTTCATGGACACAATTCTGTTGAAATCGCTAAGAAACTATTTATGAACTTTTTGCATGAATCATAAGGTATAGAGAATTCTTCGAAGTACCCCTTTTCTTCTTGGCATGACGTCTCACTGGGACAGAATCTGATTTTCAGCTTAGCGTGATTTTATGAGCACTTCCACTCAGACACCTTCAGCATAGCTTTCCTTGGTAACCGCGGACATTATCACGAGGCAAAACAAGGCCCATTAATTCCTTGAAGTAATACTTGGAGTGGATATTGAAAGAACCCACGTAGACACTTAAATTTTAAACTTAATTTGGGAAGCTATACAACCTTATGGGAAAAAGTTATCCCGGAATGATTTCTAGTACCGAACTGAAAAAAATCGAATGACTTCTCAGAAATATTCCCAAAAAAGTTCTAAAAGGATTGCCTGAAGCAGTCCTTGAAATATTTCCTAGGAAAATCACTACCGCAATATTTATATATATCCTTTGTACATTCCTTAAAACATCAGGAATCTCTGAACAGTGTTTAACTTTTACAGCAGTGGGTGTCTACATCGAAGTTTCAAAATTCTGATTCTTTGTAATCGCTGGATCGATTTTGATTAAATACCGTTTTGTCTCAAATTCCGAACACTTGGGTTTTGTATGTCAATTTGGTTGAAATGTTTTGCTGAAATATGTCATCAAACTACAAAGAAATGGCAGTCAATTCTAATTCAATTTAAACGCCTTACAAACTATTTACCTCGGGAGTAGTGATGATTCTCTAGTTTGAGACCAGTAAAAGATGCTCATATAAATTTATTTGGGAAATTATTAATTCGAATAAGATTCATTCGTGCTGTTCGGAATTTGAATCAAGGTGTTCGGAATATGAGACATAATGAACACAGTGCTCGGCATTTGAATCAAAATGTTGATCCATACTTCCCAGACAACCAGAAGTCGCATAACAGTTTACGAAAAAAATCGTTTATTTATACAAATTGCATCACACCCGCACTACATGGTGGATGAAATCGTTTGATCGATGAGTTTCCTCGCATAAAACGTTAATTTATGAGTTTATATGTATGTTTTGTTTCGTCCCGTATACTCGTACAAAGTTAGTCGGATCAATCCGTAGCAGCTGTCAAATGAATTTTGTTATCATAAATTAAGTCGTATAATAGTACAGATTAGTTCGCAATAAAATCTTTACACTCGCATAGCATGCTATTTTTCATCATATAAAAATGCACGTATATCGCCTCCACTTTTGTACGTATAAGGCTTTTTCTCACCATCTTATACGTGAAACTTTTCACATATAAGCATCGCATAACGCAAAAGGTGATTCCGTTATACGTACATTCTGGTTGTCTGGGTTAGAATTAAGCTGTGTTTTAGCTAGACCATTATCTATGCTGGCATATTTGCTATAACCCATATCAGGGTATCTACTCGTTTACCGAAATGAAATTCCCTGATATTTCCAGGTTTCACTAAAAAAAAATCCAGGTTCAAGAAATACTCCAATTTTATATGTTTAAACTAATGACAAATTTTGAAGTGTTTATACGCTATTTATACGCTTTTAAACATTATTTAAAGAATAGTGAAGCTATTCCAATATCCAATATCACAATATGAAGGTGCTAACAATACCAAAGCTTAAGTTTTATTCAAATGAATTGTATTTTTCAATGATGATGTCTTTTATTTTGTTTATAAGAGCTCTGTGAACAGAACGGAACTTTCAAGTACATCAGTATGCTTCTTCTTGAAAGTATTTTTAGTACATATTATTTCCATTAGTCATTTAAATAACTAAGACAGTTTCATGGGCGCAAAAGTAAAACTTTATTTGGATTTGTGGCAATAAATACTAAGGTAACCGATTTATTAGCAAATAATCATACAGTTCTGACCTGCAAAAAATCCAAAATTCTTTAAAATATCTCAAATTGAATCAATTATTAGTGATTATCTGCTACATATTTAACACTTCAGTCGTCGCGCTGTTGTATTTTGTACAACACTAATGAAAAAACCTCGCTTCTTGTTCAAAACAGCAGCGTGGTGGTTCTGACGGTGGCAAACCACGCGACGACTGGAAGGTTAAGTAGATATATACCCATTTAAAGTAATTTAAATAATTCATAAAACTTTTGACTCCCGGGTCCATTTTTCGGATAATAGCAACACGGATTATCAAGCCCCTGGGTAATCGCATTTGAGCACATAATATTTAACTGTGGCAATTTTATTTAACAACTGATGAACTTTTGCATTGCATTCGAAAAACTTAAATTAATCATGATTGTTACGAAATTTTAAATTTGAAGTTGTTTAAATTCCAGATTACTTTTCTAAAAACGTTTTTTCTGAAAACAAATATTTTTCAATAAATTTAAAAATTGTGCATGAAGCAGGCCTGGTGGTGACTGAGTTTCTTGAAAATAGGAAATTAAAAAATCTCTCTCCAGAAAAAAAGAGACTAAAAAGTAACAAAAAGAGACAAAACAGTAATCAAAAAACGAATCCATACAGGAACCAGTATGAAATAGTTTGATCAGACAGACATTTCTCTGAGAATCTTTTTAAAACTTTTTTTTGTCGTGACATTATGACGACATATCAGCAAATATGGTATATGTAAGTAAAGGACAAACTTTCATTGATGTATTACGACGACATTATGAGAGAGATGGACTGATATCTTTATTTGAGATTTTCACTCTCCAAGAATTTTCGTAAGGAATTCTTCCAAAAATTTTGTTTTGGATGTTTCGAAATAAAACCAGGATTTTCTCCAAAAAATATCACAAAAAATACCCCAGGGCTTCCATTAAAAATTCCTTTATATATTATTTCAGATATTTTTTGAAAAGCCCATAGTCCTCTAGGATTTTATCTGATGATTCTCCACTCAGTTTTTCTAGAACATCCTCCAAGACTCCCGTTTAAAACATGTTGTAATATTCAACCAGAGACTTATCCAGAAGTACCCAAGGATTTTTTTTTATCTTGACTACAATTTTTTCTGAGGATACCTTCAGGAATCACTCCAGAGAATGCTTCTAAGATTTCTTAAGAAATTCCATTAATTACATAAATTCCATTCCATAAATTCCATTAACATTACAGAATCCTTGGAAAAGGTCCAATAAGGGCCGGAACGTTATATAACGAAAACATATAGTTGTTTTTGATTAATTCAGTAGACTGAACTGCCAATTTCAACCCAACTCATCAATCGAACAACCAGTTTAAGAAATTCCTCCATTAATTCTAAGAAATTTCTCAAGGATGTTTTCAAAACTGTTTTTAAGCATTCTTCCAGGAGTTTCCTCTAAGGAAATTTTCCATAAAGCTGACAAATTGCTGAGAAAAATTCGTGACGTATTCCTAAAATAAGTTTTAGGTTACCTTCTGTTACAGTTACTTATGTAATTTCTTAGGTCACCTTTGATTTTCAGGAATACCCACTCTTGTAGAATCTCTTAGAAGATTTCCAAGATTATTGCTAAGATAAATGAGAAAAAAAAAACATAAGATCTCGCAGAATATTGTGAAGGAACTCCTGGAAAAAGAGGACGAAATTCCTAAAAAAAATGTGTTGGAATAATTATTCCTATAATCGGAGGAATTCATAAAAATATGCTGTAGTGTTAACTGGTGTGGAACCTTAAATGAACTTTTCAATATCCCATGGGGATTTTTTGAGAAATTCATTGAAAAATGTTTGGATGAGCGCTCCAGTAATCCTTGGACGAAATGCTGGAGAAATTCCTATAACAAAATCTAAAGAAACTTAATAATAAAACACAGGTCGAATTTAAGGAATTATTTGAAATGTTCTTAATAGATTCACTCGAATAACCTCTCGAGGAACTTTTGGAGCTATTCTTTGGAATAACCGTAGATGAAATGGCGTTGAAATTCTTGTCGGCTTTTCTTGTAAAAGAAATCTGTGGGAAACTTTGGATATCTCTTAGATTAACAACTGTAGAATTCAGTTGAAAAGATAGTGAAAAAATATCTGGATGAAGTCCTCGGATAGTCTTTGTTCAAAGTACTCCCTGAGAAAATTACTAGAGGTAATAACGTTAAAATGCTCAAGGATTTCTTGAAGCAGGAGTAGCTGAATTTCTTGCAGAATTTC
Source organism: Aedes aegypti (assembly GCF_002204515.2). Lineage (NCBI taxonomy): Eukaryota > Metazoa > Arthropoda > Insecta > Diptera > Culicidae > Aedes > Aedes aegypti. The sequence continues at coordinate 16,215,038 of NC_035108.1, forward strand.
TGATAAAATCTCTGGAGTAACCACAAGGATAATTCCTGAAGCTGTTCTCGAGAAATAAGAGAAGAAATTTTGCATCTCAATTACCTGCAAGCAAGATAAGGGAAAAAAATAGACTTTAGAGACTATTTTGGTTTTAATAGATACATCACCTTTTCAAAAATAGACAAGTCTCTGCATACAAATGGTAAGTATCTATAAAAACCCTGCTACCAGCTCTAGATATGTTCGTCAGTTCTTTACTGAAGAAATATAGAGACATTGAAAACATCAATCATGTGTTGGTAAGCTGATACAATTTCATACTCGAAAGGATCCTTACTCAGGATCAAAACAGGTCATATAGTGTTCTGAGAGCGAATTTTTTGAATTTTTTTTCGAATGAAGAGAGTTTTCTGGCAAATAATGGTAGCTCTGGGTTATGACCCAAAAATGCTTTGTCGTGAACATCATGAATCTCTGCCTCAAAATAATTTCCCTGATAGTGATCGAAATTCCCTGAGAATTCCAGGTTTTTTCCAGGTTGAATAAAATTCCCTGATAATTCCAGGTTTTCCAGGTTTTTCCAGGTAGTTGACACCCTGCATATTTCCCTAAACGCGAGTTAGCGTGTAAGGGTGTAAGTTTTTGCTCTTGATATTTCGCTGTATTCAAGCAAATCAGTTACTGAATAAACGATCAACCGATACGGACGCTTTTCTTTTCTTTGCGCGTATTATCTACTCATTAAGCATGACTAAAGAATTTTACATTAGGGGTATTCACTTAAAGTTGCGTAAAATGAGATTTCGCGTAATATGTCCGTTGAATTATTTCAAATGAAATATTCCTGTACTCTATCAGTACAATGACAGATGAGAAATTAATGATCTAGTTATCTACCACAAATCACAGACATTCCAAAGATTGTTATTGTAGGAGCTCTGATTGTTTTATCGATTTCAATTTAGTTGATGACTGTTTAACTGGGACAACCATGTTTATCATCCACACAGAAATATGAACACAGCAAAACTGACGTTAGATTTGGAAATATTTGGAAATATTCCTCAAATTGATAGCGTCTTTGCCTGCATCGGAACAATACATGAGAGTTCTCACTGGTCATTATTGGGAGTTGATTCATCGCCGCCATCTGTTATCATAAATCGCTTCCATGATAGTCGTAGTCGTTTTTCACTCCTCACCAGATAATATTGCAAGTTTCTTTACCTGATATTTTTTAGAAACTTTTGCTTAGCTCGTGGTTTTGAAATCGGAAAACAATTGTTATCCAAACCTTGATAGTTAAGACAAGATGGCAAGACTCAGGAACAAATCAATATGTAACTCCAGTCGCTCCCTCGTTTTTGTAAGAATTGTCAATCCAGTGAGACCCACCAGGTAACACAGTGGTATCGGCAAAACCACCGGAAGAATTTCGGTCGCGTTAACGAGAAGAACACGGAAAAACACAAAGTACTTTTGCTCGTCGCGGCGGTCTGTTTTATACAATCAAACATAACATAAACAACAATCAACATACAATTCACAGGACCGGTGCAAGGCAGTGATGATAAACATCGCAAACATACATTAGGCTGGCCCAAATTCCAACACTCCTCTTCGATGTGTTCATCACTAAGTCCACTAAGTTCTCAATGGGCAGCTCAGCCTACACTCAAATACACGACCTACGAGCCTTTTTACTCCTGCTTCCAGCGCCCTCTTGTTTCGTCAAATTTGACAACTACAAAGTCACAAAGAGTTTACATAGTCTATGCACGATGTTACACTTAGCATCGGTTTCCCTCGTCAAAACAGTCGTAAAATTCTTCTTGGCAGCATTCCTCCTCAACGAGATGCTCAGCTGCAGTCTTTCGGTGGTTGCGGCTCTACACCACTTCTACAGTCTTCAAAGCATATAGCTCTCTGACTGAAAGGACTCCACTGTCCAAGCTCCGGAACGTACAGTACGTCTTTCGCCACAACTTCATTCACTTTCCCGTTGTCAGTGACCCACTGCAGCAAGCCTTCTCCAATACCGGTGAATTTGATCACTGAGCTATCCGCCAAGTTCACCTCGACCTTCACGCTTTCGTTAATTTTGCTGAAGAACTCGCGCGGTCACTGGTCATGTGGCTCGAGCAGCCACTGTCCACGTACCAGCCGCTCCGCTTTCGATGACCTCCAACTCCGAAACAAATTCCGGGGTTTCTCTTCACAGCTTTCTTCACTTCCGGCTCCTTTTCTTCCCTTTCACGTAGCAAACGACAGTATCTCCGGAAGTAATAAAACACTCGCTGTCTTCTTCGTTCTCTGCCTCCGTTTTTCACTTTCAGCGCACGTTCACTGCGCTCACCGGACACCTCTCGCTTCTCCATCCGTCGGTGGTACTCGTCCATCAGCCGCTGCTTCACGAATTCCAGAGTCTGGTCGTCATATGGCCGGCTTTTCAAAGCCGTCACCAACCCGTTGCACGATTCGGGCAGACTTGTGTACACCATCGCCACTTGCAGCGAACTTTCGAGCTTCTGCCCCGCACACGACAGCCGATCGAATAATTCTACGATCGCGAACAGGTGCTTGATGGCGCAGGTGGACAAACGGCAGCAGAGAACAGCGTACGAGAATCGGGATAGGAAGCACGAAATGATAAACTCGCGAGAAATACTTTTGAACAACTTTTATTTATAAGCGAAGAGTAAAAACACGTTTGGACACGTCGATGTGAAAAACTGTAGTGGAAAAATAACCACCAACATTTGTTGCTATTGCCGTTGTAGCAGAGATGGATTCTGCAGTCGCATGAAGCTGCACTTTGTAGTTGGGCATACCGAGGGGCGTGCGAATGTGTAGCAGTGAAACAGTGCACCTCCAATAGTGCTTCTCCATGTCCGCATCTTCTTCTTAGTTGAAACTACACAACTTCTTCAGGAGCGACAATCACGACGTCACCGTAGTTTTTTCGTGGAACTTCTTCAACTTTCGATTGCTGATTTTGCGTCCTTCACTAAAGGCAACTGATTGTCTTCAATGTTCAGTATTATCAAGGCCCCCCCCTTCGATCGTCTTTTAACCACGCCGTACTCACTGGCATCGGTTTTTCTTCCGAAACCGTATGCCACAGATCGACACTAATAATCAACATGTTGATCTTCACCTTCCACGTTTGACAATTTCGATTATCCAAACGGGCGATAAACACTTTCTCTGTCATTTCAATTTTTCGATTTTCTATTGGCGCACACTGTACTCATGAAGTTACAGCCAACAATACTATCGAACGTATCCGCCGTACTATACACACACGCCGGCGGTACACAGTCACAGTTTGATTTCTCGAACACCACCACAGCTACGGCAACGATTCGCGGCACAGAATGGCAATTTTACCCGATTCTGTTTTTGCACGGATTTTTTTTACACGGCCGTGCAAAAAAAGTTTCCATACATTCTTTCCGCCAAAACCTTTTTTTTTGCATGAAACGTCGAGAAATGGTGATACTTTTTTTGCACGGTTTTTGAAATTTTGAACTGAAAACTTTTTTTTGCACGGTACGCATCTCCTGTGCAAAAACAGAATCGGGTGTACTTTCTTCGGTTGCGGGACAAAATGGTGCATAACAGCCAAAACGGCACTTTGCACCGTACTGGGCTTGCAACCAGACCGACAACGGCTCCACTAACCACTTTTTCACTGTCCCGGTCGCAGCTGTTTTTCCACACAGCTGGACGAGCCAAAACGAGTGCAATTAAACAATTGGCTCCCACAGACCAGCACCACACAGGATGATCATTCACAAAACGACTTCATACATCGCGACTGTTCCGAAGCAAACTTAACCGGTTCTTCCACTACACTGGGCCCATAACATGTGGGAATTGCACCGGGGGAATTTCTGTCGCGTTAACCAGAAGAACACGGAACAACACAAAGTACAAAGCGGTCGGTTTATTACAATCAAACATAACATGAACAATAGTCAACATGAGCCTCTGTACGTGCCATAAATTCTTATGTTCTTTTGACTTTTACTGTGCGCCGTGTATCGCGTGGCAGGTACGATCATATTCTATGCCCAGGGAAGTCAAGGAAATTTCCATTACGAAAAGATCCTGCACCGACCGGGAATCGAACCCAGACACCTTCAGCATGGCTTTGACGCACCCCTCTGAAATGACACTATCTTTGTAGCCGCGGACTCTAACCACTCGGCTAAGGCTTAAGGCCCAAACGCAATGATAGCGGAACGGCAACGGAATGCGGAACCGGTTCACCAGCATGAATCACAACATCTCGACTGAGCTGACAACGAATGAAATTGGATCAACACTGAGTCTACAAGCTGATTATAGTTCATGCTGGCGAACCGGTTCCGCATTCCGTTGCCGTTCCGCTATCATTGCGTTTGGGCCTTTAGGCTGGCCCAAATTCCAACAATTTTTGCTAAAAACCAACGCCTTCAAATGTTAAATGATACGACGCTTTAAAATGTGTTAGTTAGACATAGAAAGTTGGAAAACAGAATATATAACATAAATGTGCTTATTCTGCGCGGCGTGTGAGGTGAGACGAGTCGAATAAGGTGACAATTCGGTCCTAAAATTATTAATGAAATCTTGTTTTTATTTGATAAAACAAAAGATCATGTAAATGCAACTACTCTAGCAATTTTTCCGCTCTAATAACGGCTATATCACGTTTAAACTTTAATTTTTTTTTTTTTTTTTTTTTTTTTTTTTTTTTTTTTTTTTTTTTTTTTTTTTTTTTTTTTTTTGTATGGTGTTTAGTTGGAGCTGCCTGACAGCTTAACTTGTCAAGGCTGAACCCTCGGTCTGGCTTTTGCCAAGTTTCCCCTCTACCAGGACCAATACTCAGACTTGCTTCTGAGAAAAGGAAGCATTATGAAAATCAGCAGCTCCATTAGAATTTGTTTGAAATAGTAGTGCATTACTAATACTGTCTAGTCGAAATGGGTTTGAATAATTTGTCATACAAGTGCTATTCTGATTACTATTGTCTTTTACGTAAGATTAGAGTCTTAAATGTCAAGTGTCGTCAAGTCTTAACAAAATTAGGCTGTTTAGTAGTAGTTCTAGTTAATTTCATTTTTTGTTGTTAAAAGTATTTATTGGTCATTACGTTCATATATCCACAGACAAACAGACGTAACACTGACGAAATTTCCATCGACCACTCATTTAACGATCATTCCAAATTCGTTATGTTACAAATCTCACAACCAGAGGCGCGCGCATCGGTTTTCTTCGTAATTGACGTTTCACACTACCGCCATCTGCCGGTCTTGTTGCACGAAACACCTGTTCGTGCAACAAGCTCACCAGATGATGATAGTGTAAACTGGGTGATGTATTTTGAAGAAATTTGTTCTAAGTGTTACGTCTGTTTGTCTGTGATATATCCTTAAAGAAAAAAGTCGCTTTCCTTGTCTGTTCAACAATTTTTCGAAACTAGCAAGTGTACCCTAATGATCGATCTCAGCGTCTTACTTCCCATAGTCATTTTATAGTGAATATTGAAAAGTAAAGTTACCTTAGGCTTCTATTACAGTCTCCTACAAGATTCACTTTTCGGTGGCAAATGCAATGCTTCACAACGCCTACTTTCTACTTGTAAATTTTGCGAAAATGAAGCTGGAATTAGATTATTTATACCGCTGTTACAAAAGAGGTATTTCTTATTATGGCAATGTAAAAACCATATTAAAATAAGATTGTCGCCACTTATTTCTACTCAGTGAATCTACTAGTCATTTTCCTAAGAGTTCCTAAGTATTCCCTACGTCGTATATGATAACGATGTATCTAGCTAGCTAATAGTAAGAGTGGCTACGGATCATTCTGGTTAGCAAAAGGCAAACTGAACGTCACCAATAGTATTAATGTCCACTTCGAATAGATTAATTATTTGAAATGGGCATCAATTGTATCAATGACGCAGAATGTCCGTTGGATCACACTACAGGTTACGCCTTTGGTTTCCATCATATGGGCTAATGGATTATGCCCTCCCATCGCGGCAAGGTCGCATAACCAAGGGGAGGGCGTTTAAACTTTAATTCGGTCCTAAAATTTTTAATGAAATCTTGTTTTTATTTGATAAAACGAAAGATCATGTAAATGCAACTACTTTAGCAATTTTTCCCGCTCAAATAACGGCTATATCACGTTTAAACTTTAATTTAAAAATTTTGTTCATTTATGGACCTCGACACTTTTGATCTTGTTTGACGTTTGGTTAGTCGACAAAAACACCACAGGGGTTTTAGTTTTAACACTGGGGTTGTTCTTATCTGACATTTCAGAAGGGACACGGAAAGCAAAATACACCCAAAATTTGAGTTTAAGCCAAAAGGTGTGACAAAATCTTAAAAAATGTTTTTTGGACTTAAACCAACGGAAAACATTATAAAATTGAGTAAACATGTGTTTTTGGCCTAAACTTAAGCGTTTGGCACTAAAATTGGGACAGAGCTTTAGAACTCTATTGTCGACTCGCTCCCATTTGATTAACATTAAGGGCCCATTCACAAATTTCATAACGCTAAAGGGGGAGGGTGGGTGTCCGTAAGATGTTACAGCTCATACAAAAATCGAAAAATATTCATACAAAATGTGTTACGAGGGGGTGGGTGGGTGTTAAAAATGACAATTTTTAGCGTTATGAAATTTGTGAATAAACCCTTAGTCGTCTCACGTCACTCGCGGTAAGAGCGACTCGTCTCGCCTCACACGCCGCGCAGAATAAACACGAAAGCTTAACCAACAATTCTAGGAATCTGTACTGTGTCTTCAATATGAATGACTATAATAAAGGGTTATTTCAAGCAGTAACTTCGTTCTAATCGAATCTATCTCTCATCCACAGACCCCTTCGTCACACGGCCTCGTGGGACCTGCCACCGTCGATACATGGGACGCCCAACCGGACGCTGAGCTGTGACCAGCAGCTACCCCCACCGACCAATGGCGGCATCGGAAACATTCAGCACCACCCAGCGATGGGCCACCAGCAGGATGTCATCACCCGCATTTCGCACCTGACCGAGGACAGCATGATGAGTGCTACGGGCATTTCCTCTTCCTCGTCCGAACACGACAATCAGGAAACGAATGCCTGGAGCTCGGACTACTCGAATAGTGAGGACGAATTTACGCACGGGGAGGATGGCGTACTGCCGGTAGGAGATTGTCAGGGTTCGGGACAGGGTCGGGGCTTTGCGTGGGGTACTGATAATTGTGGTTTTTGGTCGTTTTTAGGGTCATAAGTTTGTATCGCTAGCGGACTATTGTGCGATGGGAAACTCGGAGGTTTCCATGAAGGAAGGAGACATTGTGGAGCTGCTCAAAATCGGATGTGCAGGGTGGTGGTTTGTGAAGGTCATCGGTAAGCGTGGTTTGTTGGGAAATGTGAGAGAGGGAGAATTTTAACACAATTGTGAAATTTTAGGCAATAGTCTCGAAGGATGGGCCCCGGCAGCATACCTAGAGCCTATCAACCGGAAGTCGTCCAGACTACGTGGTGCTCGCAGCCAAGACAAACTGAACGAACATTAAAGTGAGATATGTTCAGGGATTGTACATTTTTTCTTAAGTCAGTACTGTTGGATCATTGCATGTGTATTTATTCGAGAACCATTTTCACGTCCATTACGCTGTCATCAACTATATATTCATCGGTTCATCATATCAAGCAAACAGTTTAAACCAGAACTAGAGACTCTCTGTTATACTAGCCAAAATATACACCGATAACATACCTACAAAAATTATTAGAAGCGAAAGTTGGTGGATAATAGAGAAATCATTGCCGTGTGTTAGATTTAATTGTGGTCTTAGCAATTTATTGAAAAACGCTGGCGTGCAGTAGAGTAGAATCCATGAAAAGTTTGAAAACTGACAAAAAGTAATTCTCTAATGTAATGGTATGGTAGTTACTTTTAGATACTTCCCCAGGATCTCGGTGTTCCCATGATCGATGTTTCTACTCAATTGTTCCCCTTCGTAAAGGCTTCACCATAATTCAGCATTTGTCCGCAACAGAAAATAAAACCAATCAAATAAATACACGCTTGCATATCGATTCCCGAAATAATCCAAATTTAAGCATATTTAATGTTGAAATGTAGAATAAACCAAAGCATTAAAACGAGAAAAGCTCACAAAAATTAAAACTGTTTAAAAAGGTCGACACACAATCGAGTCTACTAAATCGCCAGGCTTTTTGCAATGATAGAGCAAACCAAAAGACACCAAAATCAGAATCGCCAACCAATCAGTGACGCACCCCTCTGAAATGACCTAATCTTTCCCTGAACGTTCAACTCTTTGAGAAGGGCGAAAATATCAGGTCTCATAGTTTTTAACTTATTTATTTATTCGTTAGATTTGTATTGCCTCGAACCGCGATGAATGTCGTTTAATGTTTTACGTTTTCCATTCATCATGTTAGAGAGTATTTTGTTGATTTATTCGTTTGTAGTTCAGTTGTACCTTATTTACCTCTTTCCTTTTCCTTCACACTGCGATCAGCGCACAGAAGCTCGTCAGTATGATGGAAAATCGAAGCGAAAAGGAAACTGTTGGTGAAGTCTCGTTTGTAAAATTGGTTCTAGTTCTGTAATTTTTTTTTTTTTTTTGTTTTAAGCTGTTTCTCGGAAAATAAGATTGGAAGTTTAAAAAAATCCGAAGCGTTGTTTGTAAGGCCGTTTAGAATTCGTACCTTAACATTTTTCCGATGCATTTTGGAAACAACCATACGGAAACGATTTTGTCATTTTAGCAACGTAAAAATTTTGGACGGAAAAACTGTACTTTTTACCACTGTGCTTGTTAACATTATTAGCTTTTAGATTCTACATACAAACATGAAAGTGCGTACTGCGTATTAGTCCGCAGGTAAGAGACGAATAAATAACATTGTCCGTCTAACAGCGGCTCTGATTGTGCAATTACGAGTAAAATTAGCTCTAATATTATTAAGAAAAAAACAGGCGGCAATATTTGTATTGGAAAGAATATTATTACATACATTTAACAGAAGAAAAAAGTAATCATTTGCTTGTAAAAAGGGTCGAAAAATCGTTAAAATTGCAATCAGCTGTGGTTAATCAAATTAACAACAAAGTACTACGAGAACAATGTTTGTTCAATAAACTGTAACGAAACAAGTATGACTGACCTTTTTCGATGCGAAGATGATGACCATTCCTTAATTTATTCACAAATTTTCACTGAAAACTTTTTTTACAGAAACCATTTTTTTTTCAACTTTTCAAGAAAGAATAATTCACTTTTCACGTTATAGTGTAGGTGTACCAGTTATGGACATAGTGGTTCCCTATTTCGCCATACGGGATTACTTGAATGTTTTCACATTTTGAAAGATTTTTTTGTATTGTAGTAGTAAGATTTAAGAAATATCTTCTTGTTTAAACATTCAAAAAGATTTAAAATGTGAAAGTTATCGAAATTTCCCGTATGGTCAAATAGGGAACCACTATGACCATAACTGGTACACTTTCCCTACTCGGTCGCGTGTTACACTTTTCTGATTTTCACGTTGAACCTTTGCGCGCATGGCCTACTCGTCACTCGATCACAGGTTGCGCGATAGCAAACGGTTGAATTTGAATATGTGCCATGGGTAGGCTACTATGCATGTTGTCGCAATTCGTTGAAGCGTTTGTGTTGTATAATTCATGCGTCAAACGATTTGATTACAAAGATTTGAGCGAGTTACAACAATTGTTTCCCCTTAATTCGCTCCCAATACGACAATTCGTCCGGTGGGGTGTGCTGCTGTCGTCATGATGATGGTTGACGAGAGCAATGTCAAACTCATTCATGGTTTCAAAACATTCCGATCAAAATATTTATTTTCACCGCTTACTTCACTTATGTTTGAAATTGAATGAGATCCAATGGTAGAGAATTCATTTATCTACCCAATGGTATTTTTAGGGACAGCGAAGAATGTACCGAAGCGTGTTTTATTCAAGCGCAAAAATCGCTCAGGCGAAAGTTCCAATGAAACTAACCTCACATATCCTGGTTTTCCAACCTCAAACTAGTGCTCCTACCAGCCGGATCTCAATTTTTATGAAAGTAGTGGAATAATATAAAAAACAAACGTATGTAGAACATAGAGAATGGATATTCCTTCCTTTTCCGCCTAACTGTTTCACTGTGAACCGTCTTATATCAGGAAAATAAAACATTTTTCCCCACAGCGGCATGTGATGGATGCGTGAAAAATCAAATCTCTCATCATCTGACTAGTTGCGCTACCAAAGTATAGATGGCTAACAGTATGTTGCGTTTTGCGATTGGAAGCGTATAGCTTTTTGTGCTGATATCTTCGTTACAAATCGTTGTTATAAATCGAAGTCTACCAAGCCATTTACTAAAACTAGCCAAAATAAGCACCAGAGAACCTTGAGCGCCTTCTTTGGTATATGAGTTCTCTGATCCTGATAACAGCAACTCTGCAAACTATTAGACCAGGACTGCCCAACGTACGGCCCCCGGCTAAGCTTTGTGCGGCCCGTGAAGAGATTGTAGACTCTTCTTATATCTGTCCCGTCGATTGGTGTAAAAGCTTAGAGCTTTCCAAACACTCCTCTCCAATGAATTTCTACACGTTTTGAATCCTGAACAAAGTCTGGGTATTCACTGAATTCTAGGCACTAATATAACACAATCATGAGTGGGATTTCAAAACTAATCAACTTTCTCACAAAACCTTGAACAGTTTTTTAAGAAAATTCTGGAAATGTTTTTTAGATAAATTTGGGATTCTCCCATTGAGCTGGGCAGGATTGTTTCAGTATTTTAAAGTCCATGCTATCATCGCTTCTACGACATATTTATCCCAAAATGCTAGGCCAGGATTCTATTAACACTTCAGTGCTACGGAAAAGCCTCGTCTTTCGCACACAGCGTCAGCGTGGTGTTTTTGGTGATAACCGAAAAGATAAAAATCCACCTAGACTTATGTGAACACTCTATAAGTCTAGGTGGATTTTTATCCTTTCGGTTATCACCAAAAGCACCACGCTGACGCTGTGTGCGAAAGACGAGGCTTTTCCGTAGCACTGAAGTGTTAATAGAATCCTGGGTAGATTTCAAACAGCGTTTTAAGCAGGGCAACCGTACACCCCCGTTCATTTGAACGGTACCTCATACAAACCATCGGAAGTAAATTGAACTTCTAGTTACCCTACGCGCAACGAACAAAACCTGTTTCTGGTCACCTCATTTGCTGATTTGTTTTCATTCTGCGTCCCGTTTCACAACGTTCCATATCACAACTTGGGAGTTTCATGAACTAACGTTTGAACAAATTTTTATTTGAACAATATTCAAATTAGCGGGGGTCAAATTGAAAAGTGTTCAGATTAAAATCGGCCAAAGCACCGGGGTACCAGCTATAATAAAATGCTGGACCGTACTTCCATAAGCTATATGGAAGGATTTTAGAATGGAAAATGGACGATATTCTAATGCACAATTTCCACAAAATCTTACGAATCGTTGGGCAGTAATCTCGTCAAATCTCAAATATTTTTCTTACAGAATGCAAGAAATGATTCTCACATATGTTTAGCTAAGATTTTATAATAATACTCAGTGAGATTCTGACAAAATCCTATGCGGATTTCAGAATTATAAGAATGATTCATATAAAATTCTGTACATTATTGTCACAACGTCAAGTGCACAAATTTTAAGATAATTATGACGTAAAATTAATCAAATTTCTCACAAAATTCTGGGAAGAATCGCTACTCAATTCTAAACAGTGTTCTTGGCAGCAGTTTAAAAAATAACTCGAAACCTTTTTCACTGACTGATTTTAGATTACATTTGACCCATAACACAATATTGTTTCCGAGATTGAAGTTGCACTAGTAATTGAGCCACCTCAGCTACGAAAATTACAGAATAAAGAGGGCTCTACCCCATTTGGCATAAAGCCATTTGGCATAATGCCGTTTGGCATAATGCCATTTGGCATAATGCCCATTTGGCATAATAGCCATTTGGCATAACGGCCATTTGGCATAATTGAACGAAATATTATTTTTCTCTCACATTTCAAAACGTTTATTCAGGTATTGAAAGACAAGTAAAGTTTATTGGAAGAAGGGGAAAATATTGACCATGATTTTAAGTTTGAATTAGTAATGTGAAGTACAAGGAATACATTGAGAAATACTCGTTGTCACAAAGTGTGCATTTGAGGCTGATGACTAAAACATCAGCAATGTAAAGTCATATCTGCGATTGAGCATATCATGGGATAATTGATTTTAATACAGCATCATTAGAAAGGTTTCAAGTTTGAGTGTGTTGAAACACAAACACCGAACCGAATCGTTGTGTACAATTTGACCAAATGAAAGAATGGGCTTGACTCTCACAAGCTATGAAATTCCATTTGCGGCTGAGTACTCTCTTGGAATTTTTTGAATTTCACGTATACGTTATATATCTAGAGGAGAAGTTGAAGTGGCAGAACCTGCATAATAGTGCAGCCAATTGTTCCAATTTTACAGAAATGAAAATTACGCGTTGGTGCAGAGCAATTAATATAGATCAGTGAATTTCACCTTCTTCCAAACATGAGCTGTTCTTATGACTTTGCGTTTTAGCTAATCTTAACGTTTATACCGTGCTGCTTCGAATTGCTACACGCTTTGAAATCCGAGGCATGTTTCTCTTTTGGACCTTATTTTTGGACTCTTATTCCGACATTCTCGTAGCGGTGTCGATGGTGTAGTGGTAAGCGTGATTGTTTTTCACACCAGTTGGTCGGGTATCAATTCTCGTCGACGCCGTCGGTCGCGTCTTCTTTCGAAAGGGAAGAAAAGTCCTTGGTCCCAGCCCATTTGCTGATGTGTTCGATATGTAGGGTCCCAGGAGTGTGTGGTTGGGTCTCTGGGTATCGGAATTTTAAGGCTTGGATTCTAGGCCCAGCCAGAACAGTCTTATCAAACAAACAACTGGCCCAGATAAAAAACCTTAACTCTCAAAATTCGAAGCGTACGGGCAATTCGAATCAACACAATATGATGTAATAAACTTCAATCTTGGCGTGCCTATGATTCGTTACGCTGCAAACTAAAAAGAAAAGTTTATGTTTGAAAGAAGGTATAATTTCTAATAGAGTAATTCGCCAATTGTTGAATGCCTAAAGGTTCGCTAATTGTAGAACACGTCATTAGGAATACATGTACTGTCAAAAAAGGCAAGATTTTCAGCTATTCAACGAGATGTTAACTTCCCTACTGAAATATTAACTGATATCAACTGATTTTTGTAGCATTTAAGGCAAAGCCTCACTCTTGAGATTGTCCTTCTTTAGAACATTGGTAGTTCTTTATATTTGGTTTCTACGCCCTCAGAAATAAAATAAATCAATATTTCTAGAGGCTAAGCTAAATGGTTTCATATAACTGCTTTTTCAGCAGCGACAAAATTGTGAAATCCAAGCCACGGTCAAAAATCGAACTACAACATAATCACAAATAAAAGAAGTCAGACGTTCAGAGAGCATTATACGATTGATTAAAGCGAGATCACTCTATGGTGGCAAATTTAATACTCCTCATATTACTCCTTCATGAAGCGATACGAATAAGTACTCAAATCTACAAGTATAACTTGGAAGGCGCCGGTCGGAACTCGGAAGTGATTCAATTCTATTGATTCTATATTCTATTCTATAATTCTATAGATGACACATTGGACTAATCGAGTCCAAATTTAAGATTTTTTTTGTGGAAATGTATTCTTCAAATTATGCCAAATGGCCGTTATGCCAAATGGCCATTATGCCAATTGGCCATTATGCCAAATGGCGTTATGCCAAACGGCATTATGCCAAATGGCATTATGCCAAATGGAGTAGAGCCATAAAGAGTAGGGTCCTGAAATGTTTAATAAAATCTTGTTTTTTTAATAGCACGAAAGAGCATGTTACTGCAACTAGATACTTTAGCATTTTTTCCCGCTCAACGGCTATATCAGGTCCGTCGCACTCGGGCTCAGATTGCAGGGTGTCCATTCAAAATCAGTTTTCCAATTCCCGGATTTTTCCCGGACGTCCAAAAAATTAAAAATACGGATGACAATCCTGCGGATGGTTGTCCTGCGACTTGCATAAAATGTGAACAAATTTGGAGGACTTGATCTAACTTATTTGTGAATTATTTTTAATTAAATGTACAGAACACTATAAGCTTAAAACGATTTGAATTTCGAAAGAGTTTTGGACAAAGAGATTTAAAATATTTGTTGAAGTATTTGAAAGACCGTCCCTCTCCTAGAATTCATAAGAAGTTCAGAAAGATTTGGAATGATATAAACAAATTTCTGCTCAGTGTATCTAACTTCCACTAAAGAGCAAAGTTCAATAGCCAAGCCATTTAACTTTTAACCAGGGTTCTGAACTTTCGTATCAATGATGCTAAATGTACGATTTTTCGCACGTAAGGAGAATGCTTTTTTCGCTTCCTCACGTGAACATCTTTTATCGCTCACACAAATTTTCCCTGGAGCTACGATGGTGGATAACCGAAAATCACTCCACTCCGGGGATAATATATTTTTCACTCCATCATATTTTCGCTCACCAATTGCTCCCGAGAATAGGGTCCTAAAGGCCTGTCCCAATTTAAATGCCAAACGCTTAAGTTTAGGCTAAAAACACATGTTTACTCAATTTTTAAATGATTTTCTTTTGTTGAGGTCCGAAAATCATTTTTTTAGATTTTGTCACACTCCTTGGCTTAAACTCAAATTTTGGGTGTATTTTGCTTTCCGTGTCCCTTCTAAAATGTCAGATTGGAACAACCCCAGTGTTAAAACTAAAAGCCCTGTGGTGCTTTTGTCGATTAGACGAACGTCAAACATGATCAAAAGTGTTAAGGTTCATTTATGGACCACATTTTTAAATTAAAGTTTAAATATGATGTAGCCGTTATTTGAGCGGGAAAAATTGCTAAAATAGTTGCAGTAACATGCTCTTTTGTGTCATTAAATAAAAACAAGATTTCATTAAACTTTTTAGGACCCAATTATCACTATGTGGATAAACAAAAACAAGTGCCGGCGACGGGATTCGAACCTAGAACATTGCTAAAAACAACCGCGATGCGTGCACGCTAACCATATTACCACACCAACTTGACGAAAGGAGTGGTTAATTTGGTGCATAAAAGCAACTGCTGCTTGTGGCGATGTATACAGGAAAAGTTCTCCATGGATCGGAGAAAGAGAAAACAAACTTTTCACAGCTGCGGATATGTGCAATTATCTATTTTCGCTTTGTTTTGTAGACGGATAAAATCGCAAGGCAGCTAATCGCTGAAAATTGCTGTGAGGGATAAATCCATTATCGTGAGAGTGAGTGAGAATTCGGAAGCCTGCTTTTAACAATGCCTTCGGAATGCGTTAGACATGAACCAGGGCTAGTTCCTGGACAAATTCTAAATCTATTAGAATTCATGTTGGATTCAAGGACATACTTTTGAACAGAAACGATATCTTCAAACACATTTTATTGTTATCCTATGAAGCTGGCGAAACGGTTTACATGAATCTAAGATTGCATCTTCCAAGTAATCTTTAAAAGATTTGGTCAAGAATCTCGTCAAAAAACTTAAAAAAAAAACTGTCCAAGAGTACATAAAAGATCTTGCTGTTCATTTATTCATCGAAGATCTTGCCATGAAATTTGTTGAAAATTATTTGAAGAATTTGTTGTGAATCCCAGGGCTAGTAGTTGTCAGACAGCTGAATAATAGTGACTAAAACTATCGAAAAACATTAGTTTGAACAATTGAAGTTTAGACACAAAACATAGTCTTCATAATCAAGAATATTAGCATTATATAAAATTAAAAAATGAAATTACCTTTAATAATTCGAATTATGTCTGAACAGTTAGTTGCTTTAAACGAATACAATTAACTTTACCGAATAACAGTGGATATTAAACATCATTCAGGGGCAGAGTGTGCCAATAGAAAAAAAAAGTTTAATCTTGTATGGTGCACATAAAAGCTAGGTCGGAGAGCTAGGCATACGCAACAACTTTTAATTACCAATCATTAGAGAAGATCTTCTGGAAATTCAAAATGCATCAACTCTGGAGAAATAAATTCAGACAAAATTCTTCAATTAAAACTATTTACATGCCTGAGTTGTGGAACACATTTCTAGTGAATTTTTTTATGGGGATTTCAGGAAGAATTCTGGAGTAAGTTTACGATGATAAAGGATGATTATTCAGCAAAAAAAAATGCAGATAAATTCCTAAACGTTCTTGTGGAATTTCCGGTAGAATCGAAAATTTAAAACAGAAGAGAAAAAATACCAGTATAAATATATTAAAACTTAACCTTCACGCGCTCACAAGGTAGCCTTATCCAAGCCTTTTTTGTTTTCGATGAACTCGAGAAAAACTGAATGAGATGATTACTGGGTTAAAATCTAGGCTATAATAATTAAAGATTGATTTAGACGTACAGGTCGGACTCGATTATCCGGAGACTCGATTATCCGGGATTCGATTATCCGGAATTTTAGACTCGATTATCCGGAATTTGTTTTTTGATGTTCTTGTTATTCATTTTTGTGCATAAATCTCGAGATAATTTGGTATTGCAATATACAATATGAATGGTTTTGCAGTTTTGAACATATTTAAGAGAAGGAGTTTGAAAAAATGTTTTTTTTTTTTGTGTATGCTGATAAAAATTTGTTTTTTCTTGTAAAGACCCCTACTGTTCCTAGAAATAATTTCTGGCTACGCCACCGCATCATATAGATAAAACAACGAAAAAAGATAATATTTATGTTCTTTTATCGAAGATTTTTTTTTTCTTAGTGATTCGATTATCCGGAGGATTCGATTATCCGGAGTGAAAAAAAATCGATACTCCGGATAATCGAGTCCGACCTGTATTATAATAATCTAGACTAGATATTTTTCAATACTTGAAATATTCAAATATGATAAAAAATTGTTGGTTGAAATTTCAGAGATGTTTCAGGCTTCTTTGTTGAGTTTCTTCCAAAATGTAGGCCAAAGATCTCTTTAGGCTATTCTTCCAAGATTTCTCCAACCATCTCCAATCTATCTAAATAAACTCAGTTGGTCTGTCAGGAATTAGGCTGACATTTTAAAACTTTATCAGAACTTCGTTGTCAAATTCCAGATATTCTATCAGAAATGTCTGTGCACTATTCACCTCTCTAGACACTTTGATATATTGATAAAAAAGATGTTTTCATTAGAATATTAAAAACCAGTAAAACATCACTATTCTGCTGTTTGAGTTTATGAAGCGTATCTATCAATGACTATCGTTGATTTATCATTTAATCACAAAAATAGTAACTTTGGTGATCATTTTTACGAAAAAAATGGGAATTCAGTGACTTTTTGTTGCAAAGTAACACGCTACCAGGCCTGAAGCCTACCAACCCTGCAGAAATCCATACGAAATCTCGTCAGGGGGACCACATAAGAACTGTGTCATAGTCAAACTAGTACCTAATCCAGAAAAGGCTTCATCAAGAATCAATAATCCCAGAAATCCGTCATGTATTTTTTCGCTTAGCTTTTTATTAATAACTACGAATCTACTAGAAAATTTCAAGCAGAATCATTCAAAGATCTTTTCTAGAATCCATTAAAAGCCTTATTAGCAATCTACTAATAATAATTTTAGTGATCTTTCAGAAAGATCTTTCAAGAAACTGGTCAATTAACGATTCGATTCCCGTTAGGATTCCAGCAAAGATTTCATTAAAAATTTGCCATGAATTTGAATAGAAATCAAACGAAAATATCACCAAGAACCATGTCATGAATCACTAAGTACCCTACTAGAAATGTTTAATAGATCTTAATTGTTAACTAACTTTCTACCAAACCACCAAAAGATAGTGATAGTGGGAGTACGAGTGCATCTTATGGGAAAAATTTCGCCCACAGTGCTTGAAATTTAAAGAAACCGATAGTCTTACGTTTAAAATACATATTTTCCCGTGGTGTTCTTCAAATTCCCGGGTATTTCCCATATTTTTCCCGGTCATTTGTAATTCCCGGGTTTTTCCCGGTTTTCCCGGATTTCCCAGATGGATGGACACCCTGAGATTGGGTACCACTTCTAGTACTGCATTTGGTCCCTCGGTAGTACAAAAGGTACCCAAGTTTGACACATCGCAGTACACTTTTCACGGCATTCTAGATTACCTTATGAGCCATAAAATTTTGGGCATTTACAAGGGACATGAAGGTCTTTAATTTGTCTTTGGCTATATCATATTTAAACTTTAATTTGAAAATTGGGTCCATAAATGAACCTTGACACTTTTGATCATGTTTGACGTTTGCTTAGTCGACAAAAACACCACAGGGCTTTTAGTTTTAACACTGGGGTTGTTCCTATCTAACATTTCAGAAGGGACACGAATAACAAAATAAACCCAAAATTTTAGTTTAAGCCAAAGGGTGTGACAAAATCTAAAAAAAACATAAAACAATGTTTTTTAGACTTAAACAAACGAAAAACATTAGAAAAATGAGTAAAAATGTGTTTTCGGCATAAACTTAAGCATTTAGCACTAAAATGGGGACAGGGTTTTAAAACCCTATTGCCAACTTCAAGGATTTCTCAACTATTCTATCGAGGAGCGCGATATCCAGTGTTTTTACCACAGTTATCCCTTTACTCGTCTACTTTTTCCTCGCCTATGATGCACCATATCAATGTTTAAAAATTTAAAATACGATTTATTGCAGAGCCAATTTGCTTGTCACCTACTCCAGCCTCGTTGATTGAGATCGCTTGGCTCACTTGTACCAGCTAGGGGGTCTTTTCTGTTATGTTCTTTCGCTCGATTATGGACAATTTCTGTATGCCATGTTTTATATTTTTTCTCAACATTTGTTCAAATTATTATCCTTTAAAATACTAAAGCAAGTCGGTTTTCCTAAATAGAGTTTACTTTCGTTTATCTACTTTTGATAGCGTCATCGGTAATTGATTACTTTGTGTGTATGTTTGTAGGAATGGTTTACAAACGTTCTACAATTATAAATCCTAGGCGGCTTCAGCGGAAGGAACAAGACGGTACATTTGAAGTAGTCACTTTAGGCAGAATAATAACGTTTCCGTCTCGGTCCGCTTCTAGTTACGATCTCTGCTGTCGTAGTAGTAGTAGTACTAATAGTTAAGGTAGTTCGATGGTTGTTGTGGATATTCCGTCGGTTACACATATCTCAGGTGGCATGATAAAACAAGATAATCACAAACTCAAACGCGCAACAAAAACTGACCTTTACACCAATAAATGCGTCGTCATCGATTCTTACAGTCCCATCCGCGCTTTCCGCTGGCTGGTGAAGATGCTATCAATGTTCTCAAACACTCGGGACGCACTTTGAGCGGCGTCGACCCGGAAGTGCAGTCCGCGCAGGGCATAGTAATCGGCCAGGGGTTTGGTCTGTTTGTGGTAGGCTTCGAGACGTTTGACCAGCGCTGCAGCATTATCGTCACTTCGGCGCATCAATGGCTCTCCGGTCACGTCATCGGTCATCGCGACCTTCGGTGGGGCAAATTCTTCGTGGTATGATCGTCCACTGGCCTGGTGGATCAAACGACCGGTGATACGACGCACCAGCAGACTGTCGTCGATTCCGAACTCCACAACGGCGTCCAATCCGGTTTTGCGCTTCTCCAGCAAATCGTCCAATTTTTCGGCTTGCACCACCGTGCGAGGGAAACCGTCCAACAGGAATCCGTTCTTGCACTCTGGTTTGTCAAGGTTGGAATCGATCATGTCCACCACCAGATCGTCGGACACAAGCTTGCCCTCGTCCATGACCTTTTTGAGCTGGGCGCCCAGTTTTGAGCCAGCGGCAATTTCCGCGCGCAACATGTCTCCGGTGGACAGGTGACACACGCAGAACTTTTCCTTCAGCAGCGGAGCCTGGCGGGAATGGAAAGGAGAAGAAAGTTGAGTTATTTACTATAGCATGAGGTGTGTTTTTGTCAATCGAATTGTCTGAAAATCATGCACAAGACGTAATGTTATAAAAAACCTCGTGGCGAATTTTGGTTTTCGTTTTTTTTAACCCTTGATGAAGTGAATTAAAAGTGCTGGGATCAAAATAAGTCTTCCTTTATCAAAATGATCAAAACCATCTAATCCAAGTGGACTCACTAAGTGATTCAGTAGCTTACGTGATAAAGGCTCGTCCAGTATACAAGTATCGCGAGTTCGAATACCACATGAGCCCGTGCTTTTTTTTGTCATTTAATTTGATTATTTTTTTATACAAGCATGCTTTTAGTAATCGCGCCATTTTTTTTTTTTTTGTTTTCAGCAATTCCATGAAGTTTTAAATGGATAATCTCCTATTGCGTGTAGATTTCTCTTTTCATGGTATGTCACAGACTAGGTCGTACCTAAGTGTACTCTTTTTATACTGTATGATTTCTTGTACAGGCCAAAATGTTTTACGGAGCCGAAAATAATTATACATACAAAATCATATTTGTATCTTATGGAACAACATTAGTTTATGAAAACTGCAAAACTAGCGGTTTTGGCTGTTGCTAGAGAATGGGAACGAACATTTTTTTAAAGAAATGAGATCTTGTGGTATTTGCATTGATGTTCATTTCTACCAAAGGCGAAATAAAGACCTCCGTGTTCCTTGTAGTTGCTCACAATTTTATGGCACATCAAGTAATAGATCAAAATCGGACGACAAACTCAATTCTTCACAAGAAGCATGTTTCAAGATTTGCTTGAAAATAAAAAGGGATTCAATTCGCAGCACCCAGGTGTTAACTAGTTCATGAGATATTGGCCATCGAATTGCTGTATTTGTTCGGGATTTATGCAGCGAGAGTGATGGTTTTTGTATGTTAATGGCCAGTTTTAGTGTTGATAAGTGATAATGTGTATATTGGAATTAATTATGCCAAGTGATTCGATACGATACATAATAATTTGCCATGTTTTTCTCGGTTTTTGACAATTAGGTCGGTAGATTTTATTTCAATGACTGCTGCCGATGCTTTGGCAGAGAAAAGTGTGTATTTATTTTGTGCATAAGCGCGTAAGTTTTAGAAGAAGAATCATAAATGCAACAGTGACAGCTTGAGAGGATTTTTTTTTATCGTCGTGGCTATAATTTGGTTACTAGTTGCTCGACGAAATGGTTCAAACGGGTAGCAGAAAACTTTACAAGGATACAACAACGGTGAGATCTTTTCAAAACGGATTATATTGATGTAAATTTCTATTATTATATACAGTGTGAGGCAAAATAAAGTGCCCACCTTACCAGTTTTCGAATTTCTCTCATTGATTTGGTTCAAATTAAAGTTAACACACCTAAATCTTTTGTGATATTTTATTTTTGATGTTCTTTTAAAGTTGCACTTACGAAATTTTGATAAAAAAAAGAATTTTACTTAAAGAAAAAGAAAATCAATTTGTATTGAAAAAAAAGTAGTGACAAAAATAAGTGCCCACTTCCTTCTTGGCCCCAGAAAAGATGATTTAAGAAAAATAAAAAGCAATTTAATAGTTAATGTGTCCTCCTTTGGCCTTAAGGACTTGCTGGAGGCTCTTCGGCATGCTTTTCACCAGGTTTTGTAGGTGTTGTGGATCTAGTTCTTCCCAGGCGCGCTCCAAGGCTTCAAAATAATTATTTTTGTTGGTAACACCAGTTTTTTCAACCCTGGCATCGAGAATCGCCCACAAATTCTCGATGGGGTTGAGGTCTGGGCTTTGTGGAGGCCATTCCAGCGGTTTAATCCGACAAGACCGGAAAAAAGACTTGGTCTTCTTTCCAGTATGCTTCGGGTCGTTGTTCTAGAGAAATATGAATTTCTCTTCAAGGCCCGTCTGGATCAGCGAAACCTCCAGATTTTCCAGCAAGATGTTAATGTAGGAATCTGCCATCATTATTCCGTCGATTTTCACGAGGTTTTCTACTCCACTCCATGAAAAACACCCCCAGACCATCACATTTCCTCCTCCATGCTTCACCGTTCCTTGGATGTGGTGCTCTGCATCACACACGAGCCCGCCGCTCTCGGTTAGACAGCTCGAGCTTCAGGAGCGCCACATCCAAGGAACGGTGACGCATGGAAGTGTGATGTGATGAAATGTGATGGTCTGGGGGTGTTTTTCATGGAGTGGAGTAGGAAGCGTCGTGAAAATCGACGGAATAATGACGGCAGATTCCTACATTAACATCTTGCTGGAAAATCTGGAGGTTTCGCTGATCCAGACGGGCCTTGAAGAGAAATTCATATTTCTCTAGAACAACGACCCGAAGCATACTGGAAAGAAGACCAAGTCTTTCTTCCGGTCTTGTCGGATTAAACCGCTGGAATGGCCTCCACAAAGCCCAGACCTCAACCCCATCGAGAATTTGTGGGCGATTCTCGATGCTAGGGTTGAAAAAACTGGTGTTACCAACAAAAATAATTATTTTGAAGCCTTGGAGCGCGCCTGGGAAGAACTAGATCCACAACACCTACAAAACCTGGTGAAAAGCATGCCGAAGAGCCTCCAGCAAGTCCTTAAGGCCAAAGGAGGACACATTAACTATTAAATTGCTTTTTATTTTTCTTAAATCATCTTTTCTGGGGCCAAGAAGGAAGTGGGCACTTATTTTTGTCACTACTTTTTTTCAATACAAATTGATTTTCTTTTTCTTTAAGTAAAATTCTTTTTTTAATCAAAATTTCGTAAGTGCAACTTTAAAAGAACATCAAAAATAAAATATCACAAAAGATTTAGGTGTGTTAACTTTAATTTGAACCAAATCAATGAGAGAAATTCGAAAACTGGTAAGGTGGGCACTTTATTTTGCCTCTCACTGTACATAATTTGGGTTGGATGGGACCATCAGGGCACCCGAATGAAGCGATTTGGACAGGGAACTTGGGACTGCCTCCTCCCTGTTGTTAACATTTTGTGGATTGGGTTCAATCCCAGGCCCGTCCCTTTCCTCGTACTTTGTAGTTGTATATCTCTCACTTGCTTCCATCTTCCATTCTAAATATACCACACTCAAACTATTCGTTCATAGCAAACGCTAGAACCAGAGACGGACAAGAAAACCGTTTCCCTAACGCTTCCTACTTCCACGCGCACGCCTTTCTTACGCCTGATACATAGGCAGTCTGCTAACCACAAAAGCAAATCTCTCTGCCATGCCTTTCCTCCAATCCATACACTCCCGCATGAACTGACGTGGATGCAGTGGAATATACGGTCTACGTGGGAGTCAGTTCAATGCATCATCAATTCCTCCCCCTTCCCCTCATTGGTCTGCATTCTGACGTGGCAGGTACCATTGTTGCCTAAACATAGAAGATCACCAGCACTTATACACTGAGGATGCCTGTTAGTCCCAAGCAGTCATTCAATTGGTTCCTTGTGTAAGTGCAGCTGATCTGGCAATACTGGAGTGCATCCACGGGCGGCCAATCAAGCTCAAGCTCAAGCTCAAGCTCAAGAAAAAGTAAAATGATGCATATTCGAATACTTTATATTCAATCAGAATAAAAGGTGCTATCGTGACATTACTTTTGAATAGGCATTAGGGTGCCGGTGCCATTAGTGGACTACCTAAGCTATAAAAAATCATAACAAAATAACGAAAAGCCTTAACAGAGATCTTTTGGCGTCAGCAGAAAGATTTCAACCTCTACTATATGGGAAAAATATAAAAAGAGTGATAAAACTATTTTTTTAACATAAAATCGCTTGAGCCACTATTGGTACACGTGTTCCAGTAGTTGCGCTAGTGCTCCAGTAGTAGACGTTCGGGAATGATACAAGGAATTTTAAACAAAATGGTAAATTTTTACATAGGATTAACATTTTTCCCTCGGAACAGCAACTAATATCTTTCGAATGAAGCATAAAGATCATCTCTGGGACTTTTCTCCATTTTTATACATCCATTTTTAAAACTGCTTCCATCCGTTGATCCACTATTGGAACACGACGGCTACTATTGGTGCAAGGGAGCAATTTTTTTGCGTAAACTTTATTATTTATATGACTTTTTGATAAAATAAAAAGCTGAAATTTGGCAAATCGACTAAACTAGAGGCGATCTATCCTCCAAAAATAGCACATGTCGTTTTTATCGAAAAATGTACGTTTTATTCCATAGTCCAATCTACTGGTACATTACAACCATTGGCACCGACACCCTAATAGCTTTTCAATCGATTTTTTGTCACATTTGATGAAATGCAAAAATATGGTTTGATCAATTACGCGCTTTTTCCATGTTTGTCCATTGTTTAAGATCCGGGCTCACAGTGACAGTTCGTGGCAGCAGAATCTCGGCTCACTATGACGTACAGAAATTTCGTATCGGTTTCTCCCTCCCAGAGTAGAGCAGCACAAAGTATCATGTCCACAAGCTTTAACGGTAGGTATAAAAAAATGTGATCTCGATAATCAGAACAAACACTGTTCTCTGCAGACTTAGCAGATTCAAAGCAGTAATGTATTAAATACATGATTGGAAATATTGTATAGCATTACTCTACCAAGAATTCAAAATAGAACACTGACAATGTAAGAAAACTGTATGTATGTAACACACATTTTTCTTACATTTTCAATGTTCTATTTTGAATTCTTAGTTGAATTTTCATAAACTGTTCCACCAAAGACACATTAAAGACCTCCATGTCCCTTGCAGTTGCCCAAAATTTTATGGCTCATAAGGTAATCTAGAATGCCGTGAAAAGTGTACTGCGATCTGTCAAACTTTTGCACTACCGAGGGACCAAATGCAGTACTAGAAGTGGTACCCAATCTGAGCCCGAGTGGGACAGACCTGGTTCCACCATAGAAGTGCTGTCATACATGATTAGTTAAACATTGGATTAATTTTAGGAAAACTTTCCATGGAGTACCATAGGTGCTTTTCGAATAAGTGAAAAGAAGGAGCGAGTATTTTGTGATGACAGTAATCAGAAAGTTTGTCAGTGTTCATTGCCATAGGAGCGACGGATTACATAAGAGCTTCACATGATCACAATGCGTAAATATTACATATTAAATATTGGCAAGAACGTCTACCGAACGTATCCTATTGCACTACCCTTTACAACAGCATTCCACAACATCTCGTAACACCTATGAGAGGTCGTACAGTTTTCTGCATTTTTCTTAAGTAGGTGTTCAAATAATCATCCTTTCCTATTCCTAAGCTTCGCAAGGACGTGATCAGAACAGCTTTCGGCTATTGGGGGATGCGTCAATCATGCCTAAGAGTTAGAGGTTAGTTCCAAAATTTCTGACCTTAGTACCGGACGGAGGCAACCCTACGAATTTGTGCGAAATGCTTAATGCTTATTCTAACTTTCCATGGAGTACCATTGGTGATATTTTTTAACGCATTAGCTAGATTCGTACCACAGTTGATGCAGTAACTGCTACCTTTAATTCACATGGGGATTTGTATCACAACATGGCATAGAATAGTTTTACAGTCTCTGACAGACAAGGTGGATATGCAGAATAGAAAAAAAACATTCAAACAAAGTCATCGGTTTGTTCGGTTTTTCCCAAACATCTTCAATGTATTTCTTGTCCTATTTTCATTAGACCCTCAGTGCAGAGAGTATGTTGACCTTAGAAACATATTGTGTTTAATTTGATATACAGCCAACTTAATACAGGGTGGCCGCCAGATTTCAGTTATACAGTGGCGCGGGAAGTGGGTATGACAGGTAGGACATGTACTACGCACAAAACCACCTGGGTAGGACAGTCAAAGGATTGTCCTACCCACGATCCAACAAAAAAAATAAACAATGTCATTAGAAGCTTGAAAAATAAATGAAACTATTTATATTCTCTTTAATTAATGTTCGAATCCTCTGAGCAGAATCTCAATAGAGAAACTTAAAAGTAGATGGAGTACCGTATACCTTTTAATTTCGCTCCTAAATGCTTATCTTTGACAGATACGCGTATTTCGACTACCACTTGCAGTCTTCTTCAGTGTCAGTTACTCGTATCCACTACGGAGTAACTGACACTGAAGAAGGTACTCCATCTACTTAAGTTTCTCTATTTATCTTCTGTTCAATTTACATACCAACTCGATCAATGTCGTACTAAGTCTTATGGAGGATGAAAGACACGATAAGGTTTTTCATGGTGTTTTCCTACCTAGTAAAGCGTGACATGGCTTGTGTATGATCTCGCCAGAAATTCTTCTAGGGGTTTCTCTACCAATTCTCTCATGAACTCTCCCAGCGATTATTCAAGGATGCTTAGAAGAATATCTCTAGAATTTGCTCTAAAAAATACTTGAAAACACGAAAGTAATTTCAGCAGGTATTACTTTGATATTTTTTCTTCAAAATTGTAGTAGAATTTCCAAAAGCTATTTTTCACTAATTTTTCAACCAAATTCACCAGTTGTTACTCTAGGAGATCTTCAAAAGATTTCTACAGAATTTCTTCCGAGGAAATCCACAAAGGTTTATTCCAAAGTTTTTGAAAGAAATAGCTTAAAAGTTTTTTACAATAAAGCATGCAAGAATTCCTTCACATGTACATGTGGATTCCTTCCAAAATTCAATCCCGTTTCGTCTCAGAAATCCAAAATTCCTTAAAGGGTTCTTCGAACAAATCTATTCTTTTTTTCTAAGATTTTTTCCAGCATTTCATCCAAGTATTACTTTTGCAGGTTTACCAAACATTTCTTAAAAAGTATATCAAAAAATCCCATGTATTCTTCATAAGTTTATTTAAGTTTTCACGCCAGTTTATACTACAGCATTTTTTTTTTCACTTGGACTCTGTCCCAGTGTCGTTAAAATTCAGCCGAATGATACCCGATCAGTGCGAAAACGAACAAAAACAAACTCCGCTAGCAAGAAGCCAATCTGACTTCGAGTGCGAATGCGACGAGAAAGAGAGTGGGTGCAACACACGCACACATTCAGTTTCACCCACTGTTGGTGTCATTTCAAAATTCAGTTTCACCTAGAGGCACTGAAATTGAAAATTAAATATATTACAAATGAATTTTATATTACTGGTGTAAGAAAACGGCAATGTGATGCCTCCAGTTGATGAATCATGATTGTCTTTTAATAAAAAAATACAACTTTTGCAATTTGCAGATGTTTTGTGGGGTATTCTGACGGAAATGATTTTTTTCAATAGTGAAATTGAATTTGAATGTCAGTAGTGGATGAGAATTAGTGTAGCAAAAGTAATTGAAAAACTGAATGCACGTTCTACCAGATTCGTGCATGTATTGTCAAACAAACATTCACACAAAGAAGAATTCAACGATGACGGAGCCTACTGAGGATCGGCGTTGTTGACTGTATATTGAAATATGCAGACACTGCTCTGTCCAATGTTTTCCGATTATCTCAGCAAACTATCTAGGAAGTCTTCTATAACTCCCTCAATATTCAAGGAGTCATTGTGATTATTATTGGGAAATAATCATTGCTTAAATGAACTTCATTAGAAGTTTCCGGAGCAATATCTAAATATTTGGACAAACACTTGAATACATTTCTGAAGAAATTCCTGAAGAATTTTTTTTCATGTACAGTAATACTTGTCGTAATGTCACGATGAACTCTCGAAAAAAAGTAATTAGATCTTTGAGAAATATCTGCTCTGATGCTATGTATGCTATAAATAATAAAACTTGCTCTTATTATGTTTTCTTGGTTCCTGTGTGGTTTCATTTCGGCCGCATTTTGGTTCCTTTTAGGGATCTTTTAGCCTCTTTTTTTCTAGCAGATGATTTCAATTTCCTATTTTTAAGGCATTTAGTCGCAACCAGCCCTTGAAAGACGAAAACTTTTCCAATCTTGTGGTAACGACTGGCATGAAAATGAAAGACGCTTCTTTGCGTCAGTGACAAAAACCTAATTTTGAGAAAATCTACTTTGATTTTTTCAACGATTTTCAATTCTTCATAAATTATTATGTGTTTGGGTCCCTTTCATATAGTAACTTTCATTCAGTTTCAAGTTCATAGTCAAAACTGTTCTTAGCTTCACCTGTGCACAAAATATTTGCCAACGTTTGTCCTACCCATGGTTTCGAACGTGGACGCGCCTCTGCAGTTATAGTAGAGTTTTCAGATTTTTTCCCGGTTTTTGATTGTGCTTGTAGAAAATAACGTTGGGCGATTTTGAATCGATGTTTTCATTTTCATTTTTTAAATTGGTGTTTTGGGCACCTAAAATCGAGTAAATATTTTCATTTGATTTTTCGATTTGATTCATTGTGATGAACTCGATAACGATTTCTTCATGAGTTAATGAAAAATACATTCAAATCTCGAACCAGTATTGAAGTTTAAGTGCATCTTACTGCCAGAGTGCCAGGACAATTGGGTCCTAAAATTTTTAATGAAACTTTGTTTTTATTCAATAACACGAAAGAGCATCTTACTGCAACTACTTAAGCAATTTTTCCCGTTCAAATAACGGCTATATCATGTTTAAACTTTAATTTAAAAATTGGGTCCATAAGTGAACCTTGACACTTGAGATCATGTTTGACGTTCGCTTAGTCGACAAACACACCACAGGGGTTTTAGTTTTAACACTGGGGTTGTTCCTATCTGACATTTCGGAAGGGACACGGAAAACAAAATACACTCAAAATTTGAGTTTAAGCCAAGGGGTGTGACAAAAACCCCAGATGCCATGATAAAATATCGAAATAGTTTAAGAAAGTTAAAAGGGTTACTTAAGATGCAGATATTTTTTTTTTTTGTTTTTTTTTTTGTGTGGTATTCAGTTGGAGCTGCCTGACAGCTTAACTTGTCAAGGCTGAACCCTCGGTCTGGCTTTTGCCAAGTTTCCCCTCTACCAGGACCAATACTCAGACGGACTAGGCAATGGCGCCCACATGAACACTGTTTTTTATTAGTATTGTGACGTGGTAGTTTTTGAAAAGTACCCATATTCCCTTGCTTCTGAGAAAAAGAAGCATTGTGAAAATCAGCAGCTCCATCAGAATTTGTTTGAAATAGTAGTGTAGTAGTGTCATTACTAATACTGTCTAGTGGTTTTGAATAATTTGTCATTCAAGTGCTATTCTGATTACTCCTGTCTTTTACGTAAGATTAGAGTCTTAAATGTCAATTGTCGTCAAGTTTTAACAAAATTAGGCTGTTTAGTAGTAGTTCTAGTTAAATTTATTTTTGTTGTTAAAAGTGTTTATTGGTCATTACGATCATATATCCTTAAAGAAAAAAGTCGCTTTCCTTGTCTGTTCAACAATTTTTTCGAAACTAGCAAGTGTACCCTAATGATCGATCTCAGCGTCTTACTTTCCATAGTCATTTTATAATGAATATTGAAGAGTAAAGTTACCTTAGGCTTCTGTTACAGTCTCCTACAAGATTCACTTTTCGGTGGCAAATGCAATGCTTCACAACGCCTACTTTCTACTTGTAAATTTTGCGAAAATGAAGCTGGAATTAGATTATTTATACCGCTGTTACAAAAGAGGTATTTCTTATTATGGCAATGTAAAAACCATATTAAAATAAGATTGTCGCCACTTACTTCTACTCAGTGAATCTACTAGTCATTTTCCTAAGAGTTCCTAAGTATTCCCTACGTCGTATATGATAACGATGTATCTAGCTAGCTAATAGTAAGAGTGGCTACGGATCATTCTGGTTAGCAAAAGGCAAACTGAACGTCACCAATAGTATTAATGTCCACTTCGAATAGATTCATTATTTGAAATGGGCATCAATTCTATCAATGACGCAGAATGTCCGTTGGATCACATCCAAGATATTATTGCGTCTATGCAATATGAATTATGACGCGGCTTTAAGCAAAAAGTGCCAAAATGTGATACCACCACTACAGGTTACGCCTTTGGTTTCCATCATATGGGCTAATGGATTATACCCTCCCATCGCGGCAAGGTCGCATAACCAAGGGGAGGGGTTACTTAAGATGCAGATATTTCAATCTTTAATCCTTCGATTTTTTCTTCATGGAAATGAAAGGTTTTCTAAAACATAGTTTCCCAAACTTGGATTTCACGACCCCTCAACGTCTCGTCAGCTCACTTTTCATTGATAAAATGAGCAAGGCGATGCTCTAAAACAAATAAGTTTGAGATGAATGATAATGAAACATGATATAAGATAACTTTATCTGAGAGATTATCAGGCCGAATCTGGCTCATTACTTGAAAATGAAACAAAGCCACACAAGTAGAAGCATTTATCTCTACTTTTTTATGCAATTCTTAATCGTTTAGTTAACTAACTTCATATTACAAGCTCTTACAAATAAAGGATTGTTAAAAAAATCGGATTTATTGCGGTATAATATTCAGTAACTAGAGAAAATTGTCAATTGCAATATTCTGAAGGACGTTTTTCAACTTTGATTAGAAACTTTGAGTTAGATAAGTCATAAACTAGTACAAAAAAAATGTTACTCCTGTCAGTAAAAGCATAACAACTTTCTATAAAATATTTTTATTGATTTGCGGTATAATGCTCAAAAATGTTCGTTCAACACGATTTTCCCGATGACCACCTCAAATTTTAGTTTTTTTCCTGGTTCCCCCTGTTAGTATTGAATGGCCCCTTCAAGTAAGGGAGGTATCGAGTTATTGAATAGAAAACCAGGGCAAATGCGAGAGTGCTTCGTGAAGCCCAAGCAGGACAGTTCGGTTTTGCGTCGTCCGATTGATTTTTCTGACGGATTCGCGCGTATTTTCGTTGCCGGAGAATTTTTTCCCCTGTTTTGCAGTAGTGTGTGATCCTTTGACTGCGACGCTTGCTCCTGCGGGGCGGGTGATGCGGTCAGGATCGAACGTGTTACGCGTGGAGTGCAGTGAAAAAGTGTATAGTGTTTTACGGAAATCCCAGTGCAGCGACGGAGAAAAACTGCTTCACATCCTGGTAAAATCGTTCTTTATTATTGTTTACTTTACTCACTTATTACCAATTCAAACTAAATACGTGCCAGGGTCGAAAATATAATTTTCGATTCGGGAAGTGTAAAAACATTGCATATATCCATTTGATATCTGGATGTTTTTATGCGGGGCTTACTGTAAATAAAAATGACCTCAGAATGTGTGTGTATTTACTGCCATTCTTGAAATGGGTCGTTGGAATTTCAGTAGAGCTATCACCTTTCATCTCCTGGGCTAAAATTGTCTGCAGATATAAAGATATCGAAGGGTATCATTAAATACATGCATACAATTTTCTTCCATAAAAGCACTGCCGGCCAGTGGGAGGTGGATTGTATCACACACACACACACACACACACACACAGAAAACCAGGGCAAATGAGACCCAAGGGAACATCTAGGGTGCCATGAAAACCAACTCGATTTCAAGATACCGAATATCTGACTTCATTAACTTGCAGGAAATTAGTTAAACTTGGACTCGGTCTAAGAACCTTTTATCTTTATTCACGAGATGTTTAGCCCTGAGTTAGTTCAACTAGGGACCAACGGCTTTACTTCCCTTCCGAAGGAAGTCGTCACTATAACTTTTTTGTCATGAATGATATCTCGGGGATGGGATTCGATCCCAGGTCCTCGGCGTGAGAGGCGTCTGTTCTAAATTAATATTTGTATCAGCCTAAGGAAAGTTTATGTCCTCCATAGAGTTCCGTTCAAAATATAAGGGCTAATAGAAAACGACCCTAATAGGGCGATATTCAAAACTGAAAAGGCAATAGATGGCTCTTTTTCAGTGGTAGTAAAAACGAAATCCTGAAGCCAAGAAAGCTCTACGGAAGATGAACTAAACACAAAAAGTTATGTATTCACTTTACACTTGATTTCTAATCACTACTTTTTTGATCCAGTTTCCAAATTGCAAGTAATTTACGTTTTTCATTATTTTCCATATGTTTTGACAGTTCTCCGACTACCATTCTTCCATGCGCTTGTGTTGAAAGTTTGAGAAATTTGAGAATCCAGCGTAGCGTGATCAGTGGGAGGAATACAAACAACAGTGTCGTCGGTCGGCGGCCGGTGACAGAAACTGAATGTTCGAAAGGTTGTTGCCTGTACTTTTTGCCGCTGGCGCCAACTGTTAGCGATTAAAAACGAAATAAACAGTCGTTACCCTATTGACTCTTTAACGATATACTTGCGACGATCGACGCGCCACCATATTTCATATAACGGAGTGTATTAGAACTAACTTGGAGGTGATGATTTGGAGGTTATTTGGCAATTTGGAGGTTAAAATCCCCTCCAAACACTAGCGATTTTGCGGTGGGATGATGACGTTTGATGACGAATTGACCACCCTGTAAATTGCCAAAATAATAATTATTAATAATTATTATCACTAAAACCATCGATCGATCTTTTTTCTTATGAAATTTCTCCCATTCACCCATTTCGAGGACCTCGAAACGAGGTACACTATGCATTACGTACGTAGAACAAATATTACATCAATAACATTCATCTTTTAGTAACAGAGTGCATTTTACGCTCAACCGATCCACTATCACTGCTGCTCATCGTGACGAGCCTCTGTACCGCTTACGCCACGCGAGATTAATTATTGCCATTCGTTTCATCGTGACTTTCGTTTTCGTTACAGATTAGAAATGTTCTCGTAAGAAGCGCGGTTTTTGTGTGTGGTTAAAATTAGATTAGATACAGAGGGAACGGGTATCAGGCCATTTAGAATTTAGATTGTTGGTGTCGCCAAGAAAAATCAAACATAACGTTGCTTTCGAAGGGGGAAGAATATATTTCAGGAATAATTTTCATGACATACCGCTGCACAAATATCCAGTGCAATATTGGTCACGTTGTTCTGCCCTGATAAATGATCAATGCTATTTTATCGCCATTCACAGACATGGTGCATTTACTACTGATAATAATTGAAATCAGTGGCCTTGAAACAATATACACGCGCACAGCTTTCTTACCTAGGTCAGATACCAACATCGCTCATCACTTTTCAGCTGCACCCGTTTTGCTCTCATTATCAGAGATAACGGGCTGGTGCGGCTTCATCAATCTCTAAATCGAACAAAATCTTTTCGGTTTAACGTGCGACGTGAGAAACCTAAGCTGACCAGTTAATTCCCAGGATTTTGCAAATTTCTATCGTAAGCAAACGTTATGTAACGTAGGTACCTTAATAAAAAAATATCATAATCGAACCTCGACCCCCATCACAACACTACGTAGGAAAATACGCACACACCAAACGGATTGGAGGTACCGAGGGGAGAAGCAAAATTTTGCACAGCCGCGGGGTGTCAAGGTCAAAATTCTCTCATGAAGGCAAAGCGTGTTTTTTACCATCTAGGACCTACCTGAGTTCCCTTGCCCGAGCCGGGTGGTCCCAACAGGATCGCGTTAATTCCGGTGGCTTGCTCCTGTTCCGGTTTCGGGGCTACGGCTGCTGCATTTGGGGCCATCTTTCGAACGGTGTAAAGTTACAAGCTGAATGTTTCGCGAAGATTGAAGGTGATTGAATTTGTACACCAGGAAAAAAGGAAACGCCATCAGTATGCACATTCACGTTTATAACATTATTACAATTGGGTACTTACCAAGCGTAAGTGGCAAACTCGAAGATCGTTTAGCAGAAGCGCTGGCAAATAAAAGCACACTCTTGATAATCCGGAAGAGACGACTCACGCGAGTTTAGCACTTCCAAAACGGCACCAGGCAAACGACTGTGAGCACGAACGAACCGAACGAACGAGATCAAAACCGGTGGGTGGCAGAAAGCGACTCTGACAGCTACCGCCGGCGTGTCCGCAAACTGATCGGTTTTACTTCGAAGCTGTCAATCGAACGATATTTCTCTGAAAGGAAGTGGATCACGCCGAATTCCAAACAATTATACTCGCGTTTATCATAATAATGGCGTATCAGAATTGGTCGATTTTTCTTTGGATTGTCACGCGAAATTATGACGATTTTCGTTGGATTTGACAAAGCAGTACGAAGGACGTTGAAAACTTATGGAAAAAAATACTAGAAACACCATACGTTTCGCTGTAACAGCACCATTGGGATGGTACACCAATTATGTCACGCTAAATTGCCAGTGGTGAAAGAAATGCGCAGTATAAAGTATTAAAATACGCATCTTTTATTTTTTCAATAAATATGTTCATTGAAAGGCATATTTTTCTCCGGAAAGATCGAATGTACACAACAAAAGAAAACTAGCGATTTTCATCAAGTCAAGACTAATAATTCAAAAGGCCTAATCTCCAAAAAGTAAACAATGAAAAAAACGCAATCTTGTTTTGTCAAACAATAGGGTGCCGGTGCCATTAGTGGACTACCTAAGCTATAAAAAATCATAACAAAATAACGAAAAGCCTTAGCAGAGATCTTTTGGCGTCAACAGAAAGATTTCAACCTCTAATATATGGGAAAAATATAAAAAGAGTGATAAAACTAATTATTTAACATAAAATCACTTGAGCCACTATTGGTACACGTGTTCCTGTAGTTGCGCTAGTGCTCCAGTAGTAGACGTTTGGGAATTATACAAGGAATTTTAAACAAAAAGGCAAATTTTTACACAGGTTTAACATTTTTTCCTTCGAACAGCAACTAATATCTTTCGAATGAAGCATTAAGAACATTTCTGGGACTTTTATTGATTTTTATACATCCATTTTAAAAACTGCTTGCATCCGTTGATCCACTACTGGAACACGACGGCAACTATTGGAGCAAGGGAGCAATTTTTTTGCGTAAACTTAATTATTTATATGACTTTTTGATGAAATAAAAAGCTGAAATTTGGCAAATCGGCTAAACTAGAGGCGATCTATCCACCAAAAATATCACATGTCGTTTTTTATCAAAAAATGTTCGTTTTATTCCATAGTCCAATCTACTGGTACATTACAACCATTGGTACCGGCACCCTAAATCAAATTTATATTATGAATGTATGGATTGTATGTTATTTTATCGTCCAGAAAGTCGCTGAACAAACTGATTTATAGCAATGAATATTCATTACTATCATTTTAGCAAATAATCCTGCTAAAAAACGAGTCAGAGGAAATGAGGCTTTTATTTCACCAAAAGCTATTGAGCCCTTTTGATTTGTGCCCATAGACGCCGGCCGACGCTGATGAGGCCAGTGAGTTGACGCCTTTGTTTACTCTAACATGTGTTGAGGCCTTCTAGTTGTGGCTTATTTTTTTACCATCCTGAGATGTGGCCTTTTGAAAATCATGCAAAATTGATGATGAAATAAGAAAATTGAAGTGTAGAATAGTGTTAAGTGGTGAAGTGAGATACAAGGAAATCTCTACAGCAGAAGAAGATTCGTGCGGTCGATTAAATATGTGATTTATTAATTCCCTCGTCATTCATGAACATAGGGTATGTGCTACGCGAGTTTGTCGTCAAAAAATATTGGTTCAATTGAAATAATATTGCAATTGAACGTTATTTTTCATGCAATTGTAACCAAATCGTGTTTTTGTTCATAATTAGTGAAGTGCAGACAGGCTGACGCAGGTATTATTACACGGTAAAAAATAAGCACGATGCTATCAATAGCTTTGCACTTGGATTTGCACTACTGTTGAATCATGACAATGTCAAGGTAGCAGCACTTGAATTCAACGTTGTATGTTTTGATTTGAAATAAAAAAAAAGTTAAAATAAACATTTCCGCCTGACCCAGATTCGAACATCCAATCTTCGGAGTGCACGCCTTGTATCTAACCTCGACACCAACTCGCATCTGTTGAAAGATGTTGAATTGATCTCAATCACTTTCTACAACGAGCTGTCAATGATTGCTTTCATACAAAAGACATGATGTTCAAAATCAATGACTTTTAACTTCAGAGTCAAGTGCTAGAGACAGTAGAACAAATCCAAAGTTAGAACTCTTTAAATCATGGTGATTGGTGTTTTGAATTGAGTCAAGTGATCAATCCATTCAATCGAGCGTGTTGATTTTTTACCGTGTAGGTAGTGTGATACAAAATACATCAGTCTACAGGAACCCGACAGAAAATTTGATAATGTTCACCGTTGCGACAAGCGCTGTGTAAAATAATACAAAGTGTAGTCGCTCCGTAGTACAACTTACACACCAAAATTTTATTGCTGTAAACCCGCAAATTTTTGCTGATTTTTTTTTGTGCTGTAATTTTAGCAATCGATCCAGCAAAATGAAATTTGCTGGATCTCTCAGCAAAGCGAATTCGCATAAAAATGACAGCTGTTTTGTTGACCATCCAGCAAATTGTTTTTCATTTTGCTGGATGATCAGTAATTGGGAATCTGCAAATTTGTGCTGCTTTCCAGCAATTGAAAATTTACCCCGTTTGTAAAAATAGTTTATTGTTATGGCCCTCACAAATTGTAAGACAATAGGTTTTTACATATTTAATACACTTTTATTTCAATAAAATAATCTAACACTTTAAACAAATAAAAGAAAACTCATGTTGTGCGATTGGTGGTAGAGCCGTAATCTTTCGCCTTTTCAATTTTGTCGCCATCCTGTAATACAATCACAAATTAAAATTAAGTAATGATTACATGTTTTGTACTTACTGCAGGGCTGGTAGCAGTTAGACAGCAAAATAATAGTGACTTTAGTGACCAAAATGATTAAAATAGTGACCAAAAAGTGACCAAATAGTGGCCAAATTGTGACCAAAAAGTGACTTCAAAACTACAAGTATTGGTCATAAAAATGGCTAGAAATAAAATACGTTCAATGTGTATATAAACCAATCTACTGCCCATAACTGCATATTTATCACATTCGTCATTTTTGACAGTTGGTTTGACACAGTTTTTTGTAGCTTGATCGAAAGAGCACTTTTTTCTAAGTATGACACAATTTTATTGCACTTCTAAAAGGTATATGAAAAATGCCACGGGAAATTGTAAAACTTTTAACGTAGATTCAGAATATGTTAGAAACTGGATACCCTTTTCATGTTAATACCGTGGAGAGTAGAGTGTTCATACCGGGAAAAAAAATCAGGGATTTAACAAATTTCGGGATTTTCCGTTTCCCGGGATAGTAGTTCTGACACCCCGAGAATCTCAGGTTTCCCGAAATGTATGTAGAATTTGATGAAAACCACTAAACTTCAATAAAAAACAATGACATTTTTCTTATTAGATAAAATAGAAAACCATCATTGAAAAGAGTAATCATTTTCAAGATAAGACCAATGTACCAAGTAAGAAACACATATTTTTATTTGTCTAAAGCCTGTCCACGATAAATTTCGGACACGGATGGCGGGTGTACCACAGAAAGTTCGAGAATTTTACAGAAAGAAGGATTAACATCCTTGTCAACTGTTTATTTTGTAGATATAACTCTTTTATTCTGAAATAAACAATTGTTTTTGTTGAATTATGAGTAACTTTTTTTTGCTGCCATCATTTGGGTGTCCGAAATTTAACGTGGACAGGCTTTAGTTGCAAAGTATTAAGGCAAAGTAGACCGTCATTGAAATTTGTACTGGGCATCGATGATTGTGGCTAATTCATCTCACGATTGCGAAACAAAGAAAACCGCTTGGTTTTGCACTGAGATAACTGAAAAAGTATCAGCATACTTTCTGCATGTAAGCGTAAGTAGTGATACTTTAATCAATATTACTTATGTTGACTGAGTTTTATCACTTTGAAATTGCGAGCTGCAAAATCAACATGGCATGCAAAATCAACGAATGACGGGCTACTTAGCTTTAATGCTTTTCTTTTTCATCATTAGCCATTTTTGTAAGCAAATACTGAGAAAGCTAATTTGAAAGTACATCTAAAGTTCGATCAATAATTTTCAGTTATTAACTTTTAGCATGATATTCTACAATACCTTCAATTATCTTTAATTGTTTCTTTTGTTCTAAAGTTTTGATGAGTTTTGAAATGTCTGAAGCAAATTGCTTAAATATTATGACTTTTTTTTACCATACTTGTCCCATGTGAATAGGAATCCAAGCAAATATGATACTGAAATGTGTTTATGGGCAGTATAGAGAATTTGAAAATATCACTAGCAAACCCATAATTAGTCAAGCTAAGTTTTGATTCTTATTAAGTTACATCAACAGAATACGAAAACCATATATGAAATATGATTTGTTATAGTTATTGGAAAGCTACATTATCTTTTTATTTCATTTAAAAACTTTGTATTGTTGGATTTGTAATTCCATTTCTATCAAAATACTAGTTTTATTGAACATTTTATGAATCCCGGGATCCCGGCACTTCCCGAGACAAACCAAGATTTTTGTCCCGAATCCCAGGACGAACAAAATGGTCGGGAAATGAACACTCTAGTGGAGAGTCATCAAATGATAAACAGTTTCAGTCAACTTACTGTTATCTGTGAGTATGTTCTAGAAAATTTGAAAGTTGTTTTGTCACATTGCTACATGTAGCAGCATAACCGTCACATTGATAATATTCATGAGCCTCGTAATGTA
Organism: Aedes aegypti; assembly: GCF_002204515.2. Lineage (NCBI taxonomy): Eukaryota > Metazoa > Arthropoda > Insecta > Diptera > Culicidae > Aedes > Aedes aegypti. Next base: position 16,253,592 of record NC_035108.1, read on the forward strand.
GTAGAAAAGAAACTCCTATCAATATTATTGGGTATGTGCTGTATACAATTTCATCCAATATGCACTTTTGAGTCTCTGGTAATTTTTAGAAATTTTAGTTTCTTCTCATACTGCCATAAAATGTATGGTTTTCCATTTACTCAATGCCTACTTTGGTCCAATGTTACAAATATGGAGTAAACAAACTCCGGATACAATTTTTAGCAAAATTCCTGGCAAAAAATCATTGAATATTTTGAAGTAGAGATGCAAAACTAATTACTTGAAGCATTTCTTATCAAATCTGTGGAATAATTCGAGGGAAAATTTTTAGTTGCAGACAAAATTTTGGCGACAATCGTGAATGAATTTCAAACAAGTCTGAAAAAATCCTGATAGAACTCAAAGTTCAAAAGCTAAATTCGTGGCAGAATGGCTGTTAAATTAAACAATTTCTTCCAAATAAACAACAGTAAAGGCCCAAACGCAATGATAGCGGAACGGCAACGGAAAGCGGAACCGGTGCGCCAGCATGGATCCACCATCTCGACTGAGTTGTCAACGAATGAAAGTGAACTGACACTGAGTCGACAAGCATGTTATAGTTCATGCTGGCGAACCGGTTACGCTTTCCGTTGCCATTCCGCTATCAATGCGTTTGGGCCTTAACTCAAAAACGCAACTGATTATTGACGAATTCGAGATAAACCGAATTAGAAAATTATTCCATTCATATTAAAATATGTATATTTTAAATGATCGTCTGAATAAATGAATTAGGTTTTGAAAACAATCATATCACTCAGTGGATTTGATTATTTGGAATAGCCACTGATATCACTAGTAATTAATTATTATTGTTCAACAACGTTCAACCATTCATTATAGAGACGTGTTTATGTATAGAAATAGTTTATTTGTCGGAATTTCAAATACAATTTCTTAAATTATTAATAGTACTCGCTTTAGAAGTTCTGTACGAGTTTCTGACAAACTCTTTGAATTTTTTTGTTGTTATTTCTAACCATCTCTGGCTTATTCTCCGGAAGAGTTTTGATGATGTTTGGAAAGGTAACCTGCCTTTAATTTCATACTCATCAGATCACGAAAAAAGTGACTTTAGTGACCATTTTCGTGAAAAAAGTGACTTTAGTGACTTTTTGTTGAAAATAGTGACTTTTTAGTGACCAGGTCGAAAAAAGTGACCAAGTCACTAAAAAGTGACTTGCTACCAGCCCTGTTACTGGATGTTGGATTATCCATATAGGAAAACACAAACATTTTGAAAAATCACAAATATTTATATATTGATTTTATCGACAGCTCAAGACATTCAGGTTTCACGCGTGAAAAATACCTGATTTGTTTGCGAAGTTTTCGTTTGACAGATCGAACAGATTGCTGGTTTACAGTAAAAACATGATTGCTGATGTAAGTTCAGCAATTTTGTTTACTGATTTACGGCAATTTTTTAAATCTGTCAAATGAATTACTGTAAACCAGCAAATTTTAAAACGTTGACATTTATCCAGCAAGTGATATTGCTGAATTTCAGCAAACAAATCAAAAAGTGCTGTATATCAGCAAAACTATGCATTGCTGAAATGGTTTCAGCAAATGGTATTGCTGAAACATGGATAGAAAATTTGGTGTGTACTTCTACTTAGTAAATTGAACCGTTTTTCGTTATCTAAATTGCAATTTTGATGTTTTTTAAATAGGCCTCTACTCGGTTTCAGTTGAATATAGAAATGAGGCCTTTTTAGAAAAAGGCCGCATTTGCGAAAAATATCCTGGTTAGCGGAAAATAAGATGGGGCCTTTTAGAAAAATGTAGATTTTTCAACTTTCATGCATAATTTTGAATGGTTATTGTATGTTTCAGTACACGGAGAAATATTTTTACCTAATTTTTGAGTTTACTTTACCCAAAATTAAGTATATCGATTATAGTTTCAACCCAAAATCTCTCGGTTTTCTCTTTCTCCCACACGAATGTTGTCAAAAATAGAGAGAGCTGAATCTAACCAATGGGGGTACTTTGGCCCAATAAGCCAAATTTGGGTAAATGCAACTTTTCTTATGTTTGGGTCGAAAGAACTCAATTTTGCGTTAAATCAACCCAAAATTGAGTATATTATTCTAATGGAATTAAAGCCAAACTACCTAGTGGGGACCTTGGAAATTTAGCCAAAATTGAGTTATTGGGCTCAACTACGGAATTGCGTTGAAACAACCCAAAATTGAGTTGAATTCCGTCTCCGTGTAAGAATAGGCTCTTATAGGCCTATTCACATGACGTCTCAAATCAGCTGATCGGGAAGCACTTTGACAGTTCTTCTATGAAAATGACAGGCTCGTGTTAGCACCGGTCCTCCACAGATGTAAACAAATGCATAGACGGATCTGTCACATGAAAAGGCCTATACACTAAAATCATCAAAAAACGGATTTGTTTACATTTTGGACTTGAGGCCTTTTGAATTGTTGGTCTTGAAGTCTGTCTTGATTGTTTTTGGCAAGTTGGAGTTATCTTGCGATTCTGCGATGATAAAGGAATAGGTCGCCCGGTAAGCAGTAAAGCAGTAAAGGGATCATGCACAAATTACGTCAAAATTTTCGAAGGACTCATACAAAAAACGTAACAAAGGGGGTTGGGGAGGGGGTCAAAAAAGTTGAAATTTAGCGTGACATAACTTGTGTACCATCCCAATACGCCGAATGAACGATAATTAAGGAAACTGGTTTGGGCGCTATTCTGCTGTGCGATGAAAATAATTCATGTTACGTCTGTTTGTCTGTGCTGACATCTTCGGCAGTTGTTCAGTAGCTCAAGGGCTATCATTATTCTAGCCAACAGATTCCAGATTTTGCCACCAGGCGGCGCTAGTGAGCATTGAACTTTTGTTTTGCTGATTGTGGGCAACTTGAAAACAGGGCGTACAGTAAAAGTCAATCGTTTTATAGCATGCAAAGTCTCATTGACACATCTCCGGCAAAGCGGTTTAGTAATCAGGACTATCATTTTTAGAGTTAGCTGATTCAAAATTTTGCCACCAGGCGGCGCTAGTGAGCATGATTTTTTTTTTGCGGATATCTCAAGAGCCTGACCATTTATTATGCGTGGCACGAAAAATTCTCGCGCCGACTTTCTTAAAAACGCTTGTAGATCGCCGCAGGTACTTCAAATCGTTTTGGTGTCTTTTGGGCGATCATGCCTTGGGAATAATCGCGCAGAAGACACTAAAACGATTTGAAGTACCTGCGGCGATCTACACGCATTTTAGGAAGTTTAAATAATCGCGCAATGCACAGTAATAAACGGTGCCTTCGCAAAGTTTTTTAATCGCAATGGTGTTGATTCTAATTTTTTGCCACCAGATGATGCCAGTGAGCATGAAACATTTATTGTTTTGCAAATATTTCAAGAGCCTGACCACTTAGTAGGATTGCGGTTCATTACTCTGGCCAACAAATACGAAAATTGCTAAATTTTTAATCAACAAGCTCGAACAATGATAGTTCTTGAACTACTGAATAACTTTGCCGAAGTAAGACGGGGATGGTAGTCCAATGGCTATCACTTCTGCTTCATAAGCAGAATATCATGGGTTCAATCACAGGCTAGCCTTGAGCTCATCCTTTTCCTCGTACTTTGCAGTATATTTCACTTGCTCCTGTCTACCACTCTTAATATATCATAGTTCATAGCATTTGGTAGAACCCGAGACGGCAAAAAAAAACCGTTCCCTCCAAGGAAGAAAATCTAGTGATCATGACAAAATGCATGGTTGTTCTTTATCGTTGATGCATAGCAACAACGATAAACCTTTTGTCGTCATGACATCACAACAAACTACGCTAACGATCAATAGTTCGTAAATCGAAGTTGAATTTCTTGGAGATTTTTTGTCGTTTTCTCTGCGCGATTTGGCTCTTGGTATGCCGTTTCTGTTCTGTACGTTCAGTAAGTCAGGTTTATGCAAAAAGTATTACTGTGAATGCGTTCTGATTCACGTTAATCGCAACTTGTTACACAATGATCCTATGCATGCTATAGGACGTTTGAATTTTACTGTCCGCCCTGTTTTCAAGTTGCCCGTGAGAGAGAGCGAGACAGCACTAACACACGGCACACTTTAAAAGTCAGAAGAACAAAAGAATTTATGGCACGTACAGAGACTCATACAGTCATCTCTCCCTTACTCGATATTGAAGGGACCATCGAGTTAGGGAGGTATCGAGTTACAGAACACAAAAGCAGTGCAACTGCGTTCCAAGGGACCATCGAGTTAGCCATGAAAACCAACTTTTAAGGCCCAAACGCAATGATAGCGGAACGGCAACGGAATGCGGAACCGGTTCGCCAGCATGAATCACACCATCTCGACTGAGCTGACAACGAATGAAATTGAATCAACACTGAGTCGATAAGCTTGTTGTAGTTCATGTTGGCGAACCGGTTCCGCTTTCCGTTGCCGTTCCGCTATCATTGCGTTTGGGTCTTTACTATGGTTCTCTAACTCGATATCGAGATACGGAATATCGAGTAAGGGAGAGTTAACTGTATCTAGAACACGCGCGCCGAGATGTTCAAATCATGCTACTTCAAGAACGACGGCCCTCTTAGAGCGTTCAAACACTGTGTTGTTTGTCGCTAGTCGATTATTTTCCATCCTTGTTCCCTACGCTTCCATTCTTCCATCATTATAGCATGCCTGAGGCAGTTTGCTAACCAAACACAAGTCTCTCTGCCATAAAAATTATACCAGCTTTCCCGCATGAACTGGCGTAGACGCAGTCTACTATGGGAGCCAGTTTAATGCATCATCAATTCCTCCCTCTTCCTCTCATAGGTCTACATTCTGACGTGGCAGGCGCCATTGTTGCCTAAAAATAGAAGACCACCAGCACTTATACACTGAGGGTGTCTGTTACTCCCAAGCAGTCATCTGGTTGGTTCCTTGTGTAAGCGCAGCTGATTTTTGTGCAAAGCCCCATACTCGACAGTTTTTCTTTACAGTATGGTCTTTTATAATGCGTTAAATCAACAAATGTACATGGAAGTCGCATAATAATGAACGCACTATATACGTTTCGAGTAAACCAGTTTGAAATCGGTATATCCCAAAATCCAGATAATTTAGAAACTTTTTTCTGTAAAGTTGTTCTGGAAATGCAGCGCTATCTGATGGTACCTAATTTAATTCGGAATTTGACCGTTTTTGAAAAGTTTTACTTTTGTTTTGCATATATTTTAGGATCCTGACCATTCAGAAGAATGGCGTCTTCGGCAAAGTTGTTCAGTAAGTTAAAGACTATCATTGTACGAACTATTTGATTCAAAATTTTGCCACTAGCCGGCGCTAGTGAGCAAGAAACTTTTATTTTGCAGATATCTCAGGAGCCTGACCACTTAGAAAGATAAGGGTTCATTCAAATAATACATAACGCAAAATTTGCCTACTTTAGACCCCCTCCATCCCCCATGTAACAGCTTTTGTATGGAAAATTTTAAATTTTTGTGTGAACCGTAACACTATGTAAGACCCCCTCCCTCCCCCTGTTGTGTTACGTAATATTTGAACGGTCCCTAACGTCTTCGGCAACGTTGTTATGTAGCTCAAGCGCTATCATTATTTGAGCCAAGAAATAGGATATTTTGCCACCAGGCTGCGCTAATGAGCATGAAATATTTGTTTTGCGAATACTGCATGATCTTGACTTTTTAGACAGGTGTCTTCGGCAAAGTTGTTCAGAAGCTTAGGGACCATCATTATTTTACCAAATCTTGAACTTCAAGGATTAAACAAAGAAAGCATTTGAGCTACTGAACAACTCTGCCGAAGACGTCATCTTTCTAAGTGGTCAGACTCCTGGGATATTCGCAAAACCAAGGGTGTTGTACAAAGTACAACGCGCGACTACTCGCGTTACAAAAATTCGCGCGACAACCGATAGCTTGTACCTTCTAATTCCGCTCCAATTACGCCCTAATTCGGCAATTAGGGCGAAATTAAAAGGTACAAGATACTCCAATCTATTCTTTTATTTGTTCCTCCCTTTAAATTGTGGTCTACTCAAACCGTATATAGTGCGTTCATTATTCTGCGACATCTACCTATTTACATTTTTTTTATTTTGCCGTAATATTAATATTAAGGATGCAATTGACGCATCCTCCAACACAGCTGTCCTGGCCACGTCCTTGCGAAGCATTCGATTGAATACTTTTCTACAAAACAAGCTAAAAGATGATCATTATCATAACATCCCATCCCAGAGCTTGTTTTTTCATCTCAGATCATAAATCGATTCTGCATTTCTGCTAATGGTATCGTAACTAATTTCACAATATCCTTCTATTGGCACTGAAGCTGAGATATTCACCATCGGATTCAAAATGTACACAACTGCTTAGTTCTTTCTGAAGAAATATATTCAAAACCACCGTGCAACCATTTCTGAAGTCAAAGCGCCGGTTCCAAACATATCTCTCCCAACCAGGGGTTATTGAATATTTTGTATCGCGTTTGAACTTTCTTAAAAATACGATCTTCACTTAAATTCACACAAATGTTCACCCTCTCTTCCAGTAGAAAGTGTCCTCCTCCATCAGCCGCTTACTTCTTGCCGGTGGCCGCAACCTGTTGTGCGGTTTCCTCCTCCTTGGCAATGGTCTGGAGCAGTTCCTGCTTCTTGTTGGCGATACGCTCTTCACGACGTCTGCGGGCCTCGCGAACCTTGTTACGCTTGGCTTCGGCCTGATCGCTCAGCATCTTGCTGCGAGCCTTCTCGGCCTTTCGCTTGTGGATGTGCTCCATCAGGATACGCTTGTTCTTGAACACATTACCCTTCGCGCGCATGTACAGATCGTGGTACAGATGACGGTCAATCTTCTTGGCCTCTCGGTACTTCTTGAGCAGACGACGCAGGACACGCATGCGGTTCATCCACAGCAACTTCTGGGGCATACGGGCATTGGCCGTACCTTTCCTCTTTCCGTAGCCGCAGTGACGCCCCTTACGGCGGGCAAGTGTGTTCTTGCGGACGCGGAAACGGGAGTGCACCACGACGGGCTTCTTGATGATCAAACCATCCTTGATCAGCTTACGGATGCTCTGGCCTGCAAATGTACGAGAGAACACAAATCCACCGTTAATTCAACCATACGACTTTGAACCATATTTTAATCGTATCAGGGCTGGTAGCGACTGAGTGTACAAATAGGAAATTTGGAGATCTCTTACCTGAAAAAAAGAGTCCATACAGGAATTAAGGGAAACAAAACGAAACCAAAAAGAATTCAGGAGATAAAAGGTTGATTCTTCATAGAATCGGACCAAACATTTCACTAGAAATATTTCTATTTTTTTACATTACAAGTCTTACTGCTCATATTACTGCGTGTATTTTCTCATGATTGTCTCTATGAATTTCATCAGAATTTAATTCAGGTATTTGCCAAAAAATTCAGATATATTTTTGGGTAAACCCGAAGATTTCTTCAGGTATTTTCCTACGAAATTATCTGTACGATTTCAACTAGGAATTTCTCTGAAGACTCCTACAGGAATTTATCCAGAGTTTACTCCTAAGAGATCTTTGGGAATTACTCCAGTAATTTTTCATAATATTTATCTCCAGGAAAATGCACAAAAAAAATCAATAGTTATTGGATAGCAAAAAAGAAAATGCGAAGTATTTCTAAAGAAAATTTAAGAATAGGTTTTAACAAAACTTGTGTAAGTTCTACTGTCACCCTTGATAAATAAGAATCTTTGAAACTAGAAACAGAAGATTTCCTAGATAAATTACTAAGATAAAAGAATATCCCAAGAATCTCACCGGATTTTCTGAAGAAATTCTTCGAAAAAAATCCAACGGAATGCTTCGAAAAATTGTGTAGGAATTACCAGGAATTTCGAAGGAATTACTGGAAAAATTGTTGGTGAGGAACCTTAAATAAACATTCGAAGATTGAGAGATGTTTGGAAGATTCGCGGAAGTAATCCTCGAATGAAATACAGAAGAAATCCTTGAAAAGAAAAACTAGCAGAACTTAATCACAGGTCGAATTTACCTAAGAATTCCTGGGATTCTTAACAGATAGAAAGGATTTTCTTGAGAGACTTTATTGTTGAGATCTTTGGAAGATTTCCCAGAGTAACAACTGGAGAATTAGTAGAAAAACGTTGGAAAAACATCTGAAGGTGCCCTGAGGGAATTAATTCAGGTATATGTCCAAGATTTCTTCGGGAGTTCACATATTGATTTCTTAAGGGCAAGAATTCAATCTGGTTTTTAAGGGATCATCCCAGATATTTGTTTAGGAATCAGGAATTTCTCCAGCAAATCTTTCGAAGATTCTTGTGGAAAATTTTCAAGGAAGCCGTCTAAAAATTAATCCATTGACCATTTTTCATAGATTTTTCTACAATTTCCTTTGAAATTCCCAAGAAAATTGTGGATTTCCTGGGAAGAAACCGGTGAAATCTGAGGAACCAAAGCTGGGACAATACCTGAGATATATACTGAAGCATTTCCTATTGAAATTGTTTAAGGATTGGAGTGCTGAAAAAATTCTTGTAAAAATTCTTTTTAGAATCCCTTGAGAAATTTCTGGACGAATTTCTTGAGAGAAACGGCGGAGGTATCCCTAGAAATATTGCTAGAGAGATTCCTGGACGAATACCTGAAAGTATTCAAGGAGTCTGGAGAAGCATAAGAAGCCTTTCTTATGTCGTTTTCGTTTTTAGGATCTGGGTAGGAGACAAACCTGAATCGGGTTGGGGTTGGAACTGTGATTCAGAACGGGTTTCGCCAGTTCCAACCTAGATTCAAAACCGAATTCGACATTAGAGTAATGCTTGCAGAAATTCTTGAAGAACCTGTGGAAGTCATTTAAGAAGGTCTTAAAGTATCTCTAGAGCCTCTAGAATTGTGCACTAAATTTCATTCACTTCATTCAGGTGAAAAATGAAAAAAAAAAATACTTTAGATGCCATGTTTGTGAAATAAAAGGGTTTAGAGACCTTCCATCAAAAATAGACTTTTTTAAGACTGGTAGGAGAATCCCTTAAAGAATTTCTGAAGAGATCCCTGTATAAATACTTGAAAAAAGTCCATAGGATATATCTGGAGAGATCAATAAGATAATTCCTAAAGCTTTTCCTCGAGGAATCGGAGATTTTTTTGTGAAGAAATCAATGTATTTTTATATTTTTTCCTTGACCTGCATAACGGTGTAAACTTGCAGGTTATCATTTTGAATACAAAAATCGAAAGCGCGTTGAATATGTTGTAGTCTCTGGAGCCAGTAGTAATTTGGAGCAGGATGCACTACTACATAGCTAATAAGGGACAGGATTCTTTAGAAATTATTTTGGTTAAAATGAGGACTTAAGAAATCTTTCTTTAAAAATTTAGTTTTTAGAGATTTGCATTAACATTTCGCATAACTTATGGTCTTGTCCTAAGAGCCATTGGTAACCGAGTGTATAGCTCAATGAACCAAGATAAAAACGTATCACCACTGGGAGATAGAGCAGGATCTTCTCTTCTTTGTAGCATTGTTCAAAAACGTGCAAATCCATTTTTTTGCTCAGTAACAACAAGCTACACACTTGGTTACAAATGGCTTTTGGGGCGAGATCATGAATTAAGCAAGTCTCTGAAAGGAGACCTGCTACCAGCCCTGCAATAGGAAAACAACGAATAATACTTACGGGAGTTGGTGTTGCCGATCTCGTTGATTTCGTTAGGATCCAACCAGACCTTCTTCTTGCCACATCGCATAACCGAGGCTGCTAGCCTCTTCTGAAGCTTGAGGGAACTGGAAGCGGAAACAAAAACAAAATGCCATTAGGAAACTTCTTCCGCTGATGCCACGTACAGGACGAAGAGGTTATTCAGATCTCCAAACAGCCGGTCTAGTGCGATCACAATCATATTGAACTCATTTCAATCACTATTGCATACAAATTTCACAACGAGCCGCAATTTCCGGCACATCTGCATTCTCCTCAACTTGGTTGGCTTGCTCCATTATTTCCTCCACTCAAGTTGATTCCCGATCTGTCACCCGCTTCTGCCATTCCCAGCGTTGCAATCAAATTTTACAAACACCGAAAAACATCACAAAAATCGGCGATTCCGTTTCGAATTCGATACCACTTGCACCGGCATCACTTGATTCAACATCTGATCGCACTTTTCCGACGGTTTGGGTCCATTTTCCTTGTAAAATTCACTTAAATTTCGCCGCTCGTCGTACCTCATGTTGCTTATTGTTTCCTCGACAGAAGTAAAAAGAAAGCTGCTGTCTTTGGGGCGGAAGTACTACACACCGATCGGTGTTCTGAAATGACAGTTCTGCAGGGCTGTATCCAGCCGCTGTCACAGCTGTATCCGTACGGGGGGTAGGATGAAGAGCGAAATTTTTGAAACGACAGTTCGAGCGTGACATTTTAAGGTGAAGATGAATCGAAGCCAAACCTCAAATTTTCAAGAGCACGGATCTGGAGAACCAAACATTCGTTTAAGCTGAAAACTTAATCGATTGGTCACCATCAGCGAGTGACCAATCGATTAAGTTTTCAGCTCATACGGATGTTTGGTTCTCCAGATCCGTGCTCTTGAAAATTTGAGGTTTGACTTCGATTTATCTTCACCTTAAAGCATCTGGAAAAGAAAGTATCACAAATCTTAAGGTGACACGGGACACCGTGTTATTTTCCCTATCTTTTGTCTCACACTAACAATTATCATCAAAACTTTGTGGAAGCAAATCTCGAGTTTTAGTGAACCGATGAAGCTGAAAATTTATTGGGTTGTGCACCCGCATAGAAAAACACAATTTTCCACATTGTTCAAACAACACGTTTACTGTTTTGTATATGTCCACTGTTTGTGTTATTGTTCGTTTATGGATTTACTGTAATCAGTTTTCGTTTCATAAGCATATATCACAGTAACCTTACATTACCAGTTTATGTTAATGTACGGGATAACATCTTTGTAAAGTTCCTTACTATTCACAATTGAAAATTTTCAATAATCTAACAATTTGTCATACATTACAATTACAGTTACTTGTTGTAGACGGCTACGAAGAGATACCACAAACACACTGAAAACATGTATAGTATTACCACAGACAAACAGACGTAACACTTGGAACAAATCTCGATCAAAATCATAGTCACGAAGACATGTACGCCCAATGCTAAAATTAGTGTGTTTGGCCGACAGGCCAACAGATGGCGGTAGTGTGTAAACGTCAAACGCGAACAAAAACGATGCGAGCGCTGCGGGTGGTCGATTGGCCACCTACTATATTTTTGATTCGACCGTTAAAAAGGTGGTCGATGGACAATGATGAGAGTGTGACGTCTGTTTGTCTGTGGTATTACAGTAAATGTACAATAAGTGTTACAGTTTAACAAAATATGTGTGCGTTGGCGACTGCATAGTTGCTTTTTATTACTCAAATGTCATTTTTCACTCCTTGAATCAGACAATTTTGCTGAAAGCTTTTTTTTTATTATTAGAACTCGGAAAGACTGCATTATTAGATAAACATTTTATGTTTTACTAATCCAGTGCGCGTATCGCTTCAATAATACGCAGGTAAAAGTTTCTTCCGGATCGGATTGTTGTTTGTGCTTTATTTATTATAATTTGTAAATTGTCTCTTACATTTGTTCTAGGCTGTGCGGTGTGATGAATTACAAGGAGTCTAGGAAACCGGCAAAACCTCCGAAAGGCGCTCAAGAAAGGGAAAAGATGAAGCAGATATTGGCCGAAGCTGAATTCAATTTTTTGATTAATTCTATGCTATTTCAAGCGGAACTTATTTTATCATTGCCCAGAAGTGAAAAAACAGAAACTACAGTGTGATACACTCATGCGTCTTTGATTATAACAATATATGTTCGGTTCGATAGCTACATTTTTTTAACGATGTGCATACTTATTTCTATAAAAAACGGAGAAATGACATTATTATTTTTTGAGCCAGATAACTAAAAACACCGAAAAAATCAGCTAATTGTTTAACTATGGTGAATAAATTCAATGGATCACGTGAAACAAGAAAATTCGGGTTGAGCATCTCACTTTTTTTTTCTTGGTTGAGTTATAGAACCAAGAAAAAAATGCCAATTTTTTTTAGTTACTTATGCTACGAGCTGGAGGGAAACATATTGGGAGGGGCGTTTTGATGCATATTTGGAAAATTTGATTTTGCTAAAGTTTTTAATTACTTTGATTTCAATCAAATATTTAGAAATGTGTTCGAAATTGGACTTCAGTGTAGTGGTTATATCTAGAATCGTCGCTTTACAGATGTTTTATGTTTATCGTGAGTAACTGCGAGTCACAATCCTATTGAGTTAGAGGATATTCATACCGCCTGAATGTATTGGAGTGCCCCTTGAAATTTACCGCTGATTTCTAACCAGCTCAAGCAATGTCCCTTCAAATCCATCTTCTAAGAAAATTCACAATATATCAGAACAAAACCAGATACGGTCAAAAAAACAATAAAGCACTATTAATCAACTAAACCACATATATTATTCGTATTTAAGCGAAATTTATGGTAAAACTGTTTTTCTACTGTTTGCTTTACTGTGGGCTGAACAAAAAGAGGATAGTATATCTACAACTTGACAAACTGTAAACGAAAAAAATTGTTCGAGAAAATCGTCGTTTTTAAATGGTGACATAACTTAACCGCCTATTCCCCATATTGTTATTTTCCCGATTACTGTTCATCAAATTGTGAAAACCGTTCGCGGTAGTGTGGATTTATTGTTATTTTAGAAGTTGTACGGAATTATTAATGTATTGTTGTAAATAGTAGTGCACACTACGGGATACAATACGAATATAGTTCTTGATTATGCGGGCACTACATATATATAATCATAGTGATACATTTTTCGCATCGATATATGGAGTGGTTCTTAGGATTTGCTTCTTCAAATGGATAGGGTGATTATGATGACGTCCCGTGCGGCCTTAAAGCCTGTTTTGCTACTAACAAGAAAAGGAATTGCCTATCTCGATGCATGAAAAATTTCTCCCAAGAAATGGTCAACCCGCATAATCGTGAACCATATCAGTACAGTTTCCCGTACTATCCAAAACCATTCGCGACAATATATGAACAGTTTCCTTTAACACCCAAAATAACAATAAGACTACAGTTCCATGAACGGTTTTGACAGTTTCGGAAATTGTAATTGGGAAAAGTACAATATGGGGAATAGGCGGTTAAGTTATGTAACCATTCCAAAACGCCAATTTTCTCGAACATTTTTGTCCGTTCACTGTTTGCCAAATAGTTGATTTATTATCCATTTTTTGCACAATTTACTGTAAAGCAAACTGTTTGGAAACAGTTTAACCATTACGTTGGAATAAAAATGAATAATGTACGTGAAATTGTTGGTTTATTGTGTTTTATGGTAATGTAACCATATGATTTACTGTTCTGATGTATTTACACTATATGAAAAAAGAATATTATAGCTTAATAGGTAAAATAAAACAAAAAAATAAGTGTATTAAAACTTTACTTGCAGAATTCTTTTAAGTTTGTCGCCACAAATGCAATGCCCCATATATACTGCTTCGCATTGAAAAATGGGTTAACCAACGTGCGAAGTTTGATTTTTGACCAACTTCGCCGCGTCGCAACTCGATTCTCAATAGTGCTTAATTCGCATAATGCACACGGTGGAGGACATATATGCACTCAAGAAAACAGCCCCTTTAAATAAAGGTGCATTTGCACATACATTGGTTGAATTTTCATTCTCATAAGTTGTATGTGTACCTCATATTCATTATGCTCGTAATTAATACCATATATTTTTGTAACACATCTATATCATTTGAAGAACATTCAAGGTATGTGCAAAGTTCATACCCTTCGGGAACACCTTGTGTAAACAAACATGGCGTCCGAAAAATGTTTCCGCGATTGTGATCTCCTCGGTGTACTCAAATAGAAGGATTTCGGCGATATCTTGATTGAATATACAGGTATTTAGAAAAGAAAAAACTATTTTAGTGGTTTTATAACACTTATTTACATTTGTTCAGATGCGGGAATCATGAAACAGAGAGTTCCCGAATGGCAGCGGGACCAAATGTTGCAAGCTATAAACAAAATCGAAGACAAGTTCCATCAAGAATGGTAATATGCAGATGTAATTTCCGCGTGATAACATGTCTTTGAGTAATAAGTTTGTATAAATAAACTTTCATTTCGTTTGCTCATTATAAGTGTTCATTATTGATTGTTTCTTGGATCTTAATTCATTGGAATCGAGTGTGAGTTTGATTCCGATAAAAATATTTCTGATCCAAGGAACGAAAAGTTGAAATTCTTGCTTTTAATGCTAATAAAAAAGTCGATATAGGTGACCAATATATTCCATTGAAGCCAGCAATGAAAAGTATGTGTTTCAATTATGGATAAAATATGAAGTAATAATGAATTCAATGAAGATAGAGATTGGCGATGAATCATTGGTTTCGCACATACTATGTATGTGCATACCCCCATTGCAAAAATCCATATGGGTTGGCACATGAATCGAATGGAAAGATTATCTTGAGTGTGCGCACCACAGCGAAGTGACTCGCGACGTGGCGAAGTTGGTCAAAAATCGAACTCCGCACGTTGGTTCACCCGTTTTTAGTCGGGAAGCAGTATAAATGGGGCATTGCACGCAGTCCGCAGCCATCAGGATTGTAGATCTCATCGTTTCTCGGGTGGATTCCATGTAAGTCAGCAACTGCCCGGTACTATTCAGCAAGTCAGAGAACTTCAGAGCTTCGGACAGTATTCATTATTGCACCCACTCCTAGTGGTTCATCTCTTGAATGCTTTTTGGGCGGTGCTCAATTTTTGCGTGTGGGTTGATTGCTGGAGGTCTGTTTTGTTGGTCTGGTAACTGCAATATGAACAACAAATTGATTCACAATTGAAAATAAGACGGTTTTTGGATCTTACTTGTGATTAGCAGCAGAAGAACGATGATTCCATGGCTGTAGGACGAACGCGCCTTGGGTTTCTGTTTTTCTTGCGGCCCCACACTTACCAGGTTGTGGGGTTCTCTGCGTTCCGTTGTAATAAAATCCCGGTCGTAAAAGCTGTAATAGAAAAACAATATTATGTGAATTTCTTGTTAATTTAACTTACGTTCAACAACTTACATTTCCTATTTCCTCCGACTTTTCTGCGACGACGGTGACGACAAACCGGAGCAAAAGTATCGGAGACAAAAATTTACTTAATTTGTTTACAACAATGCGAAAAAATGCACGCTAAAAAAAATCAACTCAGTGACGGCACATATTTAAAAAGTTTGGAACAAAATTTAATTTTTAATTTTTATTTATTTTGATCGTAAAGTAAAAACACTTTTTTTTTTGCCGAGATGTACGCACGTATGCATCTTTTCAACAGAACTTATTTTTTTTTTTTTTTTTGAAAAAATGAATGCGTGTGTACATCTTGGCAAAAAAAGTTTTTTTTTTATGTTTCATCTACATTTTCATCTACATCTACATATATTTTTTCAAGCGTGCATAATATAACAGTTCACCAAACTGTTTCTATTAAGTCAAATATAGTGAAATGCTAAAGTGTGAGTTTGTTGCGCAAAACAATTTGACAAACGGCTGTTTTATATTTTCACCATATCTCTCGAGTTTTCATTGCTATACAGTTCAACAATATTTGTACACTGTACTAGCATGTCACAGTTTGGTATACATTACATAAATAGCTTTTAATGGTCTTTAGCTTTATGTTTCATACTGTTCAACACAATAGCAACAGTTTAGAATACACTTACCTTATCAGTTACATGAAGCTTACTGTTAGCAATGTGTGGCAAATTGTATATTTCTATGCGGGAAGAAAATCACTTTTTTTCTGATCGCAGTACGCAGTTGAGAAGAAATGTCACTTCAAAGGGGGCTCTCTGTAGGAAATTTCTTGACCCTTTCATTCAAGGGATTTCTTTACTTTTCTTGAGCGAAACAGCATGCTTAGCTTTAAGAATGAACTCGATTCTGTTTTTGCACGAGGGATGCGTAGGGTGTTTTATGTATTTTGGACAGAGCGTTACGCGTATATAATTTGGCCACCTCCATTTGATTTTGCCGTAAATGGCCAAATTATATACGTGTAATGGTCTGTCCAAATTATTTTGATCACCCCACCGTGCTAAGAAAGTTTTCAGTTCAAAGTTTCAAAAACCGTGCAAAAAAGTAACACCAGTAGTGTGTAAACGTCAAACACGAACTAAAACGACGCGGGTAGTCGATTGACCACCTACCATATGTTCGAAGCAATCATTACACACTTAGATCAAATTACCGAATTCGGTAATCCATTTACCGAAATCTCAACAGCTGAACGATCGGTAATCCGTTCGGTAAACGAGTCGATTACAGATCTTTCGGTAATCCGCATTTTTTAGCCCAGCTGTCAAAAAAACAACCGAATTGTCGGTAATCGCTTACCGAAAAACTGTAACCACGGTGCACAGATTATTTTCCTTGGAGTCTTGTTTTTTTTTGTAAGGAATAAAAACAACGAAGAAGAACGTTCGTGATTGTACTTCTTTATTTTATAAGTGAAATAGACATCATATATAGTCATTCTCATGAAAGCTGCAGCGGAATATAAAACAGTATAATACATAGACGATCGATGCCACATTTTCTGTCGGAAGCACAAAGCGGGATGCGCACGGGAAACTTCAACGGGTGCTGCGGACGCTGACAACAGAACTGCAAAAATTAACTTTAGTTTAGAGATGAACTCTCGCATAACTTGTGATCTCGCCCTAAAAGCCATTGGTAACCACGTGCGTAGCTCGTTGTTTCTGAGCAAATGAAAGAATAAGCATCCAAACCAACATCACGGGCAGGTAGATATTGATCCTTTCTTTCCCATAGCGTTGTTAAATAACATGAAAATCCATTCAAATGCTCAGAAACAACGAGCAACAAACATGGTTACCAATGGCTTTTAGGGCGAGATCAGAAGTTATGCGAGAACTGTTTATACGCTACCATAAGCTCACCTCTATCATAATTATCTGTCAAGAAAATCTATGAGATACTGGCACAATTTTATTTCAGACATTTCACGACCAATTTAACTGCAACGTCCGGGAGACAAACGTACACGATTGATTGACGCTGTCATTCGCTCAAATCACTGAAGTCGGTAATCTAATAGACATTTTACCGATACTTCAGTTGAATATTTTACAGTTTTCGGTGATACTTAGCATTTACAGATTATTCGGTAATTTTTTTTGACAGATCGTCTAGAATTCACCGTATTTCGGTAGTTCTGTTTGTAATGAGCTGTCAGAGGCTACTGAATTACCGAAAAATCGACGTTCTTGTGAATTACTGATTCGTTCGGTAATTTTATTTACCGAACCCGCGTAGTCTGATTGAGTGTGTATGTTGGAAAGTTGGCCACCGTAGAAACAGACAGGGTTTATCACAAATTTCATAGCGCCAAAAATGGCCATTTTTGATACCCACCCACTCCCTCGTAACGCTTTTTACAGCTCATACAAAATTGATAGACTATTCATATTAAAAGCGTTACGAAGGGGTGGGTGGGTGTCAAAAATAGCTATTTTTGGCGTTATGAAATTTGTGAATGAACCCAAAGGCTTCCTGCCTGACACATCATGAGCAGATACTGAAAGGAACTGTTTTTGCTGGAAAGTATACTCAAACCATATCAGAAGAATTGCGAATAAAAATTAAACTTCCTTCAGTGCAAATAGTAGGAGAAATCTACATTTTTTTTTTCAAATGATTCGAAGTTAAATTCTCGCATACTCTGAGATAACGCCCTAAAAGCCATTGGTAGCCACGTGTGTAGCTCGTTGTTTCTGAGCAAAAGAAAGAATAACCATCCAAATCAACATCACGGGCAGTTAGATAATGATCCTTTATTTCCCATAGCGTTGTTAAATAACATGAAAATCCATTCAAATGCTCAAAAACAACGAGCTACACACATGGTTACCAATGGCTTTGAGGGCGGTTGGTTGCAACCATGGTTCTATTATTCACACAGTTGAAAACCAGAATTTTTGACACGCGAAAAACGGATTTTCTCCAAACCTTTGCGTCGGAGCTACGTCGAAATATTAAGTTAGATGCCTTTCCCATATTAAGTTAGATGCTTTTCCCCTTACAAAATAAAATGAGGAAACTTCTGCTGATCAACTGTGGACGAGAGCAAAGCAGGTAATCCATAAGAAGACAGCACTCAGAAACACGGGTAGTCACAGAATTACTTAATTTTAGTAATTTATGACTGTTTTCAAAAATAGTCATTTTTAGCGTTATGAAATTTGTGAATGAACCCTAATGTGAAAATTCGTAGCAGAATAAAAATAGAAATAATAAACCATAGAAGGAGAATGTCACTGGCGTCGCTGTCGGAACATCTTTTGATGGCGGAGATAGGCGGGGCTTTAAATGTCATCGCGAAAACTTATGCAGTTTGACACTTATGTACCCAACATGTTTCTGAGCGAGAACAAAGGGAACACCAGCGACATTCGTCCTCTATAGTTTTCTATCTCTATTAGAATAAAAGAGAGGCAGATAGAAAATAGTCATCAATGTATATATTTTATTAATTCGGTGACTAATTTTATTTCTGAGTGTGAGAGAATTGGGTCCTAAAATGTTTAATGAAATCTTGTTTTTATTCAATAACACGAAAGAGCATCTTACTGCAACTACTTTAGCAATTTTTCCCGCTCAAATAACGGCTATATCATGTTTAAACTTTAATTTAAAAATTGGGTCCATAAATGAACCTTGACACTTGAGATCATGTTTGACGTTCGCTTAGTCGACAAAAACACCACAGGGGTTTTAGTTTTAACACTGGGGTTGTTCCTATCTGACATTTTGAAAGGGACACGGAAAACAAAATACACCCAAAATTTGGGTTTGAGCCAAGGGGTGTGACAAAACCTAAAAAAATGTTTTTTGGACTCATACCAACGGAAAACATTAGAAAATTGAGTAAACATGTGTTATTGGCCTAAACTTAAGCGTTTGGCACTAAAATTGGGACAGGGCTTTAGGACTCTATTAGGCGAAATTTTGTCATCAATATTATTTTGCATTATTGAGACTCACCTGAGGATGAAAAAGGTAATAGAGTCCTAAAGCCCTGTCCCAATTTTAGTGCCAAACGCTTAAGTTTAGGCCAATAACACATGTTTACTCAATTTTCTAATGTTTTCCGTTGGTATGAGTCCAAAAAACATTTTTTTAGGTTTTGTCACACCCCTTGGCTCAAACCCAAATTTTGGGTGTATTTTGTTTTCCGTGTCCCTTTCAAAATGTCAGATAGGAACAACCCCAGTGTTAAAACTAAAACCCCTGTGGTGTTTTTGTCGACTAAGCGAACGTCAAACATGATCTCAAGTGTCAAGGTTCATTTATGGACCCAATTTTTAAATTAAAGTTTAAACATGATATAGCCGTTATTTGAGCGGGAAAAATTGCTAAAGTAGTTGCAGTAAGATGCTCTTTCGTGTTATTGAATAAAAACAAGATTTCATTAAACATTTTAGGACCCAATTGGATTAGTCTATTGTGGGTATCGCATTCCTAGCCCTCAATGTTGGTTACCAAAAAACCGAAGCCGGACGTTACCAATTTTTGACATGATGGTGTTAAAAATTTTGACATTTTCGGGTCGCCATATCTGAAAATTTTCATCATCGTAGCTAAATGGATTGTTCTGCAATCGTTATTTCTAATTTTTGTCGGCTAAAATAAAATTAATTACATATTGAAGGCAGCCAAAATACGCAGCAATGAAGGTAAGCTGGAATGGTTAACGAATATTGATGTAAAAGCTTTTTATTCATGATGAAAGAGAATGATTACAAACCGGATTGTTTTCGTTGGTCCCTACAGAAAATCGCAGAACAGAAGCTGCAGGCTTTCACTGTTGGAACGATGGGAAAGCGGCAGCTAAGCCGGAAGGAATTGGAGGAGCAGAAAAAGCGCGAGGACGAAGCTGCAGCCGCACACGTACGTGAATCAAGTAGACTCTCCACTCTAGTTTATGATTGCTTTTAAGTTTTCCCTCACTTTTGACTCTTGACTTGGTTGTTCCGTTCTGGGGCAATATTTATATGAGCCATGTCCTCTACTCATATGCCCTCAAAAAGCATAGAATAGCATCCCCTAATCGTACTTGACAATTTAAGGCGTTCAAAGAGTTTGTTGAAACCTTCCAAGAAGCTCCCTCCAAGATTGGAAAGGTTTGGGTGAAAGCCGGAACGTACGATGCTGGTTCGAGAAGTAAGTTTTGAGTGGGAATCGGTTGGGTTCGATTGCGGGAAAAAGTGTCTCACCTGGGATTGGTTGCTTTCAGAGGAAGATGTCCGGGACAAGGGCAAACTGTACAAGCCCTCGGCGAAGATGGAAGTTGAGCAGGAGAAGGCTAACGATTACATCAAGATGATGACCGCCGAAAGCAGGAAGGATCTGGCGTCGAACAAGAAGAAAGCCCAGGAGAAGAAAAAGAGCAATCTGGAGCTGTTCAAAGAGGAACTGCGGCAGATTCAGGAGGAGCGTGAGGAGAGACACAAGTACAAACACATCGCCAAATCGATGATGCCGTCGTCGCTCGATCCGGACCCGGTGTACAAGGAGTCGGAATCGGGTTCGTTTGACAATGGGGATCCCAACACTACCAATCTTTATCTGGGAAATTTGAATCCGAAGGTAAGTAAAGAGTTTGCAGAGGAGGATATGGAAATCTCTAAAATAGCAATCTTTAGTAGGGTAGGTGTACCAGTTATGGACATAGTGGTTCCCTATTTCGCCATACGTGATTACTTGAATATCTTCAAATTTTGAAATATTTTGTGTGTTGTAGTAGTAAGATTTTAGATATATCTTGATGTTAAAACATTCAAAAAGATTAAAAAAGTGAAAGTTATCGAAATTTCACTTATGGCCAAATAGGGAACCACTATGGCCATAACTGGTACACCTTCCCTATGTATCATTCCCCTGAATTTCAATCCTCAGAATACTCCAATACCCAATATAGAATGCCGGTGTCAATCGTGGATTGACTAAGTAAAAAAAACAAAATAGTTGATTTTTACACAAGTTTAACGAATTTTCCTTGAAGCAGCAACTAAAATGTTTCGAATGAAGAATTAAGATCATCTCTGGGACTTTTCTTCATTTGTAACTTCAATTAATTTAAAGAACTGCTACCATCAGTGATCCACTACTGGTGCAAGGGAAGCATTTTTTTTTTTTTTTTGCGAAAACTTAATTATTTATACGACTGGAAAATCGACTAAACTAGAGGCGATCTATCCATAAAAAATAGCGCATGTCGTTATTATAGAAAAATATACGTTTTATTCCATAGTCTACTACTGGTACATTACAACCAGTGTTGATAGACTCCCACTCAAAATCTCAATCAATACGCTCTCCCGTGAGAACAAACTCATCAGAGATCTGCTTCGCAAATCTCACGCTTGAGATTTTGATGCAAAATCAACTCAATCAACTCAAACCGTAAAAAATGATTCAGTCGCAAAACCCGGCAATAACTCGTGAAACCCGAATGTTGTTGTTTACGTTAGAAAGGATTAACATAATTTTACCAGACTTACAAGAAATTATTGCCGTGTGTGAGTAAACTGTGGAAATACGAGACAATGAGTTAAAAAGGTGAGCCAACTCATCCATGATTTTTTGACTGCTGAGTTGCATGATTGACAACTCACGCATGAAAAATCTCAAGCGTGAGTTGTGAGAAATTGAGTTTTTCACAACACTGATTACAACCATTGGAAGTGGCACCCTAAACAACACTCAGGCAAATGGACTATCGATAAACATAGGAACCCCGTATGAAAATTCGCCACAAGGAATCGGGTTAAAATTCATAAATTTGCCTTATGTAACCGAAGTTTGAAAACAAAAAACACTAACGCGGCAACCTGGAATCGAACCAAGAACCTTGCGATCGACAGGCCCGAGCGCACACCACGCGCCTATCGACGTCTTGATGTGAAGTGATACTAAAACGATACATAAAGCGTTCGTATTGCAATAATCGTTCCACCTTTCATAAGGCAAAATGTATGAAATTCGATAGTCCAGTTCGCTGCGTGAATATATATTTTTATAAATTATTTTCAATAAACAGCTAGGGTGAAGAATTTCTTATACCGCATTTGTAGCAGATCTCTTTTTAGAGATTTGTTCTCTAATTTAAAGCAAATCTAAAAAATCTATATTTAATTGAAGGGGTCAGTCTCTTATTTTTTCGACCGAAAAGGTTGGTCTCTAAAATCACTATTTCTCTCCTTCCTTGCAGTGAATCCTGGTTCATAATTATAGATGCTCCACAGAAACCTTTTATAGACTCTTACGCAATTATTCTTCAGGAATTCCTCTTCAATTTTCTTGAGAAAAAACGTTCTAATGATTTCTTCGGAGATTTTCTCTCTGAAATACTTTCAGGAGCTCCTACTGGCATCCCTTTAGAAATTCTTCTAGAGGCTTCCCTCCAACCCTTCTAGGAATTCGTTCAGAAATTCCTCTAAAGATTTTTTTAAGTAATAGTTTAAGATACATATCCAGTTTTTTTTTCAGGAGATCCAACGAAATTACCTACAGTAATTTCCACAGATTTCACCAAATAGATTTTTTCTTTGAAAAAATCTCACAGGATGTTTGCCAGGAGTTCTATTGATTATTACCTATTTCAATAAATATCTTACCAATTTGTGTAGAAAGACCACCATGACTTCCTTAGGAGTAAAAGAGTTCTTTCACGCTAACATTTTTTTTACTTATTTATTAGTAGTAGTTATTGCGACGTAGGGCATTGTCTTTAAAATTGCCACAAACTGATTTCAAATTGGAATTCATGATATAATTCTCGCGTAACAATTCAAAAGGGCCAATCCTCAGATCGTTGACTCTGAGAAAATTCGATTTGAATATTACTCACCACATTTTCAATTCCTATTTCTCAGTATTCAAATCGATCAATATGATTTCTTGCTAGTTGAGTGACGATTTACCATTACTACACGGTAATAATCGATATGTTTCTGAAAACTGACAAAAATGTGGAAAAAATTATGAGTTTAAATGCCTGGCCCATTTTCGATTTTCAACAAGGCATGGGTCTTTTTTATTGGATAACATTGAATTTTATTAGCGTGCTTGGCCCAAGGCTAGGCCTTTTCGGTTTTCAATGAATGGGCAAGAGAGAGTCATTGGCCTCTAACAGTTTGCGAAATTTTCCGATTGTACTCTTGATAGAGCGAGAACCGATCATTGGCCGTTTCAAGCAGTGGGCCAATGAATAATTTGGAAAAAAGAGGTTATTGGTTGTTTTGAAAATCTAGTTTATAAAGGTAAGTTTTATGATCATGTTGACAATGTTTGCATAGTTTGTGGGTGTTGGGAGATGCTATCGAATGGTATCAAAACCCGATTTGTTTACAATTTGATCATTGGCCCTTTAGAATTGTTACGCGAGAATTCACTTATCTAATACTACACTCAAAATAATCCAAACGTCATTGTTACGTGAAAACATACGTGGTTTTTTTCCATCGCACTTTTCACGTAGCTCTTACGTTAATCATAGGTAGCCCAGAATGAACGCATGAAATTTTGAACTTCGTCCATTCCACCGGCGTTACACGTAAGAGCTACGTGGATTTTCCGGTAGCCTTTACGGAGCGTTTCAATAGGACCTAGATGGTTTTGTATTAAATTAACTAAAATAAAAACCAACCTTATCTCTAAGAGGCTTTGGAAGAATGCTAATTCCCAATTGGAAAATGTAAACAAATCTAAAATATTGTGATATTTTTATATTCAATCTGAGCATTGTGAATCTTGTTTCCCAAATGTTGTGAGTTTGTTCTGTTTTGTTGCAGCCTTCGCGTGCTATAATTGATAGAGGTTATAAATCAGGTGTAAAATATGAAGTAATGCAGGGATTCTTCGGTATTCAAAGCATATTTACCTTAAAATCAATCTAACACAGGGTTTAAAGTTCAGCAGCTTCTGAAGTTCTGCAAAAATCAAGCGGGCGCCATCTTAGGATTTGCGCTCAACACCGAATGTACGTATAATATGCAGATGTCAAAATGAACTTAGGCACCTACGTGAATTTCACGTAAGTGCGATAGGTAACCTCAGCAACAATTACCGATTCACTATTTGATGGTTATGAATGGCTTTTTGATCTTTATGTTAGTCAGATGAAGTGGAGGCAAAATGAATTTGGAATGATCTACGTGATTTTTCACGTAGCAATGACGTTTGGATTTTTTTGAGTGTACTCTATTTGACCTAGTTCCTAAAGGTTCCGTACTACCTAGTTCATGTTGCTCCAATAACAGAAGAACATAATTTAATACTGATACGAGTAATGTTGAGGGATGCTAAAATCATTGTCCGAGGCTGTCGCATACGGATTATTTTCGAGAATAGATAATTTAGGGTTTAAACACAATCTGTGTTCAAAGAAACGTTGGAAAGAGCATCCAACTAATGTTTCGTGCAAATGTGAAACTGCAATATCTGGGAAGGCAATGGACTTATCGCACACAAGCAAGACGCATTTCATTCATGGCATCCATGGACGCATTACTGCATATAAAATCACAGTAGATAAATTGCGGCAGTTAGAGTGCTTTAAAAGTTTGGTTTTTGTTTGAGCGTCATAATGAATTGTAACTAAGTTAAGTTGCTTCAAACATAATATATTTTTCTACATTGCTGATTTATCTGAGCATCCCAACACAGATTAGAAGTGAATATCATGCCAAGATAAGAAGCTTGATCAACAAACTCAATATTTTCGTCACCCAAATATAAATCTGTTCTCAGTGTAACTTGGGATTTATTGATGAGAGAGATTTGGTTTGGTTGAATTTGGTAAAAGATTTCTCTGACCATTCAAAAAGTTTTTGAAGATCAGAATTTATTCTTCTTGATACCTCGTTTAAGCTCATATTTTTGTCGCAGCAGAGATAAATTTGCACATCATCTGCAAACAGCTGCACAGCGCAATATTCTAAAAGAGACGGTAAATCGTTTATAAATAATGAAACCAATAAAGGTTCATGAATAGACCCTTGTGGTACGCCAGATTAAATCTCTACGAAAGATGAACCTACCTAGAAATCCTTTATAAGAGAGATTCGCGGAAGCTGACACTTCTGTCAAAGTGTGAGCCAATCGAGCAGCGAGAGCTGTCAAAGTGTGAGCCAAAAGAACATGCATTATGTTTGTTTTGAACTTTTCTTGAGGAGTAATGTAATCCGCTTGAAATTATTTCGGTAAAAGTAATTTTGCATGATGCAAAAAAAATGAAATGTTTTACTTTTTTGAATTTTTGCCAATGCGATTTTTAGTTTTTGATTTTTTCGGCTGTTTATTAGTTTTGATATGTAGCTCAAAGATCTAAAACGAAACAAAATACACTTTATAGCAATGAGGAAGTCATGTCCGTGTTACAATATTATAGAGCGCTGCATATGACGAGCCTAACCTCACTTATTTGACAGCTGCTGGTCGTGTTGTTTACGTTTCGGACTTAATCGTTTTTTCCATCATTTTTTCATCTTCGCATTTCTATCACCAGCATGCTGATGGTGACGATTTTCCACGGTAGGAAGATAGAATAATACGATCCGTGGGTATCTGCAGTGGATTTGACCTCTCCTCGCAGCAAACTTTCACGAAATTAAGAATGATTCGAAAAAAGTACTAAGTCCAAACTGTAAACAACAGGACCAGTACCTGTCAAAATTGATGCGTGACGTCACAGTGCAGTGGAGTATTCTCGACGCCGAGCAAAATCAGAACTGCTGGTCTGTTGCCAAATCATTCCATTTTACTTCCGCTTATCTCTCTATAAAGGATCACTAAACCTACCATGTTGTGAAAGACAGCTTGATTACGATCACAAAGATATGATTTAATGAGAGAGATAGCATTGTTGGAGAAACGAAACTTCGAAGATAAGTTTATGATGATAGACGGTCAAAGGCCTTAGCAAAATCTATTAGTAGAAGTAAAGTGATTCATTTTTATAAATAGCTTGGTCGATGTCATCGTATACTTTCAAAAGTGCAGTAGTGGTACTGAACTGTTTTTTTTTTTTTTGCTAAAACCAGACCGATGTTGATCGAGGAAGTCCACATGATCTATATATTCACTGATCTGAATCTTCAAAAGTTTTTCAAAGACTTTCGAGATTGAACACAGTAAACTAATTGGCCTAAGATTCGTGATATCATCACTTTTGGATTTCTTCTTAATCGGAATAACCTTGACTTGCTTCCATAGAGTGGGATACTTGCCGATCAACATAATCCTGTTAAAATGGTGTTTAGGTTGACCCAAACGTAAAACTATTTTGATAAACTGAATGGGAATGTTATCTAGTCCTACAGTATTAAACTTAATATCGAATACAACATTCACGATTTCAAAATCGTTAATTTCACGGAAGACGAAACCATTTGAATTAGCTGGAAATGGATGATTAGGTTAACTATCAGAAGAGCAGTAACGGTTAATGTCGTCTGAAGAAGCATTACAGTCAATACCGGAACTATTATATTTGGAAACACAAAGCCTTTAAATGGGTACTCCACAATTTTTTGCTTGGCATATTAATATTCACTACACGTTTCTTATTCTCGTCTTGGCATTTCTAATCATGTTGGTAACTCTATCACGAATCTGCTTATATTGTAAATGATTGACGCTCGTTTTATCGCTAAGCTATATTTTTATAAACAATATTTCTTGAAATAATCGCTCGCTTTATGTCAAATGTGAACCACTGATTTTTTTTTTGGGTCTGGTAATTCTGAGAGGTATGTAAAAATCGTGCAACATGGACAATTTTTCAATGAGTAATTGCAAAAGATGATCGGGATCATCTTGTGAAAAGTATTCGTTCTAGTTTATAACATTGAAGAGCCATTTTTGTAAAGCATCGTAATTAGCGCAATCTCGGTAGGATGCATTGACATTTACATTAGGCAGCGTCCATTTATTACGTAACGCTAAAATTGGAATTTTTGGACTCTGTATTAAAATAAACTATGAAAAAGGTTGATTCATATTTCACAGTGAACTGATCGAAGTGTTGCATTAATGTATTTGAGCAATCTTCATCTGGGGGATTATAGCATACTGGCAACATAATTCGAGCTTTGCCACCCATGACTTCAAAACACATAAAATTAGTTATTTGTGCGTCATTACCTTCTATGGTAGATGCTTCTAATACACGGCATACTAAGTTTTTACGAACAGTCACACGGATTCCCCCACCTTGTCTGTTACGGTCTTTCCTATATATTTTCGTGGATTTTTTGGGGCTTTCGGGCATGCAAAAGCTTGATTTTATGACTGTTTGTGTGAATTTCATTTTTCATTTTGCAGCGTTTGGTGGGGCAATGAGAGCGCAAGTCAGTCCAAAGCCGGGGTAAGGGATAGGTAATGGCCGTAATAGTCTATGCGGACCACTTGAACACCATCGGAAAGGATAAGAAGGGTTGGGGTAGGGTATAGGGAATGGAGAAGACTTGACACAGTAATGCGATTAATGCTGCAAAATGTAAATGTGCTGAAAGCAATTTAATTTGAGTTTTGAAGTTTGATTTGACTTATTAAAATTCCAAATAGATCGGCCATTGTACAAGTAAGAAAGAATATGCTGATCGCTTTCTAGAAATTTTATAAACAACAAAATAACAACAATATGAGAGTGATGCTAAGGGCTGCTGATGGCACAATGCGACGCTTTAGGAGATTTTGATACTGAATGAACATTACTATACAGAGCGCAATTTAATCGATGGTGATAACTTTACAAACTTTATCTGTTTTTACACTGATTGACGATGCTGATTTACATAAAAATATTTTAAAAATAATTGATATTATTAGTTCATTTGTTTGTGTGATCTAAGTGTTAATAATGGAAAAATTTTACATACCCTTGATAATAATACTTCCCTGATCAGAAATATTATATTTTGAGCGCCCTTTTCGAAGCTATTCTATCCAGGTATCCATGTACTGCTTTCAATCCTGAAATTATTCTTATTGTGCATGCTCATGCATTATATTAGTGATGATCATAATCATGCAACAGATAAGAAGGAGAGAAAAAGAGAATATAGGAACAGTGATTAGTAATGAGTTAATTATGTAGTTTTGTTAGAATTATAAACAATTAAACAGCAGTAATGAATAACTTATAAAATTACTTTGCAGCATAGCTGAGCCTTTCGGAACGTAAGACCGATGTATAAAAATAATTTGTTTCGAAATTGTCCGCGTGGTCTTCTAGTGCCCCTATTAGATCAGAATCAGTCATAGACATACATATCGAATGCTCGCCATGACCCTATGACCAACATTTGTATATGTATAGACTTAGCTGATGTGGCTTTTCTAATAGGTAGTTCTTTCACTCATTGATTGTCTTCAAAACCTTGTCAAGTATAGAAAATTGATTTTATTTCATTTATTACTACATTAAAGCTACATTGTACTTATTAAGTATTAGGTATTATTTTATGTTTTTATCACTATTGATATTATCAAGGCCAGAATTCCCAGTGAGTGAAGAATTTTATAGTACTAGAACACCATAGAAGATCGCTTAACATTACCTAATCATGGAACGGCTTTTTGCTCTATTATTTTAGGTAGATGCTATTGATCTCCCTTTGCTCCTATCCGCAACCCGGTGCACGCGCCCTGTTGGTTTTCGAAAACCTCGTAGAAGATTACAAACCGTCAATGGCATTCCCTATTACTACCCCACATTGCACATTCAAGGGTCTGATTGTGCTCCTAACCCACCCTCAGTCTGTAATCTTCTCGCCAGTTTGAAATTATATTTTCCCGAAGTGAAAGTAATTTTGATGAGTGATAGCGTAGTGCAGCCCAACTGCATAGTACAGTAGTTTAACCAGAATCTTTAGGTCAGAAGATAAAATCTAAATTTTGTAATAAAAAGGTTGCCATTGCTTTGAAATTTACCCAACATCTAATCAAAACTACTAACAACAGCGATCAATTATCAAAATTCATCGCTCCCTGGAAAATATAATCCCAAGCCCAGGGATTTTATGACTGTTTGTGTGAATTGAAGAAAAAGATTTTTTTCCCTTGTGGGTTTCGCATAAGTGATTGAATACAAAAAAAATGTTAGAACAGGCTAGTACTACCGGAGGATACCTTACTTCACTAGATAGCAGATCATATCATCAATATCTGAATTAGTTTCTGAAGAAATGCCTGGAAAAAATCTTGAAACATGCGTATAGTTATACTTATCGTTATGTCACGAGTAATGTTTGTCAAAATTCAGTACAAAAAAAAAAAAAACAAAATGTCTGGCCAGATTTTCTAAAAAAATATAAAAACTTCTGCTTCCTGTATGGTCTCCATTTGATTATTGATGATTTTTATAATACTTAGTCGCTATCAGCCATGCTTATATAGTAAACTTTTAAGGCTATCAAACCTTTTCCGACTCGATGCCAGCCGATAATCATTTCAGTTTCATACTTTTTTTTCCACAGAAGCTTTTTGTCATTCGTGCTCAGCTCATGTGCGGTTACATCGCTAGTCTAGTCACTGAATGGTCTCAAAAATGGCCACTTAATGCTTAATATAATAATGCCAAGTGGCCTTATGGTCGGGGTTCTGCTAAACCGCACCAAGCGCCAATTTTTTCAAAAATGATTTATTTACTCTGGAGCAGGCCTGCCCAACCTTTTTGGCTCTTTTTCGACACAAATGGTTGATGCGTTCGCAAGAATAGACCGATATCAACAAAATCAGTCTCAAATGAAAGCTTGGTAGTATATCTGTCTAATCCATGCTGAAAATTTTAAATTCATATCAACCTCTTTGCTGCTATTCTTGCGAACGCATCAACCATTTATTTCGAAAAAGAGCCTAAAAGGTTGGGCAGGCCTGCACTAGAGGATTCCGATCATCATAACCTTTCCACATAAAAATATCGAATAATTCAAACAGTCCTTCGTTGGGTAAGTTCAAAATTTGTCTCTGGCAGGAAAACTAATATTCTATCCAACCAGAGCGAACCATGAAGCTAAGGTTGTCATTAGAGGTGATTTAGAATTCTGATTGAAAACAGCATTTGTTTTTTTTTTCCTAAAAAAATGCAAAGTGACCATTCTGGACAACTTACAGGAACAACACCAACGGATTTTAGCATATGATGTAAACAAACGGCTCTGTAAACTAAACTAACGTTTCGGAGGTGCTGATCTATTTTCATTGAAATCATGTTCAGCCACACCGCACTAAGTACCAGCCATTGAATAATCGTTTTTTTGTATGAAGAAATGATATAAGCATGCGCTAAACTCTCACCTTTGCTTTTTATATAATATGTTGATGGATCCATGCAGGGGCCGTAATGAAATAACAAGACATTTTAATTTGGGAGCACTTGGTGCGCTTTGGCTGTTCAGAAAATGACGTTTTCGTCATCAAGCCTCTATGATGAGAGTGCGAATAAGTTGTTTCGAGTTTTTTGTTCACAATTCAACGGAAATGATCGATAGGTAGCACGCCAAATCATCACTCGAAGGACACGAGTTCAAATCCCGATAAATATTTTTTACGTAGAGTCAGCAACAAATAGTCATAAAAAGTCAATCAATCATGTCTATTTTTGAACAATAGAGCAGTTACATGTACAGCGGAAATGATAAATTTCATGCCATTCTTGGTTTCCACTTCACACAAAGAATCGTGAACTTGTTCAGCTAAAGTGCGCTAAATGCGAGTAACTTGGTGCACTCTGGCAGGACAAATTCATGATTTATATCGTCACATTTCTTAACTACATCATTATTGTCTCTTTCAAATCTTTGAACACCTAAGGGCTTTGATTCAACATAATTTCTGTTAAAATAGATAATCCACCAAGAGAAAGAAAAATAGAATACGTTTAGGATAATTAGTTCAAATTCCAAATCATGAAACACGTTCAACCATACCGCACAGAAAACCATTTTCTTCAATTTTTGTTCAGCCAGAGTGAACTGAGTGGCCCTTAATTTGAAATCAAATCTAATTGCATGGAAAATATATGATGATTTTCTTCAATATTCTATCTTGAGTTACTTATTGGACCCTGTTAGTCATTTGTGAGCAGTAAAATTAAAAAAAAAGTCATTCGCGATCTACTCGCAGATGAGTGGACTTTAAAGTTAAATATCTCAAAATAATGGTCTTGGCATTTGGCGCGGTTTAGCAGAACCCCGACCTTATGTCAAACGACTTTATGCAATATAGGATTCCCCTTGAAACATTTTACCTGGAGCATTGGAAAGATAGAAGGATGCATCATTATATTGTGCTGATTTATTGTGGAAACTGATTTACTTTCCGAAACATATTCTGTTGCATCATACGCAAGAAACATTGTAAATTTATTGATTTTGGCCAAGTTATAAGCGAAAGAAACGATCGATGAAGAGAAATCGATCAAGTCAGATAAGCCATTATGAATGAACAGTATGAAATATAGCTCATTAGTTCGGAGACGTATGACTTATCTTGATTCAATTCCAGATACTCACATACTTTATATAAGTGTGATTAGCCAATTATTTTGAAGTCGGAAGTTAAAGAACATGGCCGAAACTGGTTCTGGTAACCTATGTTAACCAGCTCGATTTTTAGGGCGATAATAATGTTTATGCTCAGTTCTGATATTTTTGATACATAATATGGATTGAAAGCTTCCATTTGTCGTATGTGCCGCACATGTAGTGCTTTCAATATATTTTTAAAACATATTTTCTATTATGCTGGCCAAAACCGGTGATATACAGTTCATGAGGAAAGGTGCATTCTGGGGAGTGGAATTCCGGGGAAAAGTATTATAGAATCGGAATTGATTACTGATTAATTTACAGATATCTGAGCAAGAGTTGATGGAACTGTTTGGTAAGTATGGACCATTGGCTAGTATCAAGATTATGTGGCCGCGTTCCGAGGAAGAACGTGCTCGGGGGAGGAACTGTGGCTTTGTGGCGTACATGAGCCGTCGCGATGCCGAGAGGGCGCTCAGGGCATTGAATGGCAAAGAAGTAATGAACTACCTGATGAAGCTGGGCTGGGGCAAATCGGTTCCTATAATGACCCACCCAATCTACATCCCACCAGCGTTGGTGGCCTACACTTTGCCTCCGCCTCCGTCGGGTCTTCCATTCAATGCACAGCCAAATCCGGCCGATATGGATAACATTCCCAAGATGACCTCCAAGATGTACATGGAAGAACCCGAGATGAAGCAAAAGATGGACGACGTGCTGTACAAAGCGGTGGTTAAGGTAGTTCTTCCGACGGAGCGACATCTGCTGATGTTGATCCATCGGATGGTAGAATTCGTGATCCGCGAGGGTCCCATGTTCGAGGCCCTGATTATGACCCGCGAAATCGATAATCCAATGTACAAATTCCTGTTCGAGAACGAAAGTCCGGCCCACATTTACTACCGGTGGAAGCTGTTTTCCCTGCTCCAAGGGGACACGGCTTCGGACTGGCGAACCAAAGAGTTCCGGATGTTCAAGGGTGGCTCGATTTGGAAACCGCCGCCGATCAACTTCTACACCCAAGGAATGCCGGACGAACTGCTGGCGGACGATGAAGATCTCGAGGCGAACAAGGGCAACCTTTCGGTGGCGTAAGTATTGTCAGTTGACCAAACAATTGTTTGGTCCAGATAGAAATAATAATCCTTTTCCTGTTACATTTCAAATATGCCAGAAAATCGTTTCTCAATCTTATCAGCTTTACATTCAGTTATCTAAGAGCATTTAAATGCAGCACAGTCCAATTGAAGATCAAGTTACTCAAGATTTCAAAAGCACTCTCAATCGAGAGAACGTTTTCGACAATTCTTGGAAGACTGTATTGATAGAAGTAAAAACTACCTTAAAAAAAAAAATTGAAAGACCTTAGCAATGATGGAATTGTTTATATCCCCATCAAGAAACTTCCAGTGAGTAACTTATTATTCTTTTGATGTATTTAACAATGTTTTCAGTTGGCATATTTCCTGACAAATGGAAAAATGTCAAGATTGTACAATAATCCTGCCGAAGATTTTAGCTATCGTCGAATCAGCTTACTATCCTCTTTCAGTACACTTTTTGAAAAGGTCATTTTGAATAGAATGATAGTCCACATCAATGAAGTTTCAATTTTTGTCAATGAACAATTTGGATGCAAATATGAAATTCTGATCTGCTACGACAAATGACATGTAATATGTTGTTAACAAAATGTTAATAAAGCTTCATTTTTACAAATTAGGATGATAGTGTTGCTTAACATCTAGATAAAAGAATAGAATGTAATGTTTGAAACGATAGAGGAATAAAACATCAATTTCCCTTTGCAGCCAACGCGATCGACTGGAAGATCTCATCCGGCATTTGAGCCCCGAGCGGTCGCGGATTGCCGATGCGATGATTTTCTGCATTGAGCATGCGGACGCGGCCGAGGAAATATGCGAATGCATCACCGAATCGTTGGCCAACAACGAAACGCTCGTCAAGAAGAAAATTGCCCGCATCTACCTGATATCGGACATTCTGCACAACTGCAGCGTCAAAGTGCAGAATGCGAGTTTCTTCCGCAAAGCGTAAGTTTGTGGAGAGAAATAATGTGAGGGTTTTGGAATTCATTTTTGGCTGATTCACAGATTGGAGAAAAATTTGATGGACATTTTTAAGAACTTGAACAGCTACCACATGCAGCTAGATAGTCGTCTCAAAGCAGAAGGGTTCAAAACCCGCGTGATGAACGTTTTCAAGGCTTGGGAGGAATGGGCCGTTTATCCGAAGGAGTTCCTCACCAAACTTCAACATACGTTCCTGGGAATTACAATTGTGAGTTTCTTATTTTCATGAACAGGATTAGAATAAAAAAATCATCTAATTTGCAGATCGAAAAGCAGGAGGAAGAACCGGAAGAGGAAATTGAGGACGAAGATTTGGATGGCGTTCCGCTGGACGGTGCCGCTCTATTGAAATCGGCCATGCTAAAAGGAATGACCGAACCTGATACCCGAACTCCCATTCTTAAGCAGGGAATCTACAGCGACGAGGAGGACATCGACGGTATGCCCATGGATGAGGACATTGACGGCATTCCCATGGAAGGCAATCAATCCGCCTCGGCTGCTGATATGGATTCGGATGGAGGGCTGGCCAAAGGCAAAGGAGGATTCATTCCTTCCAAGTGGGAAACGGTTGACGCATCACAGATCGAAGCTCAGGCCATCACAACCAGCAAGTGGGATACTCTCGACCCGGTGGCTCCGGAACCGCCGCAAATTTCTACAGGGGATAACTCAGACGACGAGCAGGGAGCTATGAAGGGGTTAGTAGACATGCAAATGATTTTGAATTATGAATAATGTATGAACATTTATTTCACAGTGACGACGAAGCACGACGTTTACGCCTTCGGGAGATTGAAGTCAAAATTGTCCAGTACCAGGATGAATTCGAGTCCGGTGCTCGGCAAGTTCGGGTCGGATGGACAGTCGCCGAAGAAATTTCACACTACAGGCGAAAATTGATCAAGAAAGCTGAGAAAGAACTTCGTCAGCAGCAGCTACAGCAACATCAACAGTCCCAACAGCAAAGCCTGGACGACACCGATGAAGACACGGATGATTACGAGCGGGTCGCCAACTCGAAAAAGATATCCAAGCGAAGTGCCAGTCCAGAAGTGTAAGTATAGCTACTGTCCCCATCCTGAACCCCTCTTTAAATCGAATCCATTTCCATTAGGTCTCGAAAGCATAAGAAGACTCGTCGATCGTCGTCCACGGAATACGTCCGAGAAGCTCCATCCAAATCCTCAAGGCGGTCCCGGTCGCCCATCTATACAACCAGTAGTCGCAGCAAACGAGAAGCCTCACCTTCGCCAGTGCGAAGCAGCAAAGTGGCATCGAGCAGACATCGTCTGTCCAGAAGCAGCTCAAGGTCTCCTTCCCGCAGACATCACTCTGAGCGTTCCCTGTCTCCAGCGACCCGTAGCAAGTATGACCTGCTGGAATCACCTGCCCGGGTTTCCAGCTCGTCGACCAAGTACGACAAATACGAGAGCGCCAGCAAGTACGATAAGTACGAGTCCGCCTCGTCTGCCTCCAAGTACGATGCTCGTCTCTATGACGATCGAACGAGCAGCAAATACGATAAGTACGAAAAATATGAGAGCTCATCTTCAAGCAAGCATGAGAGGGAACGTGAGCGTGAACGAGATCGAGAACGAGAGCGAGAGCGGGAGCGAGAACGCGAAAAGGAAAAAGAGAGGGAACGAGATTTGCGCGAACGCGAACGGGAACTGCGTGAGCGAGAGCGGGAACGCGAACTTCGAGACCGAGATAGGGAACGTGACCATCTGCGGGATCGGGATCGGGATCGGATGTATGCCGGCAGCAGCAGTGGCAGTAGCAAGTACGATATCGTAAGTTCAAAGTACGAGGACGACGGCCGAAGGTATCGGTAAGTGATTAGCTAGTGGATTTGTTGGGGAGGACGAATATTTAAAATTGCAATCTGATTCATCAACAGCTCTCCTTCCCCAAGTCGGACTACCGCCCGGGATAGTTATTCCCGGTATGCTAGCAGTGGAAGCAGCAGCGCCAGATCAGAGAAGCACAAGAAACATAAGTACTAACTCATTGTTAGCCAGCAAGAAGTAAGTTTGTATGTTATAATACTTGATTTTGTGAGACTATGTTAGTGTATGCATAGATTTAAATTTGGTTGTCCTGATATCGTGCAACAACACTCAACGATACATTTGGATTCCAATATGTTTGTCTCTAAAAGAACTAGTTGCTTGTTGCAACTTGTAGTCCAGATTACGCAAATTTTGAGCATTTTAAACTAAAATTGAACCACTTTTAAGATAGATTCCACGAAGCTCACTATTTGCATGCTTTCAATGTACGCAGCTCTGGAGAGGTACATTATGATTTGCAGAGATGAAATAAAGTGAATTCTAATATATGTTTGCAAATAAGATTGGTTGGCGACAACTTCCTGTTCTAAAACTGTTCGAAAGTGTTCCATTTAGGCCAGTGGTTTTGCTGGTCTTTCTGCAAGAAGTAACAATAGAGCTCCATCTTCGTTTACTGTTTCTTATAGATCCTCGTTATTTTTCATGGCTTCCACGAGGTTGGCGTTCTATATCTGGTTTTCTTCGGAATATTATTTTCAAATTTACCTCTAAAAAATTAATGCCATATCAGTCATATTCGCCCTAATTCTTGTTTACGGCGGATCTAATTTTCGATCGAATCCTATTCAAGTCTTGCTGGTGTAAACATGAATGCAAAACGGTTTTCGACCGAAAAAGCATTCGAACGTAAACAAAAATAAGGGCCTTCCTTAGCCGAGTAGTTAAAGTCCGCGGCTACAAAGCAAAGCCATGCTGAAGGTGTCTGGGTTCGATTCCCGGTCGGTCCAGGATCTTTTCGTAATGGAAATTTCCTTGACTTTCCTGGGCATAGAGTATCATCGTACCTGCCACACGATATACGAATACGAAAATGGCAACTTTGGCAAAGAAAGTTCTCAGTTAATAACTGTGGAAGTGCTCATAAGAACATTAAGCTGAGATGCAGGGTCTGTCCTAGTGAGGACGTTAATGCCAAGAAGAAGAAGAAGGAAAACACTGAAGAAGACTGCAACTAGAACTGCAAGTGGTAGTCGAAATACGCGTATCTGTCAAAGATAAGCATTTAGGAGCGGAATTAAAAGGTACACGGTACTCCATCTATTTTTAAGTTTCTCTATTTGAGATTCTGCTCAGATGATTCGAACATTCATTAAAGAGTTATAACAAGCTTGTCGATTTAATGTATGGCCACTAGTGTGGGACAACATTTAGATTCTCGCTGAACTTTTTGGATTGCATTTAGGTCCTATATCAACTGTGCAAAATTTCAGCTCCATCGGAGAAACTATATTTTAGCGCCAGCCGTTCAAAGTTTGTATGGGATTTACTATGGGAAAACTTACTTTTGCAAAGAAAAATCGTTTGTTTATATGATAGGATAGAGTCAACCTTAGAATTAATCATAGTTTCAATTTTAAAAGGTCACACAGACTTTGTAGACTTAATAACGAATTTATCAATCGTTCAACGTATTGTTCCATGTTCATCAGCATAGAAATTGTTTGCTGTGTTTACCCCCATCTAGAAGTTTTTCCTATGGCAATTGTTTCTGATAAAATATAACAGTTATAATTCTGAATTGGATTAGTGAGTTTTACACTTTTTGTGCTCTTCCGAAACAAGAAGCGAATGGCAAATAGGTTAAAACATTATCAAATATTTTAAATATATTCGTCAAGATATTTTGCAAAAATTCTCAAAAGAGGCGTTGCTATATTTACATTTACCGTGCAACCCCGCTAATTTGAACGGTACCTCATGCAGCAAGGCTGGTAGCGAGTCACTTTTTAGTGACTTGGTCACTTTTTTGAGGCCAGTCACTTTAAAGTCTCTTTTTTGAAGCCATTTCAACTAAAGTCACTTTTGTCGTCAAAAAGTCACTTTTTTCAACTATTTTGAGCTAATTTTCGGGAGAAAATTTTGAAGCGGCCTTCTTGATTTAGGCTAAGTTTTAAGTTAGCAGGGTGTCTACTACTTGAAAAAACCTGTAATTATCAGGGAATTTTATTCAACCTGGAAAAAACCTGGAATTATTATAGGATTTCGGCTATACGCAGGGAAAATACTTAGAACCAGTAATTATTATGGCAGAATGTGTCCTTTTTGTAACACTAAATTTCTTCAATCAAAAAAAATTTTGGCTGCGCCGCTGTTATAACTTGACTACTCAGTCAATTCATTTTAATTTATTTTTAATATTCCGAATAAAACTTGTTTAAATAAGGAAGTAGGACTTAGGATTGCTAAAATGGGAAAGGCAAGTACGATTTCCAGTTCTAGTTGGGTATCTTTCATTAGCATATGAAATAAATAATATTTGTAGGAAAAGATTAAAGCTTACAACAGGTACGAAAAATTGTATATTTTCAGGTAAGCAGATCTTTTTAAAGGCTTGGATACTATTTAAATGCATATTTCTAAAAAGTGTTTATTTTTAGTTAAGGTCTCTAAAGACATAATCAATATGGTATCTAAAGTCACTTTTTTGCCTTAACCCTCTCATTCCCATGGTAGCTCCAGACTTACTATGGTTCTCCAACTCGATATCGAGATACGAAATATCGAGTAAGGGAGAGTTAACTGTAGATTATGATTCTATACTTATCAGATTAATCTAAAAGTCAACTAATTTTTTGAATAGTAAAACTATTGGTAAGCAATCAGGACGGGGTTGGTGGTCTGATGGCTACCGCTTCTGCTTCATATGCAGAAGGTCATGGGTTCAATCCCAGGCCCGTCCCTTTCCTCGTACTTTGTAGTTGTATATCTCTCACTTGCTTCTATCTTCCATTCTAAATATATCACACTCAAACTATTCGTTCATAGCAAACGCTAGAACCAGAGACGGACAAGAAACCGTTTCCCTAACGCTTCCTACTTCCACGCGCACGCCTTTCTTACGCCTGATACATAGGCAGTCTGCTAACCACAAAAGCAAACCTCTCTGCCATGCCTTTCCCCCAATCCATACACTCCCGCATGAACTGACGTGGATGCAGTGGCATATACGGTCTACGCGGGAGTCAGTTCAATGCATCATAAATTCCTCCCCCTTCCCCTCATTGGTCTGCATTCTGACGTGGCAGGTGCCATTGTTGCCTAAAAATAGAAGATCACCAGCACTTATACACTGAGGATGCCTGTTAGTCCCAAGCAGTCATTCGGTTGGTTCCTTGTGTAAGTGCAGCTGATCTGGCGATACTGGAGTGCATCCACGGGCGGCCAATCAAGCTCAAGCTCAAGCTCAACTATTGGTAAGCAATCAGTTTACTATTGTGAAACATCCAACAAATTTTTGAACTGATTTTGCAAAAAAAAATGACCCTTTGAAATATTGTTTTTTTAATTACTTTTTATAAAAACGCTTTTTCATAAAGAAACTGTCGATTAAAGTCGTCGGAAATAGATGGTTAATCTGCTTGCAATGAATTCTGGTGCAACATTCTAGAAGCTCCAGACAAACCTTCAGATACTATTTCCTAACTATTTATCCAGAGATTCCTTCTGGAATACTTTCAAGAACTCCACCAGGAATGCCACCAGCAATTTTTCAATAGAAGCTTAGAGGAATTTCTTCTTAATTTGGTACTAAAAATTTTTAGAGCATTCCTACGCTACTACCTCCAGTAATTTGCACAGAGATTACTCTGAAAAAAAATCTCATTATTTCCTCCAGATTACAGATTCTTTCACAGATTTCTTCAATCGCTACTTTTAGGGTTATTCCCGCAGGCTCTACAGAAGTTTTTCCCAAAGGTTTAGTACAGAGTTCAGAAATCGACATTTTTACATGAAACCCTACAATAATTCCAACGCCTTTTTTTTTCATTTAATCCAGGCCTTTTTATAAGGATTCTCTCAAAAATTCATCCATAATTACTCTCCGGAATTGCTCAAAACTTACTTAAGGTATTACAGGTCGGACTCGATTATCCGGAGTATCGATTTTTTTCACTCCGGATAATCGAATCACTAAAAGAAATTTCTCCAGCATTTCTTCAAAATATTATTACTGCGGCTCAAACACTCCACTGATATTTTTTTCAAATACAGTTTCCAAACCTCCATAGATTCTTTAAAATTTCATTCAAGCTTCTACACTAGTTAATACTACAGCAATTATTACAGTTATTGCTCCGACCATTGATGGATAAATATGTTTTTATTATCATAGCGATTTATCAAGAAATATATTCATCAAGAATTCGAGAGATTTTTCAGTGATCCTCGTAGGTATTCATCATTATAACTCACACAAGTTTCATCAGAAATTACACTAGTTTTTTTTTAGAAATTCTTCGCGGATTTTTCAAATTTTTTCACAAAAAAATATGAAATTTTTTCTTGATATTTCCCTGAAGACAACCCGACCAGTGGATTACAATTAAGTTGTTAAGTTAATTAAGGTTAGTTGTCGCACTTTCTCTAACAAAATATGTTATAATTTTGGCGGGTTGTAGTTAAAATAACAAAAATTGAAACACAATTTCTTCCACACTATACAAAATTGAAACAAAATCTGTCATAATTTAAGCAAAAATATTACACATTATGTTTCAAATCAAATAGAAATATAACTTGTTTTGTTATATTCCATTACTGAATTATAACAAAATTTGTTATTTTCTTTCCTATCATTTTTTATAACAAATTGTGGATTAATTCAGTTTGAAATTAAAATAGCTTTTGTTATTATAAGAAATTTTCATTACGGCTGGTGCAAACGCGAAATGGCTGGTACAAGTGTATAACTTTACTAATCTAGCCGTATTTGTTTTATGTCGCGAGTTGATTAAAAGTGCAGAGTGAACTACGACTTAGGACCGTCGTGAGTTTGCAGATTTTTTTTTACGCTGTGCATGGAATTATTGATATCTCATTGAAAATTATGAATTACAAAGCTGAAATTGTATGTTTTGTTGTGAAGTGCGTGTTGGTAATCTACATCAAAGAAAAACGTAATATGCTAAACAGAATTTTATGCTCGTGCTTCGAATCGTCGACGCTTTTGTAATTTGAACGCTCGAACGTCGCTCATTGCCATGTAAAATCATCAAGATTCAAAAGTGAAACACTAATGTAAACCTGGAAGTAACTATTGAAAACTTCAAGTCGATTGGTCCCCCGAATACCTGATGTTTGTGATGCTAGATCGAACGCAGCCATTTTATTGCTTTGGATTCGGTGAGATCTTTCATATTTGTACTCTAATAAAAGGTTTGCTCGCTGATAAATAATCAGTGTTTTCAAGTCTCGTAATGACATGCAAAGGATTCTATAAACTCTGATTTTTTACATCAATTTTAATTCAGATGCTTGAGCAAATATAATCATGTCAAATATAATAATAATAATATCAACTGTTGCATATTTTTCTGAAGTCATCAACAAGCATGGTCAATGCTGACTCAGAGTCAATCAGTTGATTTAGTCATAACATATTATGACGGAGTACTAATCTGAATTCTATTACGATTTGTGAATAACTATGTGCTTTGCTTCAATACGGTTTGTAAAATAAAAAGGGGGTAAGTAATGGCGCTTTAACCTAGGCTTCCGAGCCAGGACATAAGGGAGAAATACCTGTGTCCCATCCCTGAAAGAAGTGCACCCAATGGAGTGTGCATTAACATTCTTAGCAACGCCACTCCCAACTGTAGTAGATAAAGGTTACAGAATTGATAACAAAAAATGATTACGAGACATGTCTGATAAATGTTTTGCGTGTCATGAAACGAAAAAAAAAATGAATTCGAGAACTTCGGTTGAGCTTGGCTTGAGAGAGCGAGAAGCTTGATTCGAAGTTGTTAGGTTCGGGTGGTTCGGTATTTAACATCGAACGGAAGGTAGGAAGGCGCCGCGATGATATGTTTGGGTTCGAGATTTCGGCCCGCCGAATAGAAAGCGCGCCTAAACTGCGTGATGTTCGGCTTCGTGATGGTCTCGATAGTAAACGATCTTACCGAAACCGATGTAGAGCGAGATCACACGAAAGGCAATAATAATGCGTAGGAAAGGAAGGGTCTTTCGAAGAGATGTCCCGCTGGAGAAACAACGAAGCGAACGACACGAGAAGGGCACGAAGCTAATTGCGATCGTAATTTAGCAGAGGGCCGTCGTCGCTGCGAGTATTGCATGTAATCATTCTATTGGCGAACGTTAGTGCGATTGGACGCATTTCTATTTTAAAATTTAGCCGTGGAAAAATTTAACGGTTTTGTGTTTTATTGGTGATGGCGATTTTAGGCAATTTTCTGCGAAAATCGCCAAGCGTTACGACACCAACGATTTAAACTTTTTCCCTGAAATGAGACGGTTGGTACGGTTGTCCCCGTTTCTTCCTTAAAACAATTCAAATACTTACGTCCATCATATTATTCATAAGTGGATAATCTGATAGCCGTGAACATTTGAGTTATCTTCAAACCCAAGTCTGCACAGTGGGCCTGGCCATTTTAATATTTGTATCATATCATCGATATGCTGCAAATATTAATGCTGACAAGAAAATACTAGAAGAAATTCCAGTATTTCCAGGATGCTCTTCAATATTGGCTGTGCAAGCGCTTAGAATAGAATAGAAAATAGCTTTTGTTATTATAACTGATTTTGTTTTAATTGTGTTATAATTTCCTCCATCAACTCAAAGTGCTTCTATCAAAAAAAAAAAATATTTGTAACAAATCTTGATATAATTTTGTTGTTATCCACTGGTCGGGAATCCAGGATGAGTAACTGAAAAAATTCTTTGAAGATTTCCTTGGCTTTTTTTATTTGGAGCAGGTCCTAGGGAAATCAATGAAAGAATCAATTGATAAATTTCCGGGGAACTTGGGACTTCCTTGAAAAATGTCTGAAACGATCTTTGGAGCAGTTCTTAATGGAATCATCGAAGTAATTTCTTCACCATGATAAAGAACCAACCAATATAATGATCTTTTGAGCTAAAACCATGACTTGCATTAAGAAAGTTGTAGAAAACCATCCGTATAAATGTAGGAGAGTATTTTAATGAAACAACGTCGTCTTTCTTAAGAAAAAAAAAACAGATTGAATTCATGAAGGTATATAAACGATTCTTAGAAGAATTACATAAAAAGTTCGTAAAAATCACAAAACAAACTCCTGAAGAGGTCTTCGGAGTAATAAGAAATTTACGGCAAAACGAAAAGTTACTTGTCGTTATTTCACGAGGAAGTCTTAGAATGTGAATACCTTCCATTAAACTTACTGATGGAAAATTTCTTCCTTATTCGGCGTTTAAAGGACGCGGTTTAAGCAGTATTTCAATTAAATTCGATCTTCTGTCATAATTTTTTATTTGAAATATTGATTAGTGCATAAAAATGTTGACCATATTAGGTAGAAGAGCTGGAATTTAAATGGAAACGTGAAATGACAAAAATTTCAATTTTACAAATGTTCCAAATTCTTATTAATATGTATATACAATATAAAATACTATGGTAATATAAAACTTACTTACTTACTTATGGGTCCTGGGCACCCATTCTGGTGCATAGGGCCGACGTGAAAGATTTCCATCCTGGGCGATTACCAGCTATCGCCTTGACCTGCGGCCAGGTCAAATTGCCGTCGACTTCTTTTATTTCTTTGTTGAGGCTGCGCCGCCATGATCCTCTGGGTCTGCCTCTGCTGCGATGTCCTGCTGGATTCCATTCCAGCGCTTGTTTGCAGATTTCGTTTCCGCCCCGACGTAGAGTGTGGCCGACCCACCCCCCCTTTCGTTGTCGAATTTCGGTTTGTATCGGTTGCTGGTGGCACCGACGATGGAGGTCAGCATTAGAAATCCAGTTGTGTGGCCACCATGCCCGAATTATATACCGCAGGCATCTGTTGATGAACACCTGCAGCCGTTGAGTGTTCTCCGCTGATACACACCACGTTTCACTGGCGTATAACAGCACAGATTTGACATTGGAATTGAATATTCGAATTTTGGTGCGTTGACTAATCTGACTGTTCTTCCAAATATTTCTTAAGCTCGCAAAAGCAGCCCTCGCCTTCTTGATCCGTGTACCTATGTCGATCTTGGTACCGCCGTCAGACGCCAGTTGGCTACCAAGATATTGGAAGTTTTCGACGTTCTCCACTGTTTGCCCGGCTACTGTGAAGCTGGAAGGGCCGGCCGTGTTTACATCCAACGATTTGGTCTTGTTGACATTGATGTTGAGACCTGCCGCTGAGGAGCGTTCGGCAAGATCGTCTAGCTTACTCTGCATATCAGAGCGCCGTTGAGCTAGTATAGCAATATCATCAGCCAAATCGAGATCATTTAAGTGCTCCATAGTAATAGGCTGCCACAGCAGCCCACGGTTTTGTTCACGGTCAATGGCGCCTATCAGGATCTCGTCAATTACGATGAGGAACAGTAGTGGTGATAGTATACATCCTTGCCTCACTCCAGCTACAACCCGGATGGGTTCAGACAAGACCCCGTTGTGCAATACTCTGCACGTAAAGGCCTCGTACTGCGCTTCGATGAGGCCGATGATTTTCTCAGGAACACCCTTGCGTCTCAGGGCACCCCACATATTTTCGTGATTGAGTCGGTCGAAAGCTTTTTCGTAGTCAATGAATACCATATACAGGGACTCTTGGAATTCATTGACTTGCTCCAAGATGATACGGAGCGTGACAATATGGTCCACACAGGATCGTCCGGCACGGAATCCCGCTTGCTGTCGACGGAGAGTCGCATCGATCTTCTCCTGGATCCGGTTTAGGATCACTTTGCATAGAACTTTGAGAACAATACATAGCAACATGATGCCCCGCCAATTATCGCATA
Organism: Aedes aegypti; assembly: GCF_002204515.2. Classification (NCBI taxonomy): domain Eukaryota; kingdom Metazoa; phylum Arthropoda; class Insecta; order Diptera; family Culicidae; genus Aedes; species Aedes aegypti. The sequence continues at coordinate 16,298,265 of NC_035108.1, forward strand.
CAGTGAGGTCACCCTTTTTGGGTACCTTCACTAACACGCCTTGCATCCAGTCGGCCGGAAAAGTCGCGGTGTCCCAGATATTGCGGAATAGTTGATGCAACAGTTGTGCGGATATTGCGGGGTCTGCTTTGAGCATCTCGGCTGATATGCGATCGACCCCAGGGGCTTTGTTGGATTTCATACTTTGGATGGCTGTTTCTATCTCATGCAGTGATGGAGCTTCGGTGTTAACGCGACTAATACGCCGAACCCTAGGCGGATCATGCTGAGGTGTTGGTGGCCGGGTTGACACTTGGAAAAGTTGTTCGAAGTGCTCAAACCAGCGTTTTAGTTGGTCAGTGGGGTCGGTTAACAGTTGTCCAGTCGTGTCTTTCACGGGCATCGTCGTATTCATCTTTGCCCCGCTAAGGCGTCGTGAGATATCGTAGAGAAGACGAATGTCGCCGGTTGCTGCGGCTTTCTCACCTTCGTCAGCAAGGGAGTCCGCCCACGCTCGTTTGTCCCGCCTACATGAGCGCTTAACTTCCCTTTCTAGAGCCGAGTATCGTTGACGGGAAAGTGCCTTGGCTCCTCTGGTTTTCGCCCGCTCTATCGCGGCTTTGGCTTCTCTCCGCTCCTCTATCTTCCTCCAGGTTTCATCGGTAATCCACTGTTTTCTCCGAGTGCGTAGCTCACCCAGATTATTTTCGCTGGTAGTGATGAAGGCATTCTTGATGGCGGTCCATTGCTCTTCTACGCTGCCACCTTCCGAAATATTAGCAGCAAGAGTCTCCAGTTCTTCGACGAAGGACCTTTTCACTGTGGCATCTTCCAGTCGGCGTGTGTTAAATCGACGTCCGACTCTTTCCTCCTGTCGACGAATCCGCGCAATGCGCAGACGCACCTCGCCGATGAGGAGGTGATGGTCGGATGCGATGTCAGCGCTACGTTTATTCCGCACATCAAGAAGGCTCCGTTTCCACTTTCGGCTGATACAGATGTGGTCAATTTGATTTTCGGTAAAGCCGTCACGGGAGACCCACGTGACCTTGTGAACCGGACGATGGGGGAAGAGCGATCCCCCGATCACCATGTCGTTATTGCCACAAAACTCTGCCAACAGTTCTCCGTTTTCGCTCATTTCTCCGAGACCATGGCGTCCCATGACAGGCTCATAGCTCGAGTTGTCGGATCCGATCTTCGCATTGAAGTCGCCCATGTAGATCTTGATATCACCCTTCGGAATCTTATCCACGACAGCATTGAGTTGACTGTAAAAGTTCTCTTTGTCCTGCAATTCGGCAGCATCGGTTGGCGCATAACATTGGACTATGGTAAGGTTTCGGACCCGTGTTCTAAATCTGGCGACGATTATTCTCTCATTTATAGGCTCCCACTTCATAAGCGCGGCGTAAGCTTGGGCGCTGAGCAAAAAGCCAACCCCACGGTGCCGAGGAGCGTGTTCACCTCGCAGGCCAGAATATAGCAGAATCTGTCCCGATGGTATCCCGACCAGACGGAAGAAACAAGATTATAACAAACTGTGTTCACCTGATATGATTTTTTTATATCACCAGTTGTTATAAAACATGTACCGTTAGTAGTTAAAATAACAAAAATTCTAACAAAATTTGCACCAAATCAAACTAAAATATAACAAACCCTGTTACAATTGTATCAAAATTATTACAGAATGTGTTGCAAGGATGTTACAAAATAACAAAATTATTGCAAACTATGTTACTGTTTATGACATCGGATGTTATTTGCAACAAACTTATAAATGCGATGTCACAAATATAACAAATGTTGTTATAAATGTGTTACTAAAAATATAACAAGTTGAGAACAAAGCCATCTTGATTACAAAATTGTATCAACTTCTGTTATTTTTAACTGCTGCTGATAGAAATGTGTTATAATCTTGTTATGTGGTTCTGGTCGGGATTCTGTGTTCTCCAAAGTTTGGCCAACGGACTTCGCTCAGTCCTAGGATCTCCAGCTTCATGCGACACGCCTCGTTGGCGAGTTGTGCCAGTTTACCCTGCTGGGCTAGGGTTAGTACGTTCCATGTTCCAATTCGTGTCCGTTGTTTCGCGCTAAAAGACGTTGCCGTTAAATCAGTTCGTAATCTTTCTCTATCGGTTTCTTGAACATTTTTTGATGTTTCGGGGACAGTAGGTTGTTAGCCTAAGGTTCCCTATCCGCCGTGATGGGGCTGCCATCTTAGGTGTAGCTTCCGGGGAAGAGCATTTCTTATTCAGCCGCTGGATGCCAGACAGACGCTGTTTGAGCCGCACCTCCTTGGTGAACAGACGCTCGGTGGACGTACCTCCTCAATCTAGCTGAAGTCAGAAGGACTACAGGACCCAGGCTGCACTACCAGCTAAGCACGCAACTCTTAGCTGGCGGTCATTTGTCATCCGTCGACCCGTGGAAGCATGAGGTAGGAACTTGTGAGGACTCCGTCGACTCACCATTTTGCAGCCCGGTAATATAAAAGACACCAAATTTTTAAAAGATTGAAAATCTACTAAAAAAGGATTATTTACGTAAATATAAACTACCCTGTTTGAAAAAAAATTCTAGGCGATATCTTGTAATTTTGGAAGCACAATTAAAATGTCCAAATATGGTACTCAACTAGACCTACTACCAGCAGAAGATCATATGGAATATTCCCAATCATAATTGATATTGATCGTAAAACAGTATACTAGAATTGAAATAAAATTGATTACGGCTTGCTTTTCAAGTCACTTTTAGTCACTTTTTCAAGAATAGAAAGTCACTTTTTAGTCACTTATTTCTCAAATTTGGTCACTAAAATAACTTTTTTCGGTACCAATTCTTGCTACCAGCCCTGACTCATGCAAACCATCGGGGTTCATTTTTAATTTGAACACCTAGTCACCCTAGAAACGTGTTTCTGGTTACCTCTATCACTGTTTTGTTTTGATTCTGCGTTCCGTTCCACAGCGTTCCATCTCACTTCACTCCGTTCCATGAGCTAAATGACGTTTGAACCATTTTTAATCTGAACGATGTGCAAATTAGCGGGGTACAGATTAAAAAGTGTTCAGATTAAATGTGGTCAAACCAACGGGGGTACCCGGTATATGTCGAATTAATACAATATATGATTTTAAAAAGTTAGGTAAAGTTAGGTTACCGATAAATTATTGAAATAATATTTTTCCAACGATGCAATAATTTACCTTTGGCAATAAAAAAGAAGTATTTGGTGGAGGGACTAAGATTCATAGACAGTTGTTAATGCAAATAATTTGATCTTAGCTTTTTCTTTTTTTAGCTTGATCTTTTTCGGTTACTACAAGTGCATTACAAGCTTGCTTAGAGAAATGTATTTGATATAGAATGCTATGTTTGTAACATGGAATGTTCCAGAAAATGATTGAAAAAAAAAACACTATTCGGTAGATTTTTTTTATTAATAGTTTTTGTCTTACTGGCACTCTATTGACTAACTTGGGATTCAAATCTAGAAGCTATAGTAAAAATTCACAAAAAATATATAGATAGTGCTGGTTGAAACATTAACTTGTATGCAATATTTTCACGGTGTTAATTGAAATTCCCGTATATTTCCCGATGATTTGAAATTCCCGACTTTTTCCGATTTCCCGGTGCGCTGGTCACCCTGCGATTGGCTAACCATCCACAATGTTCATGAATCGAGAGCTCAAAATTTAAGAGGCAACAGTATCAGCAGAGTCCTTACAGTTATCGGGGAAGGGAAGGAATGTTAGTTGTACAACCATTTTAGCTAGAGACCGAGTTTACCGCTCCATCTCGACAGTTGTCTTGGAAAGTACTTGGGGTTAGTGAGATAAAGTAAGGATATGGGAGTCACTTTTGATTGGTAATCCAATCCATGATACATTCACGCCTAATCAGATTGTAATTCCTGAAGAAATTTGTGTAGGAATGAATGAGCTCATATGAATTTATGAAAAATCAAGGAGATTTTTCTCGAAAAACCACTCAAGGGTTCTGACCCACCTTACGATGATCTCGATGCGTGCAGTATAAAACTTAATAAACGCTCCAAAAGACAAGATAAGCGCTTGGCGAAAATATTAGCTAAATGTTAAAAATTATACGTTATTTGAACATGTAATTTTATGCCCGACATGAATGCACTTCTTAGTGTAAAATGCCGTTAATAAATTACAACAAGAACAACTCAAGGGTTTGGGAGAATTGCAGATTTCTTTAGAGAGATCCTGGTCGAACTTATTGAGGAATTCCTTAAAGAGTTTTCAACTGAATGCCAGGAATAATCCTTGAAGTGATTTTTCTTTCTCCGTTCGAAACATAAACTACTACGACCAATATTTGATCTATTGTAGTATATCCCGTGTTCTTTGTTTAGTGCATGTCGTTTTACTTTGTCACTATCGAGAAGTGATAAAGCATTCGGTTTTCTTACAGTTGTAATTCCTAACTTGATCACAGGAAAGGATTGTACTTAAAAGGTTCCTACCCTTCGAAGAGTGTGTTGAGTGCACTCTCCACAGGCGCGCCACTTTATCCGTCATAATCTGATCCCTTGATAAAGCCAAGAAATTACACCGATATTGTCCATGCATCAGAATACTAGTCCTTACTTCTTCAAACTAGAGAACTAAATAAATAAAAAAAATAGAAAACAAATTGTTGAATTCGACTCAAGATCTCGGCAACTGGGAAAACCGAGGCTTGTCACATTCAACAAGGTTTAACATGTAACAAGGACTAATAAGTGTTCCTTTGATTACTATAATATCCCGTTCTATTCGTTTGAAGCAGTCAGGACTAGGTTTAACTGGTAGATTTTTACCCCATAACGCATCACGAAAAGGTGATCTACCCGCGTTATGGGTGAATTTTGGAACAATTCCTGTTTGAGACCATTGATCATTTTTTGATTTAATCCCTATGAACATGACTTGAAGAAGCCATACCCTACACGGGAAAAAAATTCTGTAGTAAATATAACTATTTTAGCTGACTACGCCCATTCTTAAAACTACCATGGAAATTCAGACCAATATACTATGTTTACGGTACACCCCACCGCATTACTGGTACATTTGACAGAAATAATTTACAACAATCTGATTTCAACTACAGACATGGTAAAATCAAGCGAATTTCTGGTCTGCTGAAAATTGCCGGTGCGAGCGCTTAAGTTAACCCCCTAAAATGGTAGTTTTTACCGCACAATTTTTTTGCGTGTAATTAACGGATGCGCTTACTGCCTTACGACACTAACCGCTCGGCCACGAAGCCACGATTTTTTTTTTTAGAAGATTTCTTGGAACAAATTATTGGAAAAAAAATCCCCTGTGACTGCAGTGCGTTGCGAAGAATTCCTCTGTGATTGTCTTGCACTGCACAGAATTCTGGATGGGTCCCTGAAAGTGTTCCAGAAGAATTATCAGGAGAATTCAGAGAGAATGTTTGTAGCTTTTCTTCAAGAAATAGTAGAAAATCCTGAAGAACCTGTAGAATGCATTGCAAGCAGGTAGGAAAAAAAACAGTATCTTTAGATATAATTTTGAATGGAAAGGTACTTTTTAGAGACTTTTTAAAAGCTTGCATTAGTATAGTGCATTTGTTACTGAAATTCAAAAGCTTATGTTCGTCGAATACCTATTTATGGTAAGGGCACAAATTTGTCTGTGATTAGGGAATCGCCGTTGCATTAGGCATAACAGTCGTTTGATATAATAGTCGTTTCAAACTCGAAGATTTTTCATTGCGGTTTCGTGAAAACTTTGAAACATTACACATTTTGTCTTTTGTAAAATTAACAACATTTATATATATCAGTTCTGTTAACATGAGTCCGCAATATTCGGTATTTTGGGTTTTATTATGTAAAGCATGAATGCAAGAGAATTGCACCATGTGCCCCATCTGCAAACAGGGCGATAAGTTGGATTACAAGATTGGTTCAATTACAAGACACACTCCCGAATTCTAGGCCACCGTGTATCACCAATTGCAAGAGCATTCGAGCAGGCAGGCAACATTTATGTTCGAACAAGCTACAACGGACCACATTTTCATATTACTTGTAGATTCATTTGATATCTTTATTCGCTGCTCGCCTTGCCCCACAGTGCTGAATAACGAAGTTTACTTTGAATGATACTTTAAAAGCTCCAAAAATAAAATAAAAATACTTTCAGAAATTTACATTTCAAATGAATTAATGCTTGTGTTGGAAGAGAATAAACCAACATCGCGACGCCTAATGGTAGATGGAGAATGCAAAATGATTTGAACAAATTGCATACCTTTTGGCGTTTTTCATGGTCACCTAATCCCATATGTGATCGGGAATATTGAGTTTAACATTCGCTCAAAAATAATTACTTCTCAATTGTCAACATCTTATAATGATAACTTGATTTGCTATATGCAGTCTTTAGTTACTAAAGACTTCATTATTATTCTAATAATAATGTATTAACATGACTATACTCCTGGCAATCCTCTTTGTACAGAGCACTGTTTGAAAGCTTGCTTTCCCTTTTCTCTTTTGCTCTTCTCTCCCTATAGGTACAGGGAACAACTCACGTCCCGCTCAACCAGTTTCGATTTTATTTATGTTTTGAACCGGAGTAACCTTATGCACTATTTACCTAGTTTTATCAGGATGCAAAAGTGTGGTTTAAATAGTTTTCGCAATTAGTCCAGGTGCCTCATTACGAAATCCTCCTTCAGGATGAACAGTTGTCGTTTGTGCGTCAATGATTTCCTCCTACTGCGAAAGGATTACAATATCCACAACTTGAAAGCCAAGCTCAGAGCAGTGTTCTCGTTCGAGGTGAGTATGAGTGCTATGAATCAGGTTACCACATGCCCTTCAATGTGTTGCTTTGTAGATAACACCACACGAGCGCCTCTCCGAAGTGGTATGTCCTGATTGTGTGCAAATCATTGAAAAATTTTACGATTATGCTACCACGGTCGAACAGAACCAACAGGAATTACTTCATCAGGCGCAGGGAGACAGTAGGTCAAACGAGACGTCTTCCTTGCTGTTACCACATCATGCTAACAGTCAACTGCTTATCCCCGAGGACGAAATAAAGGTTGAAATCACGGCGTCGGAAAGTGTCTTTGCAGAAACGCTGTCACCAGAATCAGAATCTGCTTTGCTAGTAGCAAAGAAGCATTCCAGGTCAATTGCTCCACCGGGAAGGTTTCAGAAAAATTTAATCAGTCGTCACATGAACATGTCCTGTGATATCTGTCAGGAGGACCAGTTCACGTTTCAAAAGTTGGAGACCCATTTCAAGAAGTACCATGGGAAACAGTTCTACATTGCCTGTTGTGGACAGAAGCTGACCAACGAACAGATGATTGCGGAACACTTGGAGAAACACAAAACCATGACCACCATCAAGGATGCACGTGAAACTAGTAGTTCTTGGGAACGGCGAGTGTCGTCTGCGTTTGGTTCGATTTTGACTGACTTTCGAAAGGACTTGGAGGATTACGAACCATTGCCGAATATGACACTCGCTCTGAACGGCGACACAAGAGAGCAGCAGAAGCTATACGACGTTCAAGATTACTTGGTGCAAACTTACTTCAACCTAGATTGTGAACTTTGTGGGTATCGAATGAACAATCTGGACGAACGTCGGATGCATTTCCGGGATGTTCATCCCAAGGAGAAATATTTTGTCTCATGCTGTGGACAACGTTTTTCCATCCGGATCAGTATAATGCGCCACCTGAACCGTCACTGGAAGTTCGTAGCCAATGGATCGTTGAGGGACTCTACCTTGAAGAACGGCAAAGTAGAAACTGATGAATTCGCTGAAGCAGTGACGCAATCTAATAAAGCCAATTGGTTACGGCAAATGCAAATACTCTACGGTCCATTGATGAACGAATTCCGCGATGACCTCATCGAAGGAGGTTTTAACCCACCCACGAAATTACCCGAAACCAAATCCACAGAACAGCAGAAGTTGCTCCATCAGATGCAGGATTTTCTGATTGCCAAACACAGTCCACTAAATTGCGAACTTTGTGGAGTTGAGATCAGCACTTACCTTGGCCGCCGAGAACACTTCAACATAGGCCATCCAAAGGAAAAACTGTACATCCAATGCTGTGGTAAAAAGATTTCGACCAGACAGAAGATTATCGTTCATTTGCTACGACATCGAAAGGGCTTGCGAACAATGGAACCGCACATACGATTCGCTCCGGAAAATTCTTACGAGAAGCACGAACAGGATGACGCCATCATTGAGGGCTACTACAAGATGGACTGTGAACTGTGTGACTATGCCGGAAATTCCTACCTAGGACTGAGAGCACACTTTCAAAAATCTCACAAGGAGGAAGGGTTTTTCATCACATGCTGCAATCGAAAGATGAAGACCAAATACCACATCCTGGAGCACATTGCTGCCCATCAGAAACCGGGTTCTCTGAAGTGTGATCACTGTGAGGCCACCTTTTCCACGGAACGAATACGCAAGGCCCACGTTAACCGGAAACACGCCAGTGATGAGGAGAAGGTGTTCCGCTGCGAACACTGCGTCGAATCTTTTTCCACCAAAAACCTGCTGATGTTGCACTCGTACAAGCACGAGCTGATGACTTGCGACATTTGCGGAGCAGAGATGAAGCGCTGTTCCCTTCGGGTGCACAAGCTGAACATTCACAAACAGGGCGAGGAAATCGTGTGTCATGTTTGCGCTAAAGTGTTTCATTCCAAACATATGTTCAACACGCATTATCGGAAGGCACATCTGGGCATACGAAAGAAGTACAAGAAGAAATCTCGAGCGAAAAAGAAACCACTGGTTCAGGAAGAGTTTGAGGGTGTTGATCTGGAGGACCCAGGCAAAGCTAGGACGCTACAGCTGAGGATCGAACCATTGTTCATGAACGACTAAGATGATCATGACTTGTATTTGGAGCACGCGTTCGGTGGCACCGTAGCGAATTTGTTCGTTTGAGGCACGGTTTCATTTTGAATTTGCCATTGTTTTTGGAGGTGATGTTTGCAGTAATATAAATACATTTCAGTTACCAATTTTGGTGTTTGATTTGATTAATACACGATGTGCAAACTATACACAGAACAATGAAATCTAAACGATCGTTTCAGGTTAATCATTTCCGTTATATATTACTATCCATTAATCAATTAATCCTCGTCATCTGTTGCAGATATGTAGAGGTATTCTCGATCTCTAGAAGTAACATTCCTTCCCATCTCAACTGATTGATGTGCAATTCTTACCAATTTCGATCAATCATGGAGTAGCAACCGTGAAAATTAATGTACAGTCAGTCTATGCTATGTTATGCTAATCAAGTTTATTGTATGCAACATTGATAGTCCTGTAGTAATCTGAAAGTAACAGCGTATTCACGACACAATAAAATATGTGTACCGAGATCAAATGGGCAATCCACATGATTGCACTCACATTGACATTGAAAAGTGCACCAGAAACACCTCGAGCTGTTGCATTTCCGCTAATAGTCGTCTGTTACCTTTCAGAACACTCGTTATTCAACAGTCTTGTATCCACGTACATATACGCGAGAAGTGCCGTACATGCTTGGCCTACTGTTGTGGATGCTGCGATTAGTTCCCACTCATGTGGGTGTTGCTTCTTTATCAGCACACTACACTGGACGATAGTGGGTGGGTGTGTGTGTGTGTGTGTGTGAGCCAGGAAATGCTGCGGGTTGTGAGCCTCCCACTGGCAATCACGGCTCATTCCTTCAGTCACTTCGGTTGTCAGCGGATTGAACTTCACCCTTGTCCTAGAAAAGTGTTTTTATTGGTTGTGCCACATTCTTGGGACCATTTTAAGCGTCGACATTGGAAAATTTTTGCAAGCGTGTAGTGCGTAGTGTTCAAATTTGCCTATTGTTCAACGTTCTGATTATTGGTGTATACTGTGACGGTTGTGCTTTGGAACGCAAAAATTCGAGGAATCGTAGTGTCAGACTGATATTTTTAACATAATTTCTATTGTCGAAATAAGGATTTCCATACATTCAAAATGCTATCTAAGGTGAATAGAATGGAAAATAAATTCTAACGAATAACGTGTGAAAGTGCATGCATTGGTGCAGCAAGTGAAAAATCGATAGTGTTTCGAAACTCGACGTTTTCATGGTCGTCTTCTGGTCGCATAGCATAAATTTTCTCTTCATTCTATCTTGCCTCTTCCTGCAACCCTAGGGAAACCTCTTTCCGTTTGTTTCGTTCGCTAACATTCACATTCAAGTTCAACTCATGTATTCCTTTTATCATACTTATCGACAAACCCCCCAATGGGCCGGGTGTGGGTGGCAATCAAAGCCCAGTCAGCATCGTTTAGCATTCTTCACGGTGACGATGAGCGCAGGTCAGTTGCTTTTCGTGAGTTACCGCTGTGAACCTCCCATGAATGGGAAACGGAAAACTCGAAACTTCGAAAGCGCCCTCGGCAAACCATGTGGAGAGTGACGCACACGCAATGCATTATTGGCTTGAATTGAGCAGCGAGCAACACCCAAAAATGAAAATGTTCATTGTTTACATCGTCTGGTCGGCTGCGCAAATGAGTGAATAGTTCGTTGTCAGGGCAACCGGTTGTGGAACTCAGTTCTCAGACGGTACATTTGTTATGCAAGTCGAGTTCAGCACACTCGGTGTACAAAGCGCGAGCAAGGTGCTGCTAGTGTTGACTAAAATGTTTTCGCAAATGTTTTCAAGTCAATCATGAGCGGAGCTATCGAAATTTTGGTTGGTTGGTACATAACTAACACTTAAGGGAGCAGGATCCATCATTGATTTCGTAATTTTCAAAAGCAGTTTTTTCGTTCAGAATTAATAAAATTTACAGGAAAATGTGTTCACTGTGTTCTGTTCTCCAACCGAAACACAGTAAACACATTTTTATCGAATAATGCTAAGTTTTGAACATAAAAACTGCTTTTGAAATTTCGATGATGACGTTTTTTTTTTTTTTTTTTTTTTTTAGTATCATTCCAAACATTACATTCATTTCTTATATCTAGGTGTTCTGTGTTATTTGACAACACTATCATCCTAATTTGGTAAAACAAATTTAAGATTTAATTAACATTTTGTTAACAACATATTACATTTCATTTGCCGTAGCAGTTCAGTTTTTTTACAGGTGAGTTGATTTCACCTGCTTATAAGAGAAAAAAAAACGTTTTTAATATACTTAACCTAACTTAACCTAAACATATAACGCATTAATCGTGGCAATAGAAGATTGTAACGATTTTTGCCTGAAATTATTTATTATTTTGTTTGACATTTGTTCCAATGTTTCAACATTGGATATTCTATGTAACTCATTGGTACTATACCAGGGAGGAAGCCTCAGAATCATTTTCAAAATTTTATTTTGAATTCTCTGCAGAGCTTTCTTCCTGGTATTACAACAGCTAGTCCATATTGGTACAGCATACAACATGGCTGGCCTGAAAATTTGTTTGAATATCAAAAGCTTGTTCTTAAGACAAAGTTTTGATTTTCTATTAATAAGGGGATAGAGACATTTTACATATTTGTTACATTTGGCTTGAATGCCCTCAATGTGATTTTTGAAAGTTAAATTCTTATCTAGCATGAGCCCTAGATACTTAACTTCATCTGACCAATTTATTGGAACCCCTCTCATCGTGACAACATGTCTACTTGAAGGTTTCAAATAAAGAGCTTTTGGTTTATGTGGGAATATTATTAGTTGAGTTTTGGAAGCATTAGGAGAAATCTTCCATTTTTGCAAGTATGAAGAAAAAATATCCAAACTTTTTTGCAATCGACTACAGATGACACGCAGGCTTCGTCCTTTGGCGGAGAGGCCTGTGTCATCCGCAAACAAAGATTTTTGACATCCCTGAGGTAGCTCAGGTAAGTCAGATGTGAAAATATTGTATAATATTGGTCCCAAAATGCTGCCTTGAGGAACACCAGCTCTTACAGGAAGTCTTTCAGATCTGGAGTTCTGATAATTAACCTGAAGTGTACGATTTGACAGATAACTTTGAATTATTCTAACAATGTATGTTGGAAAATTAAAGTTTTTTAATTTTACAATCAAACCTTCATGCCAAACACTGTCGAATGCTTTTTCTATGTCTAGAAGAGCAAGACCAGTAGAATAGCCTTCAGATTTGTTGGAACGGATCAAATTTGTTACACGTAAAAGTTGATGAGTGGTCGAATGTCCTTGGCGGAATCCGAACTGTTCATTGGCAAAAATTGAATTTTCGTTGATGTGGGCCATCATTCTGTTCAAAATAACCTTTTCAAAAAGTTTACTGATGGAGGAAAGCAAACTGATTGGACGATAGCTAGAAGCTTCTGCAGGATTTTTGTCTGGTTTTAAAATTGGAACAACCTTAGCATTTTTCCATTTGTCAGGAAAATATGCTAATTGAAAACATTTGTTAAATATATCAACTAAAAATGATAAGCTACTTTCTGGAAGTTTCTTGATGAGGATGTAGAAAATTCCATCATCGCCAGGAGCTTTCATGTTTTTGAATTTTTTAATAATAGTTCTCACTTCTTCCAAATCAGTCTCCCAGGCATTTTCGAAAACGTTCTCTTGATTGAGAATATTTTCGAACTCCTGAGTAACTTCATTTTCAATTGGACTAGTAAGTCCTAAATTAAAATTGTGCGCACTTTCAAACTGCATAGCAAGTTTTTGAGCTTTTTCGCAATTAGTTAGTAATAATTTGTTTTCCTCTTTCAATGCCGGTATTGGCTTCTGAGGTTTTTTCAAGATTTTCGATAATTTCCAAAAGGGCTTAGAGCCAGGGTCCAATTGAGAAATTTTATTTTCAAAATTTTTGTTTCTTAATTGAGCAAAACGTTTCTTGATTTCTTTCTGCAAATCCTGCCATATAATTTTCATAGCAGGATCGCGAGTGCGTTGAAATTGTCTTCTCCTCACGTTTTTAAGACGGATCAAGAGTTTAAGATCATCGTCTATAATCACGGATTCAAATTTTACTTCACATTTTGGAATTGCAATGCTCCGGGCTTCAACAATGGAATTTGTTAAAGTTTCAAGAGCATTGTCAATATCAAGTATATTTTCTAAAGAAATGTTAACATCAAGATTGGAGTCAACATACGTTTTATATATATTCCAGTCGGCTCGTAAATAATTGAAAGTGGAGCTGATAGGATTGAGAATCGCTTCTTGGGATATTTGAAATGTAACAGGGACATGATCAGAATCAAAATCAGCATGAGTAATCAGTTGGCTACAAAGATGACTAGAGTCGGTTAAGACCAAATCAATCGTAGATGGATTTCTAGAAGAGGAAAAACATGTGGGGCTATCAGGGTATTGAATTGAGAAATATCCTGAAGAGCACTCATCAAATAAAATTCTGCCGTTGGAATTACTTTGAGAATTATTCCATGACCGATGTTTGGCATTAAAGTCACCAATGACAAAAAATTTTGACTTATTGCGAGTCAATTTACGCAAGTCAGTTTGGAGCAAATTAACTTGCTGCCCAGAGCATTGAAAAGGCAAATAGGCAGCTATGAAAGTATATTTACCAAACTGTGTTTCAACAGAAACACCTAAAGTTTCAAAAACTTTAGTTTCAAATGATGAAAACAGTTGATGTTTTATACGCCTATGAATGATGATTGCAACTCCCCCACATGCCCCATCAAGTCGATCATTACGATAAACAAAAAAGTTAGGATCTCTTTTAAGTTTAGATCCAGGTTTTAAATACGTTTCGGTAATAACTGCTATATGCACGTTATTAACCGTAAGAAAATTAAACAGCTCGTCCTCTTTACCATTCAGAGAACGAGCATTCCAATTTAAAATATTTAAATTATTATTTGGATCCATTAGAAAAACGTAATCCAATAACAATTTGATTTGTAAATTTTACACCTACTTGGACTGCTTCAGTCATAGTGGTTGCTTTGAACATTGCATCAATCATTAGATACAATTGTTCAGTTAGAAAATTAAAATCAGAGGCAGACATGTCATGTGATTTCCCATTGGAATTTCCGGTAGACGAAGAAGCGGAGTTACCTGTGGCGGTAGGGTTTTTTCCATTTGATTTGAAACAAGTAGAATGGGTACCCATGGATCGAACAGGGGAGGAGTTCGAATTTCCTGCTACGATATCGGCAAAGGATTTACCGTGGGTAGATACATTCGAAATAGAAAGATTCGAACGGCTACCCGACGGATTAAAATTAGTTTGTGAATGAGCATGATTATGATCTTCCTGATGGGTATGATTCATGATCAAGCGATCGTTAACTGAAAAATGAGCATTGTTCGATACTCTACCAGGCAAATTCCGGAAACGACCGTTATCGTAACGGATATTATCTTTCATCTGCCTGGCACGAGCCTCAATGACCTTTTTGCGTGAAGGACAATTCCAAAAATTGGACTTATGGTTAGCCCCGCAATTACAACATATGAATTTGGTGGTATCTTCCTTCACTGGACAGACGTCTTTGGCGTGAGAAGAACCTCCGCAAATCATGCATTTAGCATCCATGCGACAATTTTTTGTACCATGACCCCACTTTTGGCACCGACGGCACTGAGTGGGGTTCTGGTAATTTCCTCCAGGTTTCTGGAAATGTTCCCATGTCACACGGACATCGAACATAAGTTTTGCTTTTTCTAAAGCTTTAATATTATTTAGTTCTTTTTTGTTAAAGTGAACTAAATAAAATTCTTGAGAAAGCCCTTTCCGAACAATGCCAGATTGGGTTCTCTTTTTCATAATGATTACTTGGACTGGGGAAAATCCAAGTAAATCATTTATTCCATTTTTGATCTCTTCAGGTGATTTATAGTCACTTGAGAGACCTTTCAAGACAACTTTGAACAAACGTTCAGTTTTGTCGTCATAAGTAAAAAATTTGTGCTTCTTCTCTTCAAGATGTTTGAGAAGAAGCTCACGATCTTTAAGAGTTTCCGGCAAAACGCGACAGTCTCCTTTCTTTGCGATTTGGAAGGAAACCTTGATTCCCCTAATGGAGTTCAAGATCTCCTGCCTAAATCCCGCAAATTCGGAACAACTGACCACGATAGGCGGCACTCTTTGCTTCCTCGCTTGAATCAAAGAGCCTGGGCTAGAGGCTGCTTCGATTTGGTGTTCGGAAAATTTGTCTAGAGCATCGAACTGATTGCTCATTTGGATACAATTATTCATTTCACCCTTGGAAGAAAGTTCGCATTCCGGGGAAGCGTCCTTTCTTCCATTCTTGCCACGTGTAGTGACAGTTTTAAAACCCACTTTTTTGGAAGGAAGTAGTGAATTCAGAGATTCGCCCTTCCTTTTGTTTGTTGTTGATACCATATTTAATTAATAAACGAAAGAAGACGTGACCTTCGAGAGGTTTTTTCCCAAGACGGTGTCCAAGAAGGATTACCACCGCTAGCTTTCGCCAACGGGTCCAACGAAAAATCGAAGGCACGGGTCCAAACAAGGATCGTAAAGGGATCAATAGTAGAAAAATAGTACTGAAAAGTACTGTTTTAGTAGCACTGAAAAGTACCGTTTTTAATTTTAGCACTGAAAAGTACTGTTTTTGTAGCACTGAAAAGTACTGTTTTATTGCTTTAGGTAGTTTTTAAGAAAACTTCCAAGAGCAGAGAGAATTCGTGTACGCACAGCACGAAGGTACGATGCGCACTGATGATGACGATGATTACGATGAAGGAGCGTTGATCTTCAAGCTTAAAAAACATTTCGAACACTCAAAGTTTGGAAGTAAGCTTAACACCAGCGAATTGTTTAGTACTGACTTTTCCGACAGTATTGCTTACATCTTCAAAAACTGGTAATATTTCTGTTCTAAAATATCCTAACGAAAAGCAAAATAATTTGAAAAAATGATTAGACATGGCATGCTTATGAAGTCAACGAAACATTCAGCATTCTTGGTAGGAAACGTTATGTTGACCGACCTAATCAAATTCGCCAAGTAATCAATTTGACCCCGGATTACGGTACTCAAGCCTCTGGTTAACAACATTATGTTCTCAATAGCTTAATAACTTGCCATCGGCATCTGAATAATTCTGATTTTCTAGTGATAACTCTCGATAAATATCAAGAAGAAACCCTAAGACAATCCTAGCAGCAATTGTTTAGAATTCATGGCAAGATTCTTTATAAGGATTTCTCAGGGAATCCTACCAAACATTTCTTTGGGGATTCTCGTAACATTGCTATGCTTGTTCTGCGCATCGGGTTAGGTGGGACCAGTCGAATGGGCTGACAATTTTCGACTCGCTTCCATTTGATTAACATTAGTCATCTTACGTCACTCGAGTTGAAAGCGACTCGTCTCTACTCGCCCAACTAGCAGAATAAGCCTATACGCTATGTATCATTAGAGTGGTTCAAAAAATCATTTTTGCTCCACACCGCTCATTCGATTCTAGATCAAATTCTGACACGGTGTCTCTGGTCAACATTAAAATAAAAAAACAGTATCGCTCAAACGTTTTCAAATCGGACGCAAAACTTTGGCTATAATAATTGTGCTGTTCTGCAGGCATCACTGGATATATGCAGTAAAACCAGTAGCCATGATTTGTGCCAACTATCGTTCGCGACAGATGCAGCAATGTTGCCTGTTCAGAAGTTAAATGAGCATTGTTGGAGAATTTGTGACTGGATATAAAACAATAACTAATTACTGGGACGTCCGATTTGAAAACGGTCTTCGGCAAATTTTTAGCTGATGAATGTATCTCACAGTACCAACGTGGCTCTAATCCCCAAGAGTACATGGGAAAGCACTATGACCGGTTGAATGAATTGCTAGCTTTTCCCATAGTAGTTCCCATACAAACTTTAATTAACAGAATTTGATCTAGAATTGAATGAGCAGTGTGGAGCAAAAATGATTTTTTGAACCACTCTAATGTATCATTTCTATGATTTTCTCCAGG
Organism: Aedes aegypti; assembly: GCF_002204515.2. Lineage (NCBI taxonomy): Eukaryota > Metazoa > Arthropoda > Insecta > Diptera > Culicidae > Aedes > Aedes aegypti. The sequence continues at coordinate 16,315,241 of NC_035108.1, forward strand.
AAATTCAGCAAAAGTCGAATAAGGTATTCGCGCTCAAAGTTTGCTCTATGAATTGTTCTGAAGATTTCTTCTAAAATTCATTAAGTAAATCTTTCACAGATTTCCCTAGGAATTCTTGAGATTTTCATTCACCAGGCATCCATTTAGAGAATCTTCCAGAATTTTTTGGAGAAATGTAGCAGTGATTTTTTTTACTGAGATTTGTCCATAAATACATCCAGTGAATTGTACATGAATGCATCTTTGACGGTTTTCCTTATGATTTCCTGCAACATTTTCGTCATAGATTTTTGGAAAATTTCAGGGTATATGTTCAGAGATTTCTCAATGGCTTCCTTTAATTCAAAAGTATATAGTAATTCTTCAAGTAATATCTGATATAATTAGGCCAATTAAATTTAAAGCCCCATAAAAACTCTTATATAGGGGGAGATCCTCCAGTACCGGACAGCACCCAAAACTGGACACAGTCGAAAAATTGAAAAGTCATGGTTCAATAAAGATGGTGTGTTAGAAAAAAAGGGAAGCTATTATAAAGAGTAATGTTTGCGTAGAACAACGCATCCTTGAAATATGCACGCTTTTTTGAAAAAAAACAGGAATGTTTGAAAACCGATAAAAAGTTGATGCATTGCCTTAAATTTGAACTTAATTAATAAATATTTTAAATATAAAAAAATAATTTGGATCTCGAAAGCATAATAGCATATTGCGCCAATTTTTCACAAAAATCTCAAAAAACTCTTCTAGTTTTAGAATCCGTGACGATATCAATCATTGGTGATCTAATTTTGAACATATTTATATGTTCCTTGGGGGACCGACATTCTCCATATAATATGTCCTTGGCGGCCATTTTGTTTTTGGTCAATTTATCAAAAAAAATAAATAAAATGTGTCCTATACAACGCCAGGTAATAAGGAGCTACTCTGAAAAAATCATACAAATCGGTTCGGTACTCTTGGAGAAATTTGAAAATTACGATATGAGGTTTTTTAGAGCATTCAAGATCTTTATTTGTCCAGCGTGGCACCAGAAACATAAAAGCTCATTACTCAAAGACAACCGCACCAAATTTCTTCATTTTTTCACAACATACTAGCATTAATGTATCATTCCGGAAAGTGAACATTCGAATACGATAAAAAGTCTGTAGCCTGAGTAACGTGGGTTATGGTTAACGCGTCAGTCTCCCAAGGAATTTTGGAATATCTCCGGATCAACATGACCAATCATCAATTTCGACACAGATTCTGAAACTTTAAGAGTTATACCAGTGTCTTGAAATACATTAATTTTACAATATTTTTTACAATACAATAAAATTAAGAAGAATGAACATTTAGAGCAACATCATAAAACGTGTTATTTTATGTCATACACTACCCACCATAAGTATGGAATCGCGTATTGCAACACTCATACTGTATATTGCAGCACCTTGAAAAGTTTAGCATCACCTAAAATAAATATTATCGCGTGATTCTGACGTGCTAGATCAATGTATTTTTGAGGTCATCTTAAAAAATAAGTCTTTGCGCCCCTGTGATTTTTTTTTATTTTCGTTCAAAAAACTTTTATCACTGGATTTTTTGTGATGCTAAACTTAAAAGTGCTGCAATACTCAGTATTGCAACGATTCCATATTTATGGTGGGTAGTGTATATGAAAAAGGTTTTTGATGGACACCTTTCAAACTAAGTAAAACTCTTGTGAATGTTGCAAATGCATTAAATTGACTATTAAAAACTATTGCTGCAGTGAAAACATTCGAATTTACTGAAATCGAACCATTTTCAGATTGTGTCCGGTATTGGGAGCCACCTGGGAGGGAGGCACAGATAATACAGGGGATAGGCAAAATTTTGCCCAAATTCAAATGCTTATAACTTTATGAAAAATGGATGAAATTGGATGCATCTGGAAGCAGTCGACGGCAAATTTGGTCCAGTTTTAGGAACTTCCTTGGCCATGCATATTGGCCACTGGACACCGGAGATGTTCCGGATTTTCTGAGGTCATGTCCAAATGTCATTTTTTCTGTCGCTTGTATTTTTGTGTGGTGTAAAGTTAGATAGATGTTTGCAATTTTCCTAGAAACTAGAACTAATAGGAAGTTGAATGCCACCGGACGCATTAAGATTGGTTGGAAATCTTCAGAAATATGACCATTTCCGTAAAACTGGTTCCGGAAAGCATGGTCAGTCATGTTTGTATTTCCAATCATGTAAATATTATCCGGAGCTATATCCAAGTGGACATCAACCTTAAAAATGATGTTTCCTGCAGCGTATTCAGAACCATTAGATGCACAGACCACTCTATAGAAGGTTCCAGGTACACTGAGGGAAGTGGTCAATTAGGAACATATCCGGAACCATATCAATATGGGCATCAAACTTCATTATTTTCAAAGGTTATACTTTCCGAAGCATTTCCAGCATCACCGGCTGCCATAACCACTTTATAGTAGGTTCCAGGTGCCCCGGGGGATGTGGCCAATTCGGAACATGTCCGTTCATCTGTTTAGAATCACATTCTACCATAAACAGTAAGATCCATGTGACTTGGAAAATGGCGAGCATTTTCAGAACCATAAGATATAATAATCACTCTATAGTATATTCCAGGGGCTCCTAGAGATGTGGCCAACTCGAAACATGACCTCATCCCCCAGGGCCCATGGAACCTACTATACAGTGGTCATATAAATAAGTTGCGCTGTAAATACTTCTACTAGCATCACCTTCAAAAATCTTGATGTTTTTACCCATATTAATGTGTTTTCGGGCATGTTTTGAATTGGCCACATCCCCGGGGCACCTGGAATCTACTATAAAGTGGTCATGGCAGCCGGTGGTGCTGGAAATGCTTCGGAAAGCATAACCTTTGAAAATCATGAAGTTTGAAAATCATGATATTGATATGGTTCCAGATATGATCCTAATTGACCACTTCCCCCAGGGCACCTGGAACCTTCTATAGAGTGGTCTGTGCATCTAATGGTTCTGAATACGCTGCAGGAAACATCATTTTTAAGGTTGATGTCCACTTGGATATAGCTCCGGATAATATTTACATGATTGGAAATACAAACATGACTGACCATGCTTTCCGGAACCAGTTTTACGGAAATGGTCATATTTCTGAAAATTTCCAACCAATCTTAATGCGTCCGGTGGCATTCAACTTCCTATTAGTTCTAGTTTCTAAGAAAATTGCAAACATCTATCTAACATTACACCGCACAAAAATACAAGCGACAGAAAAAATGACATTTGGACATGACCTCAGAAAATCCGGAACATCTCCGGTGTCCAGTGGCCAATATGCATGGCCAAGGAAGTTCCTAAAACTGGACCAAATTTGCCGTCGACTGCTTCCAGATGCATCCAATTTCATTCATTTTTCATAAAGTTATGAGCATTTGAATTTGGGCAAAATTTTGCCTATCCCAATCATTTTGCCTATCCCCTGTACACACGAAATTTGATGCAAAGTTTTTCCAAACTGCTAGATAACTCCGGTTTGCATACGACAATCAAGGCAGGCTTGGTGAACATCGCTAGTTTTCATTTGTTGTGTACCTTCGATCTTTCTGGACAAACATTGAAGAAGGACCATAGTTATCTATGCGTTATATTTCCATTTTTATTGAAAACAGTAAAGAGATGCGTATTCCTATACATTAAATTAAATTAGACTAGAGGGTGCTCACGTGACGATACTTTTGAATGTGCATGAATTGATTCTCATTCGATTTTTGTTAGCTTTGATAAAATGCAAACATATGCTTTGATTAATTACGCGCATTTTTCATGTTTGTCCATTGTTTAAGATCCGGGCTCACTGTGACAGTTCGTGACAGCAAAATCTCGGCTCACTTTGACGTAGAGAAATTTTGTATCGGTTTCTCCCTCCCAGGGAGCCACCTTTTATGATTGGCCAATTTGGTACTAGATTTTTTTTTTTAAATAAAATAGTTTTACTAGAAATTCCTTCGAGATAATATACAGTAGTCTCTACAGCGATTTCTCCAGGAATTCCACTAGGGATATCAGCAGAGATTCCTCCAGTGATTCCTCTGGGAAGAACTTTTGACCACTATGATTTTTGGGACCAGCCGATTCATGCAGGCATTCCTCCATGGATTATAAATAGATTCCTCGAGTAAAATTTTTAAGGGATTCCTTCAGGAATTTCTACAAGGATTATTCCAGAAATTTTTCCAGATATTCCACCAGGAATAGCGATTTATGATCATATACTTTCAGAGGTCCTCCAGAGATTCCTTCAAGGATTCATCCAGGAAGAACTCTAAAGGGATCCTTGCAGAGATGTCACCAGGAGTTACACTAGAACAACCTCTTCAAGGATTACTCCAAATATTTCATCAGAAATTACTGCATGGATTCCTCCAAGGAAACATGTAGGGATATCCCCATATCCATAGATTCCTCCAGGAATCGCTCCAGGGGTTCCATCAGGAAATTCTCCAGGGATTCTACAAAAAATTACTTAAGGAATGTTTCGAGGGATTCTTCCAGGAATTCCTTGAGGAATATCATCTGGTAAATCGCCACGTGAATCAATCCAAGGAATTTTCCTGATTCCCTCAGAAATTTCTTCAGAGATTCGTTCTAGCTATCTAAAACATCCTCCGGGAATTCTTCTAGAGATTCCTCCAAAGATTACTCATGGAATCATCCTACAAGAATTTTATCAGAGAATACTCCAAGGATTCGTTAGGAAAATCTCGAACTAGATACTTCTAGGAAAATCCCTTCATGGATTCCTCCAAATATTTCTCCAGAAATTACTCAATGGATTCCTCTGAGCATTATCCATTTATTTCTCCAAAAATATCTCTGCATGGATTTATTCCACCTAATCTTCACAGTGATTCTTCTAGTAATCCCTACAACGATTCCTTCTTAGATGCTTCCAGGGATTCTTGCAGTTATTTACCCAGGTAATCCTTCAGAGATTCCATACGGGAATTTCTCCAGAGACTCATCCAGAGATTCTTCCAGGAAAATCTCTACAGCGATTTCACCCAGAAATTTAACCAGCAATTTCTTCAGGAATTTCTCCAAGAATTACTCCTGAAAAATCTATACATGGGTTCCTTTAAAAATTGTTCCAGAGATTCCTTCAGGAATTCCTCCAGAGATTTCCTCGGGTATTCATCTAGAGACTCCTTCAAAATTTGTTTCTAAGAATTATTTCTAAGGATTTTTACGGAGATTAAGCAAGAATTCCTCAACAGATTCTCCCAGAGATTCTTCTAGAGATTATTATAAGAATTCTTACAAGTAATACTACAGAAATTTCTCCATATTTTTTTTTCTAGAGGGCATCATCCAGGTCTTCATGAAACTTCCTAGAGATTCCTCCACGGATGGCTCAACGAATTCTCCAGCGATTCCTCAAGGAGTTTTTCCGGGGGCTTTAAAAATTCTATAGTAAAAAAGGAGATTATAGAGTAATTTTTGGGAAAATTATTGGGGGAATGCCTGGAGGCACTCTTACGTTAATTACTGACTAAATCTTTGGAGGAATTCATAAAGGAATCTCTACAAGAATTTTGTACAGGAATTTTCGGAGGGTAATAACGAATCACTGAAAAAAATCTCGAGGAGTTCCTGGAGAATTACTTGGAAAAGTTTTTTGAGTGATTAAGGTGAAGATAAATCGAAGCCAAACCTCAAATTTTCAAAATCACGGATCTGGAGAACCAAACATCCGTTTAAGCTGAAAACTTAATCGATTGGTCACTCGCTGGTGGTGACCAATCGATTAAGTTTTCAGGATAAACGAATGTTTGGTTCTCCAGATCCGTGCTCTTGAAAATTTGAGGTTTGGCTTCGATTCATCTTCACCTTAATGTAGCAATTTTCTTGGAGACACCCTTGGAGAATCCTTGAAGGAAAATCAAAGTAATTTCTTGTAGAATTGCTGGAGGAATTTTTGTCAGGATCTCAGAAGAAATTCCTGGTAGAATCTCTGAACAAATCTCTGGAATAATTCCTGAAGGAATCTTGAGAGGTCTACCAAGGGAAATTCATGCAAGTTGCTTAGATGAAATTCTAGAGAAACAACAATAATTCTTTAAGTTGCCTGGAGGAGTTTCTGGATAAACCCAAGAATTTGTTGTAGAAATTTTCCTGGTGTAATCTTTGGATGAATCTCTGAAAACATTGCTTGAGGAAGCCCTAAACAAATTTCAAAAGAAAACGTTTGAAGAATCCTTGAAGAAATCTATGAATGAATCCCTGGAATAATTGCTTGAGAAGTTCGCGGAGAAATTCCAGTCGAAAAAAAAAATCGTGTTCGATAATCTTCGATTTGGATTAAATTTTGCACATGTTTTTGGTATGGTAGAATAAGTGTTTTTCATAAAAAAAATTGATCATTTTGGCACAAGAATAACTTTTGAAAATGGCCTATAAATCTTTAAATGCAAATTACTTTAAATTAACACCAAAGCTGTTGATTTTAGAGAAAAATGTTCTATTAAGAAGTTGTAGTGAGCCGTTTGGATACAAGAAAAAAATATACGCCGAAACAATATTTTATATTTTTCATGAAAAATTCTAAAATATTACTTAAATTTTAAATTATACAAAACCCTTATTTTTAATTAGATGAAAACACTTTTTAACCATTTTTTATATTTTTTAAATTTTTACCATAGGATCTGGATAGTAAACAGATATTTGTGACAAAGTTTCATGATTGGGAAATTTTTATTAAAAAGTTTTTCCAAAAACAACTTTTGGTCGATTTTCAAAGTTTTTTTTTTGTCAAAATAAATACGTTCTGATGATTCAATAAAAATCTTGAAATTATTGTGAACCATAATGATTATCTTGATCCCTTAGAAGTAACCATTTTAAAATTATCTTAAATGTCATGCAAAAATATTGGGGTCTTCCTTAGCCGAGTGGTTAGAGCCCGCGGCTACAAAGCAAAGCCATGCTGAAGGTGTCTGGGTTCAATTCCCGGTCGGTCCAGGATCTTTTCGTAATGGAAATTTCCTTGACTTCCCTGGGCATAGAGTATCATCGTACCTGCCACACGATATACGAATGCGAAAATGGCAACTTTGGCATAGAAAGCTCTCAGTTAATAACTGGGGAAGTGCTCATAAGAACACTAACTTGAGACGCAGGCTCTGTCCCAGTGGGGACGTTAATGCCAAGAAGAAGAAGAAGAAGTCATGCAAAAAATATAAATAAATAATAAGATAGGTCATTTTCATTAGTTATTCGCGATTCTCCATCAAGAAAAATAAGTAAGTGACGAAAAATATGGCCTAGACTCCCGAAAACGTATTGTTTTTGACGGAGAAGTGCGAATTAATGAAAATGGCCTATTTTATTGTTTGAATAATAAATTTTGCATTGAAATTTTTCTATGGCAACATGTGCAAAATCTACTGCAAATCAAAGATGGTCGAGTTCTGTGACTGAGCAATTTGACATGGAATCCTATGGAAGAATAACAGAAACTCTTAGCACATCTTGTAGAGATTTTCCTGCCGAAGACCCTGGAATAATCATTGTAGGAGGAACACCTGACAGAATTGCTGAAGATATTTCAGGAGCCCTGTCAGTCCCGGTCAAAAAAAAAGCTAGTAACGATCAAAAGTTCTCCCTGAAGGATTTCTCGGAGGAATCTCTGGCGAAATGCCTGGAGAAATCGCTGTGGGGATTGAGGTAGAGATTTTATTGGAGGAATTTCTGGGACAATCCTTGGAAGAAACTTCGAAGGAATTCCTGAATAAATGGTTGTTAGAAACATAGAAGATATTTCGGGAGTAGGAGGAATCTGCAGGATTTCCTGACGAAATTCCTGGAGATATATTTGAACAGGTCTCAAAATTTTGTTTGCGGCCGAAGTTCTTATTCGTCAGTGAAGTGATAAAACGTCATTTTACTTAGAAATTCAATACATGAATGATGACTTGTCCAATGATGCCGATTTGTTAACTATCAACGGTTATGGGTATTCGGATATAGTTATGTAATGTTTGTGAGGCCAAGATAACCATAGCGGTAAATACGCAGTTTTTCAGCAAGACACAATAAGAATGTTATGTTTGGTATTTGGCAGGGTGTCTACCGTTTTGATTCAAATTACGGACACTTAAGGCCTCAGTGAAGTGTAACTCATCAGAAAGCATATTAAATGAATCATTATTTATGATTCCGCCACGTTAATGAGCCTTCAAAACAATTAACTTGAATGGTGGATGAAGATTTTGATTTCGCAACACGAATAAATAAATAGAAATGTGTTGACTTTCCATCATTCTTTTTTTTTGTTTTCTATCTTTATTAACGAGATTTTTAGCCCTGGGCTAGTTCATCTCGGGACCAACGGCTTTACTTCCCTTCCGAAGGAAGTCGTCACTAAAATTTTTAGTGACTATCTCGGGGATGGGATTCGATCCCAGGTCCTCGGCGTAAGAGGCGCGTGTTCTAACCACTACACCAGGTCCGTCCCCTTTTCCATCATTCTTATTTCGGACGCTTTCATAATTTTGCCTCGTATTCCGGACATTTGGATTTGAATTCCGGACAGCCCATGAAAATCATAGATAGAAAAGTCAAATCATTAATTGAGATTGGCAAACCACTAAAAAGTCGTACACAGCTAAAAATATGTTGTATTTTCATGCACATATTTGGAGCATCAAAATAAACTCAAATGTCAACGACAAATCGCTTATTTATCAATCGAAAGCACTTTAAGTTTACACGATCATGTAACATTCAAGCATTTTTAGTTGAAAATTAAACGTGATGCTGTAACAATAGATGAATTTAATTTACTTTTACTATTTTCTTCTATTAATGCTACATTGTAATTTAAATATGTTTATCTGTGTATAAGGCAGCTGAGCATAATAAATTTTCATAGATATCTACGAAAAATGTTGACTAAAACGAGCCTCGAAAGTGAGAACTGAGCGGCAAAAATTGAAACATTTCTTGTGAAATATTTTTCATACAAAGTACTGTGTCCGGAATTTGAAGCTGTCCGTAATATGAATCAAAACGGTGTTTAGATCTGGATGAATAATCATTAATGAATTTTTGAGATTGTTACAAAGTCATAGGTCATTTTTGATGACCCTTAATGTATAATGTGTCACTTTTTTTGTAGCGCCACAACTAGAGGTCGCTGAAAGCTTGTTTTAGTCCGAAAATATTCGTTTTCAGAAATAGGAAAAGTCAGAAAATTTCAGATTTCTATCTGTTCTCTCTACAAATTTACAGCTCCTACGAGTGCTGGTTGGCCAAAAATGAGAAAATTCTAACGTGTCTTTTCAGCACATATTCAAATTTGAATAATTTTTTTGTCAATCAAAAATAACATTCAGAGGTCCACGATTTCCAAGTACACCATGCACAACCCCTCAAAATGGCAACATTGACCACTCGTGCCGCAAAGTGGATGGAAAAGCTTTCCACCGGCGGCCGCGAAAAGGATGAAACTGAGTGCCACTCGTTTGCCGAGTCCTTGCGAGTGCACGAACCTCATTATGCATCGACGTCGAAAACATTCCGCCCGAACACCGCTCGGTTGAGTTGAGCTTCAGCAGTAAACGTGAGTGGATGCTGAAGGTTTTCCGCGTCGCGTTTTCCCATTTTGTAACCAAAGTAGCTCCTGTTTTTTTTTGGGGAATCCCACAGGAAGACTTCCTATTACCTAACGAGCGGTAGAAGTTTATGAATGAAAACCGAAAATCGATAATTGCTGCAGGTTCTATTCCGGGGGAAGAGTGTGCATTTTTGTGGTTCCAGTGAAATCGTCAATTAGAATCCGGAGGAATCTAGTTCAGGGAAAAGTATGAAGAACATCGAAACGCCATAAGCAACATTGAGCCATTAAATGTGAAATTCTCTCAAGTGTGGGTGGGTGGTTATGAAGCGATATTAGAGTTTGCCTATGCATGTGACATAGTGAGAGAAGACTGCTTAGAGAAACCATTTAAAAAGTGACTGTGCTTGCAAGAGTTTCGACCTGATTTGCTATCACGTTCATGGCGGTCGTCGCTGAGGATTATTATAAGAGTATAGAGTTATGCTAGGAATCGATTCTGATTATTTCAGCCCTTGTTGCTGTGACTGTCACCTGCACTCCTGATGGGTTTCTATTATACTGTACAGGACAACATATTATCCTTTCTTCCATTCACATGTTCATTCATCTCTCGATTCTCGGTATCGTGCTGGAAACGGTTTTATTATAAAGCACATCATATTCTGCCTGTAGTCTAATGATTACGGTGGTGGGTCTGCATCATGCATTTTCTATTATTAGTCATTCATGAATGAGGACACATACCTAGATATGAAGATAGTTTTGTTCAGCTGTGCAAAAAAAAATATCTTTCAAGCTGTGGGGAGGATAAATAACAATGAGTCCATACATCGTCATTAGCATTCTGGTGTTTCTCCGACATTAATAACAAATGAAACTGTGCTGGAGTTTCAGATTCACTAGTTGAACGTTCTCCACAAGTGGGGTATTATGAAGGGTGGTTCAAGTTTAGTTGAGATGTTTTACAGACACACAGAGAAATATAGTAGCCATATTTTATTTGTGCTGTTTTAAGGACCAGTTGCAGTAGATTGGGAATGTAAAATAGACTAGTTTTCGAGAGATCTGAAACACTCATTGCTCTTGAAATTCACTGCGTAACAATTTTGTCCTATTCATCAAAATACCGCTATTCGCTTAATTGAAAACTGCTAAATCCTTTGCCGTTTTTGAGAATATCATAGCACGTAAAGTTTTTGAATGGCATGTAAGTCTACCAGCATGTATGGCGATTTATTTACTCAATTTACCACAGAATTCAATTTTACATATTTACATATAATTAAGTATTATAATTACAAAATTTATAATACTTTCGATAAAAAAAGTTTTTATTGCTTTAGAAAATTATTGTACATGTCATATGAAAGATAGAAAGAATGTTGTATAAAGACTTCAAGAATGTTAAAAAAATGAATTAAACCAAATTTATTTGTGTAATTTCGACCAAAATGCTTACATGGAAATTTAAGTTCTATTTTGCATATTTGGTGGATTAGATTATAAAAAAGTTTGACAAACTATAGAGTTAGTGTACTCTTAGTAGACGGACATTTTTGGCTATGAAGGTCAGGAGCTATTTATCTACGTATCATTGATTGAAATTCAAGCTCCCATGCACTATAGCATTGAAATAAACATTGTTTTATTAAACTAAATAAAGGAAGAATTAAAAAAAAACCTGTTTTGTTTTGGAGAGCGAATCAGATATAATAATCTTAAATTTACATTTTCAGTTGTAAATGCAAAACTATTTTTTGCCATAACTTTATTTCTGTTTTTTTTTTTGCCAAAGTCTGTGAACGACTTTTAGAACTTCAGAAAACGCAAATTTCCATGCAAAAAGTTTGTTAATAACTGTTTTAGTTTAAAGTTTTTGAAGTTTTTCTGATAAAAATTCTTTGTTTTTCAAAGCATTTTGTTGGAGTTACAAAAATAAAACATCTGTTATTTTTTTATATAATATACAATTTTATTTCCGTCAAAATATATGTATTATATTTGCCCAATCAGAGGTATTCACAATCAAAGTAAACGTGTTTTTGCAAGAAAAACAGTAGTAGGGAAAAAGATAACAAGTTCCTTCGCTCACCAAATTACGCATTTTTCAAAGCTTTCAAGACATTAGAATTGAAAACACTGGACCCAGAAAACCAGTTTTCTTTGGACCATTCTATGTCACCATAGGAAAACAGCTCTAAGAGCTACAAAGTGGCTTCAAATTGGATAGACTACAACTTTGCTGAAGAATGTATTCTTTAATTTCTACAAATACGGAAGTTAGTTATAGCATTTCTATGAAAATGTGGACCATCGTAATTTTCAATAACACCAAACACAGGACTTAAGTAATACGAACAATTTTGTAGAAGACTGTTTTCGTCTAATGTTTCATTCTACTAAAGCTCAGAATGCACATTTCCGCGTAAAACTGCTTCCTGGACGGTAACGAAGGAGTAACTTCCCAAGATAAAAAGTACATTATAACATAACATCGTTTTTTATATACTTTTTTTTATTCTGATGAAGTGACTAAGGAAAGTCAAAGGATTTTTCCAAATTCTATATCAGTGGTTCCCAACCTATTCAAGGTTGCGCCCCCTTTGGGCAAACATTTCTCGCATACTCTGAAATAACGCCCTAAAAGCCATTGGTAGCCACCTGTGTAGCTCGTTGTTTCTGAGCAGAAGACGGAATAAGCATCCAAACCAACATCACGGGCAGGTAGATAATTATCCTTTCTTCCCCATAGCGTTGTTAAATAGCATGAAAATCCATTCAAATGCTCAGAAACAACGAGCTACACTCATGGTTACCAATGGCTTTTAGGGCGAGATGAGAAGTTATGCGAGATTTCATAATATTACTCTAGAAGAGAGCAATTCTCGCTGAAACCAGGCCGCCATCGGCATCCATCGTTAGAATTCCAATTTTATGTCACTGATCTCTAGTACATGCTAAAACTAAAGGGTGGTCCTTTCGGTTTTCTCAAATTGGTGGACCCCTCGTGCGCCAGCTCGTTAAACAGTTTGCGGAAAAGCGCATTTTTTGATAAATCTTCGATATTTCTTCACTTGATATGTCTCATATTTAGCTTTCATCTGAGACTACTAACATTTTGGCGGCCATTTTTAATTTGGCCGCCATCTTGAATTTTGAAAGAAAACTCTTTTTTACCATTCGCGGTCGCTCGTTTAGAATTCTGAAATCACCATCAGAAACCTGAGAAAAAAACTGAGTAAGATAGGCTACAAAAACTAGGTCAGTAATGGTATTTACCATATCAAATGAACGATTTTCTAAATCATGTTCTACGATTTGGACGAATCTTTGACAAAAGTTCGAAAGGACAGATGGTCGAAAGGACAAAAGGTCGGAAAACATGAAAGAAGGTACAACAGGTCGAAAATCTATTTTTAAAGAAGGAAAAATTTCCCACCAAGCAAAACATTTTCGACCTTTTGTCCTTTAAACGTTTTATCTTTCGATCTTTTGTCCATAAACCGATTTGGACATAATATGGCGAGTGCATTAATTAAAAACATATTTTTGTACAACAAAGAAACAAGCTTTCAATCGTTGGTGTTTTCTTCGAGTCGAGTGAAGAATAAGAGCATTAATTTGAGAGAGAAAAAAACTGGCGGCCATCTTGGATTTTGACGCCATTTTGATTTTGAGTTGCAGAAGAAGTTTTTCACCTTGTTAGCACTCAACATGTTGAGTTTCGAGGCTCTAGGTTAAAGTTAATATTAATTATGCATTTAGAGTAAAGCTAATACAGTAATCTCCCGATTTTGTCAGCCCAATGCTGCATTTAGGGTTGACATAATCGGAAAAAAAGCTAAAATCGGGAAAAAAATTGACTGGTTTCAATTTTTTATTTGAACTTCGTTTATGATTTTTTAATGTTTATAGTGTACATTGTTCAGTTTTTTGAATAATTATTAAAAATTTCATTTGAATATGCAATTTTTTATATTTTTTAAATAAGTACTGGCATCCATTGCCCGTTTCTATATAGGTACTGTATTTATGTTTTCTATAAGTATGTTTAAAAAATGATTCATGTAAATTCTTGAATAGGCTGATATGGGGCAACAGTGATCATCCATGTACATAATGATCGATTTTATTCATAATGTTGTTAATTTCTAGAATCGTGGCCCCTTAAGCCAAATATGAAGGCCAAAGTCTTACAAGTCATATACCTTCTGGATAATTTTAAAATAAAAAAAAGTGAATGAAAGAGAAAAACCTGAGACGAGATTCGCGGAGACGGTCTTCTTTTTCTGTGATTGGGGAGTTTTTTCTTATTCTACTCAGTGTGTACATCAATCTTGCGCAAGCCGTTCAAGCTCTCACATGACTATCGCAGCAAAAAACTTTTGCGTTTGCATCACACCTAAGCATAAACGGCATTTTGAGTGAAATTTCATGCCAGCAAAGGTATAGCAAACATTATAAATAACTAATTTTGTGTATACATTTATCAGCATCTTTGGAAAAACTGCTCCGCTGACTGAGATTTTTAATAATAGTTTATTTTGAATACAATACTTTTCACTTTTCCAACCATTAAAGCGACGGGCTGCATTTGACATTTCATGACAGCGGTATCTGGGCTGCATATGACGTTGATATTTTTCCTCTTCGCGAGTCTCTCTCAGAGAAAAACCATTCATGCATTTTTGAACAATTTCATTGTACTCTCCAAACCAAAGTAACACAAAATCAGGCGTTTCTAGACCAATGCTTGAAAATTCTTTTAACAATTGATTGTGTGCTAATTTTAGCTGCATCTCTCAGATTTCAAAAAATAAAATAAATAAATAAATAAATAAATAAATAAATAAATAAATAAATAAATAAATAAATATATTTTTGTGAAAAACGAGAACAAATAATCCAACGAGTACTTTTTCAGAATATATTAAAATTATCCATATAACCTGTAGGTCCAGAAGGGCTTGATTTTGTGTAAATCGTACTCAATTTTGTGTCGTTTAAGCGTGTCATGTATTCCGACAATTCAAATGTTTTTCGACAAGCTTCTATTGCAAAATCCCAAATGTTGGATTAAGGTGAAACATGTCCGAATCCAAACATGGCTGTCACAATGGCCGCCCCTACTCACGATTTCAAAAGCACTAATCTGCAGAAATGCACAAAGTCGATCTTCTTATTTTAAACTTTATGCTAGTCAACATATCTAAAATAGAAATTGCACTGTCGTTTGATGCTTCTTTCGCTAGATTTGTGCCTACAAAGTTTTGGATCACAATTGAATTTGGATTCTAAGCTATTTCACGTTTAGTGGACTGGGCTGATTAAACGAGTCTACTGACGTCATTTTACTTCCGTTGGATCAAGAAGATTACTATTGATAGGGAAATAATGCTGGAACAGCATAGAAGTTTCTCTGTTTTTTAATTCATAGTTTTTTTTCTCCCTGATTTTGATCATCGTTGAATATAGAAAGAATGTAATACCTCAATTATATATAATAAGTACTCTCAAATTACAACTATATGTTTTTTTTTCAAACCAATCTGAATATTTGTATTCGTATATTACCCATTTTTAAGATAAAACCAATCAAACAGATAAATAGAACGAAAATGAGGTATCGTATTGTCGTCGGATTATGTTATTGTACATCATGAATCTAATATCCACGTAATGGCACCCGTGACAACTGTCACGCTATAAAATAGTTCTCGTTCTTTAGACGATTGTATAGACGTGGCTAAGGTGATAACTAGCTTTATGTTCCCAATCTGGATATACGTGTTTAGTATGATTAAAATAAATATAAATTGTATTACAAAAATCGGGTAAAAAAGAATTCTGAAATCGGGGGTAGAAAAAATCAGGTCAAAAAGGGTGCTAAAATCGAGGTAGATAAAATCGGGGGCTGACAAAATCAGGTCATTACTGTATTAACCCCTCTACCGGCAGCTACATTTATTACTCCTAAAAAAATATTCAAATCGCGATGACTTTTTTGTTTCTCGATGTTTTTGCACCATTTTTTTACGAGCTCTCAAAAAACTCATCTAGTTTTAGAACATGTGTTGATATTGATAATTGGTCATATGAATCCGGAGATATTCCAAAATTTCTTGGGGGATCGACGCGTAGCCATAACCCACGTGAATATCTCAGGCTACAGCATTTTTATCACATTCGTATGTTTGCTCCTCGGAATGATACATTAATGCGAGTATGTTTTGATAAAATGAAGCAATTTGGTGCTGCCGTCTTTGAGTAATGAGCATATATGTTTTTGGTACCACAATGGACAAATGAAGATCTTGAAAACTCTAAAAAACCTCATATCGTAGTTTTCAAATTTCTCCAAGAATACTGAACCGATTTGTATGATTTTTTCAGAGTAGCTCCTTATTACCTGGTATTGTAAAGTTCACATTTTTTTTTTTTTGATAAATTGACCAAAAACGAAATGGCCGCCAAAGACATTTTATATGAAGAATGTCGGTCCCCCAAAGAACATCAGAATACCTTCAAAACTAGATAACCAATGATTAACCTTCATCCAGCCAACATACTTTTCACATGCAAAAACTACACTAAAATGTGCATAACTTTTTTGATTCTCGATGGATTTTGTTGAAATTTTCAGATCTTCCCGAAAAACTCTTCTAGTTTATGGTCCAGGA
Organism: Aedes aegypti; assembly: GCF_002204515.2. Classification (NCBI taxonomy): domain Eukaryota; kingdom Metazoa; phylum Arthropoda; class Insecta; order Diptera; family Culicidae; genus Aedes; species Aedes aegypti. The sequence goes on from NC_035108.1 coordinate 16,331,537, forward strand.
CACTTGGGAATATGGTCCACGTGGTTCCGGAGTTATTCCGGATTGTCTTGGGGTACCAAAATTGGCCACATCGTCCATTCAACGGATATCTCAAAACCCAGATGAGCTAGAAGGTTGATGTCTTCGGCAAAGTTGTTCAGCAAACTAAGGGCTATCCGTCAGTAACAATCTTAATTGGGAATTTATCCGCTAGGTGGCGCTAGTTACAAATTTTCTTCAATCTTTTATATCTCAAGATCCTGATGAGCTAGAAGGTTTGTATCTTTGGCAAAGATGTTCATCAGATTAAGAGCTATCAGGCAATAACAAAATTAAGTTGAGAATTTCTCCACTAGGTGGCGCCAGTTACAACTTTTCTTCAATCATCTATATCTAAAGATCTTGATGAGCTATAAGGTTGGTGTCTTCGGCGAAGTTGTTCAGCAGATCAAAAGCTATCTGGCAGCAATTAATCTAATTGGGAATTTATCCGCTAAGTGGCGTTAATAACAAATTATCTTCGATTTTATGTATCAAAAGTTAACAATCAGATCAATGTTGGGTGGCTCCAGTTTGTCTTCGACATAGTTGTTTACATCGTGGCAAAAATTTTAAATTCTCATAATTTTATGTTCGAGATTTTTCACGTTTGATTTGTAACTTACGCAGCTCAACAGCCACAATACATAAGTTGGATCATCAATTTGTTTTATATGCTTTTTTTCATTAAAAGCCTTATATTTTATTTACGAGATTTTTTGGTGGAGCCTTCCTTCACCGAGTGGTTAGAGTCCGCGGCTATAAAGCAAAGCCATTCTGAAGACATCTGGGTTAGATTCCCGTAGACCCAGGATCTTTTCGTAAGAGAAATTTCTTTGACTTCTCTGGGCATAGAGTATCATCGTACCTGCCATTCGATGTACAAATACTAAAAATGGCAACTTTGGCAATGAAAGCTCTCAGTTAATAACTGTGGAAGTTCTCATTGAACATTAAGCTCAGGTTCTGTCCTAGTGAGGACGTAATGCCAAGAAAAATAACGAGCTATGGGCTAGTTCATCTCGGGATCAACGGCTTTACTTCCCTTCAGAAGGAAGTTGTCACTAAAATTTGTAATGATTATCTCTCAGATGGGTCGTATCCCAAGTCCTAAGCGTATGTTTTAACGACTATACCGAGTCCATTTCCACATCACAGAAAGAAAAATCCATGTAAATTTCAGCGAAAAATTATGCACATAAAGGGAATGCCAGATATGTCGCAAATTTACATGACACATCGTGTAAAATTATATCAACATCGTGTAAATTTATGCGAATTGACGCGTAATCGGTTAGAGTCCATGCAAAATTACACGATGTTTAGCGGAAACTTACATGATGTTGATGTAATTTTACACGATGTGACGTGTAGATTTGCGACATATCTGGCATTCCCTTTATGTGCACGATTTTACGCTGAAATTTACACGGATTTTTCTTTCTGTGAGAGTCCTAATTCCTAGTTTTTCTGCTAGAATTATAACGAACCTTTCTAATGTAAACAATAACATTGGGTTTTGACAGACACTCAATGTGTTTCATGATTGAATATTTTTGACGGCATGAGCGTGAGCAAGTGATTTTGCATTTTTTTGGAGAACCTCATGGTTGAGATTTGAGTGTCGATGTACCAACACTGGATGTTCAATACATCAAGGGCAATCTGAAATGGAAAACTGAACCAATATTCATTCGCTATATGGTGCTAGTAACCTCTCCAATATTCTGAATTTGGTGAGCTGGTAATGCAATTGATTCAAAATTTATTCATTAGATATCACTAGTGATATTTTCATAGAACTTATCTAATTTAACAACATGATAAGCAGGAAGGTTAGTTTTTCGACAAATAATATTGGATGGCTGAAATCTACCTAATAGGGATCAAGTTGGTTTGAGTTTTAGTGGCGCTGCCGTATATTTTTGAGGAAGAATTTTATTCCAAGATCCTCGTACGCTAAAATATCGGTCTTTTAGGATTTTTTTCAAGCAACAAAAATCTTCCTTAAAACAATCCAACGGAAATGTTATAGACAACGGTTTAAATGCTCAACTTGATGCTCACCGCTAAGGTTTAAAGTTAGAGCAGTCTGGGTACAAGTAAATGCTTAAGTAATAACAAATAATGTCACTGATAATAAAACTTTTTGATTTTTTTTTGAGTTTTGAGTTATTAAAAACTCTGTGAGTTGATGTTCTTTAACACGATATCGAAAACATTAATTTACTGGGTTTGTGTGAAAAGTTATTTCCATGAATAATCAAAATTGAAGGGGATTCCTGTACCGAAAAAATCGATACTCAACGCGTAATGCTTATATATATATATGCACATAAATCAAAAAGCTATATGGAATAATTTTGTATGGCAAAATTGGCCAGATAAACTATACACTTCACGATATTAAAAATATATTCAGAGAAATATTTTTAGTACCGTTTGTACATAATGGAGAAAAACAAAAATCCCCACAAACGTCTTTTTCAAACAAACGTTTTGATATTCGGGAAATTTCTAGTAAAATATCTTTCTCAATAAATATTAAACGATTTTAATTATTTTGCTCAACTATAGGGATAATCGTAGCCGATAGTATATTCTTAAAATATTAGGAATTTTATCAGGATTAAAGGATAGCAAAAATCCTACCATCGCAGTCTAGAAATATATACTGTAGACAACAACCTTCCAGCGGATGAATTCAATCAAAATTTTCACCGCCAGATATAAAGTGCATGTTCGATTTTGGCAACATGCCAAAAAACCTTTATGATGCCCAAATCAAACCGTGCAAAATAAAACGGTTGTTTCAATTGAAACTTTTATCAACGTGATAATGACCACGAATTAAATTGAACACGGTAATTTTCGAGACGGCTCACAGAAATTTCGAGATTAGCACGATTGTTGACTGACTCATGATCCATTGTTTTGCATATGTACTCCCGTGTTGCCAAAATCAAACCATGCCAAAATAAAAAAAAAAACTTTGCCGAACATATAAACTTTCTCAATACATAGAAAAGAAATACTGTTATTGGCGCCACCTAGCAGATGAATTATCATTAATATTTTTTACCGCTAGCCTTCTAGCTCTTCACGATCTCAATATATAGCAGATTAAAACATTATTGCTAGCAACACCTAGTGGATGAATTCTCAACCGGATTGTGCACTGCTAAATATACCTTGATCTGTTGAACAAATTTACGGAAGACACCTTCTTTCTAGCTTATCGGAATCTCGAGACATATAATGGGGATTAATTTTTAATAAGGTTTGCAACTGCCCAAAAATCCTTGATCTGCTGAACAACTATGTCGAAAACACCAAACCTCTAGCTTATCAATATCTCGTGATGTAGGAGATTGAAGAAAATTTGTTACTAGCGCAAACTAGCGAATAATTTCCCAATCACTACCAGATAGCTCTTGGTCTACTAAACAACTTTGCCGAAGACACCAACCTTCTAGCCCACCAGGATCTTGAGATATAGAAGATTGAAGAAAATTTGTAACTAGCGCCACCTAGCGGATAAATTCCCAATTAAGATTGTTACTGACGGATAACTCTTGGTCTGCTGAATAACATTACCGAAGACTCCAACCTTCTAGCTCTCCAGGATCCTAAAATATAGAAGATCGAAGAAAATTTGTAACTAGTGCCACCTAGCGGAGAAAATCTAAACTAATTTTGTTATTGCCAGATAGCTCTTAGTCTGCTAAACACCTTTGCCGAAGACACCAACCTTCAGGCTCATCAGGATCTTGAGATAAAAAAGATTGAAGAAAAATTGTAACTGGCGCCACCTAGCGGAGAAATTCTTAGCTGATTTTGTTATTGTCAGATAGCCCTTAGTCTGATGAACAACTTTGCCGAAGACACCAACCTTCTAGCTCATCAGGATCTTGAGATATAGAAGATTGAAGAAAATTTGTAACTAGCGCCACCTTGCGGATAAATTCCCAATTAAGATTGTTACTGACGGATAGCCCTTAGTTTGCTGAACAACTTTGCCGAAGACATCAACCTTCTAGTTCATCTGGGTTTTGAGATATCCGTTGAATGGACGATGTGGCCAATTTTGGTACCCCAAGACAATCCGGAATAACTCCGGAACCACGTGGACCATATTCCCAAGTGTCCTGGACCATAAACTAGAAGAGTTTTTCGGGAAGTTCTGAAAATTTCAACAAAATCCATCGAGAAACAAAAAAGTTATGCACATTTTAGTGTATTTTTTGCATGTGAAAAGTATGATGGCTGGATGAAGGTTAATATCAACAAGGATTCTTAAACTAGAAGTGTTTTTTGAGGTCTTGTGAAAAATCGGTGCAAAAATATCGACAAACAAAAAAGTTACAGTAATCTCTCCCTTACTCGATATTGAAGGGACCATCGAGTTAGGGAGGTATCGAGTAACAGAACACAAAAGCAGTGCAACTGCGTTCCAAGGGACCATCGAGTTAGCCATGAAAACCAACTTTTACTATGGTTCTCTAACTCGATATCGAGATACGGAATATCGAGTAAGGGAGAGTTAACTGTATCACGACTTGAATATTTTTTTAGCGGTAAAAAATGAAGCTGCCGGTAGAGGGGTTAATATCAGTTAGCTCAAATATGTCCCTAACCAAAATTCGATAATTTTTGTAAGATGATAGCTATTATTGAATTTACATCAATAATAAGTCTTCATGTTGCCATAGCTTTGCGAACCCCTTGAGATGTTGTCACGGTCTCCTAGGGATCCGGTTGGGAAACGCTGTTCTATATATGTAATATAAAGGAAAGTATAAAACATTTTAGTAATAATTTCAAAAAAATTTGCATAACATTTTCCAAAAGTCATCAAAACTTTGAAGAACAGAAAAAGATGCTAAAAGGTAATTTACTTCAATTGGATTTTTCCTCCCAGGCTTATGAAAACGGATAATGTTGAAGAGAAACGCAATGAACTAGACGATTTTACTTATGGGGTAATCTGGTGTCTTCAGGAATATAATTGACTATTCAATTTTGTTTTCTTTATGGCGCTTTTTTATTTTATCGAATGAAGTTTCAGTCTGAGAAAAATGTCTTTGTTTTGCATTCAAATTTAGTGGTTTTCATATATTTTACATTCATTTTGCGAATCCCGAGATTCCTTACAGAACTTATATCCGTTTCCAGAAAAATCCCGAAATTTCTCAAATGTCGAGATTTTTTGTTCTGGGATGGACACTTTAGTTCGTATGAAACGTATGATGTTACTTGTTTAAAGAACTTCATAACTTCAGTTCAAGTAATCAAGTACTTCATCTTGAATGTTCTAACTTTTCTTTAATTAAACTCCGCCTATAGGTAACGTGAATGTCATTCAATCAAAACTGTTGCTGTAAATCTGAATTGATCAAATGTACATACTGTTCATAATGATTTGTGCTTTCTCTTTTGGTAGCAATCTAAGTTGCAATAATCTCTTATTGCTACTTGTAACCTTTCGAAAAAATGAGAGTCAATAAAAAAACAGCTGACATTTTTGATTGTATAATTGAGTATTGTATGTCTAGATGTTTGAGTGAATTCCGTACTACCTTCCAAAACTATTCCCTCATCTTTCCATCGAAGATGTTGCCTATTCTTCTAAGCATCTACCTATGTACATACATAAACGTCCTTATCGAAGTACAGTCAATTCGCGTTGTTCCCTCTTGTCGTTTGTAGATCTTGCGTGTACGATGTGTTTGTGTTGCTAGGCTTTGTTTCCTCTTATTTTGGGGGTGTATCTTTGTTTGTCTTGTCAAGAGTCGAGAATGTGAGGGGGGAAATTATCGATTGACTCAATTACGTGATACAATAACGAATTCAGGCGCGGTTTTATGCGTAAATATTTGAACACCGTGGAGTCGCAACGGAAATGGAATATACTGTTGGCAACAAAGTGGTAAATGCGAGGACATTGTTTTGAGCATAGACTCGTATTGAAATACAAGAATAAATATTGAATTGATTAATAGACACATATGAGAAATTATTAGAAGATGGAACATATCAGTATGAAATGGTTGAAAGCTAAATATTTAACAGCTTTGCAAAAAATAACAGCAATATTAAACTAACTGAATGTCTGACTTCTTTTCTGAGTTATTTTCCAGATGTTTAATAGAATGTTTTGATACTTGATTTAACGTTCATAATATTCGTTCAAACTATGGGTTCAGTATCTTCAAATTCACAAAGTAAGCCATTTGAAGGCTTAAGGCGCAAGAGAAAATGGCACAAAAGTCAGATCTGAAAAAAGCAGTTTTCTCCTTTTAAAACAACAAATTGATAAAAATACACAGCCTTTTTATTTGGCAAATGAGAGAGCTGTGTGTTTTTATTTTCATCGATTTGTCTATTTAAAAAGAGAAAACTGCTTTTTCAGTTTTGACTTTTATACCATTTTTACTTGGGCCTTAATACAGTTGATAACATAAGAATCTATTTATTCAAATAAATTGCCAAATGCTTTATAATATTAGCAATATCTTACAGTTGCATAAATATTAGATTGAACAGAATGGAGGAATAAACTGGTATTTTTTTATATTAAGTAGCACAGAATAATTAATCAAAAACACGACGGAACAAGTTAATGTATCAAGCCTTAAAGTATTGTTGTCTACATAATTTCAGGACGCTTAATCCAAAAATGTTACTGCACGTCTGGTTTTTGACATATTCCGTATTTATGTTTACGGCGGATCCAACTTTCGATCAAATCCTATTCGTTCGAATCCATGGTACATGGTCACTGAACTTTATTAAAGGACCTATGTGACAATGGGAGATTCTTTCCTTTCTCGCTCGCTTTTGATTATAACAGTGCAATACTAGAGCTTTTGGGAAGTTTTTCACTATGGATCGAAAGACAATGTCCTTGGTCAGCGTTTAATACAAAATTCTATCATTTCTATACATACATAAAAATGGACAATTTTAATATTATGTAATTTGTAAACCATGGTATGCTATGAAATGAAGAGATGTCCAAACTTCACTTTGCCAAAAATTAGACACGAATTTAATTTAATGGCGAATACGAATCTTGACAATCATAGTTCATAGTATACAATATTAGAGACTTGTATATCTTCCAGTGAAGCTTCAATCTGCATATCGAAAATAACTTGAAATTTGAATAGAAGAAAATGTTTTTGTTTAGAGCCTTGAGCCTTGAGCCTTGAGCCTGATTGGCCGCCCGTGGATGCTACTCCAGTATCGCCAGATCAGCTGCACTTACACAAGGAACCAACTGAATGACTGCTTGGGACTAACAGGCATCCTCAGTGTATAAGTGCTGGTGATTTTCTATTTTTAGGCGACAATGGTGCCTGCCACGTCAGAATGCAGACCAATGTGGGGAAGGGGGAGGAATTGATGATGCATTATACTGGCTCCCACGTAGACCGTATATACCACTGCATCTACGCCAGAACATGCGGGAGTGTATGGATTGAGGGAAAGGCATGGCAGAGAGGTTTGCTTTTGTGGTTAGCAGACTGCCTATGAATCAGCCGTAAGGAAAGCATGCGCGAGGAAGAATGGAAGCGTTAGGGAAACGGTTTCTTGTCCATCTCTGGTTCTAGCGTTTGCTATGAACGAATAGTTTGATTGTGATATATTTAGAATGGATTATAGAAGCTAGTGAGAGATATACAACTACAAAGTACGAGGAAAGGGACGGGCCTGGGATTGAACCCATGACCTTCTGCGTATGAAGCAGAAGCGGTAGCCATCAGACCACAAACCCCGTCATGAATAGAAGAAAATGTTTTTGTTTAAACATGAAAGTAACTACATAGATTTTAAGCAAGCTTTCAATTACGAAGTTTTATGTTATTTCCGACATGTAGGTAAACAATCTGGTATTAGGTTTCTTAGAAGCTAATATACAGCTCTCCAAGCTTGTGCTGTAGCTGGCTGTATGCTCAAAACCATAAATTTATTCCATTTTTGCAAAAAAATTAGCTTTGCAGGTAACACGATTCGCCATAACGCCCTGCTGCTAATTAAACTTAGCCAGCACTAGTTCTAGTAAGTTAACGCGGAAACGATTTATCGTCTTATTTTACGATCCGAGTAAAACTCATTAAGTGTGTTTTAGTGAAACGAATAAAAGTTGGGTGAAAACCATGGGACACAGAAACACAAAGACGGATACTAAGGGTAAAGAGTTTGGAAAGGGTAATTTGTGATTCCTAGCAGCTTGATACCGATAGGGCAACGAACGTCATAACGTGAGCACATCAAGACAAAACATTCTTTTCCGCACCCAGTATTATGGTAGGCTATGTATTGCTAACCGAGAAATAACCCCTTCTTCAATGGCAATTTTCTTCTGATTAGGAAAATCGTGCAGCCGAAAAACAGCGGGAATCATTAGGCTAGGACAAGCAAGCAGTTGGGAGACATTTTTGCTTACGTTTTCGTTTGTGTTTCATATTTGCATTACTATGGCTGGAAGTGTTTCCTATGAAAATGATGGACAGTATAATCATCTCAGGTAAATATAGTAGTGCTATCCTTTCTTCTGTACAAATTTCCTTAGTGTTACATTCAGACAACCTCTATGAACAAAACAGCGACACTTTGTACAATCCAACATTGCTTGTTACGAACAACGAACAAATTGCACAAACTAAATCAAACTGTTTTGCCTTCTCCTTTTTCCTTCTCATTGTACGATGTGAAACAATACTGCAACATATTTTCACGACACAAATGACATTCGCGAAATTGGAATTGCTGTGTTGTATGGATAATAAACTGCAAGTCCACGCTGCACAAAGATCCCTCACGTTGCTGTTGTATGCTTTCTGTCTGCTTTCTATGTATGCTCTTCTTTGGCACCGCCTTAATTGTATATGATATTGACCCCGTAACACCCTACAGGAAGTGTCTTTCAACTACCATTTCGAAGGACGACGCGTGCTTTCATTTCAAACTTTCCTCTCTACTGTCTCAGAATTTTCCGAACCGGAAATGAATCGTCGAATGCACTTGGTTATGGTATTAGATATTTTGAGTCCATCTGTTTTTCGAACCACGAAATATTTGAACACTCCTAAGCCACAGACAAACAGACGTAACACTACCGAAATCAGATCATGATGGTGTGAATTGGGCGATGGAAAACGATCTAAGTGTTACGTCTGTATGTCGGTGCCCAAGCCATGGGTTCCTCAGCATTGCTATTCCCGTAAGGCTCTCTAAAACCATGAACTGAATGTATAGCTAGCTATGGCTTAGTAGTTGAAAGGCAAACAGATCACCCTCATTTTTGTTTACTGCGAATCCTATTCGTTCGAATCCATGCCCACTTGATTTTGTTGGCGAATAGAAGCAATGTGCCACGAATACCAACAAACGGTCAATCTTACACAGGTCGATTTCCTCAGAATGAAAACGTATCGATGTTTGTTCGACACCATTTGAGCTTTCGAAAAACGTCAGTCAAACAAAGAAGTGCATATTTTTCAGCAATTTTGTTTATGTTTACTTTCTCACACAAACAAAATTAATATTGTGACAGTTCCCACAGCGAACAAAAAAAAAATCGTCAGCATTGCACTACTACGTAGACGATTGGATTGGTCTATGTAAAACGGTTTTCGATCGAAAGAGAATTCGAACATAAACAAGAATAAGGGTGATTAACATCATGTTCAAAACTTCGTATTTCATCTTGCCTAACCCGTTTTAACTTGCCCCTGTGTACCTTACCTTAATTGCAGAAGGTGTTCCTAAATTTTATCAACATCATTAAGGTGAAACAGTTTTGAATCAACTTCTAAGATTGCACAATGGTCGGAAAAAAGTGAAGTTTGGCCAAAACTATTTTTATCGCCTTAATCGATGAAATATGTAATCTGAATACGTTATTTGACGGTTTTGTTTTTTTGAGAAGGGGTCATTCACAAAATACGTAACTTCAAAAAAAAATATTTTTTTAAAAATAAAATTGGTACCAAATTGGACTCAAAGCACAAATTTTGTTTATATTTGATCGAGTTTGATCAAAATGTGTATAAATAGTGGTTAAATATATTTTTAATAAACTTTGTATGAAAAATATCGTCAAAATATATGTAAAATATTGAGTTATTCAAATAGCTCTAACTTGCAAATCAGCAAATTTCTGCAAAAATTTCAAAGGTTTTTTGTAAGATCTAAGGATGCTTTTTGATGTGCAATATTCGAAATGGTGGCGACATGACGCGACAAGAGTTGTTTTTCATGTTCAAAATCATCCAAATTACTGAAGTGTAATATTGAATAGTATTAAAACTTCAACCAAATATTTTTTTCCATCCTCATGCTCGATAAAAGTGTTGAACCATAAGCTTTCAGATAGTGGGTAACTTTGGGAAAATATTGCATTCCTAAATTATAAATTTCGTGCTTTATTTTATTGTTAAATTTTTCAATTTTTTGACTTCAGCCGATTTGCCGTCATAAAAGTCATAGAAATTTAAATTTTAGTTCAATTTCAATTAAGGATCATAATAATATAACACATGAGGTATATTTAAAAATTAAAAAAATCATAAAAATCTCAAAACAGTTTTTGGTAGTTTTGGCCGTCCCTTTATATGGAGCCCGACCATTGTGGATTGCACTAAAACTTCAAGGGTACAAATCTAGCGAAAAAAGCATCCAACAACCGTGCACTTTTTATTTTGGCTTTGTGCACTAGCAGAAAGCTTACAATAAGAAGATCAGAAACGTTTTCCAACTATTTCTCCAGTTTAGTGCCTCTGAAAACGGGAATAGGTGCACAAGTCGGCCATTGTGCCGGCCGTCTTTGGATTCCGAGATGTTACACCTTAAAACAATTGTAGGACAACAATTCAGGAAAAAAAAACTAATCTTAAGCAGGCAAAAACTGGTGCACATGCCTTAACTTCCAGTCATCCAATTTTCCATTAATTATATGTTGATACTCCATGACATTTCAGCCAGACTTTTTTTCGTCAAATTCTCGACAATTAAGTTGAATGTCACCCGATGTTACGTCCCTACCAAATTCCAAGCAAAAGTTTAACAATCTTGCGTCTCGTAATGTGTGCCAAGCATGTTCTCAAGTATCTATACACCTGCGTATATCTATATATCACTAATGTTTCCACAGTCACGGATCAACTTTTCCCCATACCCTAACAAAAACCTTTATGTAAGCTTCTCACTCCACGGCCGGCAACTGTCTTGAACATAGATAGATAACCTCTACCGGACGATGACAGTCGCTCCGAATCATCGTGGCGTTCTTCGCCTTGAGCTTGTTAGCCAGCTAGTTGCGGAATGTGTTGAGCTGTTTAGAACCTAACCTACACCGTACGAAGGATATTGTGTACTGCCACGGGGCTATGTATGATATCGTTAGTTTTCCCATTACCTAGATGTAGGGTGTTAGTTTACGCGAGGAAAGCTATTTTACCACGGCATGCCGTATCAAGAACCTCAACCACGCCAGTTGGTGATAGACACGCGACCACTTTTTCGGCGCCAGGTTATTGAAACGCAGTGGCGAGATTGTTCCATACGTGGAGGGAAACCAGTACAAGTGGACGGCATTTCTGGATGAAACAAAGTAAAGCTAATTACCATTTACTGCATCGCCGGGAGTCCTTTCATGTTGTCACGTACATGGAATGTCGATAAGCCAGAGATGTTCTACTTTTTCTCTATGAACTTCCCTCATATATTATGGATCCGACAGAAATAAGGACAAACATTTATTTTTAAATATATTTTTTCTCAATCTCCAAGCGTCGCGACTAGTATTCGAATAGTGCGCTATGTTCATAAACATCGTAAGAATGCAGCGCCACACATGTCATTATGACAGTTATGTCGGGAATGAGTCACACGATCACAATGATCCTGTGAAGAATATAGATCGTTTGTTTCAATGAAAATTACTTCTGTTTGGAAATTGAAGTGTTCAAGAGTATCTTAAGTATCTGAACATCAGGAACGACAAATCCAAGATTCAAAAATTTATATTAAATCGGAAAACTTTCAATACTAATTCCAAGATTTGGATTGGAATCCTTACACACCTAAATTATTTTACGGATTACTGTGAAATCTAAACAGCTGAAAAGTTCGGGGATATAAATTAACGAAGTACGGTAAATTTTTACAATACTCGATAAAAAATCACCGTAATCCGTTAAATTCCGACGAAATACGGTGTTTTTTTTCACCGAACTGTTCAGCTATTGAGATTACGGTGAAATTCACCGTAGTGTGTTTAGTGTGTAGGATATCACCGACTGGTGACGAAATAAAAAAATATCGTCATCCAGTATAATAACTCTGGCAGGTCGTCGTCTCGTCATCGACGAAAGAATGCACGACTAACTTCAATCCAAAATCGTCAACGAGCAAATTTTTCTTCATTCCGATTGCTACCCTTACTCACAAGAAGGCGTTTACTGTAATTTGCTTGCTGCGCATCAAAAAATGAATGTCATCACATAATTGTTTGTAAAGACTGGGCTCGGAAAAATGATCACCAAAAACTCATTTTAAATCGGATACTTCTCAAATTTTCAGGGATTAGATAACTATAATTTCCTCCCCCAAGCTGATTGCTCGTATATTTCTCTTAACACTGCTCATGAGATCTTGGGCGAGGCTTTGCCCATCTTTCTTACACTATTTCTCCCAGTTTTTCTTCAAAGCTTCATCGGTTTTGAATGTTTTTCCACTTTTTTCAACTTCTTCTTCATTATCGCCCAAAACTTTTCGATCGGGCGAAGTTCTGGCGTATTTGGCGGGTTTGCCTCCTTCAGGACCACATTAACGCCCTTCGCTTCGTGCCAATCCATTACAGGCTTGGCGTAAAGACCCTTCCTTAGCCGAGTGGTTAGAGTTCGCGGCTACAAAGCAAAGCCATGCTGAAGGTGTCTGGGTTCGATCACCGGTCAGTCCAGGATCTTTTCGTAATGGAAATTTCTTTGACTTCCCTGGGCATAGAGTATTATGGTACCCACACGAGATACGAATGCTAAAATGGCAACTTTGGCAAAGAAAGCTCTCAGTTGATAACTGTTTTTTTTTTGTTTTTTACAAGGGGGAAATCTGCAAACAGATCCCCTGAGAAGATAACTCAGGGAATGCGGGGATGACGCACCAACGACGACCCGCTAAAACCAGCCTATGCACTGTGCATGAGCAATTCATTTAGAATTGCTCAAGTGGTGAACAGTGCATCGACATGACCCTTGGACTCAGACCCTCATCTCCCCGGAACCACCTTACGGTATTTCTTCGGGAAGGGACCAGTGCATATAGCACAACACGTGTAGCAGAAGTAGCCTAGGCAAACTGCTTCTCCTAGCCGACTTAAACAATGTTGCAAGGGACCAGCCTCGGCAGGGCTAATCCTCTGCAGCCAACTCTTGGTCGGCGCGCCATAGACGCTGCAATTCTAACATAATGTGAGTGACAGCCGTAGTTACTGCATTCCAGCACTCGGCATCCGCACACATTCTCTCTATAATATTGTCGGGGGACGTGTCCCCTCCGCATGTAGTGAGCATGCGACCTCTTACAACAATGAAACGGGGGCAATCGAACATGCTCCGCTGTTTCCTCTACACCAGCACAATTGGGGCACGCAGGAGATTCTGAGTGCCCGAACCTATGCAGGTACTGTCTATAGCAACCATGTCCTGACAGAAACTGCGTCAGGTGGAAGTTCACTTCCCCATGGCTTCTACCATACCAATCTGACACATTTGGTATTAGTCGATGGGTCCATCTACCCTTAGTGGAGTTATCCCATTCCTGCTGCCAGCTTCTGAGCGTTTCCTCTTTACACGTGTCGCGGACTCCTCTGGTACCCCTTTGGTTGAAGCATTGAACATCTTCCTTGATGATGAGCCCGATGGGCGTCATCCCGGCTATGATGCACACGGCCTCTTTAGATACCGTCCGGTATGCACTTGCTACTCTTAAGCACATTATCCTGTACGTGCTTTCCAGCCGCTTTAGGTTTCTGTTCGTTCTAAGCGCTTTTGACCAGATTGGTCCTCCATACCTTAGTATGGATAGCGCCACGCTTGCCAGCAGCTTGCGTTTGCTGGCAATTACAGCAGAGCTGTTAGACATCATCCTCGAAAGCGCCGCTATAGCCGTAGATGCCCTTTTACAGGCATATTCAACGTGGCTAGCGAAGCTCAGCTTGTCATCGATCATTACCCCAAGATGCCTAAGGGATCGCTTGGACTCTATGGTACAATCACCTACCGAGATAAGCGCCCGTTGCTCGGACTTGCGGTTGTTGACCACCACCACCTCAGTCTTGTGACGGGCCAGTCCTAGTTTCCTAGACTTCATCCATTCCTCAACCAGGGAAATAGAGTGCGCTGCTGTCAACTCTACTTCCTCCATCGATTCACCATAGACCACTAGGGTGATATCGTCGGCGAAGCCAACAATCTTAACACCCGTCGGAAGGGGCAGCCTCAGTACGTCATCGTACATCGCATTCCATAACAGCGGGCCCAGGATTGAACCTTGAGGTACTCCCGCGGTAATTCGAACGCTTTTCTGCCCCTCCTCTGTGTCATACAGTAGAATCCTACCATCAAAATAGCTTTCTAGAAGCTTACACAACTGCACCGGTACCTTGAGGCGGTGAAGCGCGTGTGCTATTGCTTCCCAGCTTGCGCTGTTGAACGCATTCTTCACATCCAGAGTGACAACCGCGCAGTAACGGATGCCGCTCCTTTTATGCTCGATTGCCACCTCAGCTGTTTGAACGACCGACTGGATGGCGTCCAGAGTAGATTTACCTTTTCTGAATCCAAACTGGTTGTTGGACAGGCCGTCCGCACTCTCCGTATACGATACTAGTCTGTTGAGAATCAACCTCTCCAATAACTTGCCCGTCGTATCTAGTAGACAGATAGGTCTATACGCCGACGGGTCACCTGGTGGTTTCCCCGCCTTTGGCAGTAGCACCAATTTCTGTCGCTTCCATACATCCGGGAAGATTCCTTGATCAATGCAGCGTTGCATCGTGGTTCTGAACATGTCCGGATCCGTGTTCACTGCCGCTTTTAAGGCAACATTCGGGATACCATCGGGTCCCGGTGCCTTGTTTGACGCGAATGATTTCACGACTTCTGCCAGCTCTTCGTTCGTCACTCTCGCCACTTCTTCTCCTTCATCTGCCGCATACGGCGCTGGGGGCCATGGGCTTATGGGATGGTGCGGGAAGAGTACATCGATTATCGATCGCAGCAACTCGGGCGATTTCTCTTGGGGCGCTATGGCTCCTTTGGTCTTAGCCATTACCACTCTGTAGGCGTCACCCCATGGACTAGAATTGGCACTCTCGCATAGACTTTCAAAGCATGCCCGTTTTCGACTCTTGATTTCCTTTTTGAGAGCCAACTTTGCCTCTCTGAATGCTGCACCGCGTTCCTCTCGTTGTGCTTCTGTGCGTGCGCGTTGCATTCTTCGTCTAGCGCGAAGGCAGATTGCTCGAAGATTTGCAATTGATTCGCACCACCAATACACTGGCGGCCTGTTCTCTCTAGGAGGGGCTTTTCTCGGCATGGAAGCATCACACGCTCGTGATATCATAGCAACTAGCTCTTCACCGTTTAGGTCCAGAGTGTTTCGTTCGCGCCTCAGGGCTTCAGTGAATACTTCGACGTCGAAGCGCGCTGTTTTCCATCCTCGGGCTTGGGTCGAGTTACATCGCGCTGCCTTCTGCCCGCCTGATAACTGTGGAAATGCTCATAAGAACACTAAGCTGAGAAGCCGGCTCTGTCCCAGTGGGGACATTAATGCCAAGAAGAAGAAGTAATGACATGGAGCGAGACCCGGTCCGAACAGCGTGGGACCACGGTGAGAGCGGAACAAGGGGAGCTAGTGCTTCTGCAAGCAATCCTCTCGATAAATCTGCCCGTTTATGGTGCTGGTTGTAACGAACGGCTTACTGTGCCGTCTGACCTCGCAGATCGCCTGCCACAACAGGTACTTCTTCGCGAATTTGTCCATTTTTCTCTTCCGGAACTTTTCCAAAACCTCCATGCGGTACATTTCATTTCATTTATTTAGTTAGCATCTAAACAGATAACACTGAATCAACAATTTCACGCCACAATACTCGGTTCGTGGCCGCATCTCTCCATCCTCGGTTCTGCCCCACGCTTGCCAAATCGATACGCACCTAGCTCGCTGCGCTCCACGCCTTCTTGTACCAACCGGATCCGACACGAACACCAAAGTTGCTGTCCGGCATTCTTGCAACATGCCCTGCCCTTCGTATCCTTCCAGCTTTGGCCACCTTCTGGATACTGGGTTCGCCGTAGAGTTGGGCGAGCTCTTGATTCATCCTTCGCCGCCACACACCGTTTTCCTCCACATCGCCAAAGATCGTCCTAAGCACCCGACGTTCGAAGACTCAAAGTGCTTACAAGTCCTCCTCGAACATCGTCCACGTTTCATGCCCGTAGAGGACTACCGGCCTTGTGTTCGGCCGAAAATGTCCAAATCATCCGCGAAGCAAACAAATTGACTGGATCTCGTAAAAATTGTGCCCCGGCTGTTAAGCCCGGCTCTCCGCATAACATCTTCTAGCGCGGTCAATACTATCGTATGCCGCCTTGAAATCGATGAAAAGGTCATGCATTGGGACCTGGTATTCACGACATTTTTGGAGGATTTGCCGTACAGTAATGATCTGGTCCGTTGTCGATCGGCCCTCAACGAAGCCGGTTTGATAACTTCCCACGAACTCGTTTACTACAGGTGACAGACGACGGAATATGATCTGGGATAATCTTTGTAGGCCGCATTTAGGATGGTGATCGCTTGAAAGTTCTCACAATCTAACTTGTCGCCTTTCTTATAGATAAGGCATATTACCCCTTTCTTCCACTCCTCCGGTAGCGGTTCTGTTTCTCAGATTGTGCCTATCAGCTGGTGCAGACAAATGGCCAACCTCTCCGGACCCATCTTTATGAGTTCAGCTCCGATACCATCCTTACCAACAACTTTATTGCTCTTGAGCTAATGAATGGCATCCTTAACCTCTTTCATAGTGGGGGCTGGTTGGTTTCCATCGCCCACATGTTCGTCGAAGTGCTGCTTCAACCTTTCGATCACCTCACGCTCGTCCGTCAAAATGCTCCTATCCTTATCCCTGCACATCTTGGCTCGCGGCACGAAGCCGTTGCGGGATGTGTTGAGCTTCTGGTAGAATTTGCGTGTTTCTTGAGACCGGCACAGCTGTTCCATCTCCTCACACTCCGTCTCCTCCAGGCGGCGTTTTTCCTCCCGATAGAGGCGGGTCTGCTGTTGCCGTTTCCGTCTATAACGCTCCACGTTCTGCCGGGTTCCTCCGCTGCAGCACACGGAAAAAAAATCTGCGGTAAAAATTACTATTTTATGCCCATTCTTGAAACTACCATGGAATTTCAGACCAATTTACTATGTTTACGGTACATCCACCGAATTACTGGTACATTTGGCAACAATAATTTACAACAATCTGATTTCGACAACAGACATGGTAAAATCAAGCGCATTTATGGTCTGCTGAAAATTCCCGGTGCGAGCGCTTAACTTAACCCCCTAAAATTGTAGTTTTTATCGCACAATTTTTTTGCGTGCATAACCGACCGCGCTGCATTCTTCTCCTCCAGAATTTGCCTACATTCCTCGTCGAACCAATCGTTCCGTCGATTGCGTCCCACGTACCCGACGTTGGTCTCAGCTGCATTGTTGATGGCTGCTTTCACTGTTCTCCAGCAGTCCTCAAGAGGGGGTTCATCCAACTCAGCCTCTTTTGGTAATGCAGCCTCGAGGTGCTGCGCGTACGCATTTGCAATATCCGGTTGTTTAAACCGCTCTAGGTCATACTGGGACGGCCGTCGGTACCGTACGTTGTTAACGACGGAGAGTTTTGGGCGCAGTTTGACCATCACCATATAGTGTTCAGAGTCGATGTTAGCGCTACGATAGGTCCTGACGTCGATAATGTCGGAGGAATGCCGTCCATCAATCAGAACGTGGTCGATTTGTGATTCTGTCTGCTGTGGTGATCTCCAGGTGTATCGGTATGGAAGGCTGTGCTGGAAGTAATGGCCATATTCTTGGAGGCGGCGAAATCGATTAGACGTAAGCCGTTTTCGTTCGTCAGCCAAAGGGCGCTGAACTTTCTAATAGTCGGTCTGAACTCCTCCTCCTGGTCAACCTGAGCGTTTAGATCTCCTATGATGTTTTTGACGTCGTGGCTTGGGCAGCTGTCGTACTCGCGTTCGAGCTGCGCGTAGTAAGCATTTTTGTCATCATCAGTGCTTTTGGAGAGAGGGCTGTGTACGAGTTTCCAATCGCTAGTCGCTTTACGTCGCAGTGGTCTTCGCCGATTGTCCCGGTTCGTATTCTCTCGTTGATTATTCGTTGCTTGATTTTTTACGGCTTTCAGGCAGGGTCTTACACCAACCCCCTAGATTTCGGGAGGATCATTCCCCCTAAATGTTCGGAGGACCATAGTGCGCAGTTTAGCTTAGAGTCCTTCTCTGGCCATCGGACGATGATCAACCGCCCCTGACATGGGGAACAGACGCTCCAGGTTTGCAAAAGCAAAAGCAAACCCCCCCTATTCTCTGTCAGCGTAAGACCAAAGTTCCCACCGGGGTTGGTTACCGGATCTTCCCCGGATAAAAAATACAATACAAAAACAATATAACGTATTGAAACAGTACCATTCAATATATTGGAAATACAATACAGTATATTGTAAAATGACAATACAATTACAGTACAATATATTGTTTTGAACAGTTCACTGTATGGTATATGAGATTTTTGCAATATAATGTATGGGTGGTTAAGTATCGTAACAATACAAATATAGATATTTTCTCATACAAACATTTTGAAAATACAATACGATATATTGTTCATGTATTGTCTTGATAAGCAATTCGTGTATTGTTGTACAATACAAAAACAATTCAACGTGTATCATGGTTGCATTCGTCGTTACAGCTAATGTCAAGTGACTTCTAAATAACTACTTATTTTTACTTTTTGAATATTTTTCACCCAACATTTCTTGCTTTCTGAACTTGTTTTGTTTATTTCTTTCAGCAAAGCTACATAGAAAAAAGCAACAGTTGTTTTACGCGAAAATAGGAGTTTGACCAAAATTGTAAGGTATAAAACCAATTGAAAACAATACAGTGTTCTGTTACAATATATTATATTGTTTTTGAATTGTATATCCATACAAGAATAATGTTGCTTCGACATTCAATAACAATACGCTATATTATATCCAATACGTTATATTGTACATTAATGGTTTATTCCATTCACTGAATGATACGTTTTTATCCGGGTCCCCAAGGTACCCCGGCCAGTACCACGAGGAGGTAGGGATAGGAGTAACTGGGCAAGCGGCTAAGGACCACACAAAGGAGTCTATTGTAATCCTGCAGGTACGCGAGATACCAATGGTACGCCATGCTCAGCCATTTACCGTGCTCTCCATGCGGGACGTACCGACAAAAAAACTCGAGGCCGGGGATTTGTTTGGTGTTCGCCTTGATGTATGTCTCGTCGTCCATGTCGAGACAGCCTGGCTTGACCAGCCACTCATGGTACAGCTTCCGCGCACGCAATTTGGCCACTGTTTTCAGTCCAGTTTGGCACCTTCCTGGCCTTAAAAACACGTATCCCTGCCCGCGTCAGTGTCTGCTGGACGAACCACTTCGGCGAACTGAAGTTTTTGGCCACGTCTCGGGTGTAAAGGTTCGTGTTATTCTTAAAGTACTGCCTTATCTTCTGCGCTTTCTCTGGGTATTCCGTGTTCGGTTTTCGGCCGTTTCCAGCTCGTCGCTAGATGGTCTTCATCTCCTAGAATAATTTCACAACGCGAGACACGGTCGAATGGTGGATTCTAAGCCTTTTGTCGATCCATCTGTGCGACAGACCAGGATTATCGATCACCGCACCCAAAATTTGCTGACGTAGCTCTTCTTGTTTCGAATGCATCTTGAAAACTACTTGACAGATCGCGATTTTCACATACATATAACACTCTAAACTAGTATTACACAAAATTGTATTATACGCGATAAAAAGTTACACCCAAAACAAAGTGTCGCATTTTTTTTCCGAGTCCAATCTTTAGCTTCTATCTTCCACTCAATTTATCACACTTAAAACTATTCGTTAATAGCAATCGCTAGAACCAGAGACGGACAACAATCCGTATCTCTACGCTTACATTCTTCCATAGCACACGTTTCCTTACGCCTGATACATAGGAAGTTTGGTCACCAAAAGCAAGCCTCTCTGCCATAAATTTGCCTTACACCATACCATGAACTGGCGTAGAAGCAGGGGTGTATCCGGTCTACAGTGGATGCAAAATCATTTTCTCCCTCTTCCTCTCATTGGTCAGCAACCTGACGTGGTAGGCGCCATTGTTTCCAAAAACTAGATCACCAGCACTTATACACTGAGGGTGTATGTTAGTCCCAATCAGTTATCTGATTGCTTTCTTGTGTAAGTGCAGCTGATCTGGCGATACTGGATTAGCAATCAAGCTCAAGCTGTTCTTGATGTTCAATCCAGATCAGTGAATCAAATTATCATTGTTGTAGACGCAAAGCAAACAATATGCTAATACCATCTCAAGAACAGAGGATAACGTAGTTGCAAATTTTCCAACTCGTTAATAACTTGTTATTAATGATACAAAATGAAAACTGTTCCATGGTTTTTCTTAGCTAATGATTTTTTTTTTCGAAAAATGCCTAAAAAAGTGTTCTAGTGATTGTTTATAAAGTTTCCTCAAGGATTTTTCAAGCTATTCATGAAGGGTTTTCTCCACGAGTCATACACATCAGACCTGAATCTTCAGCATATATGTTTCCGCCTCGGATTGAAAACAAAAGCTGCCGTATTCCAAAACCGAAAAGAATATTGTTCGGTAAGAATGCTCTTTATATTCACATATTCTGACAGAAACGAATCTCATTATTGACCTTACTCACCGTAAATCCATTTGGAAAAATAACTTAACCTGATCTAACGTCTGACTTCACACCGATTCCAAACATTCATAAATATTCATTACCGAATTGCTCTATGCATATGGACGTTTCGTTTTCGGTTGAACACATTCAAGTTCGTTCCTCTTCCGATTTGGAATCATATGGTTCCCAAGAGGGCACTGTGATATACACCCGCATAGTTCATCGGAAAACGTTAGGGAAAATAAATAGAGATATAATCTTCTCTATCTCCTCGAGAAAAAGAAAAAAAGAAACGACACAACAGTTGGCAATCGTGTCAGACAGATGGCTGAAATCGGAGTAAGACATCTCAGGATGTGGAGCAACAATCAACATGAAAAAGTCATCTAACTGCTCATCCAATATCCCTTTTCAAGTTCAGTCAGCACAGTGATGGGTATCTGACGGATAACTTTCATAAAGCTAACGGCTTAACAGAGGCTTTTGACGGTAAACCAGACCGCGAGTGGGCAGATGGAGAAGGAAAAGCTGCTAAAGTATGTTACTTCCTTATAGTTATTTGCGTTTTGCAGTTGGGGAAAATCAGGAAAATAGTGAGCACTTTCTTCTCCCTGCTTGTGTTATGTCCCAACTGGGTTGTTGGGATTAGTGTACCAAAATCTTACTCTGCCAATTCGCCATTTTTGAACTTGTAAACTTGTCAAGTGACATGCACAAGAATGCTCTAGGAAATTAAGAATATTTTCATACCTTAAAAGATTTTTAATCGGACAAGGATTTCAACCTATCACCCTGGGCATCGTCTAGTTCATAAGTTGTGTGTTTATCGTTGTGGCTATTTTGACCCTCTCCGAATATCGTTTTGTAATATGGAAATATTATATGTGAATGGAATGATTTATGAAAAAAAAACGTCGAAAGGACTGAAGATCGAAAATAATTTGCTTGCTGGGAACTTTTTCCTTCTTTGAAAAACGGATTTTCGACCTTTTGTTCCTTCTATATTGTTCTTTGACCTTCTGCCTTTCCACCTTGAGTGTTACGACCTTTTGTCATAGATTCAAATGGAATCTACTTTTTATTTTGTATTACAAGTGTTTAAAAACTCAAGCACTTTAATTTTAACAATGATTGCGTGGTAAATACCCGGAATCTACCAGAAATTTAGTATGTAGATATTTATACATTTAAAACCACCATGATAAATGGGAGCGCAATCTGGGAGGAAATCTGTCGCTCCTCGTGATGTTACGTAACACAGAAATCCTTTTGGAATGCCACCACAGTAGAGCACAAAAGGCGCCACATGATGATGCTCTCGTGTAAAAAAAACCAGACGATGACGACGATGGTGATGCTTGTGACTTGGGCCTATTCCCTACAGAGGTGTGCTATGAATGGAAAATCAATGAATGCATGCAACGGCACTAGGCGAGTATGTTTAGAGTTGCCTGCGCTATGAACGGAAGTGACAGAGCCTGAATGCTTTCCATACTCTAGTCTAGTGTGTGGCTTGGCTTCTCAATCGAACATTGGAATGATGATTTTTTTTTATCCGGACTCGTCGAGATGATAGAGTGCCAGTTGATGGTAATAAATACGATATCAATCTTGGAGTATATCTAACGACAGGATATCGGTATTTTATCACTTGTTGCCGTGACTTTGTCGGTAGGCTGATGGGATGCGGAAGTTGGCTTATGATAGAGTTATCTATTAGATTCCAAAGTCAGTAATACGTTTCTGAGATTTATTCAAAATAGATGATACATATTTTTTAAATGTCTTAAATGTCTTAAATCTAAATAAATGGTTAAACTCACATATATCTTGAATATTGCTATGAAAATTAATAACAATCTTGGCAATTGAACATTTTTGTTAATAAATCAATTATTTTCATAATTATGGGATTTTGTAAAACCCTAACAAAAATTTCTGATATTTTTTAAATCCTGCAGAAGAACGTTTAATTTTTTGGACAACTTTATTGTATGAACATGTCCAACCATTCATTTCCAAATCTCAAACTTTGAATGGGAAAGTTCACCCATTGAAGTTTGGAAATTTGTCGCCACCTTTAGACAAAATTCATAAAATTGACAATATTTCAATTTGGTTTGACTTTTCAATGCTTGTAGGATGGTGAACTTGTCCTTAACTCGTTATAGAAATGTCATAATGTTCTCACCTCCCTTGAGGCAAACGGCACAACAGATGGAAACTAAATCAGATGAGCTTTACGAATAGAATAAGCCATCTTGAGAAATGGATCACAAACATGGAAACATCATTCAGCTTTCCATCCAATATCCCTTCTCAAGTTTAGTTGCAGTCAGTGGTATAAGTATAACTGATGGAAAACTTTCACAAAGCCATCGCTTTTGGCACATGCTGCGGTTGCCATAGCAAAGGCTCACTGTGTGAGCAGATGAAAAATGAAAATCTGTTCAAGTATGGCACTTGAACACAGGCATCTGCCTTTTCGAGGATGGTAAAATAGTAAATATGCTCCATTTATTGATTTCGCAGCATTCTGTCAAGTGTGCCTATCAAAGATGTCACCATAGTATTAAATCGTCGAGATTTTCCATTCAGCTTTTTCCAGTTACTTAGTTTTATAGAATAAATAAGTGGGAAATTTCATCACAAGTGACAGAGATAGAAAAGAAATTGTGTAATAGATTTTGCTTAAACTTGAAAAAATCGGACCTAATCATTTAAAACTGCAATTTATGAGCCAATAGGGCAACCTAGGGCGAAATTGATTAAATATTATACAATTTGGCCAAATACCAAGAATTTGTAAATCACAAAATATTTTGGTAATTTTCGATCTCATCAAAAATCAAAAAATCATCTATAGGGTGTTCAAGGAAGTAATAGCAAAACTGCCAACACCTACTGCCACTTCAAGGCTAGTGCACTGTCCATAACTGCAAATTTATAACATAAGACAAAAGGGCTTTAGGACATTTGGTCGAAAAACATTTGGACTAATGACATTTGGTCGAAAGTACGTTTGGTCGAAGGGACATTTGGTCGAATGGACGATTGGTCGAATGACTACAACATTTCGTCGGATGATTATTTAGTAATGGTTGATCGAAAAATCGTTTGGTTCATCAGATATAAAACCGCATTAGAATTTTTGCACAATTTATCTATCATACAGGTCGGACTCGATTATCCGGAGACTCGATTACCCGGGGACTCGATTATCCGGGATTCGATTATCCGGAATTTTAGACTCGATTATCCGGGATTTTAGTCTCGATTATCCAGAATTTGTTTTCTGATGTTCTTGTATTTCAATTTTTATGCATAAATCTGAGATAATTTGGTATTGCAATGTACAATATGAATGGTTTTGCAGTTTAGAACGTATTTAAGAAAAGTGGGGTTTGAAAAAGTGTTTTTTGTGTATGCCGGTCAAATTTTTTTTTTCTTGTGAAAAGACCCCTACTGTTCCTAGAAAAAAATTCTGGCTACGCCACCGCATCATTCTTCTTCTTCTTTCTGGCGTTACGTCCCAACTGGGACAAAGCCTGCTTCTCAGATTAGTGTTCTTATGAACACTTTAACAGTTATTAACTGAGAGCTTTCTTTGCCGATTGACCATTTTTGCATGTGTATATCATGTGGCAGGTACGATGATACTCTATGCCCTTGGAATCGAGGAAATTTCCTTTACGAAAAGATCCTCGACCAGTGGGATTCGAACCCACGACCCTCAGTATGGTCATGCTGAATAGCTGCGCGTTTACCGCTACGGCTATCTGGGCCACCGCATCATATAAATAAAATAACGAAAAAGATAATTCTTTTGTCAAAGATTTCATTTTTTTTTCTTAGCGATTCGATTATCCGGAGGATTCGATTATCCGGAGTGAAAAAAAAAATCGATACTCCGAATCGAATCCGATCTGTACTATTCATCAGAATTCAAAAACAAACCTATCTACATGTCTATATGGGATAAATTATTCTTGAAAATATTCTTATTCTTCAGTCATTTTTGGATAGGAAGACAGGAGGTTTTATTTTACCCAAATCTGTGAAAGTTCAAAAATAATTGTGTACATCAATTGCTCAACGTCGGATACACAATAATCTTTTGAATTTATTGTTCTTCCAAAATATCATCATTCTTTGGAAAAAAGATCCTCCTAAATATTCTCGTCACTCAGTTACAGGAATAGTCAACATTGTTGAATTTATTATTCTTTCAAAATATCATCGTTCTTTATATGAAACTGCTGAGCTTTATTTCATGAAGTCTGTAAATAGCATACGTTTTCATACTCATAGTGAATTATTGTTGTGATAGTGACTTCCAGCTAAATTACATTCCTTGGGTAAACATGTGGCTTTGATAACGGAGACGATGACTTCGATTGCTAATAAGTTGATACCACCAGTAATAGCATACATGCTTTTTTCAATGTATTAGACTAAACTTTTGACTAAAATTCCTTTCAGCCAAATATAATATGCTCCTTAAAGAATTTCATTCTTTTATCAAATGTCCATTCGACCAAACGTCATTCCAGTAAATATCATTCGACCAAATGACATATGTTCCGACAAAAGGCATTAAGAAAACGACGCTTAAAAGAAGTTTTTTTTTTCATCAGTATGGAACAAATAACCTAACATTTAAAAAAAATACCAAGAATTCAGTAACACGGTCAAATCTTCATTACGGGATTTTTCCTACTCGATATCGAGTTAGAGAGCCATAATAAAAGTTTAGATTCCATGGCACCCCGATGGACCTTTGGATCGCAGTTACAGAGCACAAAATCACTCTCTAAATATGGTGAGGTCGAAATACGCGTATCTGTCAAACAATACAAACTCTAGTGGAATTAAATGGTATAGTACTAGGATTCCTTAGCCAAATGGTTAGAGTCCACGGCTGCAAAATAAAGCCATGCTGAAGGTGTCTGGGTTCGATTCCCGGTCGGTCCAGGATCTTTTCGTAATGGAAATTTTCTTGACTCCCCTGGGCACAGAGCATCATCTTACCTGCCACACGATATACGAATGCGAAAATGGCGACTTTGGCGAAGAAAGCTCTCAGTTAATAACTGTGGAAGTGCTCATTGAACACTAAGCTGAGAAGCAGGCTCTGTCCCAGTGAGAACGTAATTCCAAGAAGAAGAAGAACATATGGGATTCAAAAATTTTCCCGAAAACTTTTGAGCTATAGAAAAAGTTAATTCTCCCATTTTTTTGGATATTTCATGTCAGAATTGTGAAGTATTGGCGAGAGGACTATTTTTGTACGAATTGTGGAGAAACTGTAGCGGATTTTTTGAAGGTTTTTTTCCGACAGTCTTTTTTTAAGAACTATAGAGGAATTTCAGATATTTTGGAAATCTAAGGGGATCCATGTATTTTGGAAATAAATTCCAAAAAATTCGAAATGAGAATTCTGCGTCATGCTCTCATTTTATTTATGGATTTTAAAGAAAAAAAAATCCAGATACTCACTGTCACTGAAAAACTCATCCAAATTTGTTTTCGAAATTGCCCATATTTTTTCTGAGCAGGAAATAATAAAAGTATTATGCTTTATGCCCACATGAACACACAAATGGTAAAAGAGAAAGCTTTTACAATACAAGTACTCCGAGGTCAGTAATACGCTATGTCTTACTGATCATGTTTTTGTGGTGTTTATACATTCCGTGGTATTTCCCTTAAATCCACTGCAAACAAAATTGCCATTCTGGAAGCAGCAACTCCCGCATCTCCAATTTCTCCGTTTACATTTCCATATCACGTCTGTTATTCTTGCAAGCGTGGCGAAAATTCAGCGGCAAATCTCCGGCATGAATTAATAATTTCATTCCAAATTCTACTTGCCTTTGTTCATACAAAAGCACTCAACATTGTTGTGTCGGAATTGCAACGGAAGCTTCATGCTGGTACGTGTTTTCAGAGTCATCCAACGAGATGAACCTCGCAAAGTGGTTCTACCTAATCAATTTTCGTTGTGTGAATTTCCATCGTCATCGCTGACCATTCTTAACTGGGTAAGATCTAAGACAGTAAGATCAAGCTGAAGGCGGTTGGGATCGATTTTTTTAAATGTTATCTAAGCTAAGAAAACTAGTTCATAACTGTGAAAGTGTTCATAGAATACTACAGGTATGTTCCATTTTTATCAACACGATCGACGATTTTCAGTTGACAAAAACGGAACCGTGACAAAAACGGAATAATTTTCTTAGACAAAATATTTTACACATTTGAAATGAAAATTGCAGTTTCGTCAGGATAACACACATTTTCATCATATAAATGCACAGTATTGACGTTTAAGAGCTGTGAGGAGCATTTAGATTGTTCATTCTTACAGGTTTGTAATGAAAGTTGATTGCAGACTCCTAGCAATCAACATGATTTTGTTATAAATCATTAATAGTTTTAGTTTTCTTAGTTAGAATTTCAATAAATGTAATATAGATGATAATCACATAAATGTCCTTTGCATCACAAGGTACGCTATATCTGTAAAAATAACTACAGGGAAGTGGGGCAAGCTGATCATTTTTTTAAAGCAAGATTAAACAAGAAACAACTTCTTTTTCTACTGTTCATCCTCATCCTTCTTCTTCTTTTTCTTCTTCTTTATGACATTACATCCCAACTGAGAAAGTGCCTTCTTCTCAACTCAAGTGTTCTTATACACACTTCCGCAGTTATCAACTGAGAGCTTTTTTGCCAAGGTACCGTAATTCGGGGTGTAGTTAATCATTCCCGTACCCTCATGTATAAACCGTCAAGAGAGTCATGATTCGATTTCAATTATTAAAATTTATGTGATGTCACTTTACCTGATAGCTGCGTTTGATGTTTCTAAATTCGGTTTGACATTCAAGATAATTATACCATGGAAAACAGATTTTTTAGGAAATGTTTGATGAACTGTTGTAGGGTTCTTCTTCAAACAATCGATTATTGCCAGGTCTGTATAAAGACACCATATAAATAAACTGTTTCATACATTCCAGATATGTTCATTGAACCCAGTTTTTAATTAGTATTGAGGATTAAAATTCATTTTCAGAGAATAAGACATATTCTTTTAGTGAGCATGTTACAAATTTCGAAGAAAATTACACACGTTTAGGCGTTTAATGTGGTGTATTCTGTAATTAACAACATTTAATTCTAATTTTGACCGATTTATCAAAAAGTTGTAAAATTTTTCAGATTTGATTCGGATTTCGTGAGCTCAAATTTAGTGAATAACATATCTCTAATTTATGAAACCCAACTCAGTAATTGATCAACTTCACCTCAGAATCAAAAACTCCAATTCTAAACAATGTTTCTGTTATTACGATAAGATGTTGTCAAAATTCCGTTTGTATAATTCGATACACATCCATTCAGTACAGGTTTAAAAAATATTTGGATGATAATACATGCATCCTACTTGGAATTATAGAACAGAGTCTCTCAAAAGTGCTCAACTTCACCCCATTTTACGGTACATTTTTTTTGCATTTTTGATCACAAATGTGGAGTTATGTTGCGAAAGTTTTGCAATTCAAATGAATACTTTTCACGGTTTTCTGTGCTTTGAATTGCCAAATTTAACAGTAAAATGATTGTGGTGATCTTTCTTCTAAAGTTATTACTACCAACTTCGACAATGATGTACTTATCGCCTATCTAGAACAGCAGCACCATCGCCTTTAAGCTTTAAGGCCCAAACGCAATGATAGCGGAATGACAGCGTAAGGCGGAACCAGTTCGCCAGCATGAACTGTAGCATGCATGTCGACCCAGATTTGATTCACTTTCGTTCGTTGACAGCTCAGTCAGGATGGTGTGATTCATGCTGGTGAACCGGTTCCGCTTTCCGTTGCCGTTCGGCTATCATTGCGTTTGGAACTTTACGTTAGATCACAAATAGACTGTCAATAAACTAACTTAAGTTGTAGTTTTTTGTTGCGTAAAAATAATATTAAATAACTGAGAGACCTGGCTTAAATTGCGAGCTTCCAAAAGTTAAGTGAACCTGTCATCAACTGTCACTGGAAAACCCACACAGTTATTACAGATAATTTTCCAAATCGTTTCCTTCACTCAAAAACGTCAGAACATTTGACCATGGCAAGAGTGAAATAAACATGTAACTCTATCAGGCCGTTCTGGCAACAAAATCTTCTACAGATTGACATTTACCGAAAAACTAAACATTACAGTCCATTTTGCTCGAAGTAAGAGGGAGCATGGAGAAGAAAGCAATGAATACTAGATGGATAGGTACCGTAAGGGAACGGCGAGAGAAATTGGATTAGATGTTGAAGAGGGCATACCATATTAAACAGTATTACTTGAAACGTCACTTCCTTGTGGCTAACGTCCCCTATGGGAACGGCTTGGGTGTGTTTTGAGAATGACACTACCAAGACAGCCATACCTATCCATCTAGTATTCATTGCTTTCTTCTCCATGCTCCCTCTTACTTCGAGCAAAATGGACCGATATGCCGATAAACAAATTCACAATAAAATTATCACGGTCGATATCTTTGTATCTAAACATTACATATACTTTGAAATTGGATCAAATGGGAAAATGCAAAGTATATGTAATGTTTAGTTTTTGGTGGTGTCAAACTTCCACTCGGCTGGTTAGCCGTAAACCACGAATCATAATTAATTAAAAACAAGTATTCTACAGATTACTAAGTTTGCTATAATTAATGCAATGCCTTCGAGTTTGGGAGATAGAAGGTAATGTCCAAACTATGACAAGGTCGACAGTCTTTTTAAGAATAAAATAAACTTGATCATACCTCTTGCCGTTGCCCAAACAATCTTGAGTTCATTCCCAAGTGCATCCCTTATCAAAAAGAGCTGAACATGTGTGGGATCGTCCATAAATCATGTAAGCGATTATGGGGGGAGGAAGGGGGATTTGAGATATCTTAAGTGCCACACAAATTATTTTTTATTTTCATACAAAAATCCATACCCCAGGGGGAGAGGGTATATATGTCTATCAAATTTACATAGAAAATTCTTTTAAGCCATATCTTATAAGAAAAAGGAGAGGTCTCTGCAACTCTCTTAAGTACGTATTCAACTAATCACAAATTCCAGTTGTTGCCAGAGCAACTCCCGATTGTTGAAGGATGGGCCAATCTTGTCCAACAGAATATGCTACGTTTGAAAACACCAATTGAATAATTGCATAAGAAGAAGTCAAACCTTATTGAATCGTATATGACTTGACATCTACCATGTATCGTAGATGCTCAATATTAATAAAATGACGAAAATTCAACTCTGAGGCTATTAAAAAGCATTTCAATTGCTTCAAAATAAGTTATTTAGTTTATATTTGAAACTCTATGAAAATAAAAAAAAACTTTTATTTTTGTATTGATAAAAACGGAATAATTTGTTGACGAAAACGGAACGTGACAAAATCGGAGCGTGACAAAATCGGAACGTGATAAAAACGGAACATACCTGTATTCTGAGTGGCAGGATTATAGTTTATATGAAATGCCAGAAACAAGAAGAATATCGTCATCGTTTCACTGTGCAAATTCTGCGGCGAGGCGAATTTTCCAACGAATCCAAATTGCATAATTTTATCTCTTCGTCTGCAACAACACCGCGAATTCTCCTGGTGAACGAAGCTTTTTTTCTCGCTGGACTGTTTAAGGATCCCGGATTGAGTCGACTACCATCAGGCGAGCAACAGGATGTACAGTGGCGCACCTTGATGAAAACGTCGAACAAAACCTAAAAAGTGTCCCAAATGGATTGAAAACGATAACTTACCAACTTTACTTGATTCTCAAAATAATCCTCATTACAGGCATGCTTGAAAGTTTTCGAAATTTATTTTACAAGACTTTATTTTCCTCGCATAAAATGGCACCAAAAATCCCAAATCATCGATAAATCCAAAACTTTGTTGATACATCATTCAATGGTATTGAAGTCTAAAAAAATATGACAGGCAATTCAAGAACTTCAATTTTTGAGGTTTTATCCGGCCATGCGGCCACTGTGCGGCCCTTTATCTGAACCGAAAAATCCGCATCATAACTCCGGGTCAGGTTAATTCGATTTCGCACCCTGACCCGGCTTTCATACAACATAATAGCTTCTCATCGCCATCGGTTGGAGCCTTTTCATCATCGTACACTTTTTGATTAGCTTTCGGTCGGGGAGCTTCTGCTGGGCAACGCTGTTGGATACGATTGCCTTCATCTCTTGTTGACCCCGCTGACATTTTGCCGGCAATCGGACGCGATGCGGCCCTCAGCGGGTGGGTGGGATCGCAAAAAAAAGTCCGATAGATTATCCGATGTAAAAGTGATCGAAGAAAAATGCCATTCACCGTTTGGGAGAAAAGTGCAAAAGCCAACTGAAAATTATGTTAAATTTAGATTTGAATGCAAACATTTTCCTTTCGTTATGAGAGCCAAAATTTGCCTTCTTTAAAGTTCCGACTAGAACTTAACTTGTATCCTTAACATTTATGTGCATTTACACCGTATTTATTTTAATTGATATGACTACCCGATTTTTCATCGTACAAGATTAACAAAAATTCCTATTGTTGCATTTTTAAACAAATTCAAATGGCATAATTCAGTTAGTCGTTCTTAGAAAACCAAAGGAAAATGGTAGAATGGGAAAAAAAAGAAAGGACGAAAAGGAAAGGATTAAAAACACGACTCCTATTTCTAACGCTGATGCACTAAAAAACAAAAAAAAAAAACAAAAATGTAGTTCTAACTTGGATTAAGTAATGGATGAACAGTAACGATTTTTCATTTAGTTAACTTAGATTGTGTGTTCTGTGATTTTTTACTTTTGGTGACACTCTATAGATGTCAATTTGCTTTTTATTCAATTTTTTTTTTCATACTAAGATTGCAATAAGCTTAATCTTGCTTAGTTTAGGTAGTGACAACGGTTAGTATAGTTCAAATAAAAGCATAGCAACGATCAAGCCTTGGAGACTCATGCTATATGTGGATGTGTTACTCGAGTGTGTCCGACTCTGAGTCGCGATATAATTTGTTGTTCCCTGCGCATTTTTCGATCATTCCACTTCCCTATGTCTACCTTTATTTTTCGAAGCAAAAGGTCACGATTCATGAACCATTGGTGTTGCCACGATTCGTGGACACATTGTTGGATACTTCGTCGTGCATCGATTCCTGGAATGCTTAGACTCCACGTTCAAGAGTTTTTCCCTTGGTCAGCAAGCCGGTCAGCCTGCTCGTTGCCTTGATACCACAATGTCTAGGTATCCGGCAGAGCGTGGTGTTGGATGAGATTGCAGCCTCGATTTCTTGGATGATGGAATGTTACTGTTGTGGGATCTCCGATGCTGAAAGAACACTGGCTGAGGCAGTGAGGATAACGGTTGCAGGATCATTTATTTGATTGATAGCAAGACGAAATGCTGCGGCCTCAAATGAAAAAAAATAATGGAGAACTCGTCTGGAACCCTGCTGCTCAAGTTTTTTTGTGACTATACACCAGTGTTCAGCAAATGGTTGAGTACCGCCGATACTCTAGCAGTTGAATCTCCTGCTCGAATAGTCCGCTTTACTGACCAGTCAATTGTTGGGGCTGGTTGATTCCATTTTCTGTCTCCAAACCGATGGACTTGTGCTATCGGTGGGAAACGTATGTTAGCATTCTCTGTGAGAAATTGTTTGCCTTTCTCGAGGACGAAAAGGTTTCTGCTGTCTCCATATGTTTTCTCAAGAAAGCTGATTGCCCTGTTAGCTGCTGAAATTGTCAGGGGATAGTGGAAAGGTA
Organism: Aedes aegypti; assembly: GCF_002204515.2. Taxonomy (NCBI): domain Eukaryota; kingdom Metazoa; phylum Arthropoda; class Insecta; order Diptera; family Culicidae; genus Aedes; species Aedes aegypti. The sequence goes on from NC_035108.1 coordinate 16,364,427, forward strand.
GTACATCAGCTTCCACACATGTAGCTAGAGTAGGAGAACTGGGAAGTAGGCCAGATGTAAGACGTATTACTCTGTTGTATACTGGACTAAGGATATTAATCAAATCTATGTATGAGCGCACGGTAATTTCTAATCCATACAAGAGTTTGCTGATAACTATGCTGCAAGCGGTATTGTAGAGAGATCTTCGGTTGTTTGATTTGTGCCTACCGCTTATTGCTTTGACTGCACTCATTTCCTGTCAATTATGACACCGAGTATTCGCAGCTCTTTTTTATAGGGAATTTCACATTGTCCTATCGTTACCTACTGGGGTATTCCATGGGTGATGTCTGAAAGTGCAGCAGTGTGTTACAGAACATTTCTCAGCAGCCACGGTGAATCCAACGTTTTCTGCCCATTTAGCGACCGCTCGAACGGCTGCTTGCAGTTTCCTTCGAATTATTTTCGGACTTTTTCCAACGACAACTATTACTATGTCACCTGCTTAGACAAATATGAAAATGCCTTTCGGTAGTCTATCGAAGATAGAATTCATGGCAATTAGAAAAAGTATTACCGCCGGGACGGAACCTTGTAGCACTCCTGTCTCCTCTTGGAACATTTTTGAACGCGTGTTTCCTATCAACACTTGAAAGGATCTCTGCTGCAGAAAGCCTTGAAATTTTTTTCCCATATTTCCAACGATGCCCCAAGCTACGAGCTGTCTCAGAACTTTTGGGCGCCATACTCTGTTGTAAGCTTTTGCGAGATCCAGAGTAGCGATATCCACATAGAAGTTATTCGACAGAGCATTGTCAATTATTTGGGCAAACGAAGCAAAGTATGAACCCGTTCCCCTACCTTTGAGGAATACATACCGCCTTTGGTCAAGTTTACCCTGCTTTATTGAATGTACTTGCCTGAGATATCAGGCTCCCACACCTACTGCCGCCTGGAATGCTTCTCGGGGACGTCTGGTGATTTTTCCAGGCAGGGTCAGTGTGGGGTGAGGCCTAGGGATTTCGAAACCCATGAAACTTTTCCGGATCTGGTCGTTTGATTTGATGGTTACGGGGGTTGCATTTGTTCTCGTTACGGTTGGTTTATTTGAAGCGTTGTCTTCTAAGGCCGCTCTGAGGGATTCCCCGTCTACGGGTTGGGGTATGGCTTCCCGGACAGTTCTTCCTCTCAGATGCGCTTCCGCTTGTGGAAGTGGGAGGGGTACTGCACTTTCCCCTCTCCCAAGCCTTTCCTCATTTGCATGACTGATATGATGTACAGCCACCTCACAGTTATGGATCAACTAAGGGTCATTTTTCAGAGTAAAATACCAAATAAAAAACATGGTAGCTGTACAGAACAAAATTACCTCTCTGGCACTGCGGAATATAGTTGTTTTCGAGAATACTCCTCAAAATACCCGGTTATTTACGAAAAAGTGTCGATTTCGATAGAAATTGCAATCGATGTCCTCCCCACAGATGTGGATTAGCGGGAGGAGGGTCCGTATTATGGATCAAATCCATTCATATTATGGATCAAAACACTATAACAGCAATTTATCTGCGAAATAAACGAATGGTGTGCTAGTGAAAGCATATGTTTTGGCGTTTGTTTCGGAATCGTCTTATCGTTGATTCATAATAGTGGTATGGGTTTCAATGCCCCACAGTTATGAATCAACGCATCTGGGAATACGCTTGACATTTTATTTCCTACAGACGGGAAAACTATGAATAAGCATATTAGAATTGATTGTGATGCTGTACAGATTTATGGTTCACGTATATAAAATGTGTTCTTCGTAATTGTAACTCTATTTGATGAGATACTCCCGTTTTTATCCAAATCTGATCCATATCTGTGTGCTATCCATAACCAGGCTTGATAATTCTCCTCAACATCATCAGAGTTCTGAGACATACTCTAAAGCAGCGTGTTCCTTTGCCTCTTTGCGAGGGAGCGAAAAAATGCTAAGCAGAGAAGCAATGAAAAATGAGCGAGGAAAATGCAGCACAAAACACAACAGAGTAAAATTCCATCGAAAAAGGGTGCTCTCACTACTCCCTGGGGACTGTCTGTTCGGGCGACAGACTCAAGAGTTCGTTTGAAGTGTGAGTGGTGGTGAGCATCGCAACGAGGGAGAGAGAGTACCTGAAAAAATCCTCGCATTTTTTTGCACTCTAACTCGAATCGCTTGAGGATCTGTGTTGAAAATTTTGAGTTTATTTTTTTCTCATCAGAAAAACGGTAAAATCGCCTCCTCTTTGCATCGCAGAGGAGTTTCTATCAAGCCTGTCCATAACTGTGGGGTGACTGTATAGGGGTTTCTGCGTTTTTGGCGGTGAGCTAATTAGGTGCGTTGGTTGGTGTAATATTACATGCTTGTGTTTGCGTCTTGAAGAACTTAAATGGAGGAGGTACTGCTTTCTGGTGCTGGACCACCATCAGAGATATCCACAATATCTTCTTCATCGATGTATTCTATCATTGGGTCTAGTTCCATGTGGGTTATGACAGACTTCATCGTTTTCTTGGGAGGAGATCTTCAGCCTTCAGGAGAAGAGTTGAGGACACTCCTCATTTGTTTCAAATGTTCTTCTTCTTTCTTGGTCTTTCGTTTGCTGATTCCTTCGAGACTGCTTGTGGTAATGACAACTGGTTTCTGCTGGTCTGAAGCGAGTTTTTCGTCTTCATTTCTTTGAAGAGTTTCAGTATTATTCCATCTTTCTTCTTGTCCTTAAGTAATTTTGTGATGGTTTCGTCTTTCTTTTCATTCTCAGCCATTAGTTCTTCGAATTTACTGGCATCCAACCGAGATTGGGCAGTGACTTGCGCGTATGAACCTTGTCCTTCCTCGATACGTCTTCTGGCCTCCGGGTAGGTTAAACTTCCATCCACCTTCAATTTTATGACGGCTGCTTTTTTTTTGGTATACTGGACATGATCACCTTGACAGTTGCAACAGAAGGCGGGCGCTTGGTAGCTATCATCATCGTGTTCCTCAGAGCATCCTGGGCATCGGTTTTGGGTGGCCGTATCAGAAACAAGCATAGCACAGAAGGGGGTTTGGATAAAACGGGCTAGTTGGGATACGCAGAAATCCGATTTTCCCGTGATTAGGATAGGTGGTTTGATTGAAGTTCAATACTAGTCAACACCCCAGGTTGATCAACTTGCTGTTGTCGTTCCGTGTGATCCGTTTGACGTGTGTTACATTTTGGCTGCGCAGTTTTTCGAGAGCTTCTGCCTCCGAGTAGCGAATGGCATCGAACGACGAGATTACGCATTCGCTGCTGTTGAGCCGAGGATGAGGTACTATGGTGATTTCCGTTCCATCGAGTAGAGTGGCTTCTTCTTCTTCTTCTTTCTGGCGTTACGTCCCCACTGGGACAGAGCCTGCTTCTCAGCTTAGTGTTCTTATGAGCACTTCCACAGTTATTAACTGAGAGCTTACTATGCCATGCCCATTTTTGCATGCGTATATCGTGTGGTAGGTACGAAGATACTCTATGCCCTGGGAAGTCGAGAAAATTTCCAACCCGAAAAGATCCTCGACCGGTGGGATTCGAACCCACGACCCTCAGCTTGGTCTTGCTGAATAGCTGCGCGTTTACCGCTACGACTATCTGGGCCCCTCGAGTAGAGTGGCTGTGTTGAACAATTTGGTCACGTGAACTGGATTCCGAACACGAAGAATGTAGTTTGAGCAAAGTTCTTCGCTCTGTGCCGATTCAATCGCTTTATTACCCACTACCGCTTCAATGCTCTTGCCTATCAAATTTGGGTTCATCTTTCCCAGTCATTAGCAAAATCGTTAGTCTACCGAATTCGTTTTGTGGGTTAATGAAACTCGGGTATCTTGGATTCAACGACCCTTCGGGGTCGCCCCCGTAGGGAGGTGACATTGTTTCTGTCTTGTCAGCTATGTGGTGTTTTTTTTTCATACAGTCGGAGATCGAAAAAGAGACAATGATGGGTAACAGTCACCTGTTACCTACCCCAACATAAATTGGTTAAATTCTATTTCTCCCATTGTTCAGTTGATCGTCTGGTCTCTATGTGTTTCGTACAGCTGCAAATAATGTGCTGAATAGCGATGGTCACTCACAACTCAGTCACACACGGTCAAAACGTTGAGTTGTAGTGATAACAACACTATCATTGTGAACGAGTAGACCAACGTTCGGTGTCGACAAGTGTGTTGTAGTGGACGCAGATCGCACACTTGTTTAGAACACGTGGAACCGATTTTGCAACAACTAAATAGTGATTTATGGTCGATTCGACCAATAGAGACGCAAGCGAAATTGTCCGCGGTCGACAGATATTTGCGTCCGGTCGGAGCAAGAGTTTTTCCACGACGAGTCTCGGATAATTTTATGAAAAACGGAGGTGAAAAGTTCGCGACGTATTTACGCTTTGGCTATTCACGCACACTGAAAGAGACACTAGTTAATTGACACTACAAAGACCTACATTATGCAAGCCTTTAAAGAATCTAATCCTCTGTGGTCTGGGAAGACGAGACACGGTGAAATTCGGATCTGGCCAGGCTAGACTCAGGAAACAATGTAAAAGGAGTTGAAAAAGACGCCGGTCAACCGGAAGATAATCGTTCAAGTTAACTCGTAAGACTTACAGCAGGCTCTTTGATCTGCTGACCGATCCTGGAAGAACCTTTAAACGTACACAGTTTTAGTGAAGTCAGTCGGTTTAACAAAATCTTTGCGATATCGTAGGGTTTCCAAGTGAACGTTCCAAGTGAGAAAAAGATATAGAATGACAAAGAATTCAGTAAGGTACTGCGGGGCAAGTGGGTAAGTGGGGTAAGTGAAAATAATTGGTATATTTTACTGCATATGTGAATTAACGTTTTAAACTCATGCGTAAACCTTTGAGGCCATTGAGAACATTACGATAGGTAAGAAATTTCTGAGATTTTTCAGCCTTTATTGCATAATAGAGCGAAATATAGTTAACCTGCCAACTATCACTCCGTAACAAGTTGGCGGCTTATTTTAATATTTTCAGTGGGAAAAAGTTGAGGAAAATAATTGTCTGTACCATTTCAAAGTTGTCCTCTCTGATAGTTTTGAACCACAATGAAAACAGTTTTAGAATTAATTCTACATAGACCTAAAAATAACTAAATTGAAACACTGTCAATTTTCTAATCACGTGGGGCAAGTGAAAAGTTTCTCATTAGAGATTAAATTAGTGTTTTCTCTTTAGGTAGCTATACTTATACAAGGTTCACAATTATCCTAGAACATCAGAACGTGCTGATAATTCAAGAAACACTATACTCAAAGCGTTAAATGCTATTATCATGGCCAAATCATGGAACTTCTCTAAAATTAAGGTTGCCAAATTTTACGATATTAATATGTTTACTTCGGACAGCCGATTAAAAAGAAGACGTTGATTGAAAAGTTCCAATATAAGAGAACGCACGGAAATCTTGTGGGATGTCTATGTAAAGCTAGTTCAAAACATAAAAAATGGGGTATAGGTGTATCCGCATAAAAAAGTTTCTAAATACTTTATTGAGGGTTCTGTTTGATTTCTCTTGAAGAGTTATCCGACGTCATATCCGATTTTCTTAAAAACAAATAACGAGCGGTGGAAATTCTACATAACAGAAATGCAACTGCTGTCCCATGATGTAAGAACTAACATTGGAAATGTTGCAGTTATAATGTTGTCGAATCATTTCAACAAACCTAACTGAACAGAAGAAAATTCAAGTAACAATAATAAAATTTTCTTTGTTTGCATGTTACTTATGTTATTGTTCATTGGGACGCCTAACCAAATGTTAAAGGTAATAGAAAACTTGAATGTAACTGTTAGTTTTTGAATTTATTGTTCAAAACGATAAACTTTTCACTTGCCCCACCTGTGGGGCAAGTGAAAAGTAAGGAGACGTTTTTCAAAAACTTTTTCTGTACTTTTTTCTTCAATTTTACATAAATATCAATTTCAGTATACTGCTCATATTTGGTGGTAGTCAAGCTAAAAAATATACACGACCTCATTTGTTTTAATTTAAGGTCTCTAGAATTTGAAGAATCCCAACTATGCGAAATCCATTACCCACTTGCCCCACGGTACCTTACACACTTTTCTGGATATGTGGACATAACATACAGGGGGTTGTCAAAAAAAAGTGATTGGCGCAAATTGGGCCAACTTCGGAATGCTGTAACTTTGTCAATCTAGTTCCGAGGAGCTCCCACAGATAATGATATATGACCACCAGATACCGGTGATAATGATGAGCTATGGAGAAACAAATATTGCACGAAATATTGAGTGGATAAATTATATGATCCCAATTCGGATCCACTACTGGCGCCTATTCCGGGGAAATGGCCATATCTTGGTAGTTTCTGGACCGATCTTAAAACTTGGCGCACCAATCGCATAAAAATTTAATCTTCTACCTCCATGCACAGAAAAAAAATTTTCAACTGATGTCTTTGCTAAAAACAATCATATTTTTACTGCTTGCGGAAATCCGGATTATCACAGGCATCCGGTGATCATAGATTGTCCCCTAAATGCTACAACTAGATAACTCGAAAATCAAAATTTTGAGATGTGCAACTTTGAAAATATGATAGTTTTACAAGGTAACGGTTAATCGAAGAAAATATGATTGAAAATAGCGAAATTTTTCAAACAATTCCCTTCTGGTGTAATATATTTTATTTTTTAAGCCTATTTTTTCGGTTTCCCTAAAAGAATATATGAAAATCGTGATGTTCAATAAAATTCTTAATATCTTCAGCAGAGCCGTAGCATGGCCTCGCAGCGCCCTTGGCAAACCTCCCTTTGGGCGCCCTGCGTCAATTTTGTTTCCATGATGCAAGTTTGTATGCTATAAAATTTTTCGTAAAACATCCCAAGTAACCATCCTGCTCAAACTGTAATTCATGCATGTAACCCAAGTAACCACTAGCCCGCTAATTCGCCTTTTTGGTCTTATACGGCTATTGTACGGCTAATATAAGGCATGTCAGCTGTATTATAGCACTATATTGGCACGCAGGGCAAATCAAAGTGCTGTTTAGTTACTTGGGAAGTGTTGTACATAAAACTAGCATTACTGTAACTTCAATTAGAGTGGATTTTGTTACCGTCTTTCTGGTACGGCTCTCTTAGCCCTCGAGGATCGGACACCGAAGCCCAGATGGGGAACCGGTCAAAACCCCAGACTGCTGGTCTGACCAACGGCAGTCAGCGGGGCGGGCTCAAAAGGCCTCTTTTGGGGTCCTCGAGTCCCAGGGTCGTTAGAGGAGGTAGTGGGGAGGTTTTCGGACCTTGTTAGCATACAAATTAGGGTTAGTTTTAAAGTTTTGTATTGACTCACGGTACAGAATATACGCTGTTTCTCCAATGCAGCGAGGAAACCACCAACGGCGGACGCCGTGGAATGTGGGCGACGGAGGGTGCCCCGATAGCGTCACAGCGGGATGGTGATGGACGGCAGTCCGAGGCGATAGTCTTGAATTGTTGGGAGTAGGGCGGACGACGTGGCGAGGCGGCCGGCCTGAGTAGATGGGTGGTGGATGAACGACGTGGAAAGGCGGTATGCCTCAACGGACTCCCAGGATGAGCGATGGCGGGAATCCGGCGGTCGACCTATGAAGGTGACGGTCGCAGATGACGAAGGCGGTTTAGCGGCGAAGCTTCGGGTGTAATGCCGTGGGCGACGTAGATTCTTGGCACTGAACAATGCGGGCCACGCGGTGTAGATGAATGCTGTGGCTCCGACGAACTGGAATGACAGGCAAGGCTTCTTCTACTAGAGCCCAAGGGGCTTCTAAACTGGACCTGAACCAGAATGTCCACTCGACAAATCGAGGCTCGGTTGGGAAAGTCGATTATCTGGCGACTTGGGTTCTTCGCGGTTAATGGTAACCACCGCAGACTACACTTGCTCACACTCCGTATGCTCGTCGATGTGTCTCGTTCTGTGGTCTCGATCAAAATCCCCGATCGCGCCAAAAAAACTGATCCAAACCCTCATGTCCGACCCGGTTCGACTTTCGTTCGTTCCGTTCTCCCAACATCCGTTCTCTTGTCACTGTCATTGCACCACCCATAGCCACCTAGCCACCTGTTGGAGATTTCGTGGCAGCTACCCACTGGTTGGTAGCACCTCCCGGAGTAATAGGGCTCTAAAACATTCCCCCACTTTGCATAATCCATCAAGGTGGTGAAATCGCATTTGGACCAATATTCTCTCAGCATGTTGAGCTGTAGAAACTGTAACCATTTCATGGTTACAATTTAAAATGGGAAAGAGCTCCACAAATGTAATGTTAGTATTATAAATTATAACATCAACATGGCTCTAGAAGGACCATTTCCCACTTTGAATCGACTCTAATTAAATAATTATAAATAAATCGATGATTAAATCGACTCTAATTAATAATTATACAGCAATTCTAGCTTTATGTATAGGGTCGATGTACCAATAGCCGCATAGCTAAGAACAAAAATTCGTATAAAATCTAAAAATAACGCTAGCGTCATTATTTTTACATCATCTGAAAGCTTTTTATCTTGGTTTTGTGGGAAAAATATGAAAAATACGAAAACTCAAATGTTTGTATTTATTATCACGTGTGCCACTATAGGAATACATGTGCCTATAGTAGCACTATTTCTAATTTCTGTTCCTATAGTAGCACTAGCATCACGGCGTTGGCAAAATACTTATCAAAACCGTATTTTAACAAAATTTTTATATTTTTCCTACAAAGTGTGGATCAAAAGCTTTCGTTTGGTGTAAAAAAAGTTCTTAATTCATCAATTATTTCGTAACATAAAAAATAGTTTCTCTCAGTAGTGCTACTATAGGAACAATAGGTTTACTATAGGCGCAAGGGAGCTCAAATTTTAAGCAAAACTAATTATTTCGGTCATTTTTGAACAAAATCAATCTGTGTATCAATGGTACTTACACAGAGAACAGACGTTCATCTTTTCTCGACAGCGTGTGTAAAGCTTGTACTGGTCATTTCAAAGTATGTCGTTATGCTCCTGTTACGTGGCGCTGTCGTCAGATTGAGAACGTTACAAATTTGCCGCTTTTTACACTTTGGCGCTAGTGTCGATATAAAAAATTGCCACTTGTCGCTAGCGTTGCTTTGTGTGCTAATGCATTTTGACGTTCACTAGTGACATCGTGTTGTCGAAACGAGTTTGTATGTCGGGCTGTCTGCGTTGGCGGCGCTGATGATTGATTCCAACCTTTACACATGGTTCAGATGAAATTTTGTTCGAGCCTCCATGTCTGTTCTCTGTGGTACTTAGATAAATAGCTCCTGACCTTCATGTCAAAAAATGTTTTGAATAGATTTATAGCAAAACGGCCGTAAAAAGCCACTAGTGCGACTATAGGGGACTGTCTACTAAGGGAACATCGACCCTACCACTCATATGCAAGAATTGCTGCTTCAGCAGCATGGTTATGTGTGATATTAGTAAATTCACATTAAAGATTTTTTTTAATGCTAGCACGAGTACTGAAATTATCATCGAAAAAAGTTATGTTGAGATTGAAGTGTTCAGTGAACACTGTTCACTGTTAAAATATTAGGTAAATATCAATACAAAGTGTACAAGATAGCTCTTCTAAAGAACTATTGAATATTTTCCCAAAGGTGTTTTGAAGAAATTCATTTAAATTATTGTTCATGCGACGCATTGGCAGGAACACCTGAGCATAGCATTAAAAAACCGCTGGACTATTTCTTTCTTTTGAATACAATGTGCTATCTATATTTTCATTTGTTTGCCCCGATGTAAAGAAGTTTACAAAAAATATCTACCCAAAATTCACCTTGTATTATGTGAGACCCTTCAGGATTTTCTGCCATAATTTATACCGTACTCTGAGAACCCTGTGAAAGATTCTGTGAGTTTATTTCAGTATTTTGTGAGAATTCAAACTAATATTCAGTGAGATTGTGTTTGAAAGAAAAAAATAGCTAAAACAAAATTTGTTAACTTAGTTTTGTTCACGATCATTAGAATTTTTGTTATGTGTCATATTTTCAAAAAGTATTTTCAATCCTTTTTTTCTCAATATGAACCTCCAATTGAACATCAGAAACTTAATTTATGCTTAAACCTGTTTTAACTGCTATTAAAAATACAAGGAAGATCACTTAGAGATTAACCCCTCTACCGGCAGCTTCATTTTTTACCGCAAAATAAATATTCAAATCGTTATAACTTTTTTGTTTTTCAATCTTTTTGCACCATTTTTTCACAAGTTCTCAAAAAACTCTTCTAGTTTAGGAATCCGTGTCGACATTAATTATTGGTGATCTGGTTTTAAAGATATTCCGATGTTCCTTGGGGGACCGACATTTTACACTTAAAATGTCTTTGGCGGCCATTTTGTTTTTGATCAATTTATCAAAAAAATAAAATGTGGGCTATATAATGCCAGGTAATAAGAAGCTACTCTGCAAAAATTATGCAAATCGGTTCAGTATTCTTGGAGATATCTGAAAATTACGATATGATGTTTTTTGAAGTTTTAAAGATCTTTATTTGGCCAGCGTGGTTCCAGAAACCTAAATGCTCATTACTTAAAGACAGCTGCACCAAAATGCTTCATTTTTTCACAACACACTCTCATTGATGTATTGTTCCAAAGAGTGAATATACGAATACGATTGAAAGTCTGTAGCCTGAGAAATTAACGGGGGATTCTAATTACGGGTCGGTCCCCCAAGGAATTTTGGAATATCTTCAAAACCATATGACCAATGATCAATATCGACACAGATCCTAAAACAAGAAGAGTTTTTTGAAAACTTGTGAAAAAATGGTGCAAAAATATTGAAAATCAAAAAAGTTATGACGTTTTGAATTTTTATTTTGCGGTAAAAAATGAAGCTGCCGGTAGAGGGGTTAAGCAAGGTACTATACAAACACCAATGTTGAATTTTAAAAATTTAAAAACAATAAATCATCTTCGAAAGTGATCTAGGAATTATTTGAATATTCCGTTTTTAAGTTTTTATTTAATGAATCTCTTTCAAAATTTACCAAATGCGTGACGCATTTTGGCGCCCTCCAAAGGCTGGCGCCCTTGGCGGGTGCCAACCTGGCCAACCGCACGCTACGGCACTGATCTTCAGTCAGTCGAAGACAATTCTGGTGCAATGGGCAGTTCAATATAAAATAAAATGAGAAAAAATACCAATTCATTCGTAAAACCAAACCGTTATTGCATCTGCAAACGATATCCACATACGCTCCAACCATCGGAATCCACCGGAAAACCGACAAGCCTCAGCATCGATGGGATGGGCAAAAGACATTTTCTCAAATAAAAAATAGATGATTTTTCCTCCCCAAACAACCACCGACGACGTCCGTCCCACCGAGAGAAATTCCGGATTTGATATTTACGCTTGTTTGGCATCGAACCGCACCACAGGTCCCATGTCCAATCGATTCCGCCACATCGCTTCAAAAGGGCAAATGTATAACCATCAGCAAGGCCGATACTCTCCGAGGTCATTTCGGTGACTTGTTGAGGGATACATTATTCATGCTGTTGTTTTCCGCTTCATTTGGCTGAACATGACGAAAAGCGTTTGTCGCCACCAATCCCCGATACAAAAGGATGTTGTTTTGCTGTCGCTTTGTCGATATCCTAAATTGAAAGGACCACAAGCGAGGTATTGAATGATATCTTTCAACTTGAATTCTCAGAAAAGTTCAATTAATCTGCGTGGTATGTATGTCTGACAATGACTGACAGGCTTGTGGAAACCGCGGTGAAATACTAAACCCAATTATTTGTAGTGAGCTTGTGCTACAATCATCCCACATTTTTTTCGTGCATTTATTATCTCTGAATTTTGTGTCCTTAAAATTAACATCGACCTTATCTTGGGTAACCCTAGCAGCTCGGATTTATCATTACATTATGCATGATTCTTCTACGAAACAAAAAGTCGTTTCATTTTATATTTATTTTCTGGGAAAATGCTCAACCTCCAGACTTTTAAATTCCAAGCGAAAGCAGACTCCTCAGCATTCTGGGAATCATTAAAACCACTCACATTTCCTTTGAGATTATTCTTATGGTATAAACTGCTGGTAGTCCATTCCATAGATTGAACTCCAACAAAAAAAAAACATCTCTTTACATCTTTCGTTGCCTCCACAATATCATATTTTCGTCACTCTCACTCACTTAAAGCACCATTCAACTTGATTCGCACTTTAACTTCCACTCTAATACCACCCCCACTCACAAAGGCCACTCTCACTCGTCATTGTTCGCTTGCGGCACGTGCTGGCGGGCACCAAAATAAACTAATTAGTCAAGGAATTTTGCCATAGGGCATCGCCGACAAACAAAATCTTGGTCGGACGGAACGAAACTCATCTTTCTCCTTTTTAATGTTTGTTCTTTCTAACGTTTCATCCTTACCATCGGCCGGCCACGGCAATCATAGAACTTCCCTGCCGGTTCCCATGTTCTCTCGCAGTGACTTCAACATATGGTCTGTGCTGAAGAATTGCATCGGAAAGGAACTAAGCAAAATCACCATGCCAGTTGTATTCAACGAGCCGCTCAGGTGAGTATTAATATAGTTTTACCAGTTGTTACTAGTATAGGAATGAGACACGATTATACAAAAAAATGGAGCCGCATTATGCTTGGTATCAAATCATACTTGGCATTTCACCCAACGTTTATGATATTGAGGCCCGATTTCTTCACTTAAATCGTAAACTACGTTCACCCATATGATTAAACTAGGTTTAATGTCTAAGCGGTGGTGAAGAAATTTGCCCTGAGTTGAAATTGGTATGATGTTATTTCAAGATGATCTACTGAGGATTTGGAATAACTTTTATTTCGAATTCATTCAATAATCGCTCCTCGGACACCTACAACGGAAACAAAGTAAAATTTTAATTCGTAAAGGTTGTCCGTTAAAATTTCAAAACTCACAAAAAGCTATAACTTGTATGATTTTAACGATTGCAATTTTGAGTAACTTTATGTAGTGTTGAGTTTCTCTAAGTTTCATTGAAAAGTGTTAATAAATTATTATATGACTAGTGGTCCCGGCAAACTTCGTCTTGCCATTAAGTAGGCTGTTCAAAAATGCTATGGATCGTCCCATACAAAATGACAGTTCCGTGCACTCTCGTTTTTCCAACTTTCCCAGTGAATGTCCTGGGATTTTTATACACACAAACACGTCGGAACCCATGACGAACAAAACGGAGAAAGAATCATTCAAATGCGTTGACCCGTTCGTAAGCCATTTCGTGACATACAAACACAATTCCATTTTTATTTATATAGATTTGGAAAAGCACAGTAAGCACGGAGAAAACTTTTTACATGGATTATGAAAACCCATATCATTTGCAACGTGTAATAGCAAAAAAAAAAAGCTGAGCTGTCTTGTACCAGAAATATTAGGAAAAAGGTCCAAACCAGCCTGGACTGCGCCCGTTTAAAGGTCAAAAGGCACTAAATCATAACGACTAGCAGAATATGGTAGTCAAATCACATGCCAGAGTTGCTCTATATCAGTCATATCAGATGATGGCTGATTTACTAAAACTACCAATATAAGTTGCGAGCTATCAATATCACTTTGATTTGACAACCAAAAACAGTGATGCGATATCGCACTTTAGATCATAATCACTGCAAAATGAGTGATCACGTGGTAATTATCCCAGCTATTATTGTTTTTGAGTGACTAACACATACCCAGACAACCAGAAGTCGCATAACAGTCTACGAACAAAGTCGTTTATTTGCACAAATTTCATCACACTTGCACAACATGGTAGATAATATCGTTTGATCGATGAGTTTCCTCGCATAAAACGCTATTTTCTGAGTTTATGTGAACATTACGTTTCGTCCCGTATAGTCGTATAAAGTAAGTCGGATCAATCCGTAGCAGCTGTCAAATCAATTTTGTTATGATAAATTAAGTTGCATAAGAGTACAGACTAGTTCGCAAGAAAATTTACACAATCACATAGCATGTTATTTTTCATCATACCAAATATGCACGTATAGCGCCTCCACTTTTGTACGTATAAGGCATTTTCACATCATCTTATACGTGAAACTTTGCGCAAATAAGTATAGCATAACGCGAAAAGTTATTTCATTATACGTACATTCTGGTTGTCTGGGTAGTTTCAACCCATCTGCAACACTGTCAAAAATATAAAAATATTGCACCGATAAATTGCCATTTCATTTGCTTAATTTAAGGCTAAACATAACCCATCAGTGATATCCAAAGTCTATCGCCATCAATGCACTGTTGATGGGTGGACAACATGATGTTGATGTGATATGGAACGATCTGAATTGTATCGTAGTCGACCTGTACAAATTAGCAAATTTTAAGCGTTGATAGTGACAAAGAACAACTCTGTCACATGCACGCTACGGGGAAAAGAACATACGTAAATTCTGACAAAAAGATCTTGTTGCGTAATGCATGATGAAACCTACACAAGGCGGATTAAGTATCTGACTGGCATCCAGCGGCTGAATAAAAAATGCTCTCCTCCGGAAGCTACACCTAAGCTCCATCATGGCGGATAGGGAACCTTAGGCTAACAAACTACTGTCCCCGAATCTTCAAAAAATGTTTAAGAAACCGATAGAGAAAGATTACGAACTGATTGATGGCAACCACTTTTAGCGCGAAATAACGGACACGAATTGGAACATGGAACGTACTAACCCTAGCTCAGCATGGTAGACTGGCACAACTCGCATGAAGCTCGAGATTCTAGGACTGAGCGAAGTCCGTTGGCCAAACTTTGGAGAGCATACCATACAGCATACCATTGGGACAGATTCTGCTATATTCTGATCTGCGAGGTGAACATGCTCCTCGCCACCGTGGAGTTGGCTTTCTGCTTAGCGTCCAAGCTTAAGCCACGCTTATGAAGTGGGAGCCTAGAAATAAATGAATAATCGTCGCCAGATTTATAACACGAGTTCGAAACCTTACCATAGTCCAATGTTATGTGCCAACCGATTCTGCCGAATTGCAGGAAAAAGAGAACTTTTACAGTCAAGTCAATGTTGTCGTGGATAATATTCCGAAGGGTGATATCAATATCTACATGGGCGTCTTCAATGCGAAGATCGGATCCGACAACTCGAGCTATGAGTCCGCATGGTCTCAGAGAAATGAGCGAAAACGGGGAGTTGTTGGCAGAGTTTTGTGGCAACAACGACATGGTGATCGAGGGATCGTTCTTCCCCCATCGTCCGGTTCTCAAGGCTTTCTACGTGTATGGAGCGATGCACGAATTCACTAATTTGACGTTTTACCTGGGAGGGAGGCACCGATACTACACACGAAATATAAGACAACGTTATTTTGAACTGCAAGATAACTCCAGCTTGCCAACAACAATCAAGGCAGGCTTCGAGAAAATCGGTAGTTTCCTTTTGTTGTGCACCTTCGATCTTTCCTTACAAACATGAAAAAAGGGCCACAGTTTTCTATGCACTAAATATTCATTTTCATTGGAAAAAGTAGAACGATGCGTTTTTCAATGCTTTATGTTCAATCAGATTAAATGGTGCTCACGTGACATTACTTGCGTTATGTGCATGAATTGATTTTCATTCGTTTTTTATCACTTTTGAAGAAATACGAAAATGTGTTTTAATCAGTTACGCGCTTTTTTCGTGTTAGTCCAATGTTTGAGATCTGGGCTCACAGTGACAGTTCGTGACAGCGGAATCTCGGCTCACTATGACGTACAGAAATTTTGTATTGGTTTCTCCCTCCCAGCGTTTTACCGGTGCCGAATTCACTAGTTTCCATGGTCACCCAAATAACACGGCACCGCTAAAACGTCAAAAAGTGAACCCGTGCATAGGTCCATGGATCAATGCACGAGTTCATTATTTTGACGTTTGAGCGGTGCCGAATTCACTCGTTGCCATGGTCACGTAAATATCACGGCACCGCTCAAACGTCAGATAGTGAACTCGTGCATCGGTCCATTGTTGAGCATCCTACTATGATCTAAAACTCAACAATAAGACACCTGACAGTTATCATTTGTTGTTAATCAAGTTATGTTTTGGTAAACTACTACACTTAAGTGGCTACCACCTGGGAGGGAGGCACCGATACTACACACGAAATATAGAACAATGTTTGTTTGAACTGCAAGATAACTCCAGCTTGCCAACAACAATCAAGGCAGGCTTGGAAAAAATCGCTAGTTTTCTTTTGTTGTGTACTTTCGATTTTTCCTGACAAACATGGAAAAAGGGCCACAGTTTTCTATGCACTAAATATTCATTTTTATTGGAAAAAGTAAAACGATGTGTTTTTCAATGCTTTATATTCAATCCGATTGAAAGGTGCTCACGTGACATTACTTGCATTGTGTGCATGAATTGATTTTCATTCGATTTTTGTCACTTTTGATGAAATGCGAAAATGTGTTTTAATCAGTTACGTACTTTTTCCATGTTAGTCCAATGTTTGAGATCTGGGCTCACAGTGACAGTTCGTGACAGCGGAATCTCGGCTCACTATGACGTACAGAAATTTTGTATTGGTTTCTCCCTCCCAGGCTACCACCAATCTGGTCGCAAACGGTCGCAGCTGCATTTATGTGCAAAATGTAATACAACTACACTACCCACCATAAGTATGGAATCGCGTATTGCAACACTCATACTGAATATTGCAGCACCTTGAAAAGTTTAGCATCACCTAAAATGAATATTATCTCGTGATTCTGAAGTGCTAGATCAATGTATTTTTGAGGTCATCTTAAAAAAATACATCTTTGAGCCCCAGCGATTTTTTATTTTTGTTGAAAAAACTTTTAGCACTGGATTTTGGGTGATGCTAAACTTAACAGTGCTGCAATACTCAGCAGTCGGGGTCAGATGCACGGTATCTGGAACACTGGTATGTTTAACAACATCAACTGTAGGGTCGATGTACCAATAGTCGCATAGCTAAGAACAAATATTCGTATAAAATCGAAAAATAAAGTCTGCGGGATTATTTTTAGATCATCTGAAAGCTTTTTATCATGGCTTTGTGGAAAAATTATGAAACATGAGAAAACTCATGTTTTTGTATTTATTATCGCCTGTGCCGCTATAGGAACACATGTGCCTATAGTAGCACTATTCCTAATTTCTGTTCCTATAGTAGCACTAGCCTCACGGAATAGGCAAAACACAAATCAAAACCGTATTTTTACAAAACTTTTATATTTTTCCTTTGAAGTGTGGATCAAAAGCGTTCGATTGATGTAAAAAAAATCCTAATTTATCAACTATTTTGTTTAATAACAAAATAGTTTCTCTTAGTAGTGCTACTATAGGAACAATAGGTTAACTATAGGTGCAAGGGAACTAAAATTTTAAGCAAAACTATTTATTTCGATCATTTTTTGAACAAAATCGAGCTGTGTTTCAATGGTACTTAGATAAATAGCTACTGATCTTCATGTCAAAAATTATTTTGCTACGATTACCAGTGAAACGGCCGTAAAACGCCACTAGTGCGACTATAGGGGACCGTCCACTAAGGGAACACTGACCCTAACTATGGTTAAAATTTTCAAAATGGTTCAAATCATATTTTTATGCAAAGTATATAAAACGGTCTACTATATAAAACATAAAAGACTTGAAAATAATCATACGTTATTTTTATCTGATCGATTGAAACTTGATTTTTTTTAACCACACGGTAATAGAGCATGTCACGGTACCAACCCGGCCACCAACAACTCAGCTTGATCCGCCTAGTGTTCGGCTTATTAGTCGCGTCAACACCGAAGCTCCATCACTGCAGGAGATAGAAACAGCCATTCAAAGTATGAAATCTGACAAAGCCCCTGAGGTCGATCGCATATCAGCCGAGATGCTCAAAGTAGACCCCGCAATATCCGCTCAACTGCTGCATCAACTATTCAACTATGTGGCAGCCTATTATTATGGAGCACTTAAATGACCTCGATTTGGCTGATGATATTGCTATCCTAGCTCAACAGCGCTCTGATATGCAGAGTAGGCTCGACGATCTTGCCGAACGCTACTCAGCGGCATCAACGTCAACAAGACCAAATCATTGGATATAAATACGACCAGCTCGAAGGTTTACAGTAGCAGGGCAAACAGTGGAGAACGTCGAAAACTTTCAATACTTTGGTAGCCAATTGGCGTCTGACGGCGGTACCAAGATCGACATAGGTGCACGGATCTAGAAGGCGAGGACTACTTTTGCGAGTTTAAGAAATATTTGAAAGAACAGTCAGATTAGTCAACGCACAAAAATTAGAATATTCAATTTCAATGTCAAATCTGTGCTGCTATACGCCAGTGAAACGTGGTGTGATCAGCGGACAACACTCAACGGCTGCAGGTGTTCATCAACAGATGCCTACGGTATATAATTCGGGCATGGTGGCCACACAACTGGATATCTAATGCTGAGCTACATCGTCGGTGCCACCAGCAACCGATACAAACCGAAATTCGACAACGAAAGTGGGGGTGGGTCAGCCACACTCTATATCGGGCGGAAGCGAAATCTGCAAACAAGCGCTGGAATGGAATCCAGCAGGACATCGCAGCAGAGGCATACCCAGAGGCTTCTCAGTTATTCTGAGATTACCAATTGCAAAATTCGGAGAAAACCGTTTACAATTTTCTTTAGATCGATAAATATGCGTACACGATTTTAAAAGTATGAGACTCTTTAGTAAAACTACCATAAAGAGTACAATTTATACTTAAGACTGTGGTTCAAACTCACGATTTAGATCTCGTTTATACAAATACAGGGTGTTAGGTTCGTGAGTGCAGACATTTTAAAGGATGATAGAGGACCATGTTAGATGAAAAAAATCGTTCTACGGATATGGTCAATTCTCAACTGTTACCGAGTTATTAAACATTTATTGTTTTAGGATATGTTTGTCTTCAAGTGGTTATAACTTTGGAATAATTCAACGAATCTCAATTCTCTTACTTCCATTTGAAAGCTAATTAAATTTCCCATCTACTAACAACTTTACATCTAATGGGTTTTGCAAATAAATTCATTTTTAAGAGCAAATAAGTTCAAAGGTAGTGATTTTTCTCTTGTTTTTGTCAGTTTACTTTAAAAAATGCGTAATAAATTTCATGTTTGTCTTAAGCAAAGTTGTGTGCTTCAAGCTGCTCTACAATTCGTTCTTTGACACCAAACTGCTATCTCTACGCGTTCTCTTGCAATTTTGATTTGAACACGCCACTTTGGGTCATAAATTTTGGTCCGTAAACGCAACAGGTAACAGTTCATTTCACCCCACTGTGTTGCAAAATTTGACGCATTGTTTGCATCCACGCACAGCACACTTGATCTCAGGTTTAGACAACAACAGCTTGGCGCGTATGATTAAGCACACGCTGCTGTGCGTTCTTTTGCATGCTATTTGAAACTTAAAATAAATCGTTTTTGTCCGATGGAAATCAACTTTTCAAAATGTTGAAGGAGTGTAGTAAAACATTGATCGGTTTGTTATTTTTCTGTTGATGATTGATCTGAATTGTAAGCAATAATTGTCATTGCTCGTAGAGTTAATGTATCAAAGTACTGCATAACAGTATTGAAGAAACAGCATTGAACATACAGAAAATCTTTATCTGGTTGATTCATATCAGTTTATTTGAAGGCTCTGTGCACTGTTCCAAAGACTGCAAGGATGCTGCTAAACATTTGAAAGCAATAACACGCTTACGATACTTAAAAGCTTTGAGTGTATCCCAGTCCCAGTTTTACTGTGAATCTCATTAAATTGTTAACGCCGAGAATAGTTAATAGTTAGAATAAAACCTTTAAATCGGATGGTTTCGATGGTACCGGCAAAATAGAAGTAATGATCGTGAATTCGATAACCGATTCGATAACATCATGGTAAAGCATACAACCCATCAAATTTTATGAATTTCCTGCTAAAGTTGAAAGGCCAACGTAATAAACCATTTGTTTAAAAAAATTCAGCAACTATTTCAGCAACTTACTCCATGGGTTTGTTTAGTTATTCCACCACAGATTTCTCAATAGATCTTTTAGACATTCCACCATAGATTCCTTCGAGGATTCCACAGGAACTTTTCCAAAGACTCCTCCAGGGGGAGGACTAGAAGATAAATCGAGACTACATAGTCTAGGTCTTTGCCAAGCATTTATAATTCTTTTCTCTTGGGATTTGCTCAAAAATGTGCCGGAAATTTCTCCAGTGATTTATTAAAGGAACTATTATAAAATTTTCTCTAACAATTACAATTGAAACCCCTTCATGATTTCATAACATTCTGCACGCTTTCATCAGAAATTCTTCCAGAGTTATTTTCAGCATTTCTTACATAAAACTCTCATGGTAATCGTTAAGGTATTCCAATTGTTTATTTTCTCGGGATCCTACAAAAGTTTATACCAGAAACCCTCAAAGAAGTCAATCAGGAAATTTTCCTAGGAGTTTTTAGGGAATTTCTGGAAAGATACTGTTAGACACTCCTTAGTAAATTATTCAGCAATACACTGGTAGGATACTCAACTTTTGTTTCAAATATTTCTCTTATGACTTTATGATAATATTTTTTGAACATTCTTCAACCTCAAAACCTCATTTTGCCAAAGGTTCATCAAGACATTTATTCGTAGATTTTTCCAGAATGCCTATAAAAATTTCTCCAGAAATGTTAACAGAAATAATTTTCAAAATTGTGCCAGTAAATAAATTGTTTAATGGTTCGTTCAAAAATACCCTAGAAACTTTGTTGGAAGTTTCCTTAGCCATATTAACTATTCAAGAATACCTTGAGAAATTAATTCAGGGATACATCCAGATATTAAAAAAAAATATGCCTACACCGAGGAATTGTCAAATAAACTCTTCTATTTTTTATAAACTTCATCTATTTTTGATTCTTATTTAACAGCTCTTATTTAAGAAAATGTTCATGATAACCGTCGCCAAATCTGTAGTGGATTTCGTTTTGAAGTGCTAACAAAATTCCTCCTGATATTTACTAAGGTATTCGTGTAGAAATTTATCTAGGGATTACACCAGGAATCTCTCAGGTTCTCTCATTAAACCAGGATAATCGTCAACAAGTTCAACATGGATATTTACCAGATATTTTTTGGGGCATCCATGTCATTTTCAATTCAATTTTTCTCAAATCATCCAACATTTTTTTCAGAGAGGTGCTGAAAAATGTTTGAAGCAAGAAATCTCACGAGGAAATCAAAGAATGGAAAAATTGGATTCCAGGAATCCTTGAAAAAATCCTCAAAAGACTCGATGGACAAATGTCTGATAATATTCCTTGCAGAACCACTCGAAGAGATTTTGAAAGAATCCTTGATGAAATGTATTTAGTGTATGAATTGCATAAAACAAACTGAAGGAAAATGTGTTAAGAAAACTGTTTATGCTTTCATGGCTCAAGAAGAATTGAAAATGTATCTGATAACGGAAAATTGAGAGTATTATGAAGGAATCTTCAAAAGTATTTTGATTTAAAAACAAAGACACCGACACGTTAATGCTTTCAGTGGACGATTTGTCTTTTGAAAGAATCACCACACTAGACAACGGACTAGCATGCAATGCCCAGTGGCACAGCCGAAATACGTTCCTTACGAAAAGTTTTTCGGACTGAAGCTGGAATCAAACCCACGCTCCTTGACACTCAATGCTTAGTAACACTAACCGCACGGCCACGAAGCCCATTGTATTCCTAGAGAAATCTGAAGGCAGTTTTTTCGTAAACCCTGTTGATGAAGTTCTATAAACAATTACTGGAATCAAACCTTTAATAAAACTTAAGAGTATCTCAAAAACAAAAATAAATAAAACATTTTAGATTTTTTCAATGTCACGCTTTTTAAACTCGGTTTTACAACGCACCAGCTTGTCGTGGCCTCGCTTGAAAGGACAAGAAAAAATGAACCTGCGAATAACTGTGTCTCCGCGATATTATAAAGCCATTTCTGGAAATTCTTAGTAGTACCAAAATATTAAATTAAAAACAAAAATGGGAGAATCAGTAGCAGACTCATTAAAATTAATTTCTTATAATTAAAAAAAAACAAAACATGTCTTGAAGAAATTTCTGTCTTCATTCTCCTATAAGAATTTCTAATATTTTTACATAATTCAGAAAGGAATTCCAAAGAAAATGGAAAACGATTGCTCGCAGAATCTTTAGGAAGATTTCGTGCTATTTTTAGGAAGAGTTGCTTTGAAAATTAAGGTACAAGCTTTGAAAGAGAATACTACAAAAATTATCCTAAAAAGTATTACCCGAGTAGAAAAGTCTCTCGAAAAATAACTGTGAAAATCCTAGTAGAAATTCATACAGGATTACCATAAAACAATTGCAAGAAAATGCGAAAAATAACTGAATAAATTCTCCAAACCGATCCCTAAACATATTTCAGTATTTTTAAAGTTTTTTTTAAAGAATCATAAACGAAGAATTTTTGAAAATAAAAAAAACAGTTACAGGAGAATAAATTGAAACATTATTGAGTGTATTGCTTAAAAAACATTAGAAAAGTTTCTTTCAGAAAGTTGGAGGAATTCCTAGATGATTTTCTTGAGTAGTATTTAAGAAGATAACCCCTTCGGAAATTCTTTTGATGACTATTTGAAGAATTTCTGTGAGTTTTGTTTTTTAGTATCCTCGTACAAATCGTATGGTAAAAATTTCTGAACGATTACTATGAACACTTTCTTGAAAAATATTCAAAAACTACCTGACTGATTTTTTTATAGTTCACTAATGCAGCAAATATGAAAAAGGAATTCTGGAATAAATATCTCATGAATTCTTGATAAAATAACAGAAACAATTTATTTAATAAGGTAGTTTGTGAGCACTTTTAAACGAATCCCCCCTACAAATTTCGTGACAATTGTTGGAGAAAATCTAAAAAATTCATAAAATAATTCATTTTAAAATTCTTCGGTGTAGGCATGCAATAATTGCTAGAAAAATATCTAGATTTCATTCTCAATTAATTTTTCAAGTAATTTTTCATTCTTGAAAATTTCAAAGAGCTGAGGAAACTTTCAGTATATTTTCTAGGTTATTTTCAAACGAATTACTAAATAAATTGATGAGAAATTCATGGCAGAATGTTGAAAAACATTTCTGTCAACATTCTTGGATGATTTTTTTTAAAAACATCCTGGAAGTAAATTCGAAAATAAAATTCTTGATGAAACTCTGGAAGAATTTTGAGATAATTTTAGAAGGATGTTCAAAACATGTTTAAGCATTAAATCGTTCGAGTGCTTCTAGAAGCACTCTTGTACAAATTCTTTGGTTGTCCCTAGAAACATTCTAGTAAATTTTATTACTCTAAACATTTTCACTCAAAGTGTATCTTGAGTTTAAAACCGAACAGTTTCAGCCCAATATTGTTAGATTGAAGTGTCTTGAATACAAATCAAAGATGTTAGTGAAATGCAATTTAAGAAAAGCAATGGAGTTGAGCACATTAAGGTTTGAATAACTTATTTTAATTTAATTAATGTTTTTCTCCAACAAAATAAAACTCTATTTCTGTAAGCTAGACAATATTTTGAAAAGTAGGCCGTGGGAACGTTAGAATGACAATCAACGTTCACGCTCGGTATCGGAGTCATTGTGTATCGTGTGCGGAATTTCAAGATGTATTCTTCTCAAGAATTGGCGCAAATTCATCTTTGTTACGGTTTTGCCAGATGTAACGCAACGGCTGCCCGACAAGAATATCGTCGTCGTTATCCCAACCGTAGACTGCCTAATGCAAGTGAGTAAAAACTAAGACTATGGGTACATTTTGTTGCTAATAGATGGATCACTTAGGAACTTTTTCCGCAACGCATCGCCGTTTTATGGAGGGACAGCTGTTTCGAACGGTACATCACGTGGATCAAGCTCAGCGTAGATTGAGGCCCGCTATGGAGGAGAGAATTTTGCAAATGGTTCGGAACGATCCGTCCACCAGTACCAGGCGAGTGGCTGCCCAGTTACCCGTTTCCAACTGGCAGGTATGGAGGGTTCTCAATAGAGACAAAATGCATCCCTATCACACAATGAAAGTGCAGGAGCTACTACCAGTGGATCTTCAGCGGCGGCTGGACTTCTGCTATTTGATGAAAAGGAAGCTGGAGGAAGACAACAATTTCATCAAAAACATTCTATGGACCGATGAATGTACGTTCACCAAAGCTGGATATTTCAACACACATAATGAACACACATGGGCAACGCAAAACCCAAGAGTTGTAAAAGTTACAAGAACTCAGTGTGAGGAAGTAATGAACTGTAATTGAATTGATAGGCAGGTTTAGAGATATAAGAAATAAGTAGGCTTAGAAAAATAAGAAACAAACAGACTGTCAGTTATTGGTCTAATCTTGGCTCACAAAGACGTTGAATTACTACATTGGCGTAGTTGGTAGAACGAAAATAATCTTATTGGCAAGTATCAAGTAACAAAATTCCTGTGAAATGATTCAAAAAGTAATCTCCGACGGACATGGGCGGAGATGAAAATTGACGGTTTCTGATAGGAATAGGCAGAAACCAGCGAAAAAAGGTCTCTGATGGACAAAGGCAGAGAACCGAAAACTTGGATTCTGATGGAAATGGGCAGAAATCCTGTATTAAACTGACCTCTGGTTAGACAAAGATCATCGATGAATGAAATCTTGTTTTGAACGATTGAAGAAGAAATAACCTTAATTCGATAAAAACGTTTGAAATACTGAGAGTTTTTCAAGTTTCATGATCGACATTTGCACGACTGCAAGATTATGTTAGTTCTTACGTACTGAACCAAAACGCATAGTGTTCAAATCATATCCATTACGTTAGTAAAATTGGAATGTTTATGAATAAACGCAAAACTTAACACCCTGTATCGAACCAGGCTAACCTAAAATGCGTGGAATTTCTTTTCCAACTTAAATAAAGCGCTCAAATCAACAGCTAGGAAAAATGCTTCCGATCTCCATCGAATCCTGAGAATATTTATCACTTACAACAACTATGCTATTGTACAACTGGAAGCATTCACAATAGAAGGTATAGAAAAGTCCAGTACACTTATACTTGTGAGTCATCCAGTGTTTACAAAAAAAAAATGAACGTAAAGAATGAAATCCACTTATAAGTTTCAACATTTTACGATACAATGTTCTGATCATATGGTCCAATGAGTGCTTTAAGTTTAAGACACAAAATATCTCGCATGGCTATGCTTGTACAGTTTGGTAGTATACCAAGTATGGATCATTGCGTGATCATATGAAGATTTTTCGAAGCCAGGGCAATAATACCTACTTGAGAGAGAAAAAGAGAGAAAAAAAAACTCTTCATATTTTTTTAAACATTTTTTATTGTTTTAATACATAGATTCAGCCTATGCTGCCAATATCTTTCAAGGATACGCAAAATGTTATTCTTAACGTGGACATGATGGAAATTTTATACAAAACAGAATCAGACGAAGAACTTCAGAAACTACGAGAAGCGTTGATTTCCGAATAGTGGAAACAAGGATCACAGAAATTTGGGTCCGAGGTCAGGTACCCTAGCTTATAAAACATTCTGTTATTCGAAGATAGTAAGATTGTATTTTCTAGAAACATAAGGTATGAAACTTTGCAATCTTCCGTGGAAAAGAATCGCCAGAAAGATACAGTAAGTATTCAGAAACTTACTGTCATCGGCGTACGATGTTTCTTATTGTTACGGAAAGTATATATTGATTTTTCTAGTTCTGAGAATTTTTTTTCAATATGCTAGTGATAAACCACTGAATGCATACGGTTGTAGCAAAAAATAAATCAAGGTTATTCTATGTAGTCACTTCCATCAGATTAACAATAATCTTGTCATATTATGTAACCTGAGATCAGCACGTCTCGCCCTAAATTTGATAGTATTTGATGATCGTTCGGTGCTAACGGAGTTGATCTAATGAACAAAATCCAGTCAATTTTGTGTTTCAATACAACTTTATGAAACAGTGCTATAGATGTTTTTGCTCATAATATCGATGTACGATGTATGATATCAGAAAATAAATTTTGCTGTGGACACGTCGGAAGTATCGTGTAAAAATTACTATAACTGCAGAAACAGCCCAAGAACTGAAAACTACAGTATGTTTAGTACATTGCACTGTAGATTACTAGGCTCCAGTATTCAAAGATAGTAAAATTGTTCTTCGTAGAAAGCTACCAAATTCGAATGGTGAGTTAAATATGCCATCTAAATCAAAAATTGTCAGTATTTGTTTAAAATACTACTAGAATATTGTTGTATACTATGACACAACAACATAAAGATAAAAAACAGAACAAGATGGTAAAAAAAACAACACGAAACAAAGAGCGCCAAAATAGACAGCAGAAAATTTACCATTAGAGCACAATTTGAAATGGCATATAATTCAAATTTCGTAGCATCTTTGATGTTGAAATTCGATTAGCATTGTTCAACGACACGATTAATGAAATCCACATTGAACGACTAACTTCGTTGTGTCAATCGCTAAAGAATACCGTTATGAACAGCATTCCTTAACGCAGAACGCTCCACAGTTTTAACCGTTCGAAGGGAGATGGAAGTGGATAAGCAAGCAGACTTACACTTACAAGAAAATTTTGGAGCATCGCTGAATCAGATAAATATACGGTTGAGAAGTAGAATTTCTAGGATTAAAGCTGGAGAAGATCTGTTGGAAACTTCAACGGAACGGTTTCAGAACAGGATGCCTGATGAAACGTCATCGGATGTTTAAACTGTATGAATAGTATATTTAGTTTTACAAACAAGCAATCTGATGAAAAAGCCGTTACCGATTTGTGTAAGTACATCAGTATTATGAAGCTTGAAGTGATTACAATGACTCTTACGAATGGTGCCAACTTCAGTACCGTTGGTGCAGTAGAATATCAAAATTGATCAAAGCAGGAATCGAAAAAATGATGTAGACATCGTGGAGATTTGAATACGGATTAATATCTAACAAATAGCCATTCTGTTGTGCAGAACGTTTGAAATTGTTCATCCTACAAAGTTTAAATGTAAAGTATTGCAATCTAATGCTACGGAAGCACGTTCTGCGGAGCTTATTTTTGTGGCTACTATGCTTGGAAATTAGCCAATTTAGCTTTGAGAGACCTTCAAATCGATGCCGATGTAACAAATTTCACATCATATTGTTATCAGCCCTCGGCTAGTTTACCTCTGAATATTTGATTTTTGGATATATCCTTCAGCCTTTTAAAGTGAAAATGGCACATTGATAGACTAAATTTGTAGTTGAAACGAACTTTCAAATTGACATTCTCAAGTGACTTTGTGTAATATTTGGATAAATTTGGAATACATTTTGCTAAGAATTGTAATAAAAACATAGAATGAATTATATCTGAAATAAGAGTATTTCTTACATTTCTAATAATAAGAGACATTAAACACTGAATTAGATTTAAAAAGGAGTAGGAAAAGAGAGTAATGTGAGGAAGTAATGAACTGTAATTGAATTGATAGGCAGGTTTAGAGATATAAGAAATAAGTAGGCTTAGAAAAATAAGAAACAAACAGACTGTCAGTTATTGGTCTAATCTTGGCTCACAAAGACGTTGAATTACTACACTCAGTTCCGGTTCAAAGTTAATGTTTGGGCAGGTATTGTGGACCACCATCTAGTCGGACCATTCATCATTGACGGGAATCTCAGCAGTGAGATGTACATGCGCTTTCTAAGAGATGAGCTGCCCATTCTGCTGGAAAACATACCACTCAGTGTCAGGCGGCGCATTATTTTTCAGCAAGATGGAGCCCCGCCACATACGACAAACGCTGTGAAAGACTATCTAAATGACACTTTCACACAACCGTGGATTGGGCGAAATGGCCCGATTGTTTGGCCTTCACGGAGTCCAGATTTAACTCCGATGGACTTCTATCTATGGGGGCATTATAAACAGGAAGTCTATTCAACTCCTTCCACAACGCGTGAGGAGTTGATAGATAAGATTTATCTTGCTGCTCACAAAATGCAGCAGGCTTTGAACAACATGAACCTTGATAATGAGGTTCGCAGAAGGTTGGATGCTTGTATCGAGGTTAATGGAAGACATTTTGAGCAATATTTGAAATAAAACTGAAAAAGAAAATTTAGATGTTTGTTTTCATTTTATCAAACTAATAAAAAACGAATGGATGTGTGTCAAATGTCAAATGAAATCATTTTCAAGTTTATGTAGATTCCGCCATGCAGATAGTGACTTTTTCGAGAAGAGTAGAAGGTTCGGGAGAATTTCGCCATAGAAATTCATGAAAACCGAATTTATTACTATACCATTTAATTCCACTAAAGCTTGTATTCTTTGACAGATACGGGTATTTCGACTTTAACTTTGAGGTTGTTTTCAATGCCGTGTATTACACTCGAGTCTAGTACACGACTCTGAAGACGGCTTTACAGTTGTGGCCTAAATATGCGTATCTGTCAAAGGATACAAGCTTTAGTGGAATCAAATGGTATAGTAATAAATCCGAATTTCTTCTCCTTAACTCTGGTCGCGACTGACAAACTGTCTGTCGCGCTGTATAGGGATTCGAATTTCATGACACACACTCTAATGGAATGACTAAATACGGTTGACAGTGTCTCCGCGATATTATAAATCCATTTCTAGATTTATTCTACCTGTTACACATTCACTGCGTTAGCCATTGAATGAGATGTACACTATAAAAATGGTGACGTACTGCAAATTAACATGATTCGTGTCAAATGTGAAATTAACATGCTTTGCAAAAACAGTTTTTTTAACTTTCCTAAGGATTTTATGCTAATACATGTTTTTAACATCCATCTTAAATTATCTCAAAATTCATCATGGATTTTATGTTCAAAGATACTTCCAGGATATTTTTAAAAAAATCTTCCAAGTATATTAACAGAAATGTTTTAAAACATTTTGCCAGGAGTTTTTCATCATTTTTTTAAGTGATTCGTTCGAAAATAACCTGGAAAATATGCTGGAAGTTTCCTCAGCTCAATGAATTTTTCAAGAATGCCTTGAAAAAGTAATTCAGAAATAAATCCAGATATTTTCCTAGCAATTCTTTCATGCCTACAACCAGGAATTGTAAAATGGATTCTTTTATGAATTTAACAGATTATCACGATTTTTGTAGTGGAATTCATTTAATAGTGCTCACAAAATACCTTCCATTTTTCTGAAAAAAGGAATTAAGGAACTATAGAAGAAAAACAAATCAGGAAGTTTTAGAATATCATTCAAGAAAGCTTTTTTTTTTGCTTTTCGGAACATCAACCACTGCGACCAATATTTGATCTTGTAGTATATCCCTCATTTTACAATTCCTCGGTGTAAAATGTGCTCCAGGAATTTCTCCGGGGATTTTCTCCTGGAATTTCTTAGAGGCTTTCCAACAGGAATTCTTTTAAGGAGTTTTTCAGTGAATCCGGGATCTACTCCAGAAATTTCGCTGGGGATTTGCACCAGAGATTTCTTTCAAGAATTCCTCCGGTGATTTCCACCAAAAACTCCGGTTGATTTATCCAGGAATTTCTTCAAAAGATTTTGTCAAGAAATTCTTTCCGGCATTTATTCAGAGAATTTATTCGGAGATTTCCCACAGAAATTTCTTCGGAAATTTCACTCAGGAATTTCTCCGGCAATTTCAACGATTCCTACGGGGATATCCCTCAAGAACTCATTCGGAGATTTTCTCCAGGAAATCCCCAGGAGATCTGTAATAGCAATTCCGCCGAGGATTTCCTCCAGAAACTCGTCTGACAATTTGCTCTATGAATTCCTCCGGGGATTCCCCCAAGAACTCCCCCGAGATTTTCTCCAGGAATTCCTCCAGCGATTTGTTTTGCGAATTCCTCCGGGGATTACCTCCGGGAACTGCTACGAAAGGTACCTCAAGTAGCACCTCCGGGGATTTCCTCCCGAAATTCCTCCTGGGATTTCATCCAGAAATTCCTCCGGAAATGTTTTCCAAGAATTCCTCCGGAGATTTTCTTTAAGAATTCCTCTGTGGATGAATTCTCTTTCTCCAGAAATTAAATCGGGGATTTTTCAGAAATTTTTTCCGGAGATTTCCTCCAGGAAATTTTTGGGATTTGCATCAGATATCCTCCAAGAATTACTCCGGGATTTTCTCTAGGAATTCCTCAGGGAATTCCCAATAGCGATTTCTCCGGGTATTTCCTCCAGAATCTGTTTCAGAAAACTTTCCAGGGATATCTTCAGACATTCCGCCGGGGTTTTCCCCTAGGAATTCCTTCGGAGATTTCCTCCAAGAACTCGTCTAAGTATTTCCTCCAGGAATTGATCCGGGGATTTCATCCAGAGATTTTGTCCATAATTTTCTTCGGGGATTTCTTACATCAATTCCTCCGAAATCTCTCCAGGAATAGCTCTGGAGATTAGCTACAGAAATTCATCCAGAATTTCCTTCAAGGATTCGCTCCAGGAAATTCATCCAGGGATTTCTCCTAGGAATTTCTGTGGGAATTTTCTCTAGATATTCCTCGCCGAGGATTTCCTTCAGGAATTTCCTTTAGAAATGCCTCTGGAGTAATTCTAAATATTACTCCGGGATTTTTTTTGGAGCTCTACAAGGAATTCCTTCGCATTTCTTACGTGGTTCCTCCTTTTTTCGGAATTTCTCCAGGAATTATCCAGAGTTCCTCAAATAGTTCCTTGGAAATGCTCCAGAGTTCCATCCACTAGGAATTCTTCTGAAGCTACTTCGAAAAATTCCCTACATTCCCTTCGAGAATTTCTGCAGAATTTCTCTGGAATTGTCTCAAGAGTTTCTACGGGAATTCCTCTAGACTTCCTTCCCGGAATTCCTCAAGAGTTCCTCGTGAAGTTCTTCCGGAGTTCCTCCAGGATTTTTTTCAAATCCTTCCAGAAATTATTCCGCATTTCCATAGGCAATTCCTCTGGATTTCAATCAGCAATTCCTCGGAAATTTCTCCGGATTTCCACTGGAAATTCTTCCAAAGTTATTTCAGAAAATCCTTTGGAGGTACGATAATTCCTTCTGAGTTGCTCCAGAAATTCCTCCGGAATTTTTCCAGTACTTATTCTGGATTGTATCCAGCTTATCCTTCAAAGCTCCACAGGGAATTCCATTGGATTGCCTTCATAGCTCCTTTTGGAGTTATTCCGTAGTATTTTCAGAAATCCTTCCAGGATTTTGTCCAGATTGCCCTCGTAAATTCGTCAGCAGATCTCCAGCAGTTCTTCTGCAGTTCCTTCAACAATTTGTCCGGAGTTCTTCTGGCAATTCATCCGGAATTCCTCCAGGATTTTTCCTTCTGGAAATCCCCCAGAGCTCCACCGGGAATTTTTCAAAGTACTCCGGGCTTCCAAGTTTCTCCAGGAATTCTTTCGGATTTTCTCACGGAATTCTTTCAGAGTTTCTCAAGGAGTTCCATCGTAGTTTCTCTAGAAATTTCTCCAAGAATTCTTTCAAAATTTTTGCCGGCAATCCCTTTATGGATCTAGGAATTCTTTCGGAGTTCCTCCAAAAAATCCTCGGAGTTCTTCAAGGAGTTCCTTTGGAGATCCTCCAGAAATTTCTCCAAAGTTCCAAGACACCAACCCCGGGATGAAACGTAGGGCAAATTATAAACCTCGTTTCATTTTCTGAAAGACTGCGTAGCCGTTAAATCAGAACGATAAAGAGTTACAGTCAAACCCCGCCAGATTCCTCCAGGATTTCCTCCATAGTTCCTTCAGATTTTTTTTTTCGAAGTTTCTCTAGAAAATATTCCGCAGTTCCTCCGGCAAATCTTTCGGTGTTCCTGCAGGAATTCTTTTGGAGGTCCGCTACGAATTTCTTCAGAGTTCCTCATGGAATTTTTGTCGGAGTTCCTCAAGCAATTCCTTCAGATTTGCTTCGGAAATTTCTTTGGCTTTCCAGCAGGTATTTCTTCGGATTACCGCCAAAGTTCGGAGTTTTTCCAGGAATTTTCCAGAATTCGTGCAGTTCCTCCGGAGTTCCGCTAGAATTTCCTCAAGAGTTACTCCGGAAATTCCCCTAGATTTTCTCAGCGAAATATCCCAGAGTTCCTCCGCGAATTTCTCAAGAGTTTCTCCTGGTATTCCTCCGGAGTTCCTTAAGTCTTCTTCTTCTTATTGGCATTACGTCCTCACTGGGACAGAGCCTGCTTCTCAGCGTGGTGTTCTTATGAGCACTTCCACAGTTATTAACTGAGAGCTTTCTTTGCTAATGTTGTCATTTTCGCATTCGTATATCGTATGGCAGGTAAGATGATACTCTGTGAAAGTCAAAGAAATTTTCTATACGAAAAGATCCTGGACTGACCGGGAATCGAACCCAGACACCTTCAGCATGGCTTTACTATGTAGCCGCGGACTCTAACCACTCGGGTCAGGAGTTCCTTAAGTGTTCTGTACGAATTTGTCCAGGGTTCCTTCAGAGTTCCTCCGAGAATTCCTTCGTAGCTTCAACGGTTATTCCTCCGGAGCTGCTCAAGAAATTCTTCCAAAATTGTTGCAGTAATTCTTCTGAATTCCATCCAGCATATCCTTCGGGATTCCTCCAGAGCTCTACAGGGAATTCCATTGGATTTCCTTCATAGAGACTTCTTACGAACTCAGGAATTTTAGGATGAGGTCTCAAGGAATTCTTGAAGGAACTCCCTATGAAAATTTTGAAGAAACTCCCGGGAAAGGAATCCTCAGAAATTCTTGGAGGACCTTTCAAAGGAATTTGTGGAAGAACTCCTGAAGGAATTTTTGGAGGAACTCCCGGAGGACTTCCAAGAAAACTCTCGGGTGGATTCTTGGAAAATTCTCGGAGGAACAACCGGCAGGATTCCTGGAGTAACAGCGGTAAAATTTCTGGTAAAGCTGTCAGATTCTTGAAGCAACTCGCGTGTAAATTCCTAAAGTAACTACAGTACAGTTCCAAAGGAGTTTAGGAAGCAACATTTGAAAAAAAAAATCAATGGAGCTTCGAAGGAATTCCAGAAGAAACTCCGGAAGAGTACCCGGATGAAGTCCCAAGGAATTGCCGAAGAACAAATTCTTGGTTGAAATCTGGAACTTTTTCTTTTTCGGAAGAACTGTTGAGAAACTACCGGTGGAGCTCCAGAGGAACTTTGGAAGAATAACTGGAAGAACTCCGTAAGAATTTATAGAAAAATTCCTGGAGAAACTCTGGAGGAATTTCCACATCAATTCTGGAGGAATGGATCTTTAAAATAAACACAATTAACCAAACTTCGAGTGGTTCTTCAAGGAATATTATCAGACATTTTTCCATCGAGTCTATTGAAGATTTTTTCAAGGATTCCTGGAATTCAATTTTTCCATCAAGTCATTCTTCGATATCCTCATGAGATTTCTTGTTTCAAACATTTTTCAGCACCTCTCTGAAGAATTTGTTGGATAATTTGAGAAGAATTGAATTGAAAATTTTATGTATTCCTCAAAAAATATCTGGAGAAAATCCAGTTTGAATTTGTCCTGGTTTTATAAGAGAACCTGAGAGATTCCTGGTGTAATCCCTAGATAAATTTCAACACGAATACCTTAGTAAATATCAGGATGAATTTTGTAAAGCACTTTTAAACGAATTCCACTACAAATTTGGTGAGGGTTACCATGAACAATTTCTTAAAGAAGAGCTGAAAAATTCATACAAGAGTTTATTTGACAATTCCTCGGTGTAGAAACTTTTTTTTAAATGTCTGGACGCATCCCTGAATTAATTTCTCGAGATATTCTTGAATAGTTAATAGGTCTGGGGAAACTTCCAGCAAAGTTTCTAGGTTATTTTTGAATTAATCATTAAACAATTTAATTCCTGGCGTTAATAGTTGAATGAGATTCACAGTAAAACTGGGACTGGGATAAACTCAAAGCTTTTAAGTATCGTAAGCGTGTTATTGCTTTCAAATGTTTAGCAGCATCCTTGCAGTCTTTGGAACAGTGCACAGAGCCTTCAAATAAACTGATATGAATCAACCAGATAAAGATTTTCTGTATGTTCAATGCTGTTTCTTCAATACTGTTATGCAGTACTTTGATACATTAACTCTACGAGCAATGACAATTATTGCTTACAATTCAGATCAATCATCAACAGAAAAATAACAAACCGATCAATGTTTTACTACACTCCTTCAACATTTTGAAAAGTTGATTTCCATCGGACAAAAACGATTTATTTTAAGTTTCAAATAGCATGCAAAAGAACGCACAGCAGCGTGTGCTTAATCATACGCGCCAAGCTGTTGTTGTCTAAACCTGAGATCAAGTGTGCTGTGCGTGGATGCAAACAATGCGTCAAATTTTGCAACACGGTGGGGTGAAATGAACTGTTACCTGTTGCGTTTACGGACCAAAATTTATGACCCAAAGTGGCGTGTTCAAATCAAAATTGCAAGAGAACGCGTAGAGATAGCAGTTTGGTGTCAAAGAACGAATTGTAGAGCAGCTTGAAGCACACAACTTTGCTTAAGACAAACATTAAATTTATTACGCATTTTTTAAAGTAAACTGACAAAAACAAGAGAAAAATCACTACCTTTGAACTTATTTGCTCTTAAAAATGAATTTATTTGCAAAACCCATTAGATGTAAAGTTGTTAGTAGATGGGAAATTTAATTAGCTTTCAAATGGAAGTAAGAGAATTGAGATTCGTTGAACTATTCCAAAGTTATAACCACTTGAAGACAAACATATCCTAAAACAATAAATGTTTAATAACTCGGTAACAGTTGAGAATTGACCATATCCGTAGAACGATTTTTTTCATCTAACATGGTCCTCTATCATCCTTTAAAATGTCTGCACTCACGAACCTAACACCCTGTATAGTTTCTTTGGTAATCCAAACTAGTTTTGAACACGCTTTTTACTTTTCTCTTTTGCTGGGAGTGAAAGGATGGTGTATCTGCAAATTTGGCCAGAAATGGGTAAATCACTAAAGTTACCTAATGTCAGAGAACAGTGGAATATAATTGATTTTTTTAAAGATATACCTTTAGTAGAATAGTAAAGTATACAAACATGCAATTTGTTCGTAAAAATTAGGATTTTTGTTTTGCGAAAAATAATGTTAAACTTTGACGAACAGCTTTTCTTAGGAGTTTTGGAAAAACTATTAAGCTCTTCAACCAAAAGCATTTTTCTAAGATCTTATATTTTCATAGCATTCCAGAATAATAGTTGAACGATACACAGAAAACCGATTACGATTTTATCAATAAATAAAAAAGATATAGCATAAACAAAGTGTCCACTTTATAAAATGAATAGTCCTTATGGACAGTACCGTAAGGACGCCATTCACCGCTCATTTAACAGCATTTCAACACATTAAATTCTGTCAAAAATCGGTTTTTCGATATTTTTTGCAACTTTTTGCGCTAGACGCAAGATAAAACATTTGTTTTTGTGGGAAAGAAGTTGAAATGTGAACAACGTTTAATGGTGCTGAATAACTTGTTTGTCATGGAGGCCCAGATAGCCGTAGCGGTAAACGCGCAGCTATTCAGCATGACCAAGCTGAGGGTCGTGGGTTCGAATCCCGCTGGTCGAGGATCTTTTCGTAAAGGAAATTTTCTCGATTCCCAGGGCATAATAGTATCTTCGTACCTGCCACACGAAATACACATGCAAAAATGGTCAATCGGCAAAGAAAGCTCTCAGTTAATAACTGTGGAAGTGCTCATAAGAACACTAATCTGAGAAGCAGGCTTTGTCCCAGTTGGGACAAAGAAGAAAGAAAGAAGAAGAACTTGTTTGTCAATGATACATGTGTATGGAGTCATTCACCGCTCATCCTAAGTATGAAGCTCTGTATACACAACTAGTTGGAATTAATTTACTTTCATTGGTTGGTTGTTATCTTTGTACTATAGTACAACAACATATTAACGCGTGGCAGCTAAGAAGCATTTTTCGATCTGCCATAATAAAATCATTGTTCAACTCATGTTTACCGCCTTAAACAGCCTAAAATTATTTTTTATAAATAGTATATAAAATTAAATCATATGAATTTCATTCTGATACAATCCATTCTGGTATACTAATACATGTTGATGACTTTTATTGCGAAAATTTGTTCAGATTTTTCAAAATAATTCAATGAGCGGTGAATGGCGTCCTTACGGTACTATAAAATACATAAGCGTAAAAAAGACTGTGGCGAACTAAACTTGGAAAATTCAAATTCTTGTATCTTTTTTATTAGCTTTAGTTCCACTCATCCAGGGGCCCGGATAGCCGTAGCGGTAAACGCGCAGCTATTCAGCAAGGCCAAGCTGAAGGTCGTGGGTTCGAATCCCACCGGTCGAGGATCTTTTCGGGTTGGAAATTTTCTCGACTTCCCAGGGCATAGAGTATCATCGTACCTGCCACACGATATACACATGCAAAATATGGTCATTGGCATAGTAAGCTCTCAGTTAATAACTGTGGAAGTGCTCATAAGAACACTAAGCTGAGAAGCAGGCTCTGTCCCAGTGGGGACGTAACGCCAGAAAGAAGAAGAAGAAGTTCCACTCATCAAATGTTGAAAATTGAGTATATGCTTCAAAATTATTGGACCACGCGTGAAAGTTATTTGCACTTACTATTCTATTTTTGACTCTTAACATCGTAAAAACCTCTGCCATAAAATTCTCAAAACCATTGTGATTGGTAAAATTCAATTTGCAACAACAATAAAAGATAATCTCCCAAACATTTACCAGCCTTACGATGATTTCCCTTTCCGTAATCCATGTCATGGTTTTAGACGTCAAAATTATAATTCTCTGTCAAACTTCCCATGTAATCTTTTTTCCCTAAATCTTTTTTTTATGTAAGGGCGTTGCTAAGCAGGCCTGTCATAAGGATGGATGATTTGAGGTGTAGGTTTTTGCATAAGCGTTTGAAAATCAGTTTTGGCCCATAGTGGAACAAAATTTCGAGCTACAGTCAAACCTCCATGAGTCGATATCTGAATCTAACTCATGGAAACATCGAGTAATGGAACAGAAATAACTTGGAAAGTTGTTTGAGGGGATCATCATAGTAATCATGAATTTTCAGTATGGTCTTATGAGTCGATATCAAGTCATGGAACATCGATTCGTGGAGGTTTTACTATATTTGGTGCAGAGCAACTTGGGCACTTCCATGATTCACTTTGGCATGCGGGTTTTTTTTCTCGGCCAAATTGTTAGGAACATTGTAATAAGAAGCACTTCAATACGACGCATATTGTAGCCAAATATGAGCTCAGTAGCTTTTAAACCTCAATGCCGAAGTGAATCAAAAGTGCCAAGAATAGGATCCGGCTCCCTTTGTTATCTCGCGACTAAACTTGCAAATTGCCTCAAATCTACATATTATTTTTAAATAAAAAAAAATACGCCTGATCGTGCGAAAAAAACGCTCTAAAATAAATGGCTATTTCGGTATTATTAATCGATCCCAGATTTTCGGTGGGAGAGGCTTGTGTTCTAACCACTACACCAAGTCCAAGTTTTATTATGAAAGCTATTCAATGAACACCATAAAACGATCGAAAATTATCTTTTAGGCATCAATTGCCATAAAACCCTGACTTTGTAAGCGTAGTAATAAGATAACCATCTCAATTTACGACAATCGATTTAGCCAGTTCCCGTCAAATGATGATCCAATCAAGCTGCCAATTTGAGCAGTCTTCTTCCACCACGGGCTCCACGCAACTGCCATCAAAGAAAAACGTGCTCGTCTCTTAAATATTCAAAATTCAATTATCGGCAAATAACTGATTATTGCTTCTCGCGCTTTCCCCTCTTCCACAGCTTTCTGCAGCGAATGACCGAATACATGGAGTACGCCAAACTGCTGCGGATAGCATCGGAACAGGCGGACCCCGTTGAGCGGCTAAAGTATGTGTCGGCATTCGCGGTATCCGCACTGGCGTCCAACTGGGAACGGCTCGGGAAACCCTTCAATCCACTGCTGGGCGAAACGTACGAACTCACACGACCCGAGTTTCGAATCATCTGCGAACAGGTGGGAAATTCTGCAAGAAATGCTTTATCCGGCGCGTTTCACGAACTTGGTATGTTGTAGGTATCGCATCATCCACCCATTTCGGCATTCCACGCCGATTCGGAAAGTTTTTCCTTCCACGGATCGATTCATCCGAAGTTGAAATTCTGGGGCAAGAGTGTGGAGATTCAACCGAAGGGAACAGTGACGGTCGAGTTTCCAAAGCTGGGCGAAGCTTATTCCTGGTGTAACGTGAACTGCTGCGTGCACAACATCATCGTTGGGAAACTGTGGATCGAGCAGTACGGAGTAATGGATGTCGTTAGTCACAAGAATGGGCTGAAGGCGACGCTGAACTTCAAGACGGCTGGCGTGGG
The DNA here is from genome assembly GCF_002204515.2 of Aedes aegypti. Lineage (NCBI taxonomy): Eukaryota > Metazoa > Arthropoda > Insecta > Diptera > Culicidae > Aedes > Aedes aegypti. Next base: position 16,402,956 of record NC_035108.1, read on the forward strand.
AAATAAGGATTTGCATCGAGTCGAGGGTTACATATCTGATCGGAAGTAAGCGTTGGTCGATGGTAAAGTTTCGAGTGTTGAATTACCATGCGTCTCCATTACAGTAAGCGGAAGACTCATTTCCTGTACGGTAAGTGGACGGAGTTCATCAAGTGTACCGATTACGTTTCGTACGAGGAATACTGCAAAGAGAATGGGTACAAGTTCAAACGAGCGGATGAGCGAAGCAAGAGTCCGAACGAATCGCCAGGAACTACTCCAAGGAAGGTGCTATCAAAGTTGAATAGTCTCAAGATGAGTTCCTTCAAAAGTTTGTCCATATCGGAGGTAGAGAAACAATTATGCAAAAAATTCAATTTTAGTGATCCCAATAAAATAAACTTCTATTTGCAGCCGGATGATCCACCAGAACCTGCCGAGGGAGACATCCCAAAGAGTGACTCCACCTACTCCATCGATATTCCGAATTCGGTAACTCTGTGGGAGGCAGAAGCTCGACCAGGAAATACTGCCGAGTACTACCAGTTTACGAACTTTGCCATGTCGCTGAACCAAATGGAGGATCACATGAAGCAGCCACGTGCTCTGTGCCCAACGGACTCCCGGCTGCGGCCCGACATCCGGAAGCTGGAGCAGGGCGACATGGACGGAGCGGCAGCGGAGAAGACAAGGCTGGAGGAAAAACAGCGTGAGAATCGGAAGAAAAGTAAAAAGGGAGACGATGGAGGTCTTTTTCCAAGGTAAGAGCTTTAGCCTACCTTCGAAAGACTAGTTTAGTAATAATTTTATATCATTTTAGGTGGTTCAAGCATACGATCAATCCGCACACCAAGCAGGAAGATTGGATATACCAGGGTGGCTACTGGGAGCGGACGGATGATTCGTTCGAACTGGACATATTTTGAACTCATTAGGCCACCCTGTGGACAAGATACGAGCAGCTATCTCCTCTAATCACATACCTACAAATATACATTTTGTCAGAAGTTACCAATGAATCTCATATTAACTTACGTCAGAAAAGGCGGATTTTACACGAAACCACGAGGACGATAGTTTCAAGATCTATATAGGATGTGCATATTTTAATCTACATCTGCAGATACTCATGCAAAACTGCATTCCATCACTTAGAAACAGACATTCAATGACGTAACACTACAGGAGGAAAGAAGCTTCTTAATTCTTGAAGGAGCGCTATCTTAGTTGTTTGACGATTGCAGCAAGTGCTTGAATGATGTTTCGTTGAATGGATCGGGGATCAACACTACACACACGTACACGAACACACTGAAACCAGCAAAACATTTTGCCTGCACTGTGAGTGCCAACAGGGCTAGGAAACAGAACAAATTAGCAGTAGAAATTGTCTATCTTTACTCCCACATACTGCGATCTACAGTTTGTATCGGGATAAGCAGAATCCTTACCTATAACTAAGTGTTTTGCCATAAGAAGACATGTACTGTCCATTATACTGTCCAGTGATTTCGTTAGTCGTTTTTCGAGATTAGTAGGATATCTAATTTTACTAGTCACTTCAAATTTGATCGACACTTCTTTCTTTCATATAAGTTTTTCTTTGCTTCAACACTTTGACTCTTCTCACTCTGTAAGTATGAAAACTAAATAACAAGTAACCTTAAACCAAATCTATGATTTGTTAGGATTGGTTTATGTTATCATTTCTGTGACAGACATCCTCATGTCATACATGGACAACTTCCGGCAAACTGCTAAAAGTTATATAGCAATAAATGTACCAGCATTATTATTAGAGAATAAAACGAAAAAAAAAAATCGAATGAGTGGGAAACATCATCAATTCCAGCCAGGAAGGCAATAAAACAAAGCTACCAAACGGAATTCGACAATATTAACTATCATTTTAAGCATCATTTAGGAAAAGATAATTAAAATAAACATACATATGTATTTTTCAAAACAAAAAATCACTATAGGTAAAACATAATGTAAAACAGAGTTATGAATAAATTATTTATTGGCAATTGATGAAGGTCAAAGTTTAGAGCACGGCGTACGGAAAGCCAAGACATTGTAGACAAATTTTGATTGATGTACCTATCATAATTTTGAGCAAGAAACAAAATATTCAGACATGACAAATTCTGTCAGCCAAATGGCACGAAACGTGCTAATCACACCTTATTTAACATAGTTTATGAAAAATTTAGGTCCAAAACCTGGTTTTCAGACAAGAATAAAAACAACTTGTGAACCGAAAGTGAAATTTTCATGTAAACTATTATAGTAATAGTGATATTTAAAAAAATCGCCCGATTCGGCTTTTTTAGAAAGGTTAGCCAGGTTTGGTTACTTGCCTGAAAGTAACTTCTTGAAACCTAAGCTTTTTAACAAACCAGTACAAAATCTTGATAAACGGAACGCTATACTGAACTCAGTAATAGAGTGATTTTTGGTACCTATATGCATAGTTTTTACCGTTTACTGGAGTCAGGTTTGGATCACCATCCAGTCATAAATATTGATTCATTTTGGAAGTTTAAGATTAATGGGGATAAATTCAAAGTGTCACTTACCTTGCATCAGGATGACCTGCTATAAAAATAAACGCAGTGAAATCTCTCTCAATACGCTGTGTCACTTTCGAGATGATATTTCTTGATTGTTTCGAAGAACACTGAAACAAAGAGGAAACTAACAATCATCATTCATTTCTGTCAATTATATCTGCTTTATGTACACACACACACATACACACTGATACGATTCTGATCTACTAAAGAAACAAATAGAAGAAAGATAAAAAACAACAAATTTAAAAAAAAATGCTCAACCGAAAAAAAAAACATTGTAATTTCCGTTCTTTGCTATCGCGTCATCAGTCACGCCAGAACATAAAAATCAACACATGTAAGGTACCGTGGGGGAAGTGTAGCAGTGGGGTAAGTGGATCATTTGCCCGTAATAAGAATAAATACTTTAATATTTCGAATATTTTCATACCTTTGCTTCATTTTAGGTTATATTCTCACGTACACACTGATACTACTGCAAAACTGATACTACACGTGCACTAATACAAGCAAACTTACTGACTGCAAAAATCAATTCATTTTAAAGTTGTTTTCTGTCGTTAAAAAATCCATTGTATCTGTGCCTGAGATCGAATACTATTAGTTTTTTCAACACATGGTGAACATTTCAGTTCTTATTGTATGAATCACAATGAAAAAAATGTATTTTTTTGTAAATAAGTACAGACATATTGGTCATGGTACACTTACCCGCACTTTTTAATGGGATGGGGTAAGTGGATCAACTATTGTTATCAAATATTGGCAGGCTACTTTCGTGGATTTGAATAAGCTTTAGTGCCATCAAGTGTTGTTTTCCTTTTACATGTTTCATTCCTAGATTGAATTTGCCAAATTAACCTAAGAAAATTTCAATTGATTCACCTAAAAGTGTTGTACAGTCTTTCTACTACAAAAAAATGAAAATTGAAAAATTCAAACAAAATTTTCTGTGATTTTTCTTAGCTAAAATGCATAAGCGCAAAATGTACAAATCCTTCAGATGAAAGCATATTATCGTACGTTTTTTGACCATATCGATTGTTCTAGACAGATGAAATAAATATTTCCAATAATAAAATAGAAAAATAAACAAAAGTAAATGTAATTAATACTTTTAAACTACGAGTGTCTTTCGAAAACATCGTTAGGAATAGTCCTCAATTCTTTTGGATAACTCAGGTATATAAACTGGATGAATTTTCTCCAAAATATTCTAGTTACAGTGTTTGTTTTTGTTTGAATAAGTGTAAACTAATGCACAAATATTTTTCATAATATTTTGATAAAATAAAGATTTTTTTATTATAAAGTTATCAAAATACATAACATGGCAAATATAACAAGAATGGCAATAATATCACTCTTACTATACATGATTAAATCACATTTGTTTTGGGAATAGAGTTTTTTTTATAGGTGATCCACTTACCCCACCATAGTGGGGCAAGTGGATCATTTGGCGTAAATTTTCAAGTCCCTCATGCTCAATACATAACAATCAGAAAATTTAAAATAATTGTCGATTTAAAGTATAATAGTCCCTCATTTGTCATCGACAGAAAAAAGTTTGATTTACATTATTAACGTTAGCTGTACATAAAAATGAAGTTGACTATTGATTTTTCTGTATCCACTTACCCCACGGTACCTTATAGGAAGAAAATAACTAATCAGCTTGTTAGAACCCCTCATCACAGCCGACTTCGTCGCTTTTGAACTGAACCTAATCTGCGTGCATAACTGTGTGTAGTGGTTTTCTATCGTCGTTAGAAATTGACCTTTGTTCGATAAAAACACAAAAGAACCTTTACTGGACAAATCAGTAGCGCATGTTGTTCAAGAAAAAAAAAACAGTTGAATGAAATTAGATGAAACTAATATACAAACTAAAGGAAATCATACAATTAAAGTCATTATATTATTGAAAGCTGTATAAAAAAACATTCAAACTGAAACAGCATCCACGTATGCAATAGATGTGAAAAATAAACCAATGGAGACCAGTTGAAACTCGGACTTTTCTTTCAATGAGTGAAATTCAACCAAACGCCCGACGCTTTTACTGAAGTTCAAACTTTAATCGAGCTCTATGAAAAGACTGCTTTCTTTCAGTACACCTCCCACGAAGGCTTCCATTGCTAATTTTCAATTTTATATTTTAAAATCAATCATTATAATCTGTTCAACAATGATATAATCTGTTCTGATAGATGCTACTAAACTTGTGTGTGTATCTGTGTGCTTTTATTTATTTGTTATGTTAAATTTGCTTGTTTTTAGTCTTTCCTACTAATACTACTGCTGTTACTGTTGTGTACGACTCTGTATTACTTGTTTCTAAGAATTTAGCTATATCGAGTCTGATTTGCACTATCCTATCAGTGGATTTTAACTAGTACTCTTTCCTCTCCGCTATGGCTAAACAACTAATACTCTCTATTCATATATTTTGCGCGCATTTCGTCCTAGCTGGGTTGAGTACCTAAACAAAATGAGTATCGTATTTTTTGGTTTGTGAAAAAAGGAATGCATGAACAAGAAGTTAGCTCATCTGAGACTTGTTACAGACGGGCTTTTCCTCGCCATCGTCTGCATCCTCTTCAAAGCTGTCATTGCTATAGTCATACTCGCTGATGACTAACTCATCAACGCCCTTGCTATTGCAATCCGGTTCTAGCGAAGTCACGACAACAATCGGATGGTTGGTTTCCCACGCTCGTCTCCGCCTATGTTGCTGTCGTCTATGTCGATCACTTTTGCTAGGGGAGCTGTAAGGGCTAGGAGGGTCACCTTCAACGCCACCACCAACGCTACAACTGCTACTGGACGGATCACATTGTGATATAGCTTCCGTTGCCACGTCCCCAAGTTCATCCCTCATCCGCCTTCGGTCATCATTTCCGCCGCCGCCATGCTCATCCTCCTCCTCATCCTTATCGTCGCCATTCAACACCACCAGCAGTATCTCACTTTCTTCTGTATCACAAATGTCTTCTATTGAAGCTCCTGCAGAAACACGAGGCGCCAAAAACGAAAACGGAATGACCATCACACACCATCAACACACAAACAGCGAGCGCGAGCGGGGGAGGAAGCACGAAGCAACATTTCGCGGAACGGATTTATGGAAAAGAGAAAAGAAACAAAGTAAAACAAAGAGAAGATGAAAGCCATTCGGTGATTTTCGATTGAGGATTTAGTCATAATTTGCGTGATGCAATAAGAAAGCTGTTAGGATCGCCAAATTTCCAGTTGTTCAATTTTGATTTGTTAGAGTGTGCGACAAGCAAAACAGAGGGGAGAGGGTCGTATATTAGATTTCAGGAAGGGTGCCTATAGATTGGGTTAGTAATTTCGTTACAGCAACTAAACATTTAGATTGAACTAGGGTGGGGAAAGAGGGGTGGTATGGTATAAGAATATCACTTCCTTTTATTAGCTTACCAGATAAATGGAAACTCGCTCTCTCGATTGACTACCCATATATTCAACAAAATTTGATAAGTTTCTACACGATTAGATTGCTTGGCTTTACTCTGATATCACACTACGATTAAATTGTATTTTGTTTCATCTCAAAATCTACAACATCAATTGCAGCGTTTCAGGCGCTTTCCCAACAACATCTATCATATTTAGAAAAGATTCTCTCCGTGTGCTTAGCAGTTTGTGACTTCGATTTCAGTAATTAGTTTAGTTATTGTTTGCCTGGGTAAAAGCCTGATAAGGTGCACTTGTAGCCGTTGCTCGAAAACATGTGCAGATGCGTTGTTTATGTTGATTAACTATTTACTTGATACGTCTAAATGGATCTATTTGGCTTTGGCATTGGGATCACGTGCATTCTAGGGAGCTCAGTAATCTGTTCTATGTTATAAACAACTTGTGGAAATAATTGTTTCATTGGTCTATAAAGGGTATACTTGGGATGGGAATCTGAAAATGTTAATCTTCTTACGATAAGTGGTCAGTTTGGAACGGAGCAGAAATTCGTAATTGCGAAACTATCAATCACCTCGAAACCAAATGCCATCTATTGCTGGCTTTGTGCAAAATAAGAAACAAATGATAAGTTTCTCATAAATGCATTAGGACTGCTATCCGGCAATCCTCCAACATGCCTTGCTTACCGCACTCTTTTTTTTCCTGAATGAATACAGAACGAAGCCATACCTTCATGTTGATCAACAATTAACAAATTAGGCGTGACGTTCCTAATGAATGTTCCCAAAGTTCTATTTGATTCTTCCTTGAACGCAATTAACATTTCCATAGAGGTCCATCTGTTTTGCAGAGGTCACACCGTTTCCGTTCTTGATTTCCTACATTTCCGGCTTATATTACTGATACGTTATCCTTTTTCTTCTTGTTTTAGAGGGACTTTAACCCGGAGTTCTGACAATAGATTAAAATTTCAGTTGGTTGTGTTTCAGAAGAAATTATTGCTAGTTCGTTATTTAAGTCTTTTAAACCATATGGTGAATCGTCATTATTATTTGTTACCAAGTGCTGATTAGCTTCACCGGGTTGCATTGAATTATTTTCTGCCTCTGAGGGGTCCGTCAATTCCTTAGAAAACACGAATGCCGGCATGCACCGCATGGTTCACAAGATCCACCAGTTGAAGATCTTTCCGTCGTCCAGTTCGGGGTGGTACTGCAACGGACTGCTGGGGCGCCTCCCTCGCCGGATAGGGGTTTAAAACTTCTCCTTTTTTAAACTGCATGGTTGGTCGATAATTTGTTGGCGGTCTAGAGAATTGACGTTTCGCAGCCGCAAGAACACGCTAAGCCTGCTCAACGCAGCGCATGTGTAAAAACTACACAGAATGAGGCAACCAATGCAGGACTCTCTGGCTGAGTGAAAATTCTGTGTAAGTCGCACTCATGCTGTGTGTAGCCGATGTGTTGGCCTTCGTCAAACTGTCAATCTCTCCCGCGCGGCAGCAAACAGTTGGCCGTTGTTAAGATGGGGAGTTTTCTGTGATTTTTTCAGGCGAAAAGCCGGAAGATGGTCGCAAATGTGGAAGTTTTTTCCCCATTTGCTTCCGCTTCGGTTATTCGAATGAAAAAATCTCTGAAAACTTGAAAATTTGAATGTTGTTTTTTAATGTTTTCAGAAGCAAAACAAAAATGGAAGCGAATTCCGCATTCCAAGCGTTCCTCCTCTGTGCGCATTTCACTCATTCGGTTTGTTTACCACCGTTTGCACAAAACTGTGTAAAGCCCCCTTTGCACAGAATCTGTGCTGCATGAAGAGAGGCTGATTTTGTGTACTCGGCACTCATTTCTGAGCGTGACAAGTTTAGCGTGAAGCTTTCTGTCAGGAGGAAGTTGCACGCTCGTTCAGATCCACTCAAAAGTGAGTAGATTTCGACTCACTTTGGAACAAAGTGGAACTGCTCAAAAGTAAGTAAAGCCATTGTTACTCACTTTAGAGTAACACTGTCAAATGTCAAAGTTAGAGTAACACTTACTCACTTCGTTTAATCTGATATTTGCGAAAGTGAGTAGATGTCACTCACTTCAGAAATAATATTTCGGGAAATAAATTTACTATTTGTATTTATAAATAGGATCAGAAAAAATATTCGAAAGGAATAACATTTATTTCATTATCTCATACATAAATGAAGGTACATGATAAGTAATAAAATTGTGATATTATGTCTAAACTTTCGCTTCTCTGGAACGGATCCCCGAAGGATATAAATCTCTGGGAGACCTATTTACAATGACGTCACGCGGCAACTTCCAGCGGGAAGATAACCTAAGTGTTCGCAGTAAACTGCGGGCCGTGTTTACCAAAAATGAACGATTTCGCTGCGCATTCTTCCTCTCAATGTTCATCCGGTGAAATTTTCTCACTGGATTTTGATCCGGATGTTTGCCCGAGCCAATAGCATTTCCGGAAAACAATTGATGATTAGTTCAATAAAAAAGTAGGACGGTGAAACTTACTGTATATAAACTTTTTTCTTGCGGTTGTTCGATCAAAACCAGGACTTGGTTACCTTCAAAAACTCCGATCTCGCTTCACTTGATATCGGGATTAATTATAACAGTAACAATTAATCATCTATTGCACAACTTGCATGATTCGTTATAGATAATTCTACAGATGTTAAGCACTGTTTTATTAGTATAAAACATATTCTTACAACGATATTTACTTCTAAACTTGGAAGCCGAAATTTTCACAAGTATTTGACAGTTCCAAAGTGAGTCAAATATGTTAGTGTTTACTCAAAAGTGAGTAAGGTCGTTTTCTTTCATGAGTGAGTAACAAGTTACTCACTTTGATAAAATGAAGCTACTCACTTTTGACAGCTATTATGAATGTTCAAAAGTGAGTCAAAGTTACTCTCTTTTGAGTAGATTTGAACGAGCGTGTGATGAATCCTTTCCTGGCTATTGTTAAAGGCGAAATTTCCGTGATTGTAATTCTGTTGTTTGCTTACTTTAGTCCAGTTGTTAATTACACCTATCGTTTGTCTGGTGAGTTGCACGCTTACTGTCAATGATGATGTCACGCTACACGATAAGTGTTCATCTGCAACAACCAGACAGCTCACCAATCCACCGCGAGGTGGATCGTGCTGAGTTGTTGAGTTGAAGGAGAGCGAAAGAAGGAAGGCACAAAAGTCTGTTTGACAGCTCTGCAGAAAGCGCGTGCGCACGGACAGAGCGCGTGCGCACGGAAAGAGCGCGTGCGCACGGAAAGAGCGCCAGTTCGGCTCGATTTGCAATGATCGGTTATTATTATTATTTTTTCGCTATTGGATATTCTATGGTTTGGTTGATCGATGTTAAAGTTTGTTTTAAAAGCAGCTCCACTTATTTTGAAACATATTGCCGTGTACAATAGTAGACAACACAACTAATTTAATTAAAATAATTTGAAATTATTATTAGTACATATACAAAAGGGGAAGAACGTTTAGGCTGGTTGTGCATTACGATAAAATCTCTTAACATAAGCAATGCTTGTTGTTGGCTCTTGTGGAAGGATCAACATGTTCGGCTTAACGAAACTTATTTTAAATATCGAATAACACCACATGCTATTGAACAAAAAGGATGTGATTACAATAGACTTTTGATATTTTCAATTCTGAACCACCGCAAAAAAAAAAAATATTGGGAATCAAAATTCTCCTGAGCGGGATGATGTGGTGGAGGCTCATTCTAATTAATATTGTCGTTCAATTATGGGGATAAATTAAAATTGTTATTGTTCTATACATACTTATTTATTAAAATTACCTGTAAATATTGATACAGCACAATTCAAGTATTTAAATATCAAATAGCAAACATAGATATGGTCGGTGTTCAGACAGGCTGAACCAAGTGTTTTTTTCAATCGAGTAAGAAAAATGTACCCCAAACATGTGAAACATCAAAATATTATAGATGTTTACTGTAATAATGGAACTTATCTATTTGATGATACATTTGTATCAAAATAAAATGGAAGATTTAAAATTGATGGAGTTCTTTACGTATCCTTAGAGCTCCAAAATTCATCTAGTCTGGTCTGTCTAAACACCGACCATATGTTTCTCAAAAACTCATGAGAATGGTATTTTACTCTTTGAACTGTTACTTAATTTGGATGTGTTTAAAAGATTTATAAATTTAATTTATTATTAATGTTACGAGCTATGTCTGTAGTTAAACTTAATGCTACACAAGAAATATATTTGAATCAAAGTATTTTGATACATAAATCATATGAAAAAAAATGTTCCAGAAAGTACTCTAGAATTCTTTGGGAGCGTCTCCCGGGATTCTTCCTTAAATCATTCATGAATCCTTCAAATCCTCTCTGGGATTGTTCTGCTGAAAATCTTGAGATTATTTCTGAATTTTCTTCCAGATATCGCTTTGGGATTCATCCAAAAAAAAAACGTTACCATTCCGGTATTACTTCTGAGATTCTTTCGGATATCCCATTGCGATTATTCTGGACATCTTTTTGGATTTTTTTGCAGAACTCTGTATGTGATTTTGCGTGTATCTTCTTAAGCATTACTTTTGAAATCCAGGAAATTAAATTCTTTGAAATTCTTGAAAATTGTTTTCGAAATACTATGGAAGATTTTACCATAAATCTTGATGCAATCCATTTGGATATTTAATGAGGATTTTATCAAAAAAATAACTCTAGATTTTTATCCGGAAATACTTCTGGTATTCTTATGAGAATGCCTCTGGTATTCTTCCAAAAATGACTTGAGATGCTTTCGGAAATCTTTCTGAAATTCTTCAAGAAATTCCACTGAGATTTTTACGCCAATATCTTTGAAATACTTCTGGGACTCTTACAAAAATCCTGTTGGAGTTTTTTTTTCGGATATCTTTCTATTCAAAATTTTTCAATAAATTTTGCTGGGATTGTGCTGTAAAACCTGCTAAGATTCATCCAAAAATACGACTGTCATTCTTCCGGATATCATTCAAGAATTCCACCGGAAGTTTTCGTGAGATTCAACCGTAAATCGTTCTTTCTGAGAATTGTTTTGGGATTATAGAAGGATTTCCAGAAGAATTCCAAGGCGATTCACAGAAACATCACTTCTGTATTGTAACCTTCCAAAAAAGGTTACATTTTTTTTTGTACATAATTTATCGTTGTAAATAGTTTTTATTCTTGTTATTCTTATTATTAGGGCTTATCGTAATTTGAAATATTTTTTTTATAGAATTAAAGGCACATTAAATTAAACGAATGAATTGGATTTGAAATTGAACTGAATTAAATAAACTTAACGAAACTAAAATATAATATCGAATTTAAACCCCCGTTTTCCTATCCTGAACATCCCTACTCCGCTACCACTTGCTACCAACCGTCAATGTCATCGAGCGAACAGCTGACTGTCACCCACCGAGAGGGAGATAAAACTGCCGGTCATCCCAGAATCGGCCTCTATTAGGTGAACGCAAACAGTCACCGCCAGTTGTGCGCGAGTTTAATTAATTTCTTTTTTACTCCGATAGTGAACGGATAAGTTAAGTCGAGTGAAAGTGGAAAAAGGTCCCGATTGTGACTGTTAGTGAGTGAACGGAATCATCGCCATTGTGCCATCCCGTCGCCCCATTATCGGTCGGTCAAACGATAGCGGCCCGCCACCCCCTATTTCATCCCGAGACAACAGTTCCGGATTTACCACTGTCGTGTGGACGGCCAGGAGAGAAGCCAGAGCCAGAGAATCCCGAGACGGTTCCCCGCCGACGTGTGAGGCATCATCCATTCACCACCAAACGTTACCTGGAAGGACGGAAGAGCATGCCGATGGGGTCCCGACGATTCCGATCCCGGACAGTCGAGGGAAGCCGACTTCCTGCCAGCTGCTAGAGTGCCCACAGCAAACGGTATGTGAGTAAACTCCTTTCCTTTGCTTTCCTTTCCTTGAGTTACTCCCCCCCCCTTCCTTGCTATGATGAATCAAGAAATTAATAATAGAATGATGTAAAGTTAAACTTTTTACTTGTCGCCTATCATTTCAAAGCGCAAGCCCTGCTTTCTTTCTCTTTTGTTGATCGGTCCACCTTGCTTTGTTCTTCAAGGGAAGTCCTTCCGCCTCCAATTCCTTCGATACCGCGTAAACGACCCTGAGTCCCAGGACAAAGCCGAGGTGGGAACAATAGTGGTTCCCAACCTTTAGAATTCCTAACAGTATGAAGGATTATCGTTAATATCTGAAATAATCCCATGAGAATTCTAAATCCAAATTACAGTGATATTCAAAAGAATCCCAGAAGTCATTTCGCCAGAATCCCTGAAAGATTTAAAGGATATTCACAGACATCCAGAAGATTTCATGAATATTTTCCAGAATAATTCCGATGTCCAGATGAACTGCAGAAAGATTCATGGAATAATTTCAAACGGGATTTTCGGAATCATTTGAAAGTAACTGTTAGAAAATCCTCAGAAAAAGAAATCTGTAATCAAAGTAATCGAAAAAATCTCATTATTTCAAGCAATGCTCGTTGGTTCATGTCGAAGGATCAACATGTTCGGCTTAACGAATCTTATTTTAAATATTGAATGACACCACATACAATTAAACTAGTATTGCAATTTTAGGGAAAACTTTCCGTTTTACGGTGCAACGAAAAGCTACCGCAGCTGTCACATCACTGATTTGCACTGGTGAATCATCAGTAGGCTTCAATAATACCTTGGATACCGTCTTGATGATCGTTGTTTGTTGCTATTTTTCATAGCGTTTTCTCTTTCAAGCATACTATGATTGAATTGTTTGCTTCAATGATGGAATGATTTCGAAGCCTGCGGTAGAACTTTGACAGCTGCGGTAGAACTCTGCGGCTACCGCAAACCGGAAAATTTTCTTAACAACCGTAATAGGGAAAGTGTACCAGTTATGGCCATAGTGGTTCCCTATTTGGCCATATGCAAAAAAATTTTAACTTTTACGTTTTTAATCTTTTTGAATGTTTTAACATCAAGATTTATCCTTTATTTTACTGCTAAAACACAGAAGATTTTTCAAAATGTGAATGCATTCAAGATATCACGTATGGCGAAATAGGGAACCACTATGGCCATAACTGGTACACCTACCCTATGTGATTACAATTCTGAATCACCCCAAAAAAAAATATTTAGTATCACAATCCTTCTGAGAGGGATGATGTGGTTGATGCACATTCTAATTAAAATTGTCGTTCAATTATGGCGATAAATTAAAATTGTTATTGTTCCATAAATACTTGTTTATTATAATTACTTGTAAACTTGATACAGCATATAAAAAGACATTGGTCCAGAAATTACTCCAGAATTCTATGGAATTTTCCTCCTGGGATTCTTCTTTAAATCACTTATGAATCCTTCAAAACCTCTCTGGGATTGTTCTGGAAATCTAAAGATTATTTCTGATTTTTCTATAAGTTCTTCTGGAAATCACAGAATACTTACCGATATCGCTTTTGAACTCATCTAAAAAACATCGTTCCGGTACTATATCTGAGATTCTTCCGGATATCCTTTGTGATTCTTCTGGACATCTTATTGGAATATTTGCATAAATCTGTATGTGAGTTTGCGTTTATCTCCTTAAGGATTACTTTTGAAATCCTGGAAATCAAATTCGAATCGAAATTCTCGAAGATTCTTTCGGAAATTCAATGGAAGATTCTAACAAAAATCCTGATGCAATTCTTCTGGATATTTTTAGAGGATTTTGCCAAAAAATGTACCACTAATGTACTACGACTCTACTACAAATTCGTCGAGAATTCCTCCGAAAATAACTCTGGCCTTTCTCCGGAAATACTTCTGGGATTATTATGAGAATACCTCTGGTATTCTTCCGGAAATCACCTGAGATGCTTTCGGAATCCCTTTAGAATACTTTCGAGGATGCTTCCGAAAATCTTTCTGAAATTATTCTAGAAATGCCACTGAGATTTTTACGTCCATATTCTTGAAATTTGTCTGGGACTCTTCCAAAAATCCTGTAGGAAATCTTCCAGATATCTTTCTAGCATTCTTTCGGGAAGCCTTCTGGGATACTTTCGAAAATCTTTCTGAGGATCCTTCAAATCCTTCTGTTAAGGATTCTTGCAGAAATTCTTCCCGATTTACCTCTAGACTCTGGGACTTTCCTGAATTTTTCAAGAAAACTGTTATTATTTCGACTATCTCTCTAGGATTCTTTCGGAAATTCTTCTACAATACCCCAGATTTCTTTCTGTTATCCTGCTGGAGGACTTCAAAACATCTTTCAAAGATTCTTCCAGAAATTTTACTGGAATTTTTCAAGAAATTCTGCTGGGATTCTTCCGTAAAACCTGCCGAAATTCATCCGGAAATACGACTGGAATTCTGCTTGAATGATAAGCATTCAAGAATTCCACCGGAAGTTTTTGTGGGATTCAACCGTAAATTGTCCTGGAGTAGTGTTTGATCCTTCGACCTTGACGCTTGCTCCTGCGGGGGTGAGTGATGAGGGCAGGATCAAACATGTCGCGCGTTGGTTGCTAGGAGTGAAAAAGTGCGCGGTCCGTTAGTAGTGTTTGATCCTTCGACCTTGACGCTTGCTCCTGCGGGGGCGAGCGATGAGGGCAGGATCAAACATGTCGCGCGTCGGTAGTGAAGCAGTGAAAAAGTGATCGGTTCGTTAGTAGTGTTTGATCCTTCGACCTTGACGCTTGCTCCTGCGGGGGCGAGCGATGAGGGCAGGATCAAACATGTCGCGCGTTGGTTGCTAGGAGTGAAAAAGTGCGCGGTCCGTTAGTAGTGTTTGATCCTTCGACCTTGACGCTTGCTCCTGCGGGGGCGAGCGATGAGGGCAGGATCAAACATGTCGCGCGTCGGTAGTGAAGCAGTGAAAAAGTGATCGGTTCGTTAGTAGTGTTTGATCCTTCGACCTTGACGCTTGCTCCTGCGGGGGCGAGCGATGAGGGCAGGATCAAACATGTCGCGCGTTGGTTGCTAGGAGTGAAAAAGTGCGCGGTCCGTTAGTAGTGTTTGATCCTTCGACCTTGACGCTTGCTCCTGCGGGGGCGAGCGATGAGGGCAGGATCAAACATGTCGCGCGTCGGTAGTGAAGCAGTGAAAAAGTGATCGGTTCGTTAGTAGTGTTTGATCCTTCGACCTTGACGCTTGCTCCTGCGGGGGTGAGCAATGAGGGCAGGATCAAACATGTCGCGCGTCGGTTGCTAGGAGTGAAAAAGTGATTGGTTCGTTAGAAGTGTTTGATCCTTCGACCTTGACGCTTGCTCCTGCGGGGGCGAGCGATGAGGACAGGATCAAATATGTGGCGCGTCGGACGAGTAAAGTGAAAAAGTGCCGCGTTCGATTAGTCCTTATATGTATATATGATTTTTCAACAAACTATGAATGGTTCGTCACTGTGAGTGTCGACATAAACTCTGATTCATGAATTATTAATATTTAACTTTTTTTTTTCAAAACACCCCTTTCTTTTTACCTTTATTTTTGTAATTAAAAAAAACTTTGAATGGTTCGACACTACAAGTGTAGACTTCCGAAAGGTTCACTTTATTCAACAAACTTTGGATGGTTCGTCACTGTAAGTGTCGGCATAAGAATAGGAGTGTTAGGAATGTAACATTTAGGTATTTGTTCAACAAACTTTGAATGGTTCGTCACCTCAAGTGTCGGCATAATCATGTTTATATCTCACAAATAATTATTTATCATGGTCTAATCGCTTATCAAAGTGAATCCTGTGACCCAACGACCCTCCCCATTAACAAATATCCCTCCCAGTAACCTTTGTGGAGATGCAGAGGCAAACACGGTCTCCAAATAGCAAAGGTTACACACTAACATTCCTTCCCTCAATCCCACCTGACTGCAAGGACGTGGCCGGCGCCGTTATTGACCCTGTATAAATAGAGGCACTGAATTATGCACACTGAAGAAGATTATGGCCAATCCCAGTCAAACTTCTAGTTGATTCTTTGTGCATTTTCACTGACTTCGGTCAATCACGGAATAGCAACCATTGATATGTGTAGTCAGTCTAAGCTAAGCTAAGCTAAGCTAAGATTCAACCGTAAATTGTCCTGGTATTTTGTTTACATTGAGATTCTTAGGGAAAAATATACAGGATTCTTAAAAATATCCTTCTGAAAATTCTTCTGGAAATTGCTTTGGAATTAAAGGAGGATTTCCGGAAGAATCCCAGGTCGATTTACATAAGAACCACAGAGAAATCACTAAAATATTATCAGGGAGATTTCTAAAGGAATTATTTTAAGGATTCTCGTAAATTCCTGAAACAATCTCAGGAGAATTTCGAATGGATTTTGAATGTTTTTTTACAGTGATATCCAAAAGAATCCCAGAAGTTATTTCGCAAGAACCCCTGAAGTTTCAATGAAAAGTCACAGACATCCAGACGATTTCATGAATATTTTCCAGAATAATTACGATGTCCAGAAGAGCTCCAGAAAGATTTACGGAATAATTTCAAATGGAATTTCCAGAACCATTTAAAAGTCACTTTCAAAAGATGCCCAGAAAAAGAAATCAGTAATCAAAGAATCTCATAGGTATTTTTTTAAAGTCCCAGTGACTGTCCGGTAGTTTTCTTGGAGGATTTCCATTTGAAGTCAAGAGGGATTTTCAGAAAATTCTGCCAAGGATTTAAGAAAATTTTCAAGGAAAATCAATGATAAATCACGAAACAAATAAAAAATACTTCCTTATGAATTTCCAAAAGAATCACAGAGTTTTTTTTTCTCAAAAAATCTTAGAAAAAAATTCTAATGAATCACGAAGGAATTTTCGGAATAATTCTGAATATACAAAATTATCTCAGGCAGAAACAATAAAATCAATAGCAATAAATCTGTAAGAATATAAGAAGGATTTCTGTAAGAATATAAGGAGGATTTCCAAACAATTACAGAGGAATTTTCGGATGATTGCCATAAATAAAGATTTAAAAAAATCCCCGTCATCTGGAAGATTCTTAGCAGGATTTTCGGAAGTATTCCACAGGGATTTCTGGGAGAATTCCATTGGGATTTACAAAAGAATTCCAGAGGAATTTCCGAAAGAATCCCAAGAATTTGCACGGAAGAAAGTGAAGTGAAATAATAGATTTATTTGATTATAGTCTCAGGCGTCTTTCCGAGAGTATTCTAGAATAATAGGTATAATCTAAGACATTTTTCGGAAAGAATCTCAAAGGGATTTTGAAGAACTTTCAAAGAGTTTCACGGAAGAAATACTGAAGAATTACGAGGAAAATATCAGAATTTAAATAATAATTTCGATTGGATTTCCAGAAGAAATCCCGAGAAATTTTGTGAGAATCCCCGAACCCAGATTTTTAAAATAGATTCCATTACACTGGAAAGCAATCATTAAATCATTTTCGGCAGAATTCCAGAATTTTACGGCAGAATTCCAGAATTTTATAGCAGAATCCTGAAGTGATTTCCATAATAACCCAAGATGGGTTTCTGGGATAGTCCAATAGGAAGTCCCAAGGAGGTTATTGGAAAAATCAGAGCGATCAAAGAAATAACTACATATAATAATCTCAGAAGGGTTTCTGAAAGAATCTCAGTGAATTTACAAGATGTCCTCTAGCAACACAACTAATATATACTAATATTTACAACTCAATACTTAATTATAAATTGCGTTAAGGTGATTATAGAACAAAGCCACACCTCAAATTTTCAAAAGCACAAGACTTGAGAACCAAACAGCTCTCACCGTTGAAAATTTATCCCATTAGTCACCACCAGCAAGCAAGCAGATTGATTGGTTTTCAACGCAAACTGTTGTCAGATTCTCCAGTATTGTGCCCTTGTTTGGCTTCGTTTTATAATCACCTTAAGCTGAGTGTACGCCATCCAGTTTGGGGCCGGATTGACGGTATCGAAGTGGATTAAAAACAATTATAGGAGAACGTGTGGAAAATACATATGAACCGCGCAGAATACATCAGACCGATTTAGCATTGCTGCGCACTTCTAAAAGCATTTTATTTTTATTAAAATGTTTGATAATAGTAGAACGACAATGATCATCAGTTGATTTTCCGCTACTGTTTTTTTTAAATCACAATCGTTATTTCTTTCCGTGCACGCGCTCGGGAAATGAATCTGGCCATGGTGCAACAACCGCGCTACATTCGATGAATCCTATGCGACAAAAATTGTCGGCGCTATCCGTCAAATTCGCTCACCAAAGCTATTTTGGTGACTTTAACATCACAGCTAATTATTTCAGTAGTCCAGTTGTTAATTACACCTATCGTTTGTCTGGTGAGTTGCAAGCTTACTGTCAATGATGATGTCACGCTACACGATAAGTGTTCATCTGCAACAACCAGACAGCTCACCAATCCACCGCGAGGTGGATCGTGCTGAGTTGTTGAGTTGAAGGAGAGCGAAAGAAGGAAGGCACAAAAGTCTGTTTGACAGCTCTGCAGAAAGCGCGTGCGCACGGACAGAGCGCGTGCGCACGGACAGAGCGCGTGCGCACGGAAAGAGCGCCAGTTCGGCTCGATTTGCAATGATCGATTATTATTATTATTTTTTCGCTATTGGATATTCTATGGTTTGGTTGATCGATGTTAAAGTTTGTTTTAAAAGCAGCTCCACTTATTTTGAAACATATTGCCGTGTACAATAGTAGACAACACAACTAATTTAATTAAAATAATTTGAAATTATAATTAGTACATATACAAAAGGGGAAGAACGTTTAGGCTGGTTGTGCATTACGATAAAATCTCTTAACATAAGCAATGCTTGTTGTTGGTTCTTGTGGAAGGATCAACATGTTCGGCTTAACGAATCTTATTTTAAATATCGAATAACACCACATGCAATTGAACAAAAAGGATGTGATTACAATAGACTTTTGATATTTTCAATTCTGAACCACCGCAAAAAAAAAATATTGGGAATCAAAATTCTCCTGAGAGGGATGATGTGGGGGAGGCTCATTCAAATTAATATTGTCGTTCAATTATGGGGATAAATTAAAATTGTTATTGTTCTATACATACTTATTTATTATAATTACCTGTAAATATTGATACAGCACAATTCAAGTATTTAAATATCAAATAGCAAACAGATATGGTCGGTGTTCAGATAGACTGAACCAAGTGTTTTTTTTTCAATCGAGTAAGAAAAATGTACCCCAAACATGTGAAATATCAAAATATTATAGATATTTACTGTAATAATGGAACTTATCTATTTGATGATACATTTGTATCAAAATAACATGGAATATTTAAAATTGATGGAGTTCTTTACGTATCCTTAGAGCTCCAAAATTCATCTAGTCTGGTCTGTCTAAATACCGACCATATGATTCTCAAAAACTCATGAGAATGGTATTTTACTCTTTGAACTGTTATTTAATTTGGATGTGTTTAAAAGATTTATAAATTTAATTTATTATTGATGTTACGAGCTATGTCTGTAGTTAAACTTAATGCTACACAAGAAATATATTTGAATCAAAGTACAGTCATCTCTCCCTTACTCGATATTGAAGGGACCATCGAGTTAGGGAGGTATCGAGTTACAGAACACAAAAGCAGTGCAACTGCGTTTCAAGGGACCATCGAGTTAGCCATGAAAACCAACTTTGACTATGGTTCTTTAACTCGATATCGAGATACGGAATATCGAGTAAGGGAGAGTTAACTGTATTTTTATATATAAATCACATGAAAAAAAAAATGTTCCAGAAAGTACTCTAGAATTCTTTGGGAGCGTCTCCCGGGATTCTTCCTTAAATCATTCATGAATCCTTCAAATTCTCTCTGGGATTGTTCTACTGAAAATCTTGAGATTATTTATGAATTTTCTTCCAGATATCGGTTTGGGATTCATCCAAAAAAAAAACGTTACCATTCCGGTATTACTTCTGAGATTCTTTCGGATATCCCATTGCGATTATTCTGGACATCTTTTTGGATTTTTTTGCAGAACTCTGTATGTGATTTTGTGTGTATCTCCTTAAGGATTACTTTTGAAATCCAGGAAATTAAATTCTTTGAAATTCTTGAAAATTGTTTTCGAAATACTATGGAAGATTTTACCATAAATCCTGATGCAATCCATTTGGATATTTAAAGAGGATTTTATCAAAACATGTACGACTCTACTAAAAATTCTTCGAGAATTCCTCCGAAAATAACTCTAGATTTTTATCCGGAAATACTTCTGGTATTCTTATGAGAATGCCTCTGGTATTCTTCCAAAAATGACTTGAGATGCTTTCGGAAATCTTTCTGAAATTCTTCAAGAAATTCCACTGAGATTTTTACGAAAATATCTTTGAAATACTCCTGGGACTCTTACAAAAATCCTGTTGGAGTTTTTTTTTTTCGGATATCTTTCTATTCTAAATTTTTCAATAAATTTTGCTGGGATTGTGCTGTAAAACCTGCTAAGATTCATCCAAAAATACGACTGTCATTCTTCCGGATATCATTCAAGAATTCCACCGGAAGTTTTCGTGAGATTCAACCGTAAATAGTTCTGGTATTTTTCAGAAATTCCATTGAGATTCTTAAAAATATCCTTCTGAAAAATTTTCTGAGAATTGTTTTGGGATTATAGAAGGATTTCCAGAAGAATTCCAAGGCGATTCACAGAAACATCACTTCTGTATGAAGGATTATCGTTAATATCTGAAATAATCCCATGAGAATTCTAAATCCAAATTACAGTGATATTCAAAAGAATCCCAGAAGTTATTTCGCCAGAATCCCTGAAAGATTTAAAGGATATTCACAGACATCCAGAAGATTTCATGAATATTTTCCAGAATAATTCCGATGTCCAGATGAACTGCAGAAAGATTCATGGAATAATTTCAAACGGGATTTTCGGAATCATTTGAAAGTAACTTTTAGAAGATCCTCAGAAAAAGAAATCAGTAATCAAAGTAATCGAAAAAATCTCATTATTTCAAGCAATGCTCGTTGGTTCATGTCGAACGATCAACATGTTCGGCTTAACGAATCTTATTTTAAATATTGAATGACACCACATACAATTAAACTAGTATGTGATTACAATTCTGAATCACCGCAAAAAAAATATTTAGAATCACAATCCTTCTGAGAGGGATGATGTGGTGGATGCACATTCTAATTAAAATTGTCGTTCAATTATGGCGATAAATTAAAATTGTTATTGTTCCATAAATACTTGTTTATTATAATTACTAGTAAATATTGATACAGCATATAAAAAGACATTGGTCCAGAAATTACTCCAGAATTCTATGGAATTTCCCTCCTGGGATTCTTCCTTAAATCACTTATGAATCCTTCAAAACCTCTCTGGGATTGTTCTGGAAATCTAAAGATTATTTCTGATTTTTTCTCTAAGTTCTTCTGGAAATCACAGAATACTTACAGATATCGCTTTTGAACTCATCTAAAAAAAATCGTTAGCATTCCGGTACTATATCTGAGAAATCACCTGAGATGCTTTCGGAATTCCTTTAGAATACTTTCGAGGATGCTTCCGAAAATCTTTCTGAAATTATTCTAGAAATGCCACTGAGATTTTTACGTCCATATTCTTGAAATTTGTCTGGGACTCTTCCAAACAGCATTCTTTCGCGAAGCCTTCTGGGATACTTTCGAAAATCTTTCTGAGGATCCTTCAAATCCTTCTGTTAAGGATTCTTGCAGAAATTCTTCCCAAATTACCTCTAGACTCTGGGAGTTTCCTGAATTTTTCAAGAAAACTGTTATTATATCGGCTATCTCTCTAGGATTCTTTCGGAAATTCTTCTACAATACCCCCAGATTTCTTTCTGTTATCCTGCTGGAGGACTTCAAAACATCTTTCAAAGATTCTTCCAGAAATTTTACTAGAATTTTTCAAGAAATTCTGCTGGGATTCTTCCGTAAAACCTGCCGAAATTCATCCGGAAATACGACTGGAATTCTGCTTGAATGATAAGCATTCAAGAATTCCACCGGAAGTTTTTGTGGGATTCAACCGTAAATTGTCCTGGTATTTTGTTTAAATACATTGAGATTCTTAGGGAAAAATATACAGGATTCTTAAAAATATCCTTCTGAAAATTCTTCTGGAAATTGCTTTGGAATTAAAGGAGGATTTCCGGAAGAATCCCAGGTCGATTTACAGAAGAACAACAGAGAAATCACTAAAATATTATCAGGGAGATTTCTAAAGGAATTATTTTAAGGATTCTCGTAAATTCCTGAAACAATCTCAGAAGAATTTCAAATGGATTTTGAATGTTTTTTTACAGTGATATCCAAAAGAATCCCAGAAGTTATTTCGCAAGAACCCCTGAAGATTCAATGAAAAGTCACAGACATCCAGACGATTTCATGAATATTTTCCAGAATAATTACGATGTCTAGAAGAGCTCCAGAAAGATTTACGGAATAATTTCAAATGGAATTTCCAGAACCATTTAAAAGTCACTTTCAAAAGATGCTCAGAAAAAGAAATCAGTAATCAAAGAATCTCATAGGTATTTCTTTAAAGTCCCAGTGACTGTCCGGTAGTTTTCTTGGAGGATTTCCATTTGAAGTCAAGAGGGATTTTCAGAAAATTCTGCCAAGGATTTAAGAAAATTTTCAAGGAAAATCAATGATAAATCACGAAAAAAATCAAAAACACTTCCTTATGAATTTCCAGAAGAATCACAGAGTTTTTTTTTCTCAAAAAATCTTAGAAAAAAATTATAAAGAATCACGAAGGAATTTTCGGAATAATTCTGGATATACAAAATTATCTCAGGCAGAAACAATAAAATCAATAGCAATAAATCTGTAAGAATATAAGAAGGATTTCTGTAAGAATATAAGGAGGATTTACAAACAATTACAGAGGAATTTTCGGATGATTTCCATAAATAAAGATTTAAAAAAATCCCCCTCATCTGGAAGATTCTTAGCAGGATTTTCGGAAGTATTCCACAGGGATTTCTGGGAGAATTCCATTGGGTTTTACAAAAGAATTCCAGAGGAATTTCCGAAAGAATCCCAATAGGTATAATCTAAGACATTTTTCGGAAATAATCTCAAAGGGATTTTGAAGAACTTTCAAAGAGTTTCACGGAAGAAATACTGAAGAATTACGAGGAAAATATCAGAATTTAAATAATAATTTCGATTGGATTTCCAGAAGAAATCCCGAGAAATTTTGTGAGAATCCCCGAACCCAGAATTTAAAATAAATTCCATTACACTGGAAAGCAATCATTAAATCATTTTCGGCAGAATTTTACAGCAGAATCCTGAAAGGATTTCCATAATAACCCAAGATGGGTTTCTGGGATAGTCCAATAGGAAGTCCCAAGGAGGTTATTGGAAAAATCAGAGCGATCAAAGAAATAACTACATATAATAATTTCAGAAGGGTTTCTAAAAGAATCTCAGTGAATTTTCAAGATGTCCTCTAGCAACACAACTAATATATACTAATATTTACAACTCAATACTTAATTATAAATTGCGTTAAGGTGATTATAGAACAAAGCCACACCTCAAATTTTCAAAAGCACAAGACTTGAGAACCAAACAGCTCTCACCGTTGAAAATTTATCCCATTAGTCACCACCAGCAAGCAAGCAGATTGATTGGTTTTCAACGCAAACTGTTGTCAGATTCTCCAGTCTTGTGCCCTTGTTTGGCTTCGTTTTATAATCACCTTAAGCTGAGTGTACGCCATTCAGTTTGGGGGCGGATTGACGGTATCGAAGTGGATTAAAAACAATTATAGGAGAACGTGTGGAAAATACATATGAACTGCGCAGAATACATCAGACCGATTTAGCATTGCTGCGCACTTCTAAAAGCATTTTATTTTTATTGAAATGTTTGATAATAGTAGAACGACAATGATCATCAGTTGATTTTCCGCTACTGTTTTTTTTTAAATCACAATTGTTATTTCTTTCCGTGCACGCGCTCGGGAAATGAATCTGGCCATGGTGCAACAACCGCGCTACATTCGATGAATCCTATGCGACAAAAATTGTTGGCGCTATCCGTCAAATTCGCTCACCAAAGCTATTTTGGTGACTTTAACATCACAGCTAGTAGGGCTGTTGTTAATTACACCTATCGTTTGTCTGGTGAGTTGCGCGCTTAGTGTCAATAATGATGTCACGCTACACGATAAGTGTTCATCTGCAACAACCAGACAGCTCACCAATCCACCGCGAGGTGGATCGTGCTGAGTTGTTGAGTTGAAGGAGAGCGAAAGAAGGAAGGCACAAAAGTCTGTTTGACAGCTCTGCAGAAAGCGCGTGCGCACGGACAGAGCGCGTGCGCACGGAAAGAGCGCCAGTTCGGCTCGATTCGCAATGATCGGTTATTATTATTATTTTTTCGCTATTGGATATTCTATGGTTTGGTTGATCGATGTTAAAGTTTGTTTTAAAAGCAGCTCCACTTATTTTGAAACATATTGCCGTGTGCAATAGTAGACAACACAACTAATTTAATTAAAATAATTTGAAATTATAATTAGTACATATACAAAAGGGGAAGAACGTTTAGGCTGGTTGTGCATTACGATAAAATCTCTTAACATAAGCAATGCATGTTGTTGGTTCTTGTGGAAGGATCAACATGTTCGGCTTAACGAATCTTATTTTAAATATCGAATAACACCACATGCAATTGAACAAAAAGGATGTGATTACAATAGACTTTTGATATTTTCAATTCTAAACCCCCGCAAAAAAAATATTGGGAATCAAAATTCTCCTGAGAGGGATGATGTGGGGGAGGCTCATTCTAATTAATATTGTCGTTCAATTATGGGGATAAATTAAAATTGTTATTGTTCTGTACATACTTATTTATTATAATTACCTGTAAATATTGATACAGCACAATTCAAGTATTTAAATATCAAATAGCAAACATAGATATGGTCGGTGTTCAGACAGACTGAACCAAGTGTTTTTTTCAATCGAGTAAGAAAAATGTACCCCAAACATGTGAAACATCAAAATATTATAGATATTTACTGTAATAATGGAACTTATCTATTTGATGATACATTTGTATCAAAATAACATGGAAGATTTAAAATTCATGGAGTTCTTTACGTATCCTTAGAGCTCCAAAATTCATCTAGTCTGGTCTGTCTAAACATCGACCATATGATTCTCAAAAACTCATGAGAATGGTATTTTACTCTTTGAACTGTTATTTAATTTGGATGTGTTTAAAAGATTTATAAATTTAATTTATTATTGATGTTACGAGCTATGTCTGTAGTTAAACTTAATGCTACACAAGAAATATATTTGAACCAAAGTATTTTTATATATAAATCATATGAAAAAAAAATGTTCCAGAAAGTAGGTACTCTAGAATTCTTTGGGAGCGTCTCCCGGGATTCTTCCTTAAATCATTCATGAATCCTTCAAATCCTCTCTGGGATTGTTCTGCTGAAAATCTTGAGATTATTTCTGAATTTTCTTCCAGATATCGCTTTGGAATTCATCCAAAAAAAACGTTACCATTCCGGTATTACTTCTGAGATTCTTTCGGATATCCCATTGCGATTATTTTGGACATCTTTTTGGATTTTTTTGCAGAACTCTGTATGTGATTTTGCGTGTATCTCCTTAAGGATTACTTTTGAAATCCAGGAAATTAAACTCTTTGAAATTCTTGAAAATTGTTTTCGAAATACTATGGAAGATTTTACCATAAATCCTGATGCAATCCATTTGGATATTTAAAGAGGATTTTATCAAAAAATGTAAGACTCTACTAGAAATTCTTCGAGAATTCCTCCGAAAATAACTCTAGATTTTTATCCGGAAATACTTCTGGTATTCTTATGAGAATGCCTCTGGTATTCTTCCAAAAATGACTTGAGATGCTTTCGGAAATCTTTCTGAAATTCTTCAAGAAATTCCACTGAGATGTTTACGCCAATATCTTTGAAATACTCCTGGGACTCTTACAAAAATCCTGTTGGAGTTTTTTTTCGGATATCTTTCTATTCTAAATTTTTCAATAAATTTTGCTGGGATTGTGCTGTAAAACCTGCTAAGATTCATCCAAAAATACGACTGTCATTCTTCCGGATATCATTCAAGAATTCCACCGGAAGTTTTCGTGAGATTCAACCGTAAATCGTTCTGGTATTTTTCAGAAATTCCATTGAGATTCTTAAAAATATCCTTCTGAAAAATTTTCTGAGAATTGTTTTGGGATTATAGAAGGATTTCCAGAAGAATTCCAAGGCGATTCACAGAAACATCACTTCTGTATGAAGGATTATCGTTAATATCTGAAATAATCCCATGAGAATTCTAAATCCAAATTACAGTGATATTCAAAAGCATCCCAGAAGTTATTTCGCCAGAATCCCTGAAAGATTTAAAGGATATTCACAGACATCCAGAAGATTTCATGAATATTTTCCAGAATAATTCCGATGTCCAGATGAACTGCAGAAAGATTCATGGAATAATTTCAAACGGGATTTTCGGAATCATTTGAAAGTAACTTTTAGAAGATCCTCAGAAAAATAAATCAGTAATCAAAGTAATCGAAAAAATCTCATTATTTCAAGCAATGCTCGTTGGTTCATGTCGAAGGATCAACATGTTCGGTTTAACGAATCTTATTTTAAATATTGAATGACACCACATACAATTAAACTAGTATGTGATTACAATTCTGAATCACCGCAAAAAAAAATATTTAGAATCACAATCCTTCTGAGAGGGATGATGTGGTGGATGCACATTCTAATTAAAATTGTCGTTCAATTATGGCGATAAATTAAAATTGTTATTGTTCCATAAATACTTGTTTATTATAATTACTTGTAAATATTGATACAGCATATAAAAAAGACATTGGTCCAGAAATTACTCCAGAATTCTATGGAATTTCCCTCCTGGGATTCTTCCTTAAATCACTTGTGAATCCTTCAAAACCTCTCTGGGATTGTTCTGGAAATCTAAAGATTATTTCTGATTTTTCTCTAAGTTCTTCTGGAAATCACAGAATACTTACAGATATCGCTTTTGAACTCATCTAAAAAACATCGTTAGCATTCCGGTACTATATCTGAGATTCTTTCGGATATCCTTTGTGATTCTTCTGGACATCTTATTGGAATATTTGCATAAATCTGTATGTGAGTTTGCGTTTATCTCCTTAAGGATTACTTTTGAAATCCTGGAAATCAAATTCGAATCGAAATTCTCGAAGATTCTTTCGGAAATTCAATGGAAGATTCTAACAAAAATCCTGATGCAATTCTTCTGGATATTTTTAGAGGATTTTGCCAAAAAATGTACCACTAATGTACTACGACTCTACTACAAATTCGTCGAGAATTCCTCCGAAAATAACTCTGGCCTTTCTCCGGAAATACTTCTGGGATTATTATGAGAATACCTCTGGTATTCTTCCGGAAATCACCTGAGATGCTTTCGGAATCCCTTTAGAATACTTTCGAGGATGCTTCCGAAAATCTTTCTGAAATTATTCTAGAAATGCCACTGAGATTTTTACGTCCATATTCTTGAAATTTGTCTGGGACTCTTCCAAAAATCCTGTAGGAAATCTTCCAGATATCTTTCTAGCATTATTTCGGGAAGCCTTCTGGGATACTTTCGAAAATCTTTCTGAGGATCCTTCAAATCCTTCTGTTAAGGATTCTTGCAGAAATTCTTCCCGAATTACCTCTAGACTCTAGGACTTTCCTGAATTTTTCAAGAAAACTGTTATTATTTCGACTATCTCTCTAGGATTCTTTCGGAAATTCTTCTACAATACCCCCAGATTTCTTTCTGTTATCCTGCTGGAGGACTTCAAAACATCTTTCAAAGATTCTTCCAGAAATTTTACTGGAATTTTTCAAGAAATTCGGCTGGGATTCTTCCGTAAAACCTGCCGAAATTCATCCGGAAATACGACTGGAATTCTGCTTGAATGATAAGCATTCAAGAATTCCACCGGAAGTTTTTGTGGGATTCAACCGTAAATTGTCCTGGTATTTTATTTAAATACATTGAGATTCTTAGGGAAAAATATACAGGATTCTTAAAAATATCCTTCTGAAAATTCTTCTGGAAATTGCTTTGGAATTAAAGGAGGATTTCCGGAAGAATCCCAGGTCGATTTACAGAAGAACCACAGAGAAATCACTAAAATATTATCAGGGAGATTTCTAAAGGAATTATTTTAAGGATTCTCGTAAATTCCTGAAACAATCTCAGGAGAATTTCGAATGGATTTTGAATGTTTTTTTTACAGTGATATCCAAAAGAATCCCAGAAGTTATTTCGCAAGAACCCCTGAAGATTCAATGAAAAGTCACAGACATCCAGACGATTTCATGAATATTTTCCAGAATAATTACGATGTCCAGAAGAGCTCCAGAAAGATTTACGGAATAATTCCAAATGGAATTTCCAGAACCATTTAAAAGTCACTTTCAAAAGATGCTCAGAAAAAGAAATCAGTAATCAAAGAATCTCATAGGTATTTTTTTTAAAGTCCCAGTGACTGTCCGGTAGTTTTCTTGGAGGATTTCCATTTGAAGTCAAGAGGGATTTTCAGAAAATTCTGCCAAGGATTTAAGAAAATTTTCAAGGAAAATCAATGATAAATCACGAAAAAAATCAAAAACACTTCCTTATGAATTTCCAGAAGAATCACAGTTTTTTTTTCTCAAAAAATCTTAGAAAAAAATTCTAAAGAATCACGAAGGAATTTTCGGAACAATCCTGGATATACAAAATTATCTCAGGTAGAAACAATAAAATCAATAGCAATAAATCTGTAAGAATATAAGAAGGATTTCTGTAAGAATATATGGAGGATTTACAAACAATTACAGAGGAATTTTCGGATGATTGCCATAAATAAAGATTTAAAAAAATCCCTGTCATCTGGAAGATTCTTAGCAGGATTTTCGGAAGTATTCCACAGGGATTTCTGGGAGAATTCCATTGGGATTTACAAAAGAATTCCAGAGGAATTTCCGAAAGAATCCCAAGAATTTGCACGGAAGAAAGTGAAGTGAAATAATAGATTTATTTGATTTTGTCTCAGGCGTCTTTCCGAGAGTATTCTAGAATAATAGGTATAATCTAAGACATTTTTCGGAAAGAATCTCAAAGGGATTTTGAAGAACTTTCAAAGAGTTTCACGGAAGAAATACTGAAGAATTACGAGGAAAATATCAGAATTTAAATAATAATTTCGATTGGATTTCCAGAAAAAATCCCGAGAAATTTTGTGAGAATCCCCGAACCCAGATTTTTAAAATAGATTCCATTACACTGGAAAACAATCATTAAATCATTTTCGGCAGAATTCCAGAATTTTACGGCAGAATTCCAGAATTTTACAGCAGAATCCTGAAAGGATTTTCATAATAACCCAAGATGGGTTTCTGGGATAGTCCAATAGTAAGTCCCAAGGAGGTTATTGGAAAAATCAGAGCGATCAAAGAAATAACTACATATAATAATTTTAAAAGGGTTTCTGAAAGAATCTCAGTGAATTTTCAAGATGTCCTCTAGCAACACAACTAATATATACTAATATTTACAACTCAATACTTAATTATAAATTGCGTTAAGGTGATTATAGAACAAAGCCACACCTCAAATTTTCAAAAGCACAAGACTTGAGAACCAAACAGCTCTCACCGTTGAAAATTTATCCCATTAGTCACCACCAGCAAGCAAGCAGATTGATTGGTTTTCAACGCAAACTGTTGTCAGATTCTCCAGTCTTGTGCCCTTGTTTGGCTTCGTTTAATAATCACCTTAAGCTGAGTGTACGCCATCCAGTTTGGGGGCGGATTGACGGTATCGAAGTGGATTAAAAACAATTATAGGAGAACGTGTGGGAAATACATATGAACTGCGCAGAATACATCAGACCGATTTAGCATTGCTGCGCACTTCTAAAAGCATTTTATTTTTATTAAAATGTTTGATAATAGTAGAACGACAATAATCATCAGTTGATTTTCCGCTACTGTTTTTTTTTTAAATCACAATTGTTATTTCTTTCCGTGCACGCGCTCGGGAAATGAATCTGGCCATGGTGCAACAACCGCGCTACATTCGATGAATCCTATGCGACAAAAATTGTCGGCGCTATCCGTCAAATTCGCTCACCAAAGCTATTTTGGTGACTTTAACAACACAGCTATTATTATGGCAATGGTGATTAATGTTCGCGTTGTTGTTGTAGATGTTGTTCTTATTACAAATTTTGTTAGCGTTCCTGATTCTCCGCTTTCTACGCTTTTTCGCTTTATCGGCCATATTTTGCTGCCTTTTGTGAAAGCTTTTGCGCATGTCATATTGCGTCCAATCGGCTTTCCAAACTTTTCTGTTTCCAAGTAGGCGCCATCCTGACACTTCAGCAATTTTATTATTCAATTCGGCTTCCAAACTTGGATATCTATTGATGGTGGAGCCGACGTATTTTTATTTGTCAATATATTTGCGGACAAAGACTTCAATTCATCGAGGATGTCCAGCCCTAGCATTGGATTTGCATTCATCGCGCAACTTGCCGCTGTGTCAATTGATAATTGATTTAAATGGCTAATTTCGTCGTTTATGTTGCGCAGGTCAGTAGATATATCGGATGTCACCGTTTTTAGCGTGAAGTACATATTTTCAGTAGTTGCCGTTATTGCGGTATCAAGAAGGCCGGTAATATGATTCTTGATGGCAACGACACTCCCAGCCAAGCTACTGTTTTTATTTATTGCTGCCAGTTCATTTCTCACGCTAGTAAGCAAAATCTCCATACCTTCAAGAGCTTCGTGGACAACATTTAGTTTTTCTTGATGAAGCGAGAGTCTGTGCATCACTTCCGTACTGGCATTCAGCTGTTTTTCGAGAACTTTTTGTTGCTCCAATAGTCCGTTAAAATCCTATTTCGCCTGAATTAGCTCTTGACAGGATTCACAGCATGGTAGTACATAAGAGTTGACGTCCACTACCTTCCTGTCTCTTCTCCGCAGTGAACCCCTCTGCACGGTGACACCAATGCAGTTTGCATGAAACTTCCGCGGGCAGCCTACACATGACCACAAGACCGAGTCGACAGAAGTGTCGCAAGCACAAATTTCGCAAGCACAAATTTCGCAACTCATAAAACTGATTCGATTATAAACAATGCACGATACGGCACCTGTAGCTACTTAAAGCTGATGTAATAAAAATTTAATGACAAATGAAAACGCGCACAGGTGGGCTGGATCAATTAACAAACGCGTCCGAACTGGTTGACGACTTAAACAGAACTTTTAGGATAGTCGTCTGTAAGAATCCAATGTACAAGAGCTCATCCACCAGCTTGCAAGTTTACCCGTATATTGCTTCGTAGGTTGCATCAGTCCACAACTTCCGACTGATATTTCACGTTTGAGTTATTAATTCAAATACTTCAAACAAAATCTGACTAAAGTTTAAGCTGGATTCTCGCATCATCGAAAGAATAAAAAAAATCTAAATCTGTAACATAATTCTCATAAAACCATGGGCAGAGCAGTCACAAGACCCTAGGTGGGATTCTGAAAGAATTATGAGCAGGATTCATATAAAATCCTAGACAATAATTTTACAGATTCTTGGACGAATTACAAATAAAAGTTCAAGCGAGATTATGACATAATATTATGCATAATTCTTGGTAATAGGTAACAAGCAGTGAAACTAAAGTAGGTCTGTATTTAAGGCGAAGTAGCCCGTCATTCGTTTTGGCAGTAATTTTGACTTTTCTGTGTGCAATTTCAAAGTGATAAAACTCATTCTTGATAGTTTATATTGACTTGAAAAAGTATTACTGTACACGCCAACATACATAAAGTATGCTGATATTTGTTCAGCTGTGTCAGTGCAAAACCAAGTGATTTTTTTTAATTCGCAATTGTTAGACGTATCAGCAACAATCATCGATGCACAGTACAAATTTCAATTGCGGCCTACTTTGCCTTAAGGATAGTTTTAAAACAAATGATTCTGGGTCTGATTCTAGCTTTTTCTCGTTTGCTGTCACGTTCATATCGAATTCGTGAAATTTTCAAACGGCTGGTGGTGGTGTTATGCCACCCAGAAGATACAAAAAAAGCAACAAAGTGATTCCTGTGGTTCAGCTGTGCAATTCCGGGAAATTGGCATTAGTCTAGGTGCCAAAATTGACTGTGAATTATTCATTATTGAAACAAAGAACACTCAGTTTTATGATTTGTTCGTGTGGAGATGTGAAGAAAAGAAGTGTTATTTGAAAGAATTGACAGAAAAGAAAAACGCAACGTGTGTATAGCAGAAAAAAATTAAAATTCTACCAGTTGTGCTCGATATAGTGTAGTATATTTTTGCAAAGTGCGACAATCATCAATCAACGGGAGCTGAACACACAGGAATAAGGAATTTGCAAGCATTAGATAAATGGGGAGATCCCTCCAAAATAGATTGATACAAATTTTTAATTTTATTTAACTAGTTGTGTAAAAATTTGAAGCTCATTGATGTATTAAGGGGGTAAATAATTGCTGTGTAACGGGCGAAGGATCAATTTCTTTTCGTTTCAGAGAGCGAGCAATGGCGCTATAGCCAAGGCTTTTTCAGCCAGGGCGTGAGGGTGAAATACCTATGTCCCATCCATGGAAAGAAGCAATAAAGAAGTGTGCATTAACATTCTTAGCAACGCCACTTCCAACGATTTTACTCACCTCCCCTTAAATGAAACGGTTGGTACGGTTGTCCCCGTTTCTTCAATCATAAAATTGAAAAACTTCCGTCTATCACGTTATTCATACGTGAATAATCTGATCGCCGTAATTTTTTTGATTATCTTCAAACCCAAGTCTGCACAGTGGGCCTGGCCATTTTAATATTTGTAACATATTTACGATATGCTGCAAATATTAATATTGACAAGAAAATACTAGAATAATTTCCGGTATTTCCAGGATGCTTTCAATATTGGCTGTGCAAGCACTTAGAATAGAATAGAATAGAAATGATTCTGGGTCTGATTCTGGGTAATGGTTTCGTAAGTATATCGGCAGCCAAGGTTTCCGACGGGCAATAGACGCCTGTTATATTCCCTTTCTTGATTTGATCTCTTACCAAAATTAATCTTTGATGCGTTGTGTTTCGTTCTTGAACTAATTGTTTCTGCCTCAACCATTTTTAAGGAGATTTGATTGAAGAATAATAGCAGCTCGAAGATAACGCGAACTTTTCTGTGCTTCCATTCAATTCTCGCATTAGCTGTTATAGCCACAATGCTTCTTGTACAGATTCCGATAGTGCCATAAATTCTTCTTCAGCCGTGGATACGCATGTTTGTTTTCTTACCGTTCCTCCGTTTATCTTGAAGACGTATCCGGTATTTCATTTTCGATCTATTCTATTTTCGGCCCAATCAGCATCCGAATAACCTACAATTATTCATTATTCCGTCGACAGTTGTTGGTCTCCTTTAAATACCGGATAAATCGCGTCAGTACGATCCAGCCTTCTTGATTAGGTCTGGGAACACTTCACCTTAATTTCCCTGGATCCAAGGGAATATTGGACTCTTTAGCTTCACTCAATCCACTCGAAATAATAATGTTATTGATGTATCTTTGCTGACTTAAGAAATAAACTCTATATTCATTATTATCAACTTTCATGCCAAGGTAGTCATGAATTTGGTGTTCCATGATCTAACTGCATGCTTAGGTCCGTACAAACTTTTCATTAATTTACAAACGTTTGTTTCGTTGCTTTTCGAGATGAATCCCCTTGGTTGATTCATACAAATCTCCTCCTGAAGATCACACTTGAGGAAGGCCGTCTTGATATCATACTGCTTGATACTCATCCGTTCCTTCGCTGCCACCGCCATCAATGTACGGAAGGTAGTCTGGCGCACCACAGGCGGAAACACTTTGCAATAGTCAGTTCTATACTGGGGCCACCAAGCGAGCCATAATGAAGTATTTGGCCGGCTGCATCATGTTTGATTACGAATATCCATTTACAACCAACGGGCTTCCACCCCAGATCTTCAAAACTCCATGTTTCATTGGATTGTATTGAAAACATCTCATCCCCCATAACTGCCGCATCTGGTGAGGACTTCACTTGATTGTAGGATCTGGGAAAGAAGTCATCATGGAAGTCATACTCCCGTCCGCTGCGCCTCAACGTCCGTGACCAACACGGATTTAAATTTGGTCGCGGATGGAGTTCGGTCACTTTTGTCATGGTATTAGTCGAAGTATTGCCATCACTGGTATCTTTATATTCATCTTCCGTTTCCGATTCATCGTTTCTGACGTCTTGTGCAACTGCTCGGTCGAGTTCACGCAAACCAACTTGAACTTCTGATCGGATGACCTCAGGCAAAACGATGGATGCAACAGTATATCCTAGCAAAATAACGGTAGGCTTCATTACCGGAAATGCTTGTGGCATGTTGTCTTGATAGGCTTCATTGATGAAAACCACCTCGCGATTCTTGAATATGCATCTTGTTTGAGGGTGTTATTTCGACAGCTTGGCATCGACGGCACGGGCATTTGAGTATGCAGAATGTAAAGCGACTTGCCGGTGCACGCTATGTCTGAACCAGACGATTATAAAAATCGAATGTACATCGGATTTTTTCTCGCTAGAGATCTGTATTTGATCCATATTTTCATAATTGGAAGGTTTTAAAATATTCTATCGGTGAAATTTTGATTTTTTACACTTTTCAGCTATTTTTCATACTAAAGCCCATGAAAACCTTGTTTTTCGGCGCATTTCAGCCCATACAAAATGTATGGAAAAAATTTCACCGATAGAATATTTTAAAACCTTCCGATTATGAAAATATGGGTCAAATACTGATTTCTAGCGAGAAAAAATCCGATGAACATTCGATTTTTATAATCGCCTGGTTCAGACATAGCGTGCGGTGGAGTAGACACCAATGTTGCTCCGCTGGAAATAAGCATTGCCTGGAACTAAGCATTGGCCGGAACAGGTTGATTGATCTTGAACAAATCATTTTCGATAACTCCTGTTGCTACGAGCTCGTTATCACTATTACAGATTTCACAACCATCGCTGTTGAACGCGAAGGTATAACCTTTTTTTTTTTTCTATATTAACGAGATTTTTAGCCCTGGGCTAGTTCATCTCGGGACCAACGGCTTTACTTCCCTTCCGAAGGAAGTCGTCACTACTGAAATTTTTAGTGACTATCTCGGGGATGGGATTCGATCCCAGGTCCTCGGCGTATAACCTTTTTCACGATTTGAATAACAGGCAAAAAATGCGTTGATAGATCGGGAACATCATGGACTGCAATCGATCATTTATCTTGGCACTCAGAATATAATTTATCTGTTCCAGTACCTTCGATCCGCATTGAGCCCATGTTTGCTGCTACCACCACTGGAACGCTTTGCATCTCCTAGTCATTCCAAATTTTTCGTCAGGTGCTTCGTAGCTCCAGAGGTACCATTCGTTATCCGATAATCCGATTGCAGAGAGTATCGTCCATATGGCTTCAGCTTTCTTTTCATTTCTTTTTTCTGTACAAAATGTTGATACTGCTTCTTCTGTTGTTTATTACCTTGGTGACGACCAGGATTTTTTTTTTCATTTTTCCGGAATTTGGAATCCAATTTCATTCAAATGATGACACATAGATATCATTCAGTTAGCGTAACTCTCCGTCGATCCACAAGATTCCAAGTCAGTTCGAATAAGCTTGTAAAGGAGTCCAACTTCAGGAGCAGGATGATTTTTTCTCTAGTATTTTTGTCCTTTACCGGATCAACAGCTTCCAAGGTTTCGTCGTCCTTCTTCTTGAGATATTTTTGTAAGAATTTGATTTTATGAAAAAGCGAGCTATTTGCCCCAACGGTCATTGCTAAAAAGGCAATTTAGCATAACAAACAGAACTATATCCCTTCCTACCCGTTCTTGATTAAAAAAATGTTACGACAAATGATCACTATGCCAAATGGTCTTACGCCAATTGACTCAAAGACATATTATGAACATGGATTTCTCTCAAGGCTTCCTTTGTATGCTTTCTCTTTAATCAACAACTGAGCCACGTTAAACTCCTCTGTAACGTTTTTTGTATGAAACGCTAGACAAGAACTTTTTCTTTCGATCCATAGTGAAAAACCTCTCAAAATATTTAGTATTGCAATTTTATAATCGCTAGACAACGACAGAGGAGAGAATTTCTCATTGTTACATAGATTCCTTTGAAAAGTTACGCGAGATTTGTTTGTGGACTACAAAAAATATCAAAAAGTATGGGCAGATTTGATACACTATCGCTGGAAAATTACTGAGCATTAATGGAACTGTAGGTTGCGAAGTTTCAAAACGCTCGACATCTTATGTTGGACAAGACATGTGTGAGGGAATTCGGCCAAAAAGTATATTGATAAAAAAGTAGATCACTACGAAATTTTCCTAACACCAAAATTTACACAAACTATCCACTAAATCCCACCAATCTAAATATTGAAGTACATTCAATAAACTTCAGAACATAAATTTTGATGCGGGAAAATCGAACAGGCACTCGTCTACACTCAAACAAATCATCACTTTGGTGGAATTTAGATCAATTATTCGCACTATTTCTTCTCCAGTCGCATATCGCTGCTGGAAATAGTGTTCAAAATCTGTGCCTTCGATAGATCGTTCATCGCGTAGCTCGGAAAAGCCATCCCGGATGTGCTAGCTTCGTTCACGTCGTTCAAACTGACCACATCGTAGATTGAGTTGAACGTGGCAAACGTTCCGTCGAATATGTTGTTCTCCGATTTGGACGAAGTCAAAGAACTGCAAGGACTGGTCGAGGAGGAAGATGCAGCGTACGGGAAGGTGTCGAGCAGGAGCAGGTGGGGTGATTCATCGTTGAAGATGAGCTTTTGCTGCTGCTGGGGGGAAACAGATTTGGATAGTCTAGAACTACTATCGCTAAGGGTGGTCATTGCTGTGTGGAGGGAACCAATGCCAGCCGTTGCTGAGTAAGAGGAGTTGGTCGGGGTATTGAAGGTGCTACTACTATCGAACGGGTAGTCTTCTTCGATGTTTAAGCTACTGATTGTGTTTGCACTGCTGCTACTATTTAAAATGGAATAGGTACACTTAACCGGCGGTGGAGCCACTAGGCAATCTACATCGCAAAACGAATGTCGCGTCACTGTCGCTGTGGAGAGGTGAGGCTGGTAGACCGCTCGGATGGGCAGCGAATGTGCTGCTGCGGTCTGCGTACTACAACTACTACTGTCACATTCTAGGAGTTTCGATCTACTATGGCTAGTACTGATAGAGTTACTGTTATTGCTACTGACGCTAGTGTTGCTGCTATTGTAAGCGTCGGCTCCAGTGGGCTTCGCGGAACTACTGGCGGAAATGGGAACTGGGTCAGAGATGATGTTACGGGAAGTAGTAGTAGTATTAGTAGTGGTAGAAGTAGTAATCATGGCGATATTATTAGCGGATGTTTTCGCTGTTAGTATGGAGGGACCACAAGGCTCGGATATACGGTTAGTATTGTTGGACAGATGGACACCGACACCAACCACGGGAGACGACGATGATGACACAAACATTGAACTGCCACCACTGTGGCTCGGGTAGAAACACGAACCGGTGGTTATTTTATTACCTGTTGTATGATGCGTTGAGCCTGGTGGGCCAACTCGCTCACCATCAACCAAACTGATGCAAGTGCCATCCGGTTCCTTGAGGGACAGGCTTGTGAGCCCGGTTGAGAGAATATTCATCTCTCTTCCAGAATGATTATCTGAAAAAAGAAAAACATGTTTTGAAGAAAAGAATTTCAAAAACCTAGCGACTGTATCTTACCATCCATACCAAGCTCATCATCATGCGACAGGGGACAAATGTCATCATCCATCATCTCATCAGGATCCATAAACGAGTCATCCATGTGTGCGTGTTCGTCATCATCTTCTCCGTCGACATCGTCCACCATCGAAAGGCTGTGCGGTGAGGTGGACAGTCCAGTTTGGCTGGAACAGATGTTCGGATCTACGTAGTACTTCTCCGGGTTGGTTTCGTATGGTTCACAGGGTATAATTTTGGCAAAATTGAACTGCGACGGATTGATTTCCTGCGTCATCCATTCCGTTTCCAAAAGCTCTTTGATTGTGATCCTAGTCTTGGGATTTTTGTCCAACAAAGAAAGCAAGACGTATTCCAGTTCTTCACTGATTTCATGTGGGATAATCAGTTCTGATTGCAAGATTTCCTCAACGTCAACAAAAGGATTTTCGAAGAACATCAACACGTACAACGTCACACCAAGCGCCCACATTTCAAGCTCCGGTCCCGAATATCGGTTACCCGCCAACACTTCCGGACTGCAGTACTCAGTCGTGCCGTAAAAAGTAGAGAACAGCTGTCCCTCCTGTACGAACGTTGCTGATCCAAAGTCAATCAGCTTGATATGGAAATTGTGATCGATGATGACGTTTTCATCCTTGATATCCCGATGCAGGATGTTCAGCGAATGCAGAAAGGCAACCGCGTTGGCAATCTGCCGGAATATCAAACAGCCTAGCTTTTCCGTCATAACGGGTCGTCGATCGATGAACTCGAACAGATCCATTCCGGATCCGTGAATTTCCATCACCACTTGGAAGAACTTTTCGTTTTCGAACCAATCGAACATGTTGACGATATTCGGATGCTTCACGTGCGTTAACAAGTATACTTCCATCGGAATCTCTCGTTTGTCATCGGTCGTTATCATAAACTGCGGAACGAGCTTTTCTTTCAGTATGAACTTTGATATCACCAATAATCTGCAAAAGATTGGAACCATGAAAGAAGATGGGCGAAACATGTAGGGAGTTTGGGCTCGAAATCTCAGACAAGAACATTGGTGTGAGACATATAAATAAATGGATACAAGACAAAAATTTTGGCATATAATAAATGCTAGAGAAAGAGTCAATTATTATTATTCATAAAAATAAATGGATCGATTATTTTTCTGTTGGTCGATACTTCTGAGGCTACCCCGAAGGTGTAGGTTCTCACTCTCTTATTGTATGTAACGTATTCACGGCCTTCAATGACCTGTACCTGAATCGCTGCTGGAAATAACATTCCCACTGAGTGACGAGCCCACTAAAGTCTACCATATTTTTTATGCATAATAATATTCTTGATTAACAAGTGATTCAAGCTTCTGCATGACCTTGCTTGTTTCTTTCAACCATGGTTCACAGCACTTAAAGGGAAATGTGTTCATTGTATTCTGTTCTCCAACCAAAACACAGTTTTGAACAGAAAAACTGCTTTTGAAGTTCTGATGACGATAATTACGATGACGGATCCTTAAACGTTAAGATTCAAGAACATCGAACGCTTTCCGGCCTACATCTTTCAGCATCAACGCTTCGTGCCCGTACAGAGTCATCAGAAGTATCAGCGTTTAAGGGAGATACAGTTAACTCCCCCTTACTCGATATTCCGTATCTCGATATCGAGTTAGAGAACCATAGTAAAAGTTGGTTTTCATGGCTAACTCGATGGTCCTTTGGAACGCAGTTGCACTGCTTTTGTGTTCTGTAACTCGATATCTCTCTAACTCGATGGTCCCTTCAATATCGAGTAAGGAAGAGATGACTGTACCTCACTTCAAGGGCAACGGCGTTGTCACATTTTACAAGAGTTCTAAGTTAAACAAATTCTTCAACAATCCCAAACACATCCCCATAAATACTACTTTAGCCTAAACACTATTATTCTTCTTCTTCTTCTTGGCATGACGTCCTCACTGGGACTGAGCCTGCTTCTAAGCTTATGTCGTTGATGATTGTAGCAAATTCATCTCACGATTTGGAATGAAATAAAATCAGTTGGTTTTGCACTGACACAGCTGAAAAAGAATCAGCATACTTTATACATGAAGCTGTTCACTTCCATGCCTGAAAAGTTCGACCGGGATCTCGCTCTTCACAGCAGCCTTACAGTTTTTCAGCTGGCTTATAGTCTTATAAGACGTATACGTTCTCCTAAAGCTTGTGGGTTAACACTTCAAAAAACCTCCCCATACTGTTTTGGTCCATGCTGTCTTATGCTTCAGCTAACACACTTCCTCCATGCTGCCTTATTCTTTTTGCGGTGGATACGATTTTCTGCAGCCTTCGATGCTCTGTAGCGCTCCATGTTCCCTGTTCTTGAAGAATCCCTGGAAGCATTATTCACGTCTTTTATCCTCTGGCATTTTTCATCGAACCAATCGTTTCGTCTTCGTAGTTGCATAGGATGCCAAAAGCTAGTTATGCTTGAGAGCTGATCCTTACCTTCCTTCCAGAGTGGACTGTATTTGGTGACCTTTGATTAGCACTTCCTTAGGTGGTTGAAATGGATATCCGGTGATTGCATTTATCGGTCGGATGACTAATTCGTGGTGAGATTTCTTGGGTTTTATCCACTTAACACATCAGTTACACTTTCACAATTTATTTCAAGTCCATTACCAGGCTTTGCAGAATTCGCTCTCATTTGAGTATGAAGCACGATCAAAACAAGCAAAGAAAAACATCCCATCTGTTGCGGTCTACGATCGTTATTGTATCGCAAGGTGTAACCTAGGACAGGACGTGACAGCTTAACTAAGTCTGTCCAGTTGTTTTTCAGTCGATGACCTTGACGATAAAAATCCAGTGCTACCAGTATTCTTTATAAGCAAATCTTTAAAACAAACTCAAATACAAATGCTCATATTGTAATTGCCAGCTTCAGTCATTTAGTGCAATAGAGGATGGTATCGCTATTAAAATTCAGGTTTATATTCAAAACCGTGATATTTTTTAGGAAAATTGACACAATTTCCATTATTTTGCTATTGATTACGTATTTTTACTTACTTTAGTATAGCAGGAGTACATGCGGTACACTTAACATCTAAAATAAATAGTTTGAAACAAAAAGATTTCATGAAAAATTTTCTAAACTTCTGATGAACACTCTAATTCATGAACTAGCAACACGGTCGCCCTACCAACAAAGTGCCCTGTTGCAATCCAACTTAACGATATGAAAGTAGGCCTTTGCCAAAACGACCAATAGGCCTATTCATGTGACAGATCCGTCTATGCATTTGTTTACATCGGTGGAGGACCAGTGCTAACACGGGCCTGTCATTTTCATAGAAGAAATGTCAAAGTGCTTCCCGATCAGCTGATTTGAGACTCTTGAGGGACAGATCGGTACTTGGAAGTGGCCGAACATGGATTTACAAGAAAACTAAGTTTATTGGGAAACGATCTTGACTGCACGATGTGCGGAATACAACTGATGCATAGATATTGATTTTCACAGACAGCTTGTGTACGTTGCTAGGGGTTCCTAACAACTTGGAGTGACATGGAAACTACGGCTGATTGCCTACTATTCCAACACCCCCTCTCAATCGGCCAGTCCTATGCCTTGGTACAACTTCGTATGGCCCATCCAATCGCCGGATAGCGTTGTATAGGAACAAGTTCTCCACATAGTCGTCGGCATGTCTCTCACCAACTCGTTGACAGAATGTATGGTCACGTAGTCCTTCAGTCGTAACACTCACAGCGGACTCACTCCTCTGGTATAACTTGACAGCCCGCCAGTCCATGTCCATCTCAATCAAACGAAGCTCGTCAATTATATTCGCCATACCCATAGTTTGGTCACCACGTTTGGTCCACTCGCCAAACGAAACAGGAAGTTCTGCAGAAACGAATTCGCCAGAAATTTGTCTGTATCCGAAGAAGTAATCGTAAAACTTACCCGGGTGCTGGCGCTCCCATCCGCTATGCCTCGACGACAATTCATTAGGAATTTTGCGTCTTTCTGTTTGCGAAGGGAGCGCGTCTTCTTTTTCGGTAGTTTCTTCCACGAACTCTTCAACTTTTCCAATATCGACTTCATCGGTGTCATCTACACTAAATGATTGGTGCTTTCCCCCCTCTTGCTCGAAAGTGTAGTGCTCTGCGCTCCAAATATCGCTCCACGCTTGCGAGCACCAACCAAAGGGTCTGCACAGTCCATAATAGTCTCGCTTCAATGGCCAGCTGGCCCTCACTTGCATTCCTTTGAACGGTTCGTGACATCGCCTTACCTCACAATGATTTACTTCGATTTCTTCCAACGACAGCTTTAGTTCATACAAATTTCCTCGAAGATGTCCAGTGGCCAGGAGTTGGCCATCCTTCTTCAACATAACTACGCTACCAGAAAACAGCACATCAATTCCGACCTTGGTCATCTTTTTCATCGATATCAGGTTTTCATTCGAATCAGGAACGAAGAGCACGTCCTTGATATTGAACAGCAGATTCCTGTTGCTCGTTGCTTGGATTTCGCCGATGTGGTCGGCAACCATTGCCTCTCCTTTCTTGGCAACTTCTATCTCCACTTTACGTCTCAACTTCTTAAGAACGGAAAATACGGTCTTGTCGCACACAAGATGGTCACTGCATCCAGAATCGAGCTTGAATACAATGTTTCTTGGCCTCTTCTCCGCATCATTTGCATCAGCCATGAAACTTACGACGTCCTTCATTGCTGGATCGACTTCACGCACACGACAATCCTTTTGCATGTGTCCACGACGCCCGCATTTGTGGCACTTACCGTTGAACTTCGGCAATTTTTTCTCCGGAACAAACTTCTGGAAATCACCGGAAAAAGCTGCAAACTTGTCTTCAACGAAATCCCCATCTCGATCAGAGCGCTTGCTTTCTTCAGCTAGTAAACGCTGCTTCCCAAGGTCCAGGTTCAATTCGGCCTCCGAGACGTTCTCCAGAGCCGTTACTAGAGGGTCGTACGAGTCTGGTAACGTCAAAAATAATTGCGAAACCAGATCGCTTTCGGCCAACGTGGCTCCAGCGGACTTCAATTTCCGCACCAGTCCGTCGAATTCCAGCAAGTGTGACCTCATATCTGCACCTTCTTTCATTCGCAAGCGTGCCAGTTGCTTCCTGATTATTGTTTGGCTCGCAACGGACTTCTTCGCATACGTAGCTTCTAAACTGGTCCACATCTCCTTAGCGGTCGCTTTTTCTCGAACGATTTCGAGACACTCGTCCGAAAGGCATCCTACCAGTAAAGCTTTTGAGATCCGATCCTTTTCTTGAAACTTGACTTTCTCGGCTTCTGCTTCCGGAGCCACTCCGGTGAGAACTTCCGCGACATTCTTAGCTTCAAGAAACAGCCGATAGCTCCAATTCTGGAAATCCACTCCACTTCCATGCAGCAACGGAATGTTGCAAGTGACATCCTTCACGCTGGTGCCCATAACCTCTTGAGGGACAGATCGGTACTTGGAAGTGGCCGAACATGGATTTACAAGAAAACTAAGTTTATTGGGAAACGATCTTGACTGCACGGTGTGCGGAATACAACTGATGCATAGATATTAATTTTCACAGACAGCTTGTGTACGTTGCTAGGGGTTCCTAACAACTTTTAGTGACATGGAAACTACGGCTGATTGCCTACTATTCCAACAGAGACTTTGAAGACACGGCAGACCATGTAATTCTACACTGTAACAAGTACGCTATAACCCGTTCGGAGTACGACTTCGATGGCAAATATTGGACACTTGTCGATCTTTTCAAATCAAACAACGTGAATACTTTTCGAGACGTGGTGCACTTTCTGAGAAAAGTGAAATTGGACTTGTAAATAAACTACTCCTCGAGTGCTTGAGTTTGTGCCCAAGTACGTGGTGCCCGACTGCAAAACGTTCAAACCGTCATGGGATATTGGGAAACTAATATACAAAACTGTTATTGCTCCAGCTATACAATACGGCACAAAAGTATCAACACTTACAAAACGTAGTAGATTACAATTAGCCAAATATGAGAAACTAATTTTGAAAGATATATGGAATAACTGTAGAGTAGTAAAGGGAAAATTCAATGTGAGAAAAGAGATGAGCGGAAAAACTATCAATAGAAGAGTTAGAGTGGCTAGGTTGAATTACTATGGGCACATTATCAGGAGGCCAAATAAGCATCCACTGAAATCTGCTTTTAAATTTAAGTTCTGTTTTAAAAAGGAGGGAAGACCTAGTTTCACATGGAAAGATACGTTACAGCAAGATTTTTCAAGATATCGAGACATGACAAATAGCAAGTGGAAAGAACTAGCAACGGATAGAGAAAAACTTAAAAAGAAAGCAGAAGAAATTTATAAGGACAGCAATAGTGAAATTTCGGATAGAGAAGATAGCGAGTAGATATGTGATGACAGGGAAGCATTGTTAGAAAAGAAGACGATATACAAGAATAAATATAGAGTAACATATGTACACAAATAATTGAAT
The DNA here is from genome assembly GCF_002204515.2 of Aedes aegypti. Lineage (NCBI taxonomy): Eukaryota > Metazoa > Arthropoda > Insecta > Diptera > Culicidae > Aedes > Aedes aegypti. Next base: position 16,447,398 of record NC_035108.1, read on the forward strand.
GTGATTTAACTTACTGCCAAGAACCAAACAGTAAGATTTGTTATGATATACCGTCAACGTACCAGTATCCGCTCATGTTCCAGTAGCCCGCTCACGAGTTCAAAAAGTAAGGTAATTTGAGTAAATACACAAAAAAATGTCCACAGTATGATTCTATTCGTCGATTTGAATTGTATAGCGGCCAAAGTTTTCAAATTTTCGTTGTGTAAACTTATCTTTTTTCAGTGTGAGCGGGCTACTGGAACATGAGCGGAAACTGGTGCACTGATGGTACTTCTGACCACGGATGATGAATCTTAATACGAAGCCAACGAACATGGGTACAAAGAGGTAAGATACTTTAATAACACTATATATGATATATTACTATATATTGGGTATTGGGGAGGGGTAGCATAAGGGAGTTAATTGAACTGTTGACTGGATGAAAGTGCGTGGGGTCGCCAGCCTTTTGTCATGAGAAAACAGCCTTAGTGTTGTCTTCCAAAGGTCTTCAAAGATATTAACTAGCCCTGCTACAACAAACCATCAGGTAGATCATTCCATCCCGGTATGATTCTGCAGCCATAGGTAATCCTTGCGCTGATGGTGGCTAAATAATCATCATCATCATCATCAAGTACGTGGTGCCCGACTGCGCTGGCATCAAAAACATAAAGCAACGAAAAACCCACTGGGCATATGGTCTACAGTCACCGGTCCCATCAGCAAACCCAGAAGAAGAAGAAGATTTGAGACGTCATTTGAATAGGCCTACACTCAAAATAATCCACACGTCAAGGCTACGTGAAAACATACGTGGTTTTTTTCCATCGCACTTTTCACGTAGCTCTTACGTTAATCAAAGGTAACCATGAATGAACGCATGAACTGATGAACTTCCTTCATTCCATCCCGATACCCGATGGTTGTTATGTGTTTTTTTCAGTAGATTTCACAATGCGACTTGATAAAACGTAAAGGGAGTTCCAGTGCATTGTATTAAACATTAAGATATAAATCACATTCTTTTGGGTTGATTTCTATCAACATTATTATATTGTTCTAAATATTTTCAAATTTATTCTTGTTTCAAAAATTACATTACTGTCCATAGAAGGGCAATAATGCAAATATTGAAATAAACGTTCAAAGTATCTCTTACAACATAACATCTATATTTATTTATTGAAATACATTGCACATACATTAGTCATAGAAACTGTTCTTCACTTTAAAATACGACTTATCACTAATTTTATGCACTGATACTGGGAAGCTCAAACAAGTCAATCTTTAAAACCTCTACTATAGGTAAACATTTTTTTTACTTCATCGGTGAATTCAGCAAATAACGGGACAATATTTGCCTCTCCGGTGAATCCCTGGTTAGCCTGTTCCTGCGATGGGAAACAACGAGTGATTTTAACATAAATATTATTTTTCTCCAGCACACTGCGATTATGCTTACTTCTTGGGTTTGCTCTTCGCGTTTACACTGATGCTCTCCGATTTCCACCGACGTAACCTGATCAACTGCAGTGGTAGCGGTCGTATCACCTGCCGATGGTATTATTACGGGACTCGCCGCAATTGGTCCCGAGTTGCTATTGGAAGAGGCTTGGTTGGCCGGATCGCTGCTGGTGCTCGTTCCTGCTGAGGTTTTGTTAGACCCAAGGGAAGTTCCGTCGTAAAAAACATTCCCCGTAAGGCGCAAACGGTAGCCCGGTTGTAGCTTGACTACTAAATCGTTGATTTTTTATTCCTGTAAAAAACATAAAAAAGAAGCAACAAATTAGTAAGAATAATATATTTGTAGTATAATTATTGGCTTACGTTTCGTGTTCGCCAGGACGAAATTAATTCGTAGAGAACCGAATACCTCCACTTGATTTGTGTGGGTTCCAAGGATGTGCGGATTTGATCCGCCGTAATCGTCAACAAATCCGTCAAATCAACTCCACACTATGCAAAAAACGTAAAACACATATTATTATAAAGTTTCAACTTAATTTCTTGTCGTTCTTACCATCAAATATTCCCAATAAATGGCCCGCAATATTTAATTCACTTAGCAATTCTTGCAGTTGTTTTTCTATGGACCAATGCACGAGTTCACTATTTGACGTTTGAGCGGTGCCGTGTTATTTAAGTGGCCATGGCAACCAGTGAATTCGGCACCGCTCAAACGTCAAATTAGTGAACACGTGCATCAGTCTATAGTGGTTATCACGCCCAATGGTATGGGTGCCCTAGTGTAGATGTAGTTGTGAACCTTAGAGGAAAACAATATGCACTCTGTCTCGAAAAACACCCAGAATCCGAGTGTAAATTTTTCAAATTGGGTAATATTTCCATATGCAATTTGATGAGTCTGGAAAGCGTGTGCAAGTTTCTTTGAGGAAAACAAAAACAAACTGTATGACGAGCGTATGCTAGTCTACGTGTGTTCAAATGTCACTAAGCTCTATAGACGCCATCTTGACACAAGAAGAACATAATAATGAACGCAACATTCATCTGTCAAAATGAACCTGGCTGAGTACGTGATTTTCACGTCAGGGTGATAGGGAACGACAGTAAGAACGATAGGCAGTTCATTTGATGTTGACCTGTGTGTCGATGATTGTTACGTTTGACAGATGAATTTTTGAAAAATGAATCTTTCCAGGTTCTACGTGATTTTTCACGTAGCCTTGACGTGTGGATTTTTTTTGAGTGTATGAGAAGTGGTCTTTTTTGACAGGCAATTGGTTTCGTTTTTGCACTTTGACCTGACATGTCGCTCGCTGCTTCCATTTATCAGACTTGTTACACCCTAAGACAGTGTAACAAGTCTGATAAATGGAAGCAGCGAGCGAGAGCCCCAAAGAGAGAGCGATGATAAAACCCATTTTACTCGCTTGTTTACCGTTGGGGATAGGTATTTTTCTTTACTGGCACGATAAACAATCCACGAACTTCCAATGGCAATAGTGTCCCCCAGGCTTGGAGCATGTTTAGAGGGGTTTTATCATACACTACTATCCCCCCAATCTGATCAAAGTTGTAGCAGTATACGATAAACAGTCTCTCATAACGTGCAGCATGTTATGATAGTTACAGAGAGCGATACGTGAGCGATTCTCTCAATTTTCTCAGGATTCAATCCCTGTCCATTACACATTAAGGGCCCTATTTTATAAGTCGAGTCGATCAAAAACGACTCGACTGGAGTCACTGTCGACCAAAAATTCCGCTCGACTTGGCTCTGTCACTCGAGTTTATCGACAGTTGTCACACTATGTGACTGGATTACTATGAATTAATGCACGAATTCACTATTTGACGTTTGAGCGGTGCCGTGTTATTTAAGTGGCCATGGTAACCAGTGAATTTGGCACCGCTCAAACTTCAAATTAGTGAACTCGTGCATAGGTTCATGGGAGTCGACGGGTGAACTGAAATATGCATGCTTACTTTGATCGACAATGACTACAGACGAGTCACGTGAATTCGCTCGGATTACAAAATAGACCCCTAAACATTTATTAAAGCACACAATCTACAACTTTTATTAGACTACAAACTAATTGAATTTGATCATAAAATTGGTATCTCTGGTGGTATCAAATTGGAGGGGATCTTCAATGGAGTTCAGTACTCGAACACTATTGACATTTCCAGGAATGTTGATTGCTTCCAACTGCTCGTGTATGCAAGGTAAGGTCTGCTAAGGTACTGCACAGCCTTCCTATCAGTTGACAAGCGATGAATATTGAAGTCGATACTAGGACCTCGAAAGGTTCTGACATCTATGTAATCTTAGATATCAAAACCATCAGCCAGCACGTGGTATTTTCGGAAGCATGCTGCTGGCATCATTATTCTGGTGTACCTAGGCAGTCTTACGTGCAAAGTAGGTACTACTGACTACCATCTTTCTTGCATGAGCGAAGGTAAAAAATTGCAGGTCATTATCGTTTGTAAAGGTTTTGCGCTCCGATGACAAATCGCAAGAAGTTTAGTTCAATGACTCAATGTTCGATGACTATCATGTTGAATTTTATCAGTACATTATGGCATCTTCAAATGTATGATTTTAATTTCAAGATTGGGATCTGACATGAATGCACTGTCTTAGTGTAAAATATCGCTAATAAATAATTATCATGATAAAATCTCAAGCTTGTGCAAAATGTTGTACCAACACCAGTGTTTCCTTGTCTTGATTGATGTAAATTTTATGCCCAAACATATCATATCAAAGAACACAATGACACTTACCTGTCTGAATTCCGGTAGCTCAACTTCACGTACCCGTACGCACCCTTCCCAATGTGCCTCACCAGCGTGTAGTACTTGCTGTACTCTCCGTGGGTCAAATCCTCGTCACACTGTGACATGCGGGAAACCGAGCTCGGTCGTTCCGAATGCTGCGCTGCCGCCGTATTTTTGATCGCTTGTCCAAGGGAGTTATCCACCGTACTCGTTATGCTGTTGAACGTCAGCGTCAGATTCTGGTGTTTGTCCTCGTCTTCGAGATTGTTGTACGACGAATCCGGATCTCGGCTCACCCAGATGCAGTAGACCTTCCGGCCACAGGGCAGCGTCTGGTTTGAAATGGTGTATAATATGTCGATCACATTTCCGTCGTAGTGGATGGCTTCTCCGCGATACTTCCCATCCGAATAGATTGACCTCCGGGGTCCACTCGGAACGGGAAGTGTCCCAACTGCCGAGTGTCGTTTCTGTTGGTCGGGGGTAGAAGTGACCATCGTCTTCGCCAGTTCATATGGTTTGATATAGCGGGGTGTGGTGACGGTCGGAGGGGCACTCAGAGGAGCAGAATAGTCATGGCTGGTAGAGTGCTTCAGCAGCACTGAATTGATGTCCTCGGAAGTGTAGAGTTGCTCCTTGGAGGGACTTTCTGCAGAATTGTTCTTACCGCTCAGTAAATTGAGGCATTCGTTGACGGGCGTTAGCAAATCACAATCGACCAAATTTGAACAGTCTTCCAGTGCCGGTGGTTTGATGAGAGTTTCTTTTATTGCACACGATGCAGCAACCGATTTCAACGCACTGCAACTGGCCGAACTGGACAGATTAGCGTAATTTCGATTGTTCTCGCTGTTACTCTCCGCGTAGAGCAGATTTTCCGGCACAGAGCTAACGACTATAGAGCTGAATAAGCCACTAGTTTCAGTGGCTTCGATTTTGTTTTGCGACCTATTTTCGACAGCCAATTGATCGGTAACTACATTTGGTGATGCAGAGCAGGATGTCACGTCGGATCGATTATTACTTGTGGAGGTTGTAGTAAAGTCTAAGCACACCTGGAAAACAAGCAAAAACATCAAGAGATCAAGAGACGAAAATAAAATGGAACAAAAACAATTGATAAAACAAAAAGAGACCGAACGGAAATCAAAACGAGACCATACTGGAAAACAATACAAACGGAAATTAGGAGATTAAAGTTGTCATAAGATTTTTTAAGAAAATCCAACCCAATTTTTGTATGAATATTTTTAATTTTTAGGAATTCCAATTATAACTGATCGTTATAAATGGCGTATTGAAAATTGAGTAAAATTCGCAGTTGCTACTCCGTAATTGGTCAGAATAATTGAAGTTGCCCAAGGAATCAACATATGTAGCTTGGGTGTAGCTTTCCATCTAAAATGCACACTTTCGTGAACTCTAATCATAATAAAGTCAATAACGGCGCCGACCACGGCCCTACGGTCATCGGGAAAGGAATGGACGCATTGTCCCTAGAGACCGAAATTACCTCTGCATTTCCATGGTTGTCATGGGAAGGATTCACCTTGGTAAGTGATGCGATTCATGTAACCTCAGTTCAAGTAGTCATCAGTTCTCTAAAGACAACGAGAACCTGCACAAGAGTTTATGTCGACACTTATAGTGACGAACTGTTTTTTTTTTTTTATATAGTAAAATAGGTTTTATTTGCTAGTCAATTTGAAGTTTTACAAAAACAGTTATGTACAATTTCAAAATTCTAGGTCCAGGTGCAAATTAAGCTGATTTACATCAATCATTCCGTTAACATTATCAACAAAACAGATGTACTTTATAAGCAATTTTAGTATCTTCACTCTTGTTGCTCTCCTAATACCGGGCAACGCCGGTCGCATCAAGTCGTCGAACGAGAGTCGTCTCCATCCATTCATTAGCGCAGCAAGTCTCTGCTGTAGGACCGTCCAAGCCGGGCCGACACGAGCACAGTCGCAAAATTTATGCCGGAGCGTTTCAATTTGCTGTCCGCCGCAGTGCGTACAAAACTCATCATCTGCCCTTCGCATCACGAACAGCAGTTTTCGGTGCTCCCACTTCTCATTCACCAACAGGTAGAGCTTTGAGCGCTCCGCCGAGAAGAGCTTGTTGTCGCTGATGTTACGCCACACACGGAGCCAGTCGATCGTCGGATGACTTCGTTCCACCTTGGGCATGTCCGTTTGGGAGACGAAATGCCGGTGGATGAGATCGGCGGAGGGGTTTTCTTGGATAAGGGGTGGAATGTGGGAATAGTTTGTCAGGATTATTTTGAGGTCAGGATGGTCTATTGAGATTACTGGGCGGGGATGATCGTGGAATAGAAAGGATTTATAGTAGGGAAGGGAATCGATCTCTTTTAAATGTCGGTTGATTGCCAAAGACTTCGCCTTGAATGCTGGCAGATGGAGATTCAGTCCTCCATTCTCCTTGCTGCGAGCCAGCTGTACCATTGGGACGCGGGCGGGGATTCCTCTCCACAGGAAGGCACCCATCGTGGAGGTGACTTTTGCCGTATGCACTCCTAGCGGTGGCAATACTGATGAAACGTACCACAGCTTCGATGTGCCGAACGTGTTCAGCATGATCACCTTCTGTTGTAACGTCAGTGTACGCAAAGATTGCAGCCACATTTGCTGCGTAAATTTTCCCACCAGCGCATTCCAATTAAGGGTGGTCATTAATCGAATCGAGTTTGCGAAGGTAATACCCAAAATTTGACAACATTGGCTGTTTGCAGCCATTGGGTGTTTATTAAATTACCCTCGCAAAACCCGACATCGATCGCCACAGTTTTACGCACGTTCAAACGCGCGCCGGCAACAGTCCCGAACCGGGTGAATATTTCATTCATTAATTCTATCTGCCCGGCTGACGTCACGATGACGCTGATGTCGTCGGCATATGCGACCAATAAATCATTGCCACATGCTTGCTCGAGTCTACACACCAGGGGGTGGAGGTAGAGCACGAAGAGGTGCATGGACAACGGGTCACCTTGCCGGACCGATCGTTGGATGTCGAACGGACGTGAGAGACGCCCGTTGATGAGCAGCCGAGAGGTGGATCGGCTGGCGATGCGCGAGAGAAGAGCGATGAGATCCCGATTGAAGCCGAGCGAGCACATGGTGTCGAACAGGAATGAGTGGCGAACCCGATCGAAAGCGTTCTCCAAATCGAAGCTGATAAGCTTGCCGGTGCGCCGGTGGTGACGGAGACTCGCAATCCGATCTTTCAGTGCGAGAGTGGCTTGGAAGATGTTTCGCTCCGAATTAGAGCATTTTTGCCCATCGCTCAGCACGTGGTGGGCTCGCATGACGCACTCTAGCCTGGTTTTGAGAATGCGCGAGAGGAGTTTGTAGTCGCTGTTGAGCAGCGAGATGGGTCGATACGATCGGGCCGTGTTGTCGCCTCCCTTCTTCTTCACCAGCACGATGATGCCCTCCACAAAAGCAGGGGGAAGGTTTCCTGCTAGTGCTTCGTTGAGCAGGAGATTGAGCTATCGATGGATCACGTCGAAGAGACGCAAATGAAATTCCCGTGGGATACCATCTTTGCCGGGGGAACGCCGTGGGGCACTCGCTCGGATGGCAGAGAAGATTTCTGCAGTGGTGATCTCGTCCGTGCAGGCTTGATTGATGGGATCATTGGGTGGGATCACACGCTCGCATGTAAACCCGTCATCGTTGTTATTTTCTGCTGTGGCTTCCTCCGTGTAGAGACGTGAGAAGAAGCTTAGCAGATTTGCTTCGATCGCTGCTGGCTCAGCAACGGTCTCATTCTCCTCCGTTTGCAACTGGGTGATGACGGTCCTTCTCCTTCGTCTCTCCCCCAATTGAAATATCGAGACGGGTTCTCCCACCACGTGCGTCTCGTTCATTCGCATAAACATGTGCGAAAAGTTACGCTGAAGCGCCAACATTTCGCCTTTCAATCGATTGATTGTGGGTAACATTTCGGGATGCTGGTAGTACCCGTCGTACGCTAGCCGGAGCTCCGCATAAAGACGCTGATGTGCGTCGTGAAATTCGTCAAAGACGATACGCGATTTACGCTTGAAAAAGGTTTTGATTTTTGGCTTTGCGTACGAAATCCACCACTCGATCCATGAGCCGTAGTTTCTGCGCTGCCGAGTCCAATATTGCCACTGTGTTTGGAACTCGGCAACGTTCTCGTCGGTGAGAAGATGCGGTCGAAAAGACCAGAAACCACGGCTGGGCTCATGTCCAAGCTGGGGAAGGCAAAAACGGAGTGTCAGCGCTTTGTGGTCCGTGAATGAGCAGACATGCGTATGCGCGGTACGCAAGTGCTCCCGCAAACCACTGCTCACATAAATGCGGTCGAGGCGCGATTGTGCGTTCCGGCAAACATACGTAAAACCGGCATCCCGGGGGCGCAACTTTTCCCACACATCGTGGAGCTGCAGTTGCTGCACAGCAGTTTTGAGTGCAGGGCTGGTATTGGGGCTGGACGAATCGCATGCTCGAAGCACGCAATTGAAATCGCCAGCGAGGATGACGTGCTGAGTGGCATAGCGCAGATAGTAGGCGAGAGTGCCGTTGAAGAAATCCTCCCGTGCTGCGCGCTGAGCAGAGCCGGACGGAGCGTAGAGGTTACAGATCGTGGTATCATGCACTCGCAGAGCGATTAGGCGGCTATCCAGGCTTTTCTCGATGTGAGAGACTTGAATGTGTTCCTTCAGAGCAACAGCTGTTCCTCTTCTTGTGTGGTCTACATTCGTGTATACGACGAAGCCAGGCAAGGAGAGCTGGTCGTTTTCCACTTCTTGCAGACACACAATATCGAGGCATTGGCTGTTGATGAAGGTGCGCAGCGCTGCTATTTTCGTGGGATTGGTGATGGTGCCGATGTTGATGGACGCGATATTGTAGGATGTGAGAGCCATTACGATTGGGAATCCTCATCCTGCTCGTCGTCATCGTCTTCTCGGCGTGGCTTTTTGCCGGGTGGTCGGCCTCTGCTTCGCCTGCTGCTCGTAGATGCTGTCGATTCATCGGTTTCGTTGCCGTTGGCATTCTTGCTGTGCGATCGCAGCGCATGGATCGGCTTTTTGAACAAGTCCACCACAGCAACATTAGGTTGGGTAGCTTCGGTGGCTTGTTGAGTCGATCGGTGAGACGACGACGAACCGTGCGCGCGTTGTTGATGCGGGCTGGGGAGCGCCGTTAAATCAATCTTGTCGGATTGACTTTTTGCTTTCGTCACCTAGACAGACTGTTCGGTCCGACTCGGGGGCTTCGGCAGCTCGGGAAAAGCAGCCGACGAGGTGAGTGATGGCGCGGTTGGACCTACCGATTTTGTTCTCGGTGGTTTCACACCGGACGATTTTTTCGGTGGCGGACGGTTGCCACTCTGCTTTGCTACATTGGCGTAGCTCTTCTGCACCAGAAGTTTTTTGTTCTGGACACAAGATATGCCAGAATGTGCCTGCTCTTTGCAGTGCTTGCATGATATCAGCTGCCCCTTGTATACACTCAAATAAAGATATAAAAAAAAAAAAAAAAAAAAAAGCTGCCCCTTGTACACCACATACGCCGGCTGCCCATCGATGGTGATCCACGAATCAATGTTTCGGTTTAACAGCATACGGGCCGACCATATGCCGAGTGGTACGCCGGCGAACTCGTAGCCCTCTCCCCACGTTAGTTCGTGGATTGAGATCACTTCACCGAACGCACGCAAGAACTCCACGATCTTCTCTTTCGTCACGTTTTCGGGGAGGTCATGGACCTTCACCTCAACACTTCCATCTTCGATGGTTAATCGAAGCTTGTGCTTCTTCCCATCTAACTCCACTTCGTGTCGATCGTTATGTTCGTCCACTATTTTTTGTGCAAGCGTCAGGTCGCTGACCTTGACGAATGCACATTGTTCGCCTCTACTGCACTGTAGTCTTAGCACATCTTCCTTCTTCAGGCCGAGAACTGTGCGGCAAAAGCCGTGCACCTTTTCGAATGCCGGCTTCACGGGGAAGCTCGAGTAATCGATGTGGAAGGTGTTTTCTCGCCTCATCGCGTAATCACCACACACGCGACGCGGCACTACGTAATGTCGATAAACGATCAGAAAAAATAGGCCTGACTAATGAGGAGCGCAGTCGTAAAAACGTCTTCGCGTCTCAGAAGCTGAGCGATAACTGAACTGTTCATATTTTGTGGAACAAAAGTAACAAAGTACAAGTAACAATCCTATTGTTGTCATGATAAAAATGTGTTGCATACTATATAGCACATTTATAATAGAAGCATGAAACAAGCTCACGAAAGCTACCATGAAAAATGAGGGTTATTCCTTCGACATACCTTCGAGAAATCAACATGGATTTTTCAAATTGAAATTGGTGGAAAGATCTCTAAATAAAATCCTAGGATAGCATTTTGGAAAATTTTCAAAGCAGGTTATTCACTGGGAGAATTAGAAGTGACTTTAGAGACCATTTTGACTAAACGAGAAGCATTAGAGACCTTCCCTTACCAATGGAGACTCTTACCTTTCTCGTCTCCTTGACCGGACTGCAAGCCACATCCGACGTGCTCTTCATATTATTGATAGCATTATGAATAAATTCTTCCTTGTTCTCGAAATCAACGTGATCCGTCTCCGTTTCCGACTCGTCATTATCCAGCGACGATAACGTTGCATTTCGACTGCGGTTCATAAAACCTAGATAATCGCACTCCTGACCAAAGTTCGGCAACAACTTCGTTATATGCTCTCCAATGATCTTATTCTGGGGATATCCGAACATCAGCATAGAAAAATGATGGTTGCACGACTCAATGACGGAGTTCTCGTCGATCACGATCAACCCGGAGATGTTGGTGAACACCCAAATGGTGATCACGTACAGCTGGTTCGGATTCGATAAGCCACTGTCGGTGGTGTCCGTTCCGGAATCGTGATGCGATATCATCAGGCACAGAGGAAAAGCGACTCCTTCCGCCGTTTTCCCGGTTGCTTTCTGCTTCCGGATGTGCTTGGCAATCATGCTCCCGTCCGCGTCGGGCAACTGAATCGCCGGAATCAAAAGCGTTACATCCATACCATTGAACTTTTCTATCGAATCCAATTGAAACAACAGCAACGCTTCGTAATCCCCGGAAATAATGTAGCCACTTTTGTCCACCAACAACTGGGCTACTCGCCTCTCAACAGGTTCGGCAACTGCTAAACATCTTGACTCGCTATCGATTTGCCTCACCCACAAGGAAACAGCCACGTTCTCACCGGACTTGGTGCACAGCTCTACGACCTTTCCGCTAAGTATGATCACAGTTCCGTCCTCACTATTGAGTTGTCCCTCCGCCAGCGCAGAGACATGCATCTTGTTCTTATTTGGTAACAAATTGGCGAACTGCATTTCGCACAGCTCCTTGGAACTGTAACCTAGCAAATCGCACGCATTGCGGTTTACGATCAAAATCTGCGACGTTTTGCTGTCGATCGTAAAAACCGCCTTGTTCGGGTTGATGCCACTCTTCGGCAGACGACCTATCGATTCGGACGTCGATGCCACGTAAGAATTGTTGTACGGTGAATTGACGCCATGTGAGAGGCATCCCTTGGGACGGAACGCTGTGAAGCGCAGCCCGTTGGCCCCGTCTACCCGGACGCGATCCATGAAAGCCGACCGTTGATGTTTGGCTTTCCCGGTGGTGGCAGCGTAAGGAGTGGCAACTCGATGGAAACGTAACGGCGTATTCAGCGGCCAGCGCTGGTCTTCATCCCGACGGCGACGTTCCCGGAGATTGGTGGTGATGCGCGGAAAACTCTGGTTGACTTCGAAGGAGTTGCTGAAGAAACTGCGCCAGTCCGAATCGGTTCCGGAGCCGATTAGCTGGGTGGGTCTGTAACGGAACAATAGAGATGAGTAAAGAAGTAATTTAATTGTATACGCAAAGAAGGGACGTTACTTGGGATAAGCTAACCATTCACAATGCACTCGAGAGCTTAAGATTAGCTAAAATCATGATCGGTCACGAACTAAGGTTCATTTAGAATTTGGGAAAAGGAAAGGAATGTTAGTAAAATGTTACTGAGAATACCTCTGCATCTGGAATCGTCGAAATTAGTATTTCAGTGAGACATAAGTACCCGAAAATCACTTTGCACGTTGCATTCCCCGTCTTTTTTTTTTTTTGTTTATTTTTAACAAGGGGGGTGTCTGCAAACAGACCCCCTGAAAAGGTAACTCAGGGAGTGTGGGGATGACGACCCGCTAAACCAGCCCATGCACTGTACTTGAGCAATTCTGTTTGAATTGCTCAAGTGGTGTACACTGTACACTGTACAGTGCATCGACATGACCCTTGGCCTCAGACCCTCATCTCCGCGGAACCACCTTACAGTATTTCTTCTGGGAGGGGCCAGTGCTTATAGCACAACACAGGTAGCAGAAGTAGCTTAAGCAAACTGCTTCTACTAGACGACTTAAATAATGTTACAAGAGACCAGCCTCGACAGGGCTAATCCTCTGCAGCCAACTCTTGGTCGGCGTGCCATAGGCGCTGCAATTCTAATCTAACATAATATGAGTGTAACATTTTCTCTATAATATTGTCGGGACTCGGGAAACATGACCCCTCCGCATGTAGCGAGCATGCGACCACACAAAAATGAAACGGGGCAATCGAGCACGACATGCTCCGCTGTTTCCTCCATACCAGCACAATTTGAGGCACGCAAGAGATTCTGAGTGCCCGAACCTATGCAGGTACTGTCTATAGCAACCATGTCCTGACAGAAACTGCGTCAGGTGGCAGTTCACTTCCCCATGGTTTCTTCCATACCAATCTGATACATTTGGTATTAGCCGATACATCCATCTACCGTTAGTGGAGTTATCCCATTCCTTCTGCCAACTTCTGAGCATTTTCTCTCTACACGTGTCGTGGACTCCTCTGGTACCCTTTTTGGTTCAAGCATTGAACATCTTCCTTGATTTTATTTTGTTTTATGGCTATAGCGGTCATGCGACTCAAAGCTAAAGGGAGTCTATCCAGCTTTTTAAAAGCGGTAATGGCTGCCGCAAACTAGCTCGCTTTCTGGTAGGGATCAGTCCATCTGACGTTTGGTTTGGGTCGTTTAACATTGAACTGACCCAAGCCAAACGTCATATCGTTTGATCCCTACAAGAAAGCGAACCAGTTTGCGGCAGCCATTAGCTATCGTAAAAAGCTGGATAGAAGCAAATGACGGAAATGAATAGGTGGATAGGCGTCGTCCACCTATTCATTTCCATCATTTGCTTCTATAGACTTCCTTTAGCTTTGAGTCGCATGACCGCTATAGCCATAAAAAAAAAATAAAATAAAACAATCACGTTCGATACCTTCTCCCATCTTCCTTGATGATGAGCCCGATGGGCGTCATCCCGGCTATGATGCACACGGCCTCTTTAGATACCGTCCGGTATGCACTTGCTACACTTAAGCACATTATCCTGTACGTGCTTTCCAACCGCTTTAGGTTTCTGCTCGTTCTAAGCGCTTTTGATGGATAGTGTTATATTCCTTAAGAATAAATAAACTGGGCGCACTGGTAGAGTAGTAGAGGGTAGTGCATATATGCCATATATTTTTTAGAGATTACTTTACCAAATCTCTCAGAAATTCCTCCAGTGATTTTTCAAAGGATGCTTAGATGATTTTCTCCACGAAATCCTTGAGCACTCCAACGATATTACCTCCAGTAAATTTCTCAGGAAGACTATACTAGGAGTTCCTCCTGATATTTTTTTCACTAATCTTTCAACCGATTCTCCAGGAGATATTGAAGATTTTTTGAAAATTGTTCCGAACATAATTCTTGGAGGATAACTAAGCAAATTGATAGAAAACCGATCACCGGAAAATTCTTTGGAGTTCAGAACTACCTTGAAAAAATCTGAGTATCTTTGGAGAAATTCCCGATGGACCTTTGAGATACTTTTTTATGGTTCTCCTTGAAAAAATCCAGGTTATATTTTTGGGACATCTGAAACAAAATGCTTGGGAGAAATCCTTAGGAAAATTCTTAAAGGAATTCCACGGGAAATATTCACTTAATGATTTTCTGGAGAAACCTTTGTTCGCATACAGAGCGAAGGTTTGTAAATATTTTAGCAGTCGCCTCCCTTTCGGTTTACACCGGCTTACTTAAACACGCACTACCCACCCGAATGGGTTATTAGGGTCAGGCGGGGCAAGATGAGCACCCTAAGGATTAGCGCGATTTAAGCCTACTTAAACGTTCTTATTTTGGTAAAATTGGTAACCATCCTTTTCTTTTACATTATTATTTTGACCTCCAACCATTAAAAGTTTTAAAAAGTGATAAATAGTTTTCCAAATAATACGCAAAAAAATAGCTTTTTTATCATCGGTCAAAAAAACTGCGGGGCAAGATGGGCACCCCCATAAAAAGATGCAATTTACTAAAGAAAACTATTATTTTTCAATGCTTGCAATATCCCAAGATTAAAGATAATATCTGATAGTATTTATCTTCAACTAGCTTAATTTTTAAAACTTTTATCAAAAAATAAATAACTTTTCATAGATTCCTAAGATTTTACTTAAAAATCGATTAAATTTGTTGTTTGTTTATATTGTTTTTAGAAAAAATGTTTGTGCAAAGAGGATACCGCAAGTCAAGCCCACAGCTAAATGTGGTTCTATAATTTCACACTTTTACTTAATTTTGAACATGGTGCTCATCTTGCCCCAAGGGTGTAAATTTATTAATATAATCAAAACAATTAAAATATGTTTTAAATTTGATAAAATTTTTGCTCCTGATTATCTACAGAAGATTATTCTATAAGTATACGGCCAAAAACGTATGAATTTAATGGTTTACGCAACAAAAATATCACTTTTAAATGAACAAATCTTATATGAAAAAGTAAATTTTTGGTCTTCTATGTATTTTTGACAATATTTACGTTGTGCTGTTGATTTTTTAGCTGAAATTTATGGCCATCATATCAATTTAATGATATTCATCAGAACCCCAAATAATTTATTGAAAAAAAAATCGGTAGGAACGACACAAATTAGGGGTGCTCATCTTGCCCCGGGTGCTCATCTTGCCCCACATTCCCCTATTATGTATAGAGCGCTGCATATGACGAGCCTAACCTCACTTATTTGACAGCTGCTGGTCCTGTTGTTTACGTTTCGGACTTTCCATCATTTTTCATCTTCGCATTTCTATCACCAGCATGCTGATGGCGACGATTTCCCACGGTAGGAAGATAGAATAATACGATCCGTGGCTATCTGCAGTGGATTTGACCTCTCCTCGCAGCAAACTTTCACGAAATTAAAAATGATTCGAAAAAAGTACTTGGTCCAAACTGTAAACAACAGGACCAGTACCGGTCAAAATTGATGCGTGACGTCACAGTGCAGTGGAGTGCGACGGCTGGCATCACCCTGACTGCGCGTAAGAGACGCGACAAACATGTAGGAACATGTTTGCTAGGTTCCACCGACCAATGACGACAAGGTTTGCGCTGATTGGTGGGTGGCGTTTCGTGGAATAGTATAAAAGAAAATGAGTTTGATCGTAGAGCATCAGAATGGGTTAAAGTCCCTCACAAACAACAACAAGTTTTCATTCAACCTTCGAGCAATAAACATCGTTAGAAGTAAAGTGAAAGTTCTCGTTTCTCTTGGACCACCGACATAAAAACAGCCTTTTTGAAGGCTTTTGAGTTGTTTGGAATTATTCATCGAGTCGAGCTATCGTCAGCTGCTGTTCCCGCTGACACTCTCTTCAGAGGAAGGAGTTGTCCATCAGTCAATTGTCCGTGATCGGACAACCTTCGCAATAATCTCAGAATCTTTGGGAAAATACATAAAATCTCAAGAATTTAAAAAAAAAAAAAGAAGAAGAAAAAATCGGTAATACGAGCAGTAATACCATCGCAATGTCACGCGGAATTAAAAAAAATAGAAATGTCTGACCTGTAGGCGAATTCCGGCGCACATTGTCTTCGAAGAAAAGAAAATTTTCTTGCTGGTGGATTATGGAAGAAAATTTCTTCTCTTCGAAGAAAATGTGCGCCGGAATTCATCTGCTGATTATATTATGAAGAATCAGTCTCCTACCTTCTGTTCCTATTAGATTACGTTTTGTTTTTCTGTTTCCTGTTTGGTCCATATTCGATCTCTATTTGGTTCCTGTCTAGTCTCTTCTTAGTCTCTTTCTCCAAGCTAGATGTCTCTAAAGTTTCTACAGTGGAAGCTCGTTATAACGACAACTTTTATAATAGCGACAAAAGCCCTCTTTAGCGACATTTTTTGGTTCCTTGAAAAATATTTTGATGTATAATTGTTTTCTATAGTGACATTTCTCTGATACGACGGTTCCTTGCAATGTCGGTATAACAAGCCAGTACAACGCGTTCGTCAGCGGGATCTAAGCACGACGTGAAGCAGGCAGCATATGGTAAACTGGGCTGATGCAGATATTTTTTTTTGTAGCGGATGCGAATAACAGTCATAGTAAATGTAGGTTTCCTGGTAGATCCATCTCTAACTATAGAATAAATTCGAATGCAACGTCAAATGGGAGGCAGGTGGAAAATGGACCAAGCGATATCTAATCCAGGACTGGCCGGTTAATTTCAAGCTCGATACCGGCGCTGACGTTAATTACATACCACAGAGTGTTATTACCCGTATGAACATCCCTGTTTTAAATAAACGATCTTTCAATGTTGTTCACTACAGTTCTAATGAAATTAAAATACATGGTTCGGTTACGCTAAAGTGTGTGGATGAAGGTAAGGGTTTAACTCATACGGCGGATTTCCTCGTTGTCGATGATTCGTTTGAGCCTTTAATAGGACGTGAATCGTGTGTTGCCTTTGGTCTTATTGAGCGTTTGGACAGTTTAGAATGCTTGGTTTTCTTCCCATCCGAAAGAGAAAAGTTCATTGAATCACATGTAGATGTATATGAGGGCTTAGGTAAGCTGCCAGGTTATTGTACTATTGTTCTTAAAGACAACGCTGTTCCATCCCTTCATTACAAGAAACGTATTCCGATGAGTCTGCATGATCGTCTTAAAACGAAACTTGAAAATATGGTAGCGCATGGTGTTATCAGTCCTGTAGATTACCCTACAGATTGAGTGAACAATATGCAGATAGTCGAAAAACCAAACGGTTCTCCTAAACCTTTGAACGCGTGTACCTATAGAGAGCATTTTCTTATTCCAAAATCTGAAGATCTCCTCAGTCGTTTGTCGGGAAAGCGCGTTTTCACTGTGCTCGATCTACGTAATGGCTTCTGGCAAATGGAGTTGGATCGCCAAAGCTCGGACTTAACTACATTCATGACCCCATTCGGCCGGTTTCGCTGGAACCGTCTTCCATTTGGAATAAGTAGCGCGCCAGAGCTATTTCAAAAAAGTATGGTACAATTATTTGGAGATATCCCACGAGTTGAGGTGTATTTTGATGATGTTGCGATTTCAGGAGAAAATTTTGAAGAACATGACAAAACGTTAGCTATTGTTCTAGAGCGAGCACGTAAGAATAACGTAAAGTTCAATTCTGTCAAAACGCAATACAGATCTGATGAGGTCAAGTTCATGGGTCATATTATCTCCGAGGGGCAAATACGACCTGATCAATCGTATATATCTGCGATCCTTGATATGCCCAAATCCAAAACTAAATCGGATGTTCTTCGGCTGATTGGATTACTAAAATATATTGGAAAGTTTATTCCTAATTTGTCCAAGCGCACTACCGCTCTCAAAGAGCTGTCTCGAAATTATGTCGAATGGTCGTGGACACACGTTCAGGAACGAGAACTCAAGGATCTATTAGGCTGAACATAAAATATACACCTGGCAAGGATATGTTAATTGCTGATTGCCTGTCTCGTGCAGCACTTCCAGGTGGCAAGGATTTGTCTGAGGAACTTTCCGGTATGATTCATGCCATAACTCGTAGTGTATGCTTATCCCCTGATAATTACAAACTCTATGTAGAAACTTTGAACAACGATGAACGTTATCGTTTATTGCTACGTGGATCATGGCTGGCCATCTTATCATCAGCTGGATGATCTTGGTCAGCTTTTCTTTAAACATCGTCATTTACTGCATTTCGAAAACGGATTGCTGTTTAAAGAACATCGTCTGGTTATTCCAACATCACTGCAGTCGACAATCGTGCTTAATCTGCGCGGCGTGTGAGGTGAGACGAGTCGAATGAGGTGACAATTGTCGACTCGCTCCCACTTGATTAACATTAGTCGTCTCACGTCACTCGAGGTGAGAGCGAGTCGTATCGACTCACACGCCGCGCAGAATAAGCACAAATATCTACGCAATTGTACGCGCAAGAGCTCAGTTCTTTTGGCCTGGAATGTCTAACGATATCACTAAACTAGTCAAAGAATGTAATGTTTGTGAAAAGTTTACTCGTAATATTCAAAAGGAACCTCTCCACTAGGACTCTCCTCCCTGCTACCCTTTTCAACGTGTTGGTATTGATCTGTATGAGTATGCCGGGCATGATCATGTGGTAATCCTAGATGCTTATTCGGGATATGTTATATCCAGACAGTTGAATGAGAAGTCCGCCCGCCATGTGATTGACGTTCTTGATCGAGCGTTTTGAGATTATGGCTATCCCACACAGATTAGGTGTCGGCTGTTTGGGCACGTCAGGAGTTAATCATCAATGTTAACTTCCTTTTCCCGAACAGCCTAGATAGCCGTGTAGTGTCGGTAGCGGTTGTTTCAATTGGCTAAGAATTAACACTACGGACTGCCTGTTCCGGTGGTAAAAGTCCATCTCACAGGTGACCCCTAATTCATGTCGCTTTAAGCTTACCGTGCCTAAGAATGAATGGTTAGGGGGGTCTAAAAAAACCTAACCGCAAACGGAGCCTGTGGAGTACCAGGGCGCCCTCTACAGTATTGTGCCCTTCCTGTGCTACCCGGAGCAATGGTGCAGGTGACCTTGTGCTTCTCCGAGACAATCGGCTTCTCTTCTTCAGTCTCAAACCTGAGGCTAAATAAGGGTGGGATTATAAGGATGTTGTAAATTAGTTTAAATTTTTCACCCTTATGGCTTCGCATTATGCGTTTTTTTTTTTTTTTTTGTTGGGGCAGCAGGGACGAAAGTCCAGGGGATTAACGAACCCCCCCCCAGGACCTCTGCGAGTTGGGGAGTTGCCCAGGATGTGGTGAAGTTCGCAGTGGGCTCTGATGAACCTTCATAAAAACCACAAAAATCCGAATGCAACTCTGTCACAGCGACCGGTGCCGCTTAAAGTACCCTAGCCCAAACTAACAGGAGTGCCAACCGGCACATCAGGATTGATGCCAGTGAGATCCTGATTATGGCATACTGGTCGCGATACAAACGGACAAGGCATGGAATTACGAGTAGGAGTGCTTCGAGCACATTGGGACCAACGCCAGTACGGCCCCAATTATGTATACTGGCAGCGCACGATAAAGGACAAGTAACGGTATATGTACTGGATAATATGCTTTGAGGCTGACAGCGGCGACATTCTACTCCCTTAGTAGGGTCGGGTGACACTGGCCCGAAACGGCGAGTGGGTTAATGGCGCAGGCTGCCCCCGTCCCGTAAAACCGTGGCAGGCCTTAGAGTACGTTCCAAATCCGTCGCCTGGTTGTTCCAACTGGGCGGGAGTAGGCTCAGATGCCATTACCTGACCTGCGCCGATCCGGCTCTGAACATAGTACCTCATAAAGGACTATGTCAACCCTAGCATGGCCTCCCTGCTTGCATAGATAACCATGGGATCATAAAGGCGACTATTCCAGCGGAGACGGATAGCGGCTCTTAGGGGGACCCATAAGAGATGATCAACCAAAACAAACAACCAGCGGAATGTGAAGGAGAGGCTTCTGGACCTATCAGTAACCGGCTAAGGTTCCCGCCAAGGAAGGAGGCGACCAACTTTATTGAAAACAGTGTGGGCAAAAGCCTAGATACTGTGACGACGGCAGGCACTGGCCGCTCCAGTGCAACATGTGTGGTGACCGATGGCCCGGGACTAATCGAGGCCATGGATCGCAATAGGGAGTACCTCCCTAAAATGCAGGTAGCTGCTGAGCAACTTGATGTCATCATCGAGTATGTTAAGAGCAAAACAAATATCAGCAAAGACTTGAAAACAAGTCTACTGAAATTGCGACAATCAGTCCTAGCTGCAAAGCAGGACTACGAGAAAGCCAAGGAACAACTTGGCAAGGTAGAAGGCCAAAAAGACACTAGGTCGTGTCAGACCGAAGTGTTTTCCTTCACAGGCAACGCGAATATATCTGATGATATTATTCGATATGCGATGCGGAAGAGGGAAGCTTCCGGGGATGAATACGTGGCGAAAAGACGTATGGTTGCTAAGGGAAAAGTGACCTACGCGGCCGTCCTCCAGAGCGGAAAAGCTGGCACGAGCAAAGCACCGCGATCAAGAGGACATGGCAACAAAGGAGAGGCCAACACCAAGCCTAAGGCCAAGAAAGCCAAGAAAAAGGAGCCACGGGTTAACCGGAACCAGGCAGTGCATCCACAGGAACCACGGGCGCAAGGCAACAGCAACCCGTGGATACGAGTTGGAAACAAGAAAAAACAGAGGAAACCGAAAACGGAGCCCAAGGAGAGCGCTAAACCGAAAACAGCGAAACGTAGGAATTTAGGCGAAGCCCTCGTTATCAAAACGGAGGAAGCAAAATACGCCGAGGTTCTGAAGGCGATGCGAAGCACAGAGAAGCTATCGCCATTGGGCGCAGACGTGCGAAGCATAAGGCGAACTAGGATTGGTGAAATGATCCTAGTCTTAAAGAAGGACGCCAAGGAAAAGGGTGCAGTCTATAAGCAACTGGCACAAGAAGTACTTGGTGACGAGGTTGTTGTAAGATCCCTTACTGCTGAAGCGACTCTCCAGTGTAAAAATCTGGATGAGGTCACCGATGCAGCGGAGGTCTCGGCTGCCCTCAAAGAGCAGTGTGACATCGACATAGCCAGTAAGGCCATCCACCTTAGAAAGGGCCCGCAGGGCACCCAGGTGGCGGCGATCAGGCTGCCGGTCGCAGAGGCCAACAAAGCGAAGAACTTGGGCATACTCAAGGTAGGCTGGTCGGTTTGCCGGCTGAGCATACAACAGCCTCCTGAAGTTTGCTTCAAGTGTTTCGGGAAGGGCCATAAGTCGTGGAATTGCAATGGTCCCGACAGAAGTAAGATGTGCAGAAAATGCGGCGCTGAAGGCCATAGGGCAAGCGATTGTAAGCAAATCGCTAAGTGCCTAATATGTGTCGACAGAGCAGACAACGGACACTTAACGGGCGGACCCAAATGTCCGGGCACAAGCGGAGTATCAAAGCAGCCAAAACGGAAGTAACACAGTTAAATTTAAACCACTGTGATGCAGCCCAGCAGCTGCTTTGGCAGTCAGTCTCGGAAACCAAGACTGACGTGGTGTTACTATCGGACCCATACCGCATACCAGCCAACAACGGGAACTGGGTGGCGGATAGGTCTCAACAGTTAGCAGCTATAGGGACGACAGGACGATACCCAATCCAAGAAGTAGTCTCTAGCTCAAATGACGGTTTTGCGATAGCAAAAATCAACGGCGTGTTCTATTGCAGTTGTTACGCGCCCCCAAGGTGGTCGATTGAGGAATTTTCCCACATGGTCGACAGGATGATAGCCGAACTAGCTAATCGGCAGCCAGTAGTGATAGCTGGCGACTTTAATGCATGGGCAGTGGAGTGGGGTAGCCGCTGCACCAATCAAAGAGGCCAACTATTGCTGGAATCCCTGGCCGCTTTAAATGTAGAGCTGGCAAATGTGGGTACAGTGAGTACCTTCCGCAGAAATGGTGCAGAATCGATTATCGACGTGACGTTTTGTAGTCCTAACCTTTTAGGTACCATGAACTGGCGCGTTGATGACGGTTATACTCATAGCGATCATCAATCGATTCGCTATAGTATAATACCAGGCGGGCGGAAGGCAGCGCGATGTAACTCGACCCAAGCCCGAGGATGGAAAACAGCGCGCTTCGACGGCGAAGTATTCACTGAAGCCCTGAGGCGCGAACGGAACACTCTGGACCTAAACGGTGAAGAGCTAGTTGCTGTGATATCACGAGCGTGTGATGCTTCCATGCCGAGAAAAGCCCCTCCTAGAGAGAACAGGCCGCCGGTGTATTGGTGGTGCGAATCAATTGCAAATCTTCGAGCAATCTGCCTTCGGGCTAGACGAAGAATGCAACGCGCACGCACAGAAGCACAAAGAGAGGAACGCGGTGCAGCATTCAGAGAGGCAAAGTTGGCTCTCAAAAAGGAAATCAAGAGTCGGAAACGGGCATGCTTTGAAAGCCTATGCGAGAGTGCCAATTCTAGTCCATGGGGTGACGCCTACAGAGTGGTAATGGCTAAGACCAAAGGAGCCATAGCGCCCCAAGAGAAATCGCCCGAGTTGCTGCGATCGATAATCGATGTACTTTTCCCGCACCATCCCATAAGCCCATGGCCCCCAGCGCCGTATGCGGCAGATGAAGAAGAAGAAGTGGCGAGAGTG
This sequence comes from Aedes aegypti, assembly GCF_002204515.2. NCBI lineage: Eukaryota > Metazoa > Arthropoda > Insecta > Diptera > Culicidae > Aedes > Aedes aegypti. The sequence continues at coordinate 16,470,244 of NC_035108.1, forward strand.
ACGAACGAAGAGCTGGCAGAAGTCGTGAAATCATTCGCGTCAAACAAGGCACCGGGACCCGATGGTATCCCGAATGTTGCCTTAAAAGCGGCAGTGAACACGGATCCGGACATGTTCAGAACCACGATGCAACGCTGCATTGATCAAGGAATCTTCCCGGATGTATGGAAGCGACAGAAATTGGTGCTACTACCAAAGGCGGGGAAACCACCAGGTGACCCGTCGGCGTATAGACCTATCTGTCTACTAGATACGACGGGCAAGTTATTGGAGAGGTTGATTCTCAACAGACTAGTACCGTATACGGAGAGTGCGGACGGCCTGTCCAACAACCAGTTTGGATTCAGAAAAGGTAAATCTACTCTGGACGCCATCCAGTCGGTCGTTCAAACAGCTGAGGTGGCAATCGAGCATAAAAGGAGCGGCATCCGTTACTGCGCGGTTGTCACTCTGGATGTGAAGAATGCGTTCAACAGCGCAAGCTGGGAAGCAATAGCACACGCGCTTCACCGCCTCAAGGTACCGGTGCAGTTGTGTAAGCTTCTAGAAAGCTATTTTGATGGTAGGATTCTACTGTATGACACAGAGGAGGGGCAGAAAAGCGTTCGAATTACCGCGGGAGTACCTCAAGGTTCAATCCTGGGCCCGCTGTTATGGAATGCGATGTACGATGACGTACTGAGGCTGCCCCTTCCGACGGGTGTTAAGATTGTTGGCTTCGCCGACGATATCACCCTAGTGGTCTATGGTGAATCGATGGAGGAAGTAGAGTTGACAGCAGCGCACTCTATTTCCCTGGTTGAGGAATGGATGAAGTCTAGGAAACTAGGACTGCTGAGCTGAGCTTCGCTAGCCACGTTGAATATGCCTGTAAAAGGGCATCTACGGCTATAGCGGCGCTTTCGAGGATGATGTCTAACAGCTCTGCTGTAATTGCCAGCAAACGCAAGCTGCTGGCAAGCGTGGCGCTATCCATACTAAGGTATGGAGGACCAATCTGGTCAAAAGCGCTTAGAACGAACAGAAACCTAAAGCGGTTGGAAAGCACGTACAGGATAATGTGCTTAAGAGTAGCAAGTGCATACCGGACGGTATCTAAAGAGGCCGTGTGCATCATAGCCGGGATGACGCCCATCGGGCTCATCATCAAGGAAGATGCTCAATGCTTCAACCAAAGGGGTACCAGAGGAGTCCGCGACACGTGTAAAGAGGAAACGCTCAGAAGCTGGCAGCAGGAATGGGATAACTCCACTAAGGGTAGATGGACCCATCGGCTAATACCAAATGTGTCAGATTGGTATGGTAGAAGCCATGGGGAAGTGAACTTCCACCTGACGCAGTTTCTGTCAGGACATGGTTGCTATAGACAGTACCTGCATAGGTTCGGGCACTCAGAATCTCCTGCGTGCCCCAATTGTGCTGGTGTAGAGGAAACAGCGGAGCATGTCGTGTTCGATTGCCCCCGTTTCATTGTTGTGAGAGGTCGCATGCTCACTACATGCGGAGGGGACACGTCCCCCGACAATATTATAGAGAGAATGTGTGCGGATGCCGAGTGCTGGAATGCAGTAACTACGGCTGTCACTCACATTATGTTAGAATTGCAGCGTCTATGGCGCGCCGACCAAGAGTTGGCTGCAGAGGATTAGCCCTGCCGAGGCTGGTCCCTTGTAACATTGTTTAAGTCGGCTAGGAGAAGCAGTTTGCCTAGGCTACTTCTGCTACACGTGTTGTGCTATATGCACTGGTCCCTTCCCGAAGAAATACCGTAAGGTGGTTCCGGGGAGATGAGGGTCTGAGTCCAAGGGTCATGTCGATGCACTGTTCACCACTTGAGCAATTCTAAATGAATTGCTCATGCACAGTGCATAGGCTGGTTTTAGCGGGTCGTCGTTGGTGCGTCATCCCCGCATTCCCTGAGTTATCTTCTCAGGGGATCTGTTTGCAGATTTCCCCCTTGTAAAAAACAAAAAAAAAAACACAGATTAGGTGTGACAACGTACCTTTTAAGGTGAAGATAAATCGAAGCCAAACCTCAGATTTTCAAGAGCACGGATCTGGAGAACCAAATATCCGTTTGAGCTGAAAACCTAATCGATTGGTCACTCGCTGGTGGTGACCAATCGATTAGGTTTTCAGTTCAAACGGATGTTTGGTTCTTCAGATCCGTGCTCTTGAAATTTTGAACTTTGGCTTCGATTTATCTTCACCTTAACTCGTCTGCATTTGATTCATATGCCAATGCCAATGCTATTGCTAAGAACATTCTTAAAAGGTGTTATGAAGCAGGCGACGTGAAGTCTTTTCGTTATCGATTGTTTGAGTACAACACTACTCCTGTAGCCAGTATGGGCCTCACTCCAGATCAACTATTCTTTGGGCGCCAATTCAAGACGCAGCTACCAATATCCAGAAACTTGCTTTTGTGAAATAATTTGTTGCGGAAAAGATCAAACTATGATCGTTCTTCTAAACCATTGCCAGTCTTGAATGTTGGTGATAAAGTTATTTTTTAAAAAGAACGGTAAAGAGTGGCACTTGGTCAAATTGTGCGTATTGTAAACAGTCGATCATACATCGTTAGGGACGGTGGGAATCATTTCCGACGAAATAGGCGGTTTATTGCAACAACACAAAATCAAAGTCCAAATGACAATGAGCTGTTTTTTTTAAGAACACATTGATCGATTAGTTGTTGGGCCACCACATTTTGACCGTTCCAATTCAGATCAGCAGCTTCCTGTTAGACTTGACGTTGACTTAACGAATAGTATGTCTCAATCTGATTCGGATGATTCTTCTATAAATGTACCTTATAAGACGCGTAGTGGACGTTTTGTGCGCCCTCCGATCAGATTTGATATTTCGAGATAGATTAGGATAAGTATTTTTTTATCATCAAAAGAAAAAAGAGAGAGCGTGTAAGAAGTTGTTAAGTTTCAGAAAAACTGGCAACACTTATATTAAGACTTTTCGTGTTGTTTCTAGAATGTTCTGTTGTATTTGCATAGTGAGTTCTAATCTAGCCAACAGGTTAATCGGGTCGAATAAAATTGTTCTCGTTAAATCACATTGTTTTTATTGGTGATATTCAGGGAGCCGTAGAAAGAACAACCTTAACGTACAGTGGTTGGAAGATGAATAACGTTTTATTGTGACAAGTACTATAACAATTGTTAAGTGAGGCTACTGCGATGTGTTATTTGTTTAGTGTGACTACTACGATTAGTAACAACTTCTGCATCTTGACGCTTAATTCTTCCACACTCCTCCTCGGCAAGATCTGGTAGAATCGCAATCTTCTCTCGCAGTGTCTTGATTCTCACGTTTTGCAGAGGTTTCGTTAAAATGTACGCTAACATCATCTCAGTAGGGCAGTATTTCAGCATTATCTCTTTTTCTTCATTCAGCTCTCTAACGTAGAAAAACTTCGTATCAATATGCTTGCTTCTCTGCTCAATTTTGTCTCCTTCAACTAATTTGATACAGCTTTGATTGTCCTCATATGTGAGACATCTTCGCCGAAATCTTTCAATAGCTTCTTTATCCAGCTGAGCTCATGACATCCTTCCGTCAACGCTACGAATTCTGCTTCAGTAGAGGACAACGCAACACAGCTCTCGCGATGCCCAGCTGATCAAACCTCCTCCGTAACGCACCAGGTATCCAGAGTTTGATTTTCGGTGACGATGGTTACTTGCCCAGTCGGCGTCCACAAACATTTCTAGTCCAGTTGAGGTCGATCTAAGGTGTAAACGATGATCGTTGGTGCTGTTCAGATATCGAAGAATCCTCTTTGCTTCTTGCCAATCTCGTTGAGTGGGGCAGGAACATTTCTGTGCCAGGATGGAAACGCTTACTGATACATCAGGACGAGAATTCACGGATACATACAGCAGACCTCCAATTAAATTTAAATATTGACTGTTGTTCGGTAGTTGGCAATCCTCCTCATCTTTCTGCTGATGATATGCAGGATCTAACGGGATCTTCAATGGTTTCGCATCTTCTTCTTCTTTTCTGGCGTTACGTCCCCACTGGGACAGAGCCTGCTTCTCAGCTTAGTGTTCTTATGAGCACTTCCACAGTTATTAACTGAGAGCTTACTATGCCAATGACCATTTTTGCATGCGTATATCGTGTGGCAGGTACGAATATACTCTATGCTCTGGAAAGTCGAGAAAATTTCCAACCCGGAAAGATCCTCGACCGGTGGGATTCGAACCCACGACCCTTAGCTTGATCTTGCTGAATAGCTGCGCGCAATGGTTCAGCATCTTGTAGGCCGAATCGTTCCGCTAGCTTTCGGATGTACTGCTGCTGACAAAACGTGTAACTTCCTGACCTGCGTTTGATGTCGATGCCCAAAAAAATGCTTCACATCGCCCAGGTTCGTCATGGTAAAGTTTTTCTACAGAACTTCAAAAATGGCAATAATGACGTCATCAACGTAGATCAGGATGAAGCTTACTCGGTTTCCCTTCTTTCCTACATACAAACACGGGTCGGCCTTGTATGGTACGAACTGCATTGATTTGAACACGCCATCAATTCGTTAATTCCACACACGAGCTGATTGTTTGAGTCCATAAATGCTTCTCTTGAGACGACAAACAATATTCGCTCCTCCTGTATGGTACATATCCGGCTGCTTCATGTATATCGTTTCGTCCAGTATCCCGTGGAGATATGCAGTCTTCACATCTACATACTTGACGATCATTTCACGTCGGCTTGCTAAAGTGAGCAGGGTACGCAAGGATATCTGCTTGGCTACTGGCGCAAACACTTCATCAAAGTCCACGCCAAATTTTTGGGTAAATCCCTGCGCCACTAGTCTGGCTTTGTGCCGCACAACATTTCCATTTTCATCTCGTTTTGACTTGAACAGCCATTTACATCCGATGGCTTTCCTGTTCGGCGGCAGCTCCACGAGTTCCCAAGTATCGTTATCGACCAGAGAGCGAAACTCATCATCCATTGCTTCCTTCCAATGCTGCGATTTCGGGCCTTGTAGAGCTTCGGATGGAGTACGAGGATCATCACCGCCAGACGGTTTGTCTCAAGTAACTAAACCTTGTTGTGACTGCTGCATTTCTTCCGCTACGGCTTCCGATCTCACGGTGACTGCGGGTTGCTCACCTGTTTCACCAACTTCCTCTGGAAATCTGGTTGACGGCAGTCCTCGGATTGGAAAAAAAAATCTCGCAGCTTGTCGGGCAGATACCGCTCTCTTCCACTTCGTCTCAGCATTGGTGGCTCTATTGAACATGGAACTTGATGCTCACTAGATGACGGAGCCGCTACAACTTCATCAGCACTCTCTTCATCACTTTCATCGCTTGTCATGATTGCTTCATCGATCATTTCTGCACGAACAGCTTCTGCAGGACCCGGTGCATCGGTGGCAACTTCTTGAATTGGTTCTGGTTCATACGAAACTACATCGTCCCAATCTAGGCTTATAATCTTCTGTTTGCTCACCGGGGTAGGCTTGACTTGTGTTACCGTCTTCGCTTGTTCGCTTAGGAAAGTGACATCACGTGACTTGATCAGCTTTCTTGATTGAGTGTCCCACAGACGATAGGCCTTCGTGTCTTCATCAAATCCAGTTAGTATACATTCAACAGCTTTTGCGTCCCATTTCCTTCGTTTTTGCTTCGGGACGTGCGCCATCGCAGGGGATCCGAAAACACGTATGGCTAGGGGGGGCTTCCTCCCACTCCAAGCTTCTTCAGGGGTCATCTCATGTCCTTTGGTTGGCGATCGATTCATTAAATATACAGCTGTGGCTGCCACTTCGGCCCAGAATGTTTTGGGTAGATCTGCTTCGAACAGCATACATCTTGCTCGTTCTACGATCGTTCGATTCCCTCGCTCCACGAGCCCGTTCTGCTCCGGAGTGTAATCCGCCGACATTTGATGACAAATCCCTAGCCACCGTAGATAATCTTCAAAATGCTTATTCATGAACTCCTTGCCGTTATCTGTGCGAAGAATTTTTAGCTTCTTATCTGTCTACTTCTCAGCCATGCTTCGGAAATTTTCGAATGCCCTGTAGACACTTTCTTCAGACTTGTCTTCCAAGAAGTAAATGAAGATCCTGCGTGATTTGTCGTCCGTGAACGTCAGGTAGTATCGGCTGCCACCCACGGATGAGACTTCCATCGGTCCACCAATATCGGAGTGTACCAGCTCTAGGACTTCACTCGCTCTTGAACCAGACTTCGGAAACGGGAGTCGCGTTTGTTTTCCCATCGCACAGATTTTACACTCTTGTCGTAGGGGTATCCGGTACTTGCATTCCAGTGATCATTCCATTTTTCAGACGATGCAGACTGTTGATGTTGAGATGCCCCATCCGTCTATGCCACAGGTCCAGGTTCTCCGAGGAAGAGCACGCCAGTGCTTTGCACGACACCAGATGGTCTAGCTTGAACAAATCGTTGTACCTCGTACCAGTAGCGATTACCTGTCCCGCCGGGTTGATCACTTCCACACCATCAACGTTGAACGTAACTGTGTGGCCTCGCTTCACTATCTGGTTCACGGAAATCAAATTTACTGAAAGCTCTGGAATTACTTGGACGTCATGCATTTCGATGGGCGAATCTTCAGGACAACACTCCGGGTAAATCTTGACTGTTCCCTTGGCAACAACGGACATGGAACCTTTGTTCGCTGCTAGAACTTTTCCACCGCACTGACAGGAATTCTCCAAAAAATCTTCCGTTTTCGTGAAATGACTTGAAGCTCCATAATCGAAGTACCAATTTTGATCATCTTCGGCAATGATTGATAGCACGGTGCACCAAGCGTTTCCATTTTCGGTCTTCGAAACCTTTGTCGGAGAATTCTTGGCAATATGTCCGAACTTCTTACAGTTCCTGCATTTCGGGCCGTTGCTTGCTGATTTTACATTGACGCCTTGTCTTTGCTGCCAGTACTGCCGCTTGCCTGCGAAGGCCGCACCACTTGATGCTGACGAGGAAGTACTCACATCTTGCAGAAGCTTGGTTTTGATCACGTCCGCACTGATCTTGAGTTCAGAGTTTTCGATTGCCATTATCATTGGACGATATTCTTCGGGCAAACCAGCAAGCAGTAACGTTCCAATCCATTCATCGCTTATGTCGAAACCGATTCCCCGCAACTCGTAGGCCGTTTCGATGATGCTATTCACGAAGGCTTCCATGGACTCGCAGTTTCCGAGAGATGTTGTAATTAGCTTCCTGAGCAGCCCGACTTTCCTTGTTAAACCGGAGTCCTCGAACGCCGCTTCCAGGCGTGACCACGTCTCCCGGGCTGTCGTAACGTCCTTTACATGAATGTAGTTTACGGGGTCCAAGAGTAAAATAATCTTGCCACGAGCTCTTCGGTCTTTTGATGCATCCACTTGAACGAATGTTCCGTCGGGATTTTCCGCAGACTTCACAGTTTCCCATAAGTCTTCCAACTCCAAAAACGTCTTCACAGCGAACCTCCAGGTAGACTAGTTGTTGCGTCCCTGGAGCAGCTGAATTGACGGCAGACTCAATGGATTGTGGCTTCGACCTGAAACTGCTGCAACCGCTAAATCGCCTCCACCGTTTCGTGCCATCTTCGAGAATACGCTTCGATGAATTTTCCTTTTTGTACTACGTTTAGAAACTTTCTAGGCTGGGCCCATAACCTATTTATGATATTCAGGGAGCCGTAGAAAGAACAACCCTAACGTACAGTGGTTGGAACATGAATAACGTTTTATTGTGACAAGTACTATAACAATTGTTAAGTGTGGCTACTGCGATGTGTTATTTGTTTAGTGTGACTACTACGATTAGTAACAACTTCTGCATCATGACGCTTAATTCTTCCACAGTTTTCCTAATAAGTCCGATACTTATTACAATTCCAACCTAGTCTTAAACTTCGTTGAGAAAGCTTTTGTTACAGTCGGAAAATATTATATTTATCTAGGACACTTTACCATACGTGTGGCATTCGTGAGAACAGTCGGAAAAGTCACGTTGAAACCGTTAGAAATTTCAGCAAAAGGATTGCACTTTACTTCAAAATTTCATTCTGAATGTTCTGATATTTTGTTTAAGTAATTTCATTTAAACACATACATTTTTCATAAATTTTGCCCATTATTCCGAATTTCTTAAAATACAATTGAATCTTTCAAATCATATGATGCGATTCAAAAAAGTATGTACTATTGCATTTATTCTAATTATTCGTAAAAGTTTAACTACAAATAAAAAGGTTCTGTTTCCCGCTGCATTTCCCGCATTTGGAGCCTGTGATTGTGCATGTATTAGGTAGTGAAAGTGCATGTATTGAGTATTGAAAAAAGCGTGACAGAGGGGGGAGGGGGATTTAGAAATCTCGAAAAACGATGGACGTCATATTTGAATCGTCCCATTTTTTATTAAACAGAAATAAGAGTATGCCGACACTTATAGGGGAACCATGCATAGTTCCAAAATTGTTCATACTTATTCAATAAATAGCTAGAAATTCTAACGAATAAATAATTAAAGAACTAATCAACTCTCGCGTTTAGTATCATAAGGGCGTAACTGCAATTTGGAAGAAACCGAGAAAACCGATATTGAAGTTTTCAACAAACAAGAAATTTACGTTTTTTTTTGTTTTTAAGAGAATTTATCTGAAAATTTATACAAATACTATCACGACATTAGAGTATCCGGTGCCAAATTCACGTAAAATATGCTGGAAAATGAAATAAATTGTAGTTACGCCGGTATGTCGCATTGGAAAAAGTTACGCCACGAAGCAAAATCATTAGTTCTCGATTACTTTTTAAATCGACGTAAGTAACTTCCTTACAGTTTTGAGAAAATTAATTCAGAAGAATCACAACCTGTCTTCTAAAACTGTTTTAAAATGAATCACCTTTTTAACATATAATAAGCTCGCGATAAAAAAAAACTAGGGAGTTCCTGTTATTTTTCACAACAATTTTATTACAAAATGATAAGCCGAATTATTCAGTTACTTTCGACGTTTTTGTATCAGTGTAAAATCGGCTCAAGTAGTGTTTTGTTTCGTGATAAGTCACTTTGTCTCTCCATACAGCAGGCGGCGAAAGTAGTGGTTAGGTAGCGAAAGTTGAAAATCTTACTTTCGTCGTTTTGTAAATCCGGAAAGTAAACGCTCTAAAAGTGAAAAATCGAGTTGGTTTAGAGCGAAATGTGTAGAATTTCGTCTGCGAAACACGTAGAATCGATAAAGTAAGTTTGTATACTTTTTTGATTTGAGTCGGTTTGAATAAGTTTTCGAGAGTTTATGACAAATTAACAATTTCTATAACACTAAACAGACTCTGAGAGGCTCTAATAACTTTTTGTTAAAATTTCAAGCCTACTGGAATAGAACCAGCTTCTCAAGTACCGTAATCCGGGGTATCATTGATCAGCGGGGTAACATTGATCGGAATGACTCACCTCATCAATAGTTTGTATTATCATTTATTGATGAAACATTTTCAAATCATGAACGGTGCTTCTGTTTCTTATATTCAGAAGCTAATAAAAGTTAGTATTTTTGTAAAAATTGCGGTTACCTTATGCGTGAATTTGTCAACTTTTCGAAATAATTATTTTAATTGTTAAGGATGACACTACCGAAGATTCATGTCTCACATGAGTTCTGCAAACGATATAAGCAAGCAAAATGTGGTTCTTACTAAAAATGACATCGCCGAAAACGATTCCGTTGTCAAAACTTTTATAAGTATGCTCAATTAGGCAACATTACTGAATTACTGTTAGCAATGTAAAATTCCCTTAGGAAATTGCTTACCTTTAGGCGTATTCCGCGGTTCGAGGTGTTTTTAATTTTAAAATAACTCAAAAAGTAAATGACTTGTAAGCTTTTGGTCTTCATATTCGGCTTCAGGGGCCATGATTTAAGTAAGTAACGATATTTTCAGTATTACCGAACGTTGTTTATATAGGTGATCAATGTTACCCCATATCAACTAAATCAAAAAATCGCCTAAAACATTTTTTTTACATGCTTAAATCTTTCAATAAACAAAATACAGTATATAGTCTCGAGCTATGGGTGGCAGTACTTGTTTTAAAAATATAAAACCTGCAACATTTGCATTTTCAAACGAAATATTGAAGAAACATTCAGAAAAATGATCAATGTTACCCCGGATTACGGTACGTACACTTTGGACATATTTACAATTCCTTCTTCGAGGCCCATGTTGGTGCTCAAGTATCGTTTACGGCTAAGATACAGGGAAAGTTTGTTTATTTTTAACCAGAATTTGATCGAATTATTACGAGTTATTGTACACTGGCTCCAGATTGTCCTTTTCTATTCCTACAACATTGCATGTGCTGGAATCCGCTGTGATGTGTTCAATGATGGTAACACAAATTTACTGAAAAATGTTTGGACTGCTTTTTTAACATCACTCACCTTCAACTGCAGTATATTACTTTACCATTTCTTAAGTTGTAAACCATACTACATCTCCGAATGCATCGAACTTTAGCAACTGTGCCATATCGTGTGTAAAATGAAGAAATAATACGGAGCAGTAAATATTTTCTGTTAGACATTTTGTAAACACGGAACAGTATCGCAGTTGGCATAACTTCAACAGATGATGATCAGAAAAGTTACGCCTGACGTATCTTTTTTCCCATTGCAGTTCTGTAGTTACGTCAAATTATGTTTTTGAAAATATGGTATTTCTAGAATGTTTTTAGTAATAATTTTTGGTAGGGTTATAGTTTCGGACCTATAGAATTCAAATATTACGAAATCTCATTTCCCGCCAAAACTGCAGATACGCTCTTATGATACTGAACGCGAGAACTATTAGTTGATATCCGTTAAACGGATATGGAATTGAATATTCGATTAATTTGAAAAGGAGGGCATTTTCAGCCCAAATGAGGATGGGAGAATACACGATCTAAAAGGAGGACATATCCCCGCAAAAGTAACATCTGCCCCATTAAACATTTGACAGTTCAACAGCCGACTGAATTGGTTGAAAAATCGTTCGATTGTTCCACCGACGCTTATGGAAGATTAACACAGGGATCAACCGAATATCACCCGTTTTAATAGGGTGGGCCGACGCAATCCTACTAAATAGGTGGATAAATCGGTATTTTAAGTAAAATCCAAGCAAGTTGACCTACTAAACATCAGATTTCCTAGGTCACCCGATTTAATCTAGCGATTAGTCGATTGATCGCTGTGTTAAACTTCCATAAGCGTCGGTGCAACAATCGACCGATTTTTCAAGCAATTTAGTCGGCTGTTGAACTGTCAAATGATTAATGGGGATGGTAAGCATAGTCTGAAGCCAAGGGTAATGTGTGTGCTTCTGTACACCACCACCAATAAAAAAAATTAGAGGGTTGTTCAAAGACACAAGTAAGTAGCAGAGATTTTTTATTTTAACTTGAAAACGGTTTGTTGTGGGTGCTTGATTTATTCGACAAAGTTGTTTACTTCCAGAAGTTATGCAAATTTGCAGAAAATACTAATTACCAGAGTTCAAGAAATCTATCTCCTCGTTTGTCTGTTGTCCAACACTGCTCATTGATGTTCGCCCTTCAAGATCTTGGCTCTGTTATTAATTATTTCTGGTTGAGCCTTTATTATTAAGGAAGTAGTTTGAAATAAAATCACTCAAAAGGGCTTTTCTCTCTCTCAAGTATTTTGTTAAAGTAAATAAATAATAACCCGCAAAACACCGTCTTTTTTTGTGTGGTATTCAGTTGGAGCTGCCTGACAGCTTAACTTGTCAAGGTTGAACCCTCGGTCTGGCTTTTGCCAAGTTTCCCCTCTACCAGGAACAATACTCAGACGGACTAGGCTATGGTGCCCACATGAACACCTTGTTTTTTTTATTAATATTGTGACGTGATAGTTTTTGAAAAATACCCATATTCCCTTGCTTCTGAGAAAAGGAAGCATTGTGAAAATCAACAGCTCCATCAGAATTTGTTTGAAATAGTAGTGTAGTAGTGTCATTACTAATACTGTCTAGTAATAATATGTCATTTAGGTGCTATTCTGATTACTCCTGTCTTTTGGTTGTGTTCTGTGGGCTTCGTGGCCGTGCGGTTAGTGTCGTCAGGCAATGAGTGCATCGTGTCATGGGGTGTGGGTTCGATTCCCGCTGCAGCAATTGAAACTTATCGTGAGGAATGTTTCTCGGCTGTACCATTGGAGCATGCTTGTCCGTTGTCTAGTGTTAAGTTACAGTCTGTGCAGCTAAATGGCTGAAGACGGTGTCCGTGTCTTTTTTTACGTAATATTAGAGGCTTAAGCGAAGTATGCACTTCAACAGAAAAGTAATCGCCTATCTCGATGCGTGGAAAATTTCTTGCAAGAAATGCTCAAGAAAAGCATTTTTCTTTGATCGCAGTACGCAGTTGAAAAGAAATGTCAATTCAAATAGAGCTCACTGTAGAAAATTTCTTGAGCATTTCTTGGGCAGAAATTTTTACTTTTCTTGAGCGGAACAGCATACTTAGCTTTAAATGTCAATTGTCGTGAAGTCTTAATAAAATTAGGCTGTTTAGTAGTAGCTCTAGTTAATTTAATTATTCATTGTTAAAAGTATTTATTGGTCATTACGTTCATATATCCTTAAGAAAAAAGTCACTTTCCTTGTCTGTTCAACAATTTCTCGAACCTAGCAAGTGAACCCTAATGATCGATCTCAGCGTCTTACTTTCCATAGTCATTTTTAAAGTGAATATTTAAGAGTAAAGTTACCTTAGGCTTCTATTACAGTCGCCTACAAGATTCACTTTTCGATGGCAAATGCAATGCTTCACAACGCCTACTTTCTACTTGTAAATTTTGCGAAAATGAAGCTGGAATTAGATTATTTATACCGTTGTTACAAAAGAGGTATTTCTTTTTATCGCAATGTAAAAACCATATTAAAATAGGATTGGCGCCACTTATTTCTACTCAGTGAATCTACTAGTCATTTTCCTCAGAGTAATATTCCCTACGTCGTACATGATGACGATGTGTCTATCTAGCTAATAGTAAGAGTGGCTACGGATCATTCTGATTAGCAAAAGGCAAACTGATCGTCACCAATAGTATTAATGTCCACTTCGAATAGATTAATTATTTGAAATAGGCATCAATTCTATCAATGATGCAGAATGTCCGTTGGATCACATCCGAGATATTAACATTAGTGCGTCTACACTGAACCAATAAATATCATAAAAAGTATTAAAAAAGTCACATACATCAAGAATCATTGAAACCCTATCCATGTTATGTGCATCCATTAATACTCATTTGATAAGTAAATAAACCTCATTAAAATTCCCTATCATATTTATTGGTCAATATTGTAAATTGTATATGAACAAAAGCCATGTAGGTTATCCGATAATAAACATGTGATTTGCAGATATGAAAATTTAGGTTTTCGAAACAGTATTTTCAAGATGGCGTATTTGGTGTATTGGATTTTTGCAGGTTTTGGATTCTTGAGATGCTAATCACAACAATTTGTGAGCAAATTAATTGTTTAACGACTCAAAAGGTAAGTGCAAGGGTTAAGTACAAAATAAATAAATAATAATTCGTTTTGAATCCAAAATTTACAGAAAAATAGAGGAACCAATCAACCAAAATTGTACAATCTTCAGGCGATGGATCATGACAGGAAGCAACAAACTTTGAATCGTATAGTTTAATATTCTTCGATGATATTATTGATGCCTTCAAATAATATCAAACTTAATCTTTATCAAATGCAAATAGTGATACGGATAAACTCAAATATTATATTGAAAAATAAATTTTAACGAAAATCATGTGTTTTTTATTTAGTAGAACCCTAAAATCTGAAATTTTGTTTTTCATATTTATTGAACGATCATATAAGAATCACGAACAAAAGGAATACTTCTCATCTGAATTTCACATGGAATTCATTAACAAAATCCAATAACTCACATATGTATTTATAATCAAATGTATGTGTTTTATCTGATGGATGTAATTAAAATTAAAAAGCAACAGTTCATATTGCGAATTGATGAACGTTATGTGAAAAGCTACATGGAAAAAAACTATATGTGTTTTCAGATAAATCTGACATGAATACTTGGTTCAGTGTATGCCATATGAATTATGACGCGGCTTTAAGCAAAAAAAAAAATGCCAAAATGTGATACCACCACTACAGGTTACGCCTTTGGTTTCCATCATATGGGCTAATGGATTATGCCCTCCCATCGCGGCAAGGTCGCATAACCAAGGGGAGGAGACCCGCAAAACACCGTTTTTTGAACTAAAAACTCTTGTTTTTGAACAATCCACTGAAATTCTTAGGAAAATGACTGCAGTATAACGAATTCACTACAGACAAAACTTCAAGTTATTTGTGGTTAGTCATCCATTTGGTTACTAACTTTCGTCACTGACTGTAGCTGATTGGTTATATCGTCGATAGTGCGGCGTCCCCACATTCCCTGAGTTATTTTATCAGGCGGCTGGTAGCAGATTTTAGTACTTTTAAAGTTATTAACTAAGAGATTTGTCTAAGGCAAAGTATGCGTTCTTATCTATATATCGTATCTATCGTAGTTCGCAGGTTGAAGTACCTAAACCAAGTACAAAACGATAAATCCTGGACCATACTGGGAATTAAAACCAGATACTTCCACCTAGGATTTATTCTTCAGTCACGGACATTATATCTAGTAGGCTATAGATGGCCTCAACAAAACACAGATTTTTTTTTCATCCGATCAGAGAAATTCTTCGCAAACTCGAATAGACGATAGTCACAGTTAGAATTCTTCTCTAAATACCCATATGATATGGATATAGGGAAGACAAGACTCATCAAACACACATCACAACGTAAATATTATCGTGTGGCCTTCATTTGCTGATTTGTGTCGCACTTGAACACCCATCTCGCGTACGAGAATCCTTCGCCCACTTCCGTCCCCCAACCCAACCGATGATTGTATAGGAATTCATGTAGGAAAACAAAAGCGAATAATACCACCCATCCACTTACTTGAGCTTGTTCAATGGCGTAAAAACACTGCACGGTTTCAGCCCTCCCGTGAGTCCGTCCTCTGCAGCTCCTGGCCTTCGACGCTTGAAGTGGATCCGTTTCTTACTCGTCGTACAGGCCACCCGCTCCTTCAGAGGAAATTTCAGCAGAGGCGATCTTCCGTCACTTCCCAAGAAGCTATTCTCTTTGTCCTCGTCGGAAAATTCTACCTCATCCACTTCCGATCCACGAAATAACTTTTTCCACTTGATTGACGCTGGTGGTGTTTTGAAGCGAATGCTGCTATTATTGGCACTTGGGCTGCTGTTGGGAAAGTTCCAAAACGAGAAACAACGTAATCAACTCAGGGTGCACTTGAAACGAACTTCCGATTGCTTCCTCTGGGAATATTGGGATCGCCTGGGGGGGGAACAATAAACACACGCAATCCACCTGAGCTTCCAAAGGAGAGAACCGATGGAAAAAATGGGAACCACAAAGATCTGACACCCAGAGGATTTTGACAGGATCCAATGGTTCGAAAATCGATAATTTCAAGTAGGAGGAAGTCGGAGGGGATTTCGTGTGCCATTGCGCATGATTGCCGTGTTTGGTCACGGATGTTCCGAATACCGTTGCAATCGAGGGAAACATGCACAATAACAAAGACAAAATTACCTTTCCATATTTACTGCTGCTACAGGTGGTTCTATAGGTGGAGAGCTCCAACTGTCTCGAAACACAATTAATTGATCCAGTGAAATATTTTTTAAGCACAATCGATTAAGCACATTAAGAATTGATCAAAATAACACTTATATTAACTAAATAGCACGTAAAACACAGGATAATTGAAATTATATTACACAAACGCCGGCAACAGATACAAATTGCAACGGATCTTTTGTTCTGGTGGTGATTGATTGGCGCTTGACAGATCCACACTGTGAGGTCAAAGTACCCTTTAAAGGGTAAAAAAGTACCCTCTTTGAGAGAAACTAGTTTAACTCATAAAAAGAGTAAAGGGCCTTTACTCTTTAAAGAGTAAACGGCTTGTACGTCAGATCAACGAGTAAATTTTACCCATTATCCAAAACATATTTTGTAAGAAACAGAGTAAAATTTACTCTTTTTTGTAGATGAAAATCTTATTTAATTTTTATATTCATTTTCACAGAATAATCAACAATAAAATCTCATAAATATAAACAAATTTATTCAATGCATAATAAAATATACTATTTCGATCAATATCTCCATGCATCCTCTTCATCCATCAGGGATTGAGTTTGTTTTGGACCTCTAAAATGGCGCTGGAGATTCTTGTAGAGCAAAGAGCAGAACATTCACACGGGATGTACTCTGCAGCTGTAAAATTGGATTGTTTTATAGATGAAACGGCAATAAAAGCAATTCATGTACCTACCTTTTGGACGTTCCCGCATTTCTGCTAATTTATTTAGATATTACGGGAAACAACTTTGAAGCACTTCCCAAACACTGCCGACCGATTCTTGTCAAGTAATTTTTCACCCATTAAAGAGTAAATGAACGGAATATGTAAAAGGGCACAAAATACCCATTATTTGAAATTTTGAAATACCCATTATTGTGACAGCTGCATATATCAGCAAAAAATGGGCATTTTTTATTCTTTAAAGGGTAATGCCGAGTTTACAGTGCAGTGCAAAATTTAAAAAACCAAACAAACAAAAAACAAAAGCGATAACTGATAAGCGGAACGTGCGAAAATGAACTGTTGCGAAAAAAAAGCATCAGGGCCGGCGTTCACCAGAGTGGCCAAATCTGATTTGAGTCGCGTAAAATCTAAAATAATTTGGTTTTGAAAGTTCCACTCATGAGGCAAATAAACTAAATTTTGGGTAAATTTTTCTAATAAAATCAATTGATACCAGGTTATTTTCGAACTAAGTATGCTGTTCAGATTAGGGGGCCTTCCTTAGCCGAGTGGTTAGTCCGCGGCTACAAAGCAAAGCCATGCTGAAGGTGTCTTGGTTCGATGGACCGATGCACGAGTTCACTATTTGACGTTTGAGCGGTGCCGTGTTATTTACGTGACCATGGCAACTAGTGAATTCGGCACCGCCCAAACGTCAAATTAGTGAACTCGTGCATCGGTCCATTCAATAATTACTGTTTTTTTTTGTTTTTAACAAGGGGGGAATCTGTAAACAGATCCCCTGAGAAGGTAACGCAGGGAATGCGGGGATGACGCACCAACAACGACCCGCTAAAACCTGTTGGGCAGAGGTGGACACACCACAACGCAGAACAGGGTCACCGAAGCGGAACGCGGAACCAGGATTTCGGTAGGAAAGAACCAACTACAAATTAACTACTGTACGCAACGAGAAAGCTTTAATAAACACGTCTGAACGGATTGAACATCACATTACGGATGAATGGCAAACTTTCCATTCTCCCTTTCTTCATCCTATTTGGCGCTCGCTGCCGCCGCTGCGACTGTCTTCAGCGCCGCCTCACTCATACAGCTACACACATCCAGTGTTGCCGCTTTGCATACGAGGCACAATCATTGCATACTCCAACACTCCTCCTCAATGTTGTCCTCGTACTCGTCCGCATCCTCTCTGCCTTTCTTGTCGGGTTGATCTCCTGCTTCAAACAACGTAATCAACCAACCGGTCGGGTCGTACTCCACGATTACTCCTCCTGGATCGCCGAACTTCTCTCCAGTTATCAGCATCCGAATCTGATCCTCCACTTTGGGACTCCGCAACTTGCAACGGCTCCACTTCCTCGCTTGAAGTGTCCGCATCGAAGTATTCTTCATCTTCTTCTGCTCTATTCGGCTCCATCTCCGAATACCAGCTCACCACACTGACTGGTGAACTTCTTAGCTTCGTCGTCTTCTTCTCGCCAATTATCGGCTGCTGGCCCTCTACTTTCTTCTCAACCTTCGCCAACTTCAGCCGATACAATGACCCCGACTTTTCACCAATTACCACTTTCTTACCAGATGCATCGCAAATATCGCAACCATCTTTCTTGAACTTTACCGAGAAATCCTTTGACGTCAATTTGTCCACTGACACAAGTCCACTCGCCAACGACGGAACATACAAGACGTTGGTAAGCTTCACCTCAACTCTACTACCGTTTCCGTTTACACCATATACAACTCCTTCGCCACAACCAGCGGCGGTAACCACTTTACCATTCGCTAACATTACGCTTGGGCCTTTTTCTTCCTTCAGCGATTTGAAAAAGTTTCTATCACTCGTCATGTGCCGACTTGCTCCACTGTCAATGTACCAGCACTTTCGCTGATCCACTCCAGCCATAAAACACACACTGGCACCACAATTTTCGTTCTTCACTTGTTTCGCATTTTGATTCACACGCACTCTGTCGTTCGGCGTCTTCTTCTCTTCGCACTCACTTTCTAGCTCCTGCTTCGCTAGCAAAAACGAACGACAGTTGCGACGCAAATGACCGGGCTTGTCGCAAAAGTAGCATCTTCTCACTGGTGCTCTATTGCCGAGTCCACCCACGCTTTGCACTACCGCACTTTTCAACGCTTTCGTTTCACATTGCATTTCACTTATTTCGCCGGATCGCTCTCTCCGACGCTCGAACTCATCGATCAGCTTCGATTTCACTAGCTGCATCGTGATATCCGCATCGGCACGACTCTCCAACGCCGTGACCAAACCACCGTACGAATCAGGCAAGCTACGCAGGATCATCGCAATCCGCAGCGACTCTTCCAGCGGTTGCCCCGCATTCGACAAACGATCGAACAAATCGTCCAACACCACCAGATGACTCTCAAGGTCACCTTCTTCCGCGAGATTTAACGAGCACAGTTTCTTCAGCAAAGATACACGTGACGTTACCGTGTTCTTCTCGTGATAAGCACGCAACTGATCCCAAAACGCTTTCGCACTGTTCACGTTTTTCACCAAACCGAACTGATTGTCTTCTATGCACAGTCCGATAGTGGCACGAGCTTTCCTATCGTCTTTCGTCCACTGATCGGTCACTACAGCCGGCCTCGCATCACCGACCACATACCACAGCTCCTCCCTGGTCAGGAGCATCTCCATCCGGAACTTCCATATTTGCCAGTTTTGGTTATTCAACCTGGCAAACGCAAACTTGTTCACATCCGCCATTTTGTCCACGCAAAATCACCACCGCGGAGAAAAACAACTCACACACACTCACACACGGCGTGATCACTTTCACTCTCGCGCAACCTTTTCCCTACGCAAACCGGAACCTTCCCTTCGGCACTGCTGGGCCAATAACCTGTTGGGCAGAGGTGGACACACCACAACGCAGAACAGGGTCACCGAAGCGGAACGCGGAACCAGGATTTCGGTAGGAAAGAACCAACTACAAATTAACTACTGTACGCAACGAGAAAGCTTTAATAAACACGTCTGAACGGATTGAACATCACATTACGGATGAATGGCAAACTTTCCATTCTCCCTTTCTTCATCCTATTTGGCGCTCGCTGCCGCCGCTGCGACTGTCTTCAGCGCCGCCTCACTCATACAGCTACACACATCCAGTGTTGCCGCTTTGCATACGAGGCACAATCATTGCATACTCCAACAAAACCAGCCTATGCACTGTGCTTGGGCAATTCTTTTAGAATTGCTCAAGTGGTGAACAATGCATCGACATTACCCTTGGCCTCAGACCCTTATCTCCCCGGAACCACCTTACGGTATTTCTTCGGGAAATTTTGTACGCAAGTTTGACAGATCGTAGTAAAGCCTTTCCTACTTCCTAGTGTAGACACTACTTAATGATTTATAAAATTTTGAACCAATCTACCGTGCTGCATCAATATCTGGACGCTTTTTTTTTTTGTTTTTTACAAGAGGGAAATCTGCAAAAAGATCCCCTGAGAAGATAACTCAGGGAATGCGGGGATGACGCACCAACGACGACCCGCTAAAACCAGCCTATGCACTGTGCATGAGCAATTCATTTAGAATTGCTCAAGTGGTGAACAGTGCATCGACATGACCCTTGGACTCAGACCCTCATCTCCCCGGAACCACCTTACGGTATTTCTTCGGGAAGGGACCAGTGCATATAGCACAACACGTGTAGCAGAAGTAACCTAGGCAAACTGCTTCTCCTAGCCGACTTAAACAATGTTACAAGGGACCAGCCTCGGCAGGGCTAATCCTCTGCAGCCAACTCTTGGTCGGCGCGCCATAGATGCTGCAATTCTAACATAATGTGAGTGACAGCCGTGGTTACTGCATTCCAGCACTCGGCATCCGCACACATTCTCTCTATAATATTGTCGGGGGACGTGTCCCCTCCGCATGTAGTGAGCATGCGACCTCTCACAACAATGAAACGGGGGCAATCGAACACGACATGCTCCGCTGTTTCCTCTACACCAGCACAATTGGGGCACGCAGGAGATTCTGAGTGCCCGAACCTATGCAGGTACTGTCTATAGCAACCATGTCCTGACAGAAACTGCGTCAGGTGGAAGTTCACTTCCCCATGGCTTCTACCATACCAATCTGACACATTTGGTATTAGTCGATGGGTCCATCTACCCTTAGTGGAGTTATCCCATTCCTGCTGCCAGCTTCTGAGCGTTTCCTCTTTACACGTGTCGCGGACTCCTCTGGTACCCCTTTGGTTGAAGCATTGAACATCTTCCTTGATGATGAGCCCGATGGGCGTCATCCCGGCTATGATGCACACGGCCTCTTTAGATACCGTCCGGTATGCACTTGCTACTCTTAAGCACATTATCCTGTACGTGCTTTCCAACCGCTTTAGGTTTCTGTTCGTTCTAAGCGCTTTTGACCAGATTGGTCCTCCATACCTTAGTATGGATAGCGCCACGCTTGCCAGCAGCTTGCGTTTGCTGGCAATTACAGCAGAGCTGTTAGACATCATCCTCGAAAGCGCCGCTATAGCCGTAGATGCCCTTTTACAGGCATATTCAACGTGGCTAGCGAAGCTCAGCTTGTCATCGATCATTACCCCAAGATGCCTAAGGGATCGCTTGGACTCTATGGTGCAATCACCTACCGAGATAAGCGCCCGTTGCTCGGACCTGCGGTTGTTGACCACCACCACCTCAGTCTTGTGACGGGCCAGTCCTAGTTTCCTAGACTTCATTCACTCCTCAACCAGGGAAATAGAGTGCGCTGCTGTCAACTCTACTTCCTCCATCGATTCACCATAGACCACTAGGGTGATATCGTCGGCGAAGCCAACAATCTTAACACCCGTCGGAAGGGGCAGCCTCAGTACGTCATCGTACATCGCATTCCATAACAGCGGGCCCAGGATTGAACCTTGAGGTACTCCCGCGGTAATTCGAACGCTTTTCTGCCCCTCCTCTGTGTCATACAGTAGAATCCTACCATCAAAATAGCTTTCTAGAAGCTTACACAACTGCACCGTACCTTGAGGCGGTGAAGCGCGTGTGCTATTGCTTCCCAGCTTGCGCTGTTGAACGCATTCTTCACATCCAGAGTGACAACCGCGCAGTAACGGATGCCGCTCCTTTTATGCTCGATTGCCACCTCAGCTGTTTGAACGACCGACTGGATGGCGTCCAGAGTAGATTTACCTTTTCTGAATCCAAACTGGTTGTTGGACAGACCGTCCGCACTCTCCGTATACGGTACTAGTCTGTTGAGAATCAACCTCTCCAATAACTTGCCCGTCGTATCTATTAGACAGATAGGTCTATACGCCGACGGGTCACCTGGTGGTTTCCCCGCCTTTGGTAGTAGTACCAATTTCTGTCGTTTCCATACATCCGGGAAGATTCCTTGATCAATGCAGCGTTGCATCGTGGTTCTGTACATGTCCGGATCCGTGTTCACTGCCGCTTTTAAGGCAACATTCGGGATACCATCGGGTCCCGGTGCCTTGTTTGACGCGAATGATTTCACGACTTCTGCCAGCTCTTCGTTCGTCACTCTCGCCACTTCTTCTCCTTCATCTGCCGCATACGGCGCTGGGGGCCATGAGCTTATGGGATGGTGCGGGAAAAGTACATCGATTATCGATCGCAGCAACTCGGGCGATTTCTCTTGGGGCGCTATGGCTCCTTTGGTCTTAGCCATTACCACTCTGTAGGCGTCACCCCATGGACTAGAATTGGCACTCTCGCATAGACTTTCAAAGCATGCCCGTTTTCGACTCTTGATTTCCTTTTTGAGAGCCAACTTTGCCTCTCTGAATGCTGCACCGCGTTCCTCTCTTTGTGCTTCTGTGCGTGCGCGTTGCATTCTTCGTCTAGCCCGAAGGCAGATTGCTCGAAGATTTGCAATTGATTCGCACCACCAATACACTGGCGGCCTGTTCTCTCTAGGAGGGGCTTTTCTCGGCATGGAAGCATCACACGCTCGTGATATCATAGCAACTAGCTCTTCACCGTTTAGGTCCAGTGTTTCGTTCGCGCCTCAGGGCTTCAGTGAATACTTCGCCGTCGAAGCGCGCTGTTTTCCATCCTCGGGCTTGGGTCGAGTTACATCGCGCTGCCTTCTGCCCGCCTGGTATTATACTATAGCGAATCGATTGATGATCGCTATGAGTATAACCGTCATCAACGCGCCAGTTCATGGTACCTAAAAGGTTAGGACTACAAAACGTCACGTCGATGATCGATTCTGCACCATTTCTGCGGAAGGTACTCACTGTACCCACATTTGCCAGCTCTACATTTAATGCGGCCAGGGATTCCAACAATAGCTGGCCTCTTTGATTGGTGCAGCGGCTACCCCACTCCACTGCCCATGCATTAAAGTCGCCAGCTATCACTACTGGCTGCCGATTAGCTAGTTCGGCCATCATCCTGTCAACCATGTGGGAAAATTCCTCAATCGACCACCTTAGGGGCGCGTAACAACTGCAATAGAACACGCCGTTGATTTTTGCTATTGCAAAACCGTCATTTGAGCTAGAGACTACTTCTTGGATTGGGTATCGTCCTGTCGTCCCTATAACTGCTAACTGTTGAGACCTATCCGCCACCCAGTTCCCGTTGTTGGCTGGTATGCGGTATGGGTCCGATAATAACACCACGTCAGTCTTGGTTTCCGAGACTGACTGCCAAAGCAGCTGCTGGGCTGCATCACAGTGGTTTAAAAGCTTGCTCAAAAGCAAAAGCTGTCCCATCCCTAGGTTGACCACCACCACCTCAGTCTTGTGACGGGCCAGTCCTAGTTTCCTAGACTTCATCCATTCCTCAACTAGGGAAATAGAATGCCTGCTGTCAATTACTGTGGAAGTGGTCATTGAACACTAAGCCGAGAAGCAGGCTTTGTCCCAGTGTCCAAGAAGAAGATGCTGTTCAGCTCAAGAAAAGTAAAAATATCTTTAGCAGAATTGCTCAAGAATTGATTGATTGGCTCTTTATTATGGGGAAATTCAGCCCGAGGCTGGTTCATCCCCGGTTGCTTAAGAAATTTTCTACAGCGAGCCTCATTTTCAACTTCATACTGCAGAGAGGTGGTTTAAAACCTGTATAATTAACTAAAAAAAACTTCATACTGCGATTAAAGAATATAAATAACTATTCTATTGCAATAAATTGCAACATGGTAATTTTTTCAGCACGAGTTGTACATTCAATGTACAATCCAACGAGTCACTGAGAAGACGTGTAACTTTTTCGCAAATCTTCACATCAATTTGTCCATCTAATCCAATTGCAAATTATATGTAATGTTTAGCTTTTCGGTAGTTGTTAAACTTCCACTCGGCTGGTTAGCCGTAAACCACGATTCATAATTAAAAACAAGTATACAGAACACATTAAAATCAGCTTGTATACTATAGAAAATGATTTTTCGGAGAACGTAGCACATGCTTTATACTATAAAAAAACAACTTTATATGTAATTTGACTTTCTACCTCAATTCCATGCTTGCGATTTGATTCGAAAACTGTATTGTTAAGCTACTGAAATGAATATGGTTTTTATCGGTTTTTCTGTGCTTATCACTGTTTATATATATTTTCAACTTAAACTTCCAAGCTTCCACAAAAATGCTTGATAAAGATTCGTTGGCACTGCAGATAAATGACAATATAATTCGATGTCCGGTTAAAAAACTACTGGCTCACAAAACCAGACAGCATCTTGTTGCTCTTACACATTAAATCACTACTATCGCCCACTTAACTCTACAATCTACTATCACATTGACAATTTTCAACAAAACAAGTAGAAAAACTAACATTTGTCCACACTTTTGCAAATGATCCAATACCGGTAAGTCAGTCGAAAACTGCACAGCTAAAATTTGCACTTTGCAGGAAAAGTGCCAAACTCAAGTACCGTACCGTGCACCCCCGCTAATTTGAACGGTACCTCATGCAAACCATCGGGGTTCATTTTTAATTTAAACATCTAGTCACCCTAAAAACGTGTTTCTGGTTACCTCTTTCACTGTTTTGTTTTGATTCTGCGTTCCGTTCCACAGCGTTCCATCTCACTTCACTCCGTTCCATGAGCTAAATGACGTTTGAACCATTTTTAATCTGAACGATGTGCAAATTAGCGGGGTACAGATTAAAAAGTGTTCAGATTAAATGTGGTCAAACGAACGGGGGTACCCGGTATTTGTTTTCATTTTTATTATTTTTTACACAGTCTACTAGATTGCAGATAATCGTTAAATGATAGAATAAGATTAAATCTAAGGATTTGTGAAAATATAACCAGATTTTTATGGATTTTCATCGTTAAATTCATGAATACTGATTGAGTGTCCGGATATTGGTACCGTCCGGATTTTGATTCATCACGGTATAGCACTGGAACATCTTTATTTCATCTTTGATACAACTGTTTATCTTATTTTTAAATTAACATGAAGTGGTCATGCGTTTTCGATCGTTGATAGGATTATGCTCCATGAATTCTTGAATTTCATCAAAAGATTTTCCTTTCGTTTCTGGAACAAATAGGTATATCATCACAGTGTTGCCGGCAGTACTGGCAGCGAAAATCCAAAAGGCTACGTATGTCCCTACTCCGTCCGATATGACTTGAAACATTTTCAACACTGTAAACACTATTAGTGAAGTAATCACAGAAAATACAGCATTAGCATTTGCTTTGATGTTTTTGGGAAATACTTCACCCAATATGGCGAACGGAACGGTTGCCAAACCAATGGCAAACGATACTATGAAACCTAGGACGGCCACGAACGGTATCCAGCTGAATGCATCGAGCACATAGCCCATAGCGTTCAATGTAAAATAGAGACTACAGATAGTCAAACCAATCAAAGAGCCAACACCGGACATAAGCAACATTGGTCGACGTCCAGCCTTGTCTACGAAAAATGTTGGAATGGATACAGCCATCAACTGCACGACGCCCAACGTTATGGACAATTCGGCTGCTGAAAAATTCATATCTAGTTTTGAAAAAATAGTTTGTGCGTACCCAAGAATAGCATTAATTCCCGTTAGTTGCATACTACTCGACAACAACAAAATAATTCCTAAACTTTTCCTATTTCGCTTTATGAATAGATCTCTAAATGACGCGTGGTTTAGTCGATTCCTTTCAACTAATAATCGCATTTGGTGATACTCAAGAAGAAAACTTTCACTGTAAAAATCGGATCTTCTCAACCATCGTAAACTTTCAAGCGCTGCTTCTTCATTTCCGTGAGTTAGATAATAGTACGGAGATTCAGGCATCCAACAGAACGTTAGCAGAAACACAATTGGAAAGCTCAAATTTATCAAAGCCAATGATCGGAAGCTCACGTAAGGGCCAATGCTGTATTGCAGCAGAAACGCTAGCTTAGCCATAACCGCAATGAGAACGCCGGTTGTGCCACGAATGTTTTTTGATGATATTTCACCCAGATAGATTGGAGCTGCGGACAGAGTAGCTCCATATGATATCCCATGAAGAAAACGTGCAACGTATATTGTAGGAACGCTTGAAGCAAACACCACCATGATCCAACCAATCATCAGCGGGACCATCGAAACGATCATCGTATATTTTCGTCCGCAACGTTCAACCATCGGACTCATAACGATGGACCCGGCGCAGCCTCCTATCGAGAGTATCGAAACAATCCATGATCCCTGAGATGCTGTAATTTTTATGTGCGAATCTGGACTGAGCAGGGCTGGAATGGCCGGAGACGACCACCCAGCTGTCGATACGGATGCAACCAGAGACAGCGTGGCTGTAAAGAGCATAATTGTAATTAAATTTTAAAATATGAGAGCTTCGATCGAAGCCTACCTGAAACGGCTGCAAAGTACTCGTAACGGTAACTGGATGCATCATGCTCCTTACCGTTAATAACCATCCTGTCTGCTATGGCAATCAAAACTGAAGCATGCTAAATGGGCTAATGTTTAGTTTGGGTCCGGAATTCGTCGAATGCGCCTCCAGACAATAGCCTCCCCTATAAAGATTAATCAACTATGTCTGAAGATAACTTACACTCGATGTTTGCATTCAGGTCGACGCACCTTACGGCACCGTGGATCGGAGTGTAATTGATTGTTTTTGGATTTGAAAGCTTTATATTACAGAAAGGATGATTTAAGCTTTTAAAGCATATACTGCCTATAACTGCATAACAGTCACATTCGACATTTTTGACGAATTGGAGTTAATACCATGGAGAGTCATCAAATGATAAATACTTTCGATCATCTTAATGAAATCTGTCAGATTGTTCTAGAAAATTCGAAAAAATACCAAGTTATTTTGTCACATTGGTAATTATAACCGCATAGCAGTCACATTGAGATTGTAAATGAGTATTGTAATGTAATAGCAATTAAATTTCAATCAGAAGTATTTTCTAACTATTCGTCTAGTATGTGATATGAGTTGTGCAAAATATCAGCCTCAATTAAGCACTTTTGAGTTCCTGGTATTTTTTTTTGAATTTTTAGTTTCCTCCCATACTGCCATAGAATGCACACTTGATGTTCCATTTACTCAATGCCTACTTTTGTCGAATGTTACAAATATGCAGTTATGGGCAGTGTAAAAATGTTATGATTATATAGTGTTGAGTTAAATTATTTTATTTATTTATAAACAAGATGTGAAAAATGGTTTTGGATTAAGTATTTTTTTAAATAGTGCGCTAAACATTATGTTTCAAACTCACGATACCTTGTCCGACTTAGGTCTTATCAACGTTGAGCTGTATCACAAAGTAACTCGACAGCTTTTCTTTATTTATGATTATGTACTTGACCGACTTTTCATGTTTTGTTAGACATGCATGCTTCTGATTTCTTTGTAACTCTTCGATTCTGGTAGGCTAATCTAAACGAATAATTTTTGTTATTGATAGTACAAATTTATATGAAGCAAATCAAAAACAATAAATGTCATATCAAGATGAAACTCTATAAGGTCAATTAGCAGTTTTGGAATATATTAAACAATATATTGCACACATTCCTGGAAACCGCTTCTGTGCTATTTTTTCGCCGGGTTATCTATTAGGCAAGTCACACATGAACTCTCCATTGAAACAGTTGAATAGTATAACAAAGCTACTAACCTATCCCAAGCATAATTACATAACATCATTGACTGCTAAATTATAGATAAGAAATACGTTCGTTGAATGACACTTTTATAATAGTATTAGCCAAGCGAGAAAGCCTTTTACTACCCGCGTAGCACTTGAACCGGTACACACCAGTTGTTCGCTTTGACAATCTGGCGAGCCTCTCGGTCAGTTCTCCTTATCAGCTTGTTCTGATAATCCTTATCACTTCAATTGAACATAATAGTATCTACGAAACAAAGATAAAAACGCGTCTCAGACACGCGCTTGTTTGAGTTATCTACAATCATTCCTGGTTCACAATGATGATGATTATAATGATGTCCAAAAAGTAATCAATCATAGCTTCGGCTAAAATAGCTACTTGTGCTATTATCGTGAATATTTCGCAAGAGGTATTAGAGGTTTATTTGAAATTGTGAGTTGATAGTGACTGGACGTTGGCGAGAATCTGCAGAGACCTTCCGCGATCAAAAGAAAGTTAATGACCTTGGAGGACTGGCATTCTCGTGGAAAAAAAAAAACAAACTAACCATGGGTGTTTGGGAAAGTATTAAGGATTTCGGAAAATATTCCAATCAGTATTTAGCAGCATTCTCAGGTTAGTAGAAGTTTCATTTTCATCGTCAGACTTCATCACTATATCAAAAAATATTATGGATACATCCATCAAATATGTAACACTTTTAAAAGTGATACCGCTATAAAGTAGGAACATTTTAAGCAATATATTCGATAAAGAAAAAATATATACCAAGGTAGAAAGAAGTATGAAAATTTTACGATATTTTACGATACGGTATAAGGAAAACATACAATCCATTACCTGAAGGTGTTGATTATCAAACAAGCGTTCCATTTTGGCTATTTTTGAAGATCGATAACATTTTGTCATACCAAGTTTAATGATGTCGCAAAAAATAATGCTTGATCACCTGCTTCATTTCATCTGTATAGACAACCATGGCACAACCTGCTGTGCAAATTCACATGCACTCGTATGACTTCAAATAATCGAATTGTAAATGATTAGCTTCATCGACCGTCAACTCTTGCGTCGACAATACAGCTTCAATTCATCCATTTCTTATCTTATCATTTCATACCCCCTGTCAAAAACGATTAGATTTTCCTCATCCTTTGTTTATACGCAACCAATCGTGGATGGTTATTGCTCAATCACTCATTCTTTTACAGTCACTCTCCTCACGCTGTCCGTTATCGCATCATATGGTTGGACCTCGCCAACGTTACCGATACTGCAAGGGGATGATTCACCTTTGCCCATCACTTCAGATGAAGGTTCCTGGATTGTGTCGATTCTGGTGCTTGCATCCATTGCCGGTCCCATACCAACGGCGTGGTCCATCGACAGATTCGGCCGCAAATATACCATGCTTTTCGCCGCCATTCCAGCCATCATCGCATGGATTCTGATCGGCGTTGCTGAATCCGTACCCGTGTTATACGTTTCTCGTTTTCTGAGTGGAATTTCGTATGGAATGTCCTACTCTTCAATGCCAATCTATCTAGGTGAAATTGCATCCGACCCTATCAGAGGATCTATTGGTACGCTGTTAACTGTGATGGCCAAAGCCGGTATTCTAATAGAATACAGTATCGGACCGTTTGTCGGGTTTCGAACGCTCGCTTGGATATCTCTGGCATTCCCAACATCATTCTTTTTGCTGTTCTTGTGGATGCCAGAATCACCGTACTATTTACTGTCGCAAAACAAAGATGATTCTGCAGAGAAAAGCCTTAGCTGGCTTCGTAAACGTGATCAAGTTGCCGATGAACTAGCTATGATGAAAGCAGCAGTCGAACGATCGAAACAGAATAAAGGGACTTTCCGTGAACTGCTCACACGAGGCAATGCACGTTCCCTGATTATCGTTCTTGGACTCGGGGCTCTTCAGCAACTCTGCGGAAGTCAAGCCGTGATTGCCTATTCACAGCAAATCTTCGAAGAAGTACAAAGTGGACTGAAAGCTCACGAGTCATCAATTATAATGGCCGTTATACAATTGATTACAGCAGCTTGCTCTTCTTCCATCGTGGATCGAGTTGGCAGGAGACCACTTTTGCTTATTTCAACAGCTGGCTGTGCTGTGGGAACATTCATCGTAGGGCTATATTTCTTCCTACAACAACAAGGTGTTGAAGTTCAAAGGCGTGAGCTGGATCCCATTAGTGGTGATGATGCTGTACATCATTGCCTACACAATCGGTTTAGCGACGGTTCCGTTCGCCATCTTGGGTGAGCTGTTTCCATCCAACGTTAAAGCCGTAGCCGCTGCCATGTATACGATGGTCGCTTCCACAGTTGGATTCGGAGTGGCAAAACTGTATCAAGTAATCTCCGATGAACTTGGAACCTACGTATCATTCTGGATCTTTGCCCTGTCATCGTCACTGTTTTTGATATTCGTTTCATGATGGTGCCCGAGACCAAAGGCAAATCGTTGGATGAGATTCTGATAGAAATGCGTGGTGGTGGTCAAAGCAGAAGTTTGAAATGTGGCAGCTGTTGCGGTCGGCGAAAATCCGTTAAGTTTTAACATGTGTGTGATTACAATGTGGTGATTATGTAGGATATTTTCAATGCTCTGGTATAGCAATTGAGATTTTAAAGTATTAATAAGAAATTCCAGGCGCTCTAGTTTTGCTGTCTCAATCTTCTCATGGTTTAGTTGAAAGAAATCCCTAGATACATAATTTTTATCGGATCCGAACCCCATGTGGAAAATTTTGTTTCTTAGAGAATTTGATGTGTTTTACTATATTTTCTTACACAATTTTGAAAATTTGTTTCATTTCAAGCAAGGTCATACTATTTCGTTCTACTTCGTTGCAAGCGCTAATATTCGTCGTATATCAAACTTAAAATGTTCCACTACGGCGATATTGAAACTTACCTGTGACATAATTTAGTTTTCCATTTTCAAAAACCCACCCACCCCCTCATAACGCATTTTGTAAGAATATTTTTCGAATTTTGTGTGACCTGTAACATCTAAAACACATCAACCCACCCCCTTCAGAGTTATGAAATATGTGAATGAACCCAACATGCAATAAAACTACTGTATTTCGATAAATAACTTTAGTTCAATAGGGTCCTAAAGCCCTGTCCCAATTTTAGTGCCAAACGCTTAAGTTTAGGCCAAAAACACATGTTTACTCAATTTTCTAATGTTTTCTGTTGGTTTAAACCCAAAAAACATTTTTTTAGATTTGTCACATCCTTTGGCTTAAACTCAAATTTTGGGTGTATTTTGTTTTCCGTGTCCCTTACGAAATGTCAGATAGGAACAACCCCAGTGGTCGAACTAAAACACCTGTGGTGTTTTTGTCCACTAAGCGAACGTCAAACATGATCAAAAGTGTCAAGGTTCATTTATGTACCAAATTTTTAAATTAAAGTTTAAACATGATATAGCCATTATTTGAGCGGGAAAAATTGCTAAAGTAGTTACAGTAACATGGTTCTTCGTGTTATTAAATAAAAACAAGATTTCATTAAAAATTTTAGGACCCAATTATCCACTTTTACTTTCTCACCGAAATCGCATGGACGCAGGCCACCGAGCGAAATCTGATTAGCGATCGACTGAGCCACGCCACATTCCTCTTCTTCTTCTTCTTTCTGGCGTTACGTCCCAACTGGGACAAAGCCTGCTTCTCAGATTAGTGTTCTCATGAGCACTTCCACAGTTATTAACTGAGAGCTTTCTTTGAAGATTGACCATTTTGGCAAGTGTACATCGTGTGGCAGGTACGAAGATACTCGTATGCCCTGGGAATCGAGAAGATTTACTTTACGAAAAGATCCTCGACCAGCGGGATTCGAACCCACGACCCTCAGCATGGTCATGCTGAATAGCTGCGCGTTTACCGCAACGGCTATCTGGGCCCCCTGAGCCACGCCACATTACGATTCACATTACTTCCCGCTTCCTATGTGATTTACTTTACCGGGCACTTATTTACACTATGGAAAACCTTCGTACTTCTCCACTGAAGACCTGCATTACATTCCCACGTCGTAAAACTTCTATAATTCACGAACTTTTATTAAATTCCCTCAGCGATCGCATATAATTGAAACGTATAGGGCTTATTCACAATTTCATAACGCTGAAAAGGGTGGGTGGGTGTCCTCACGATGTTAAGGCTTATACAAAATTTGTAGAATATTCATGCAAAAACCGTTACAAAGGGGTGGGTGGGTGTCAAAAATGGTAATTTTCAGCGTTATGAAATAAATGAATAAGCCCATACAAAGTTCAATCCTTCGCACTGAGAAAAAAAAACTTGTACGCATCAATGTTTGCGTGATGTTGGGCGTATACGATTTCTTTTATTGTTATTGTTTTCGCTGCATTGTGAGCCATCATGCATTTGTTCGGTCAAAGCCCAAGTAACATTTTCAGCTGAGTAATAATTCAGCTAAAATATACTCATTTGTGCTGACTAAGCTGTTACTCGGCTACAAATGATACTTGGGAATGTTACTATGTTTGGGCTGTATTTTGATGAGGTCAATTAATTTCAAAGGGAAATCACATATTTCGTCATGCTGTGGGGAATGCAGGGGGATGCATAAAAATGTTCAAAAAATATTGTTGAACATTTTATTATTGCTGCGATGATGTGTTGCATATTTGACCACGCACTATATCACAGTGAGCCGGTAGTTGAGAGACGAATTTGAAAACTGATTGCGACAGAAATAAAAACGATACGAAAAATAGAGACAATGGCAAGTATTAATTTCATTGCATGATTTCTAATGAACGATCAAGATCAAAATCTTATTGCACAATGCGAAAGCCGTTTTGGGAAAGAATTGTTTGGCTTCGGTTTGTATCAGCATCATTCACTCCCGGATAAAAACGTACCATTCAGTGAAAGGAACAAATCTTTAATGTACATTATAACGTATGGGACACAATACAGCGTATTGTAATTGAATGTCGAAGCAACATTATTCTTGTTTGAATATATTGCGCATTTCTTTCAACACTGGACTATCGAAGAAGTTTTTACAAGTGCGGAAAAGCAAATAAAAGTGCGCAATTACTTCAAATCGAGTCGGTGTCTTCAGCGGGGTTATTCCTCGAAGTCCAAACAACAACCCCGTTGAAGACACCGAAATGATTCGATGCAATCTCGCACTTTTATTCGCACTTATGAAGCCGCACTTCATAGTTCAGTAGTGAAAGAAATAAACAATACAATTCAAAAACAACTTAATATATTGTAATAGAACACTGTATTGTTTCTCATTGGTTTTATTCCTTACAATTTTGGTCAAATTCCTATTTTCGTGTAAAACAACTGTTGCTTTTTTTATGTAGCTTGACTGAAAGAAGTAAATAAAACCAGTTCAGAAAGCAAGAAATGTTGGGTGAAAATGTTTAAAAAGTAAAAACAAGTAGTTTTTGTAGAAGCCCCTTGACATTAGCTGTGATTTTTCCAAGGACGAATGCAATCATGACAAATATCTTTACTTCTATAGGGGTAAAATTCCTTTGCAACTGTTGGTAACAAATTCTATACTTTTCACCACCAATTGAAATGCAGTTCATTGAATTGTGTGTGTATTGTACAAACAATACACAAATTGCCATTTCAAACAATACATGAACAATATATCGTATTGTATTTTCAAAATGTAGGGGGAGATCCCCCAGTACCGGGACAGCACCCAATACCGGAAAAAGTCGAAACATTGAGAAATCATGGTCCAATCAAGATGGTGTATTAGTAGTAAAGTAAGCTATTATGGAGACTAATGTTTGCGTAGAACAACACATCCTTGAGATATGCATGCCTTCTTAAAAAGTACAAAAGTTTGAAAATTTCAAAAAAATTACGTGTTGCCTTAATTTTGAGCCTATTTAGTAATTATTTTGAATATGAAAAAAATACTTTGGATCACGCAAGCATATTCGAACATAATCCTATTTTGATAGTATGAATGTATTTTGTACCATAATTGGATTAAAGCTAAGTATGCTGTTCCGCTAAAGAAAAGTAAAAATTTCTGCGGGAAGAAATGGTCGAGAAATTTTCTACAGGAAGCTCCATTTGAAATGACATTTCTTTTCAACTGCGTACTGTGATCAAAGAAAAATGCTTTTCTTGACCATTTCTTGCAAGAAATTTAAATATGGACAAATTACAATTTTAATTAAGGTGAAACATCTCGGAATGCAAAGATGGTCGGCACAATGGCCGACTTCTCCACCTACTCACGTTTTCAAAGGCACAAAACTGGAAGAAAAGTTGGCAAATTTTCCTGATCTTCTTATTTTAAGCTTTCTGCTAGTGCACAAAGCCAAAATAAAAAATGCACTGTTGTGGGATGCTATCTTCGCTAGATTTGTGCCTTTGAAGTTTTAGTGCAATCTTAGAAGTTGATTCCAAACTGTTTCACCTTAAGCACCTCCTGTCCCCCAGTTTCGGACAGCCTGATTTGTTGTATGATATCTTTGTAATTATTGCACCAGTGTCTCAAAATACATTCATTTTTCATGGATTCCGTCGATCATGGTATCAAAGATGCAATAAAAATAAGGAAACTGAACATTCAGAACAACATCGTAAAATGTGCTATTTTCATCATATAAGAAAGAGGTTTTTTATGTACATCTTGCTAAGTAAGAAATACTCAAATTGTTCTTGTAAATGTTGCAAATGCATTGAATTGGCAATTATATACTATTCCTATAGTAAACACATTCAATGATGTTCAAATTTACAGAATTCGAGGCATTTCCAGATCTTGTCCGGTATTGGGTGCCACCCTTCAAGATCGATCAATTCGGTACTAAAATACATAACCAAAATGCAATGTCAAAATTCATATTTATATTTTCAAATTTATTTTTGTACACTACAAAAATGATAATATTTATCATAAACGAGTAACACGAGCACATAAAACCAATATTTTACGAATTATGAATTTAGTGGCTTAAGTGTCCGGTACTGGGGGATCTCCTCCTACGTATGAGAATATATCAATATTTGTATTGTTACGATACTCAACAACCTATACATTATATTGGAAAACCTCATAATATTATACCATACAGTGAACTGTTTAAAACAATATATCGTATTGTAATTGTATTGTATTTCCCATTGTGTTTTTTTATCCGGGCTGCTAGGATTCATTCACATATTTTATAACGCCGAAAATTACCATTTTCGACACTCCCCCACCCCCTGGTAACGCTTTTTGTATGGATATTCTACAAATTTTGTATGAGCCGTAACATCATTAGGACACCCACCCACCCCATTCAGCGTTATGAAATTTATGAACAAGCCCCTACTGGGAAAATTGGCTTGTTTAGGGGTATCCTGTTTTTTACATATTCTGATTCTACGTTAAAAACTGAGCCAGAATCCAAAGTTTCATAATTTTCCGTGCCCTGGAACTATTTTTAAAACACGTTTGAATTTAGTATGGAAATCGCGTTTGAATCACCCCTCGGCAAATTTAACTCCGGGACGAGCTGTCATTATGTAGATGGAAATGTCATTGAGTCGACGGAAATAAATCTATTTGAATCATTTACTATATTAAAATTAAGATATTAAAGCGCAATAAAATCGTGTTACACTTGAAAAACTGTGCTCTTTCGATCAAGCTACAAAAAACTGCGAATTTTTCATCACTAAACAACCCAATTGCAGGTTCTCACAAAGCTTAATACGATGGATCACCCTACTTGGTTTTCTAAACAACTTAAATAGCTTCGAACTGACATTTGGCAGCCCCTTGCCCACGAAACATCTGGAAAATAGAACACTGATAAGAACGAAACGTCAAACACAAGCGTAAACAACAAGCGAAGAAGAGCAAAATAACAAACTCGCATTTCTTGATCCACTGTTTTTTTGTTCAAACTAATGAATATTAGCAAAGATTATTGTAAATTAAGGTGTGTTAATAGCAAACAGTTAGAATATCGATAGTTTAAGTGCAAAACAGTTAGCATACAAGACCATGAAGCCCCAGCTTTGGTACGGTTCGACGGTGCTTTACCTTTTGGCAGCGATTATCCCCTGCAGCCTGGAGGCCGTCGAAATTGACTGTTCCGAGCTGCGTATGGGGCAGTACCTGTGTCCGGATCCCAGCGTACGGCACATCGATCCCAAGACCCAGCAGCTGCGTGGGTGCACCAAAGAGAACAAGGCCCGCGTTTGGTGCCTGGCCGTGGAGGGCATCAACCTGTAGCGAAACGAAAAACTCCAGCTTCACGCGGGAGATGCCCTGCAAGTGGACGTAAGTTTGTTGCATTTTTATCTCTGGTTGGTCTAGTATTCAGAACGGGGACTTGCAAATGTAATTAGGGCCTTACTTAACCGAGTGGTTAGAGTTCGCGGCTACAAAGCAAAGCCATGCTGAAGGTATCTGGGTTCATTCCTGCTCGGTCCAGGATCTTTTCGTAATGGAAAATTTCCTTGACTTCCCCGGGCATAGAGTATAATTGTACCTGCCACACGATAAACGAATGCAAAATTGGCAACTTTGGCAAAGAATGCTCTTAGTTAG
Source organism: Aedes aegypti (assembly GCF_002204515.2). Taxonomy (NCBI): domain Eukaryota; kingdom Metazoa; phylum Arthropoda; class Insecta; order Diptera; family Culicidae; genus Aedes; species Aedes aegypti. The sequence continues at coordinate 16,506,426 of NC_035108.1, forward strand.
TAACTGTGGAAGTGCTCATTAGAACACAAAGCTGAAAAGCAGGCTCTGCCTTAGTGAGGACGTTAATGCCAAGAAGAAGATTTGTAGATGCACTTTCAAGTAAATTAGATTTTCTTTTGAATAATTTTAATTTAATTAAATTTTAACAATTTCACCACTTGAAGACTTGAATCTCAACAGTTTAGCGATTTAGCTATTATTTGAATATTTAAGGATCATTCATTTTATAAAGTGAACACTTTGTTTTGCTATATCTTTTTTATTTATTGATAAAATCGTAATCGGTTTTTTTGTGCATCGTTCAACCATTTCTCTACAATGTTATGAAAATATAAAATCTGACAAAATGCTTTTGGTTGAAAAACTGAATAGTTTTTCCAAAAATTCCCAAGAAGAACTGTTCGTCAAAGTTAAGCATTATTTTTTGCATAACAGAAACTCTCATTTTTATGAACAAATTGTATGTTGATATCCTTTATCATTCTACTAAAGGTAGCGCTTAAAAAAAAATCAATAATTTTTCACCGTTCTCTGGCACTAGGTCATTCTAGTTATTTATCTTTGATGGCCAAATTTGCTAAAACGCCATCCTTTTACTCCTAGCAAAAAAGTAAAGTTAAAATCGTGTTAAATGTTGGTTTAGATTACTAAAGAAACTGTATTTGTATAAAAAATGAGCCAAATCTCGAGTCTTATCCGCATTCTTAGGCAATTTTTTTTTCTCTTTATGGTCGTTTTATTGAAAAATCTCATACTTTTTAAATTTTGTACCATACGCAGATTTACAATCTACAGCAAATTGTAAGCGTTTTTTTCTCCAAATATTTTGATGGGTAATCTCAGAATAACACATTATGAAAACAATACATGGAAAATAAATTCATTTTTATTACAGCAGTGTTCCCAACTTTGATGATTTTCATTGTGCTTTGGAAGGTTTTCTGAAAAAAAGCATTTATTTTTCTATTGTGGTTTAAATGTGACGTCGGGACCAAATAAGCAACTCTTTGAAGGCGTAGATTATTTTCCAAATTAACACTATATTAGTACTTCCGTCAGGAAGTACTTTAAACTAAAAATTCTACTCATATCAGTTCCATTTAAATTTCAAATGTTTTTCTTTAAAAAAAAATCGGTGAAAAATTATTTTATTATAGGTATCTGGAAAATTGTTGCTTTAAAAATAACTTTATAATTTTTAGCAGTCTTTTGATTGATGATGCTTTCGAAGACAAGCCTTTTTTTTGGAAATAAAAAATAAAAAAAATATAAAAAAATTTTCCAGTTAATTTTTAATAATCATTGTTTTTGATAAAAAATCGACTGTTCTAAACATTGTGCCTTATTAGTGTGAAATTCAATTATTTTTGTTGCTTTTTTATTATTGAGCGATTCTCGCTGAAACCAGGCCGCCATCGGCACTCATCGTTAAGATTCCAATTTTAAGTCACTGATCGCTAGTATATGCTAAAACCTGAGACAGACTCGCGAAGAGAAAAAATATCAGTGCAGCCCAGATTCCGCTGTCACGAAACGTCAAAGGGCTGCGTCGGTTTTATGGCTGAAAAAGTGAAAAGCATTGTAATCAAAATAAACTGTTAATGAAAACCACAGTCAGCGGATCAGTTTTTCCAAAGATGCTGATAAATCTTAACACAAAACTAGTTATCCATAATGTCTGCTACGTTTGTTGGCATGAAATTTCACTCAAAAGGCTATTATTGCTTCGGTGTGATGCAAACGCAATAATTTTTTGCCGGGATGTTCATGTGAGAGTTTGAACGGCTTGCACATGATTGATATAAACACAGAGTGGAATAAGAAAACACTCAGCGATCACAGAAAAAGAAGACCGTCTCCGCGAGTCTTGTCTCAGGCTAAAACTAAAAGGTGGTCCTCTCGGTTTTCTCAAATTGGTGGACCCTTCGTACGCCAGCTAGCCAAACAGTTTGCGAAAAGCCTATTTTTTATTAATCTTAGGTATTTCTTCACATTATAGGGGAATCAGGGACATAATGGACACGTCAAGCAAATGTTCTCTTTAAGACCATCAAATGGCAATGTTTTTAATTTATACCCCGCTAGATCTCAAGTTTGATGTTAGTACGACGTGCTACATTCATTCATGGTAATAAAATTATTATCATTCTACTACTTAAAATCAAGACGACGTCAAAATCCAAGATGGCCGCCAGATTTTTTCACTTAAATTAATGCTCATATTCTTCACTCAACTCGAAGAAAACACCAACGATTGAAAACTTGTTTCTTTGTTGTAAAAAAAGGATGTTTTCATTCACTCGCCATATACAACAAAATCGTAGAACATGATTTAGAAAATCGTTCATTTCATAAAGTAAATACCATTGCTCACCTACTTTTTACAGCCTATCTTACGCAGTTTTTTCTCGGCTTTCTGATGGTATTTTGTACAACACTGCTGAAAAAACCTCGCTTTTCGTTCACAACAGCAGCGCGGTGGTTCTTACGGTGACAAACCGCGCGACGACTGAAGGGTTAAGTTTGCTATGTGTTCCAAGGGAAATATGAGACATATCACGTGAAGAAATACCTTCGATTAATCGAAAAATGTTTTTTTTTTTTTGCAAACTGTCTCGCTAGCTGGCGTATGAAGGGTTTACCAATTTGAGAAAACCAAAAGGACCACCCTTTAGTTTTAGCATACTAGCGATCAGTGACATAAAATTGGAATCTTAACGATGGGTGCCTGGTTTCAGCGAGAATTGCTCAGGTACGAAACATAGTACATTGATGGAAGGTTGCTAAGTCTCTATTTTGACCTAAATGACCTGTAAAGTCACGTTTTTTGCAGTGAATCCTGGTACAAAATTCTAGAGGCTCCAGAGAATCCTTCAGAGACTATTACGTGATTGTTCTTCAAATTCTTAATGATATTTTTCTCAAATCCCGAAAAATGCTTCAGAAATTCTAGTGATTTTTCCAGAGATTCGTTCAGGAATATTTTCAAAATCCTAGCGAATATCCCAGCATTTCCTCCAGATATATTTTACATTGGCTTTTTCACCGATTTATCCAGTTGTTACTTCTAGAAGATTGCCTACAGATCCTACAGGAGTTCTTTGACGAAGGTTTATTCTAGGGTTTTTGAAAAACAAAACTGTTTCGATATTAGGTATTCTTAGAAACCCTATAATAATTCCCACGCCGATTTTTTTTTTTTCATTTATTCCAGGCATTTTCATAAGAATTATTTAAAAATTCATCTACAATTACTCTGAGGAACTTCTCCAAACATTCCTTCCTTATTCAATGAAATCTATTTCAAACTTTTCCGAAAATTCCTCAATAAATTCGACCTGGTATTCCTTATTAAATTTCTCCATATACTTCAATCGGCATTTCTCCAGCATTTCATGTTTTCAAATCTTCACGCGATTCCACATCAGTTAACATTACAGCACTTATTAAAGTTTTTTTTCTGTTAAAATTTCTTCTAGCGATTTCTTCAAAAAGTCTTGTAGGAATTCAGAGATTCGAATGTTTTTGCAGTTGTCATAGAAATTCATTAAGAAAACTGAAGAAATAATTTCATCAAGAATCCGGTAGTTCTTTCAGTTTAGAGATCATCGTAGAAATTCATCAAGGCATACTTAGAACTCACACAAGTTTCATCAGAAATTATTTTAGAATTTTCCACGCGAATTTTGCAAAATTTTCTTGTTTCAAAAAATCTGAAAAAATTCGTTAACTTTTTCCTGGAGGCATCTTACGATAAATGATTGTAGAATTTCATTAAATACTTACTTGGAAAACAAAAAAATGAGTAATTTCTGAAGAAATTTTGATTTATTTGAGACTAGTGACCCCGGCAAACTTCGTCTTGCCATCAAGTAGGCTGTTGAAAAACGCTATTGATCGTCCCATTCAAAATGACAGTTTCGTTCGCGCTCGTTTTTCCAACTTTTCTGGTGAATATCCTGGGATTTTTATACACACAAACACGTCGGAACCCTTGACGAACAAAACGGAGAAAAAATCATTCAAATCCGTTGACCCGTTCGTAAGCCATTTCGTGACATACAAACACCATTACATTTTTATTTATATAGATAGAAGATGCTCCAAACGGAAATGTTGGAGAAGTCCTAGGGAAATTAACTTGTAGCTTGTACTTGTAGCTTCCTTAAAAAATGAAACGATCTTTGGAAGGATTGCAAATTTTTAAAAAAAAGTTTCATGACAAATCACAAATCATACTCCTCTAAAGATCTTCGGAGTAATATGTGAAAGAAATCTTAATCCCGTTTTCAGGAAAAGACTGTTCTTTTTTTCTATAGTTTAAATAGACTGTTTTCTTCATATCTGACTTTGATGATTGAAGGCACTTTCAGATCATTTGATGAGCATTCTTGGTTTTTGTGGAAATTAAAACAAAATCTTTTTTTTTCTTATCTAGTCGTTTACACATTTAGAACAAATAGATATACATTTTATTGAAGTGAATACTTCATCGTTAGATTTTTTTGTTTAAGTGTTTCGAATCCGAACTCCTATCTTTGAAAAAATCGTCAATCATTTATGTATTTATTTTGGGGAATTTCTTGAACTTGGAATTGTTTTTGAATAATACTTGATAAATCTCTTCAGAAACTCATGTAGCAATTTACTGAGAATATTCTGAAGAAATTCAATGAAACTCATTTGAGGAATTTCTGTTGAAATCCCTGGAAGATCTCCTGAAGTAATTATTAAAGGATTCGATAAAAAAAAAAACCCTTGGAATGTTTCCTGTAGGACCTCTCAAAATGATCTTGAGAAGAATTTTTGAAAAAAAAATCTGGAAGGTAGCAGCGGAGGAGGATTTTGAAACGAACCCCTGCGGAAAAATTCTAGTAGAGATCATATCCACAAATCAATGGTAGAATCACATGAGGAAATCCAGGGGATCTAGTAATTTCCACATTCATTCCCAACAATAAAAGTGTATCCGCGTTAGGCTGCACTGGAATGATTTCCCAAAGGAAATCATCGCGGAATTCAACTCCACTTTCCTCGAGAAAATTAAGTACAAAGCACTGAGAGACTTCCTGGAGCAATCCTCAGCGTTGTCCCAAATATAATTCTGTAGGAACCTTTGGGGTAAGCACTAAACGATTCCTGAGCCTGTGGAAGAGTAGCCTATGGTTATATTTAGAAACGGTCATTTGCCAAAACTTAAACAGCAGTTTACTTCCGAACGAACAAAACATCTAGAAAAATAAAAAAGTCCGTTCCTTCATTCTGTCAATTAGGGTACCTAAACGGACTTTACTTTTTTACTTGTCGCCAAACCTGAAAGAATCGTTCGAACAACTGTATTAGAAAAAATGTGAATTCCTCGGACAATATCTGGAGGTGTGATTTATCGGTACAGTAGCGTTAGCCATATTGAGAAATCCAAATAGATAACTTGTCACGCCGAGAAGTTGTACTGTTTTGAACATACACTACCCGCCAAAGGTATGGAATCGCATCATCGTGTATTACACTGGAAGATGTCACTCGATTTTGTGTTGCAACACCCCCGAAAGAATCACTACAACAGCAACTTGTGCTTACCAGTGGTAAAGTATGTGACGAATCTCCTTAAACAAACAAATACTAGTAGTAATCTTCCATTTCTAAATGAATACCTCGAAGAATTCCTGCATGAATTTCTTCCTTCTACGGATAATTTTTTGAAGCATTATGATTATGATAGAATTGCTAGAAAAAGTACTGCAGGATTAGTGAACGAATCCATGGAGGAATTACCGGTTGAATTTCTCGAGAAATTTCTGAAAGAATCCTAGGATGAATTATTTGGTGAATTTCGGGAAGAAATTTCTAGAAGAAAGTTATGGTAATCAATCTTCCAGAATTCTTACAGAAATTTCTTTAAAAATTTGTTTGGCAATTTTCTTGAAGATTTTTCTAAAGATTTCTTAAGGAGCGATTTTTTTGTCCAAAGATTAGCTTCAGAATTTTCGTTTATGATTTTTTGAAAAGTTCAATTAGTTATTTTTTGAAGGGTATCCTTAGAAACTATTTCAGAGATCCCTCCGTCGATTTCTAAAATACTCCAAGACTTCCTCAAGAGTCCAGGAGTTCTTTCAAAGATCCTTTCTGGAGTTATTGGAAATTTGTTCAAAAGTTTTATCAGAAATTACACGGATTTTCTTAGACATTTTTCTATGAATTTATGGAGGAATATTAGAAGTAATCTCTGTAGTTATACGAGCATAAAGTTATATAAAAAAACATCTTCAGAGCGATGATTCTCCGAGGAATTATTGTGAAAATTTGTCTTCTGATTCCTATTTTTCAACTGTTTTGTCTCTTTTTGGATCCAATTCTGTTTTTTTATCTCTTTTTCAAGCATGTAGTCTATAAAGTTCCTATTTCGAGAGAATCAGCCGCCCTGCACAAAGATGCAATTTTGTTGTTAAAAAAAGCAGAGCAAATTGTCGAAAACTACAAACATCAACCCTTACATTATGTAAAAATCTCAACCCAACCTAAAATCATCTCTCGATTCCTTCTCGATTTCAGCAACGGGTACCACTTCGACACGTCGCTGCTACTGTCCGTCTTCCTCGGCATGTTCGGAGCGGATCGATTCTATCTGGGCTATCCGGCGATCGGATTGCTCAAATTCTGCACCCTGGGCTTCATGTTCCTCGGTCAGCTGGTGGACGTCATTCTGATAGCAACCCAGGTGGTCGGTCCAGCCGATGGATCGGCTTACGTAATCCCTTACTACGGACCCGGCATCACGGTTGTACGAAGCGACAACTGGACATATCGGTTACCGCAGGACAATTGGTGATTGTTGGCCAACGTTTTCAGAAAACATAAACTAATAAAGCACTGACTGAGAACGCATACTTGGCCTGAGACGGCTCGGTTGCATTAGCCTTAATCCGGTGCACATTTCGACTAGCGATAAATCGCCAAGGGCGCCGTCCAATTTATCATGTTGGTTTCCACTGCTTGCCCCCTGTTCATACTCTTGGATTCATCGTCTAACCAACCTAAGCAGTAACGATAACCTTTTGGGTTGTTTGCAAATCTGATGAGTTCAGGTTTTCGTTTTTTCATGCCAAAAAATAAACAATCTATCAATCAGTCACGGCAGGAATCCACCGACGAATTGTGATCTGCGAGAGCGCGAATAAAAATGAAACATGCGAATCATTGCCGTTCAGTATCGAATTTTCCTCCAAATTGATGCTAATGGTAGGTATGGGGATGTTTTACGATCGCTTTCTCCACCGGTAGGAACAAAGCGCATGTGAACATATTGGGATAAACAAACATTTTTGTTGTTCGATTGTCGCATTTTATTGAACAGCTGCTTACATCTGATTGAGTGAAACGTAATTTCACTGCTGTAGCAGCCAGCAAGCTCTTCTAATATTAATTTTATTATTCTGCCCTTGTAACGGCTAGAGGAAACCTTTTATTCAGTCGGTATTGTCTGTACCTAGAGTCTTTTGTATTAATATGCAAATTGTTTATTCGCTTTTGGGATATTTGATTTATGATCTTTTAATTGTTAAGGCATTTCGTGGATTCAGAGAAAAAATAGACTATGGGCTCGATAGAACTAAAACCAATGTAAATAGCTGAGTACCTAACAACAAGAGATTTGTCAAGGTCATGAAAGGAATCTGTCAAGAATAATGTCACATAAATATATGCTGAAGATGGCACGGTAAATGCTGGGCATGGCGTACCATTGGTATCTCACGTACCTGCAGGAATAAAATAGTTCCTTTTGTGTTGTTCTTAGTGTCTTGCCTATAGGCAATAATAATATAATTAAATATAATATAATGCATGGTTGGTGTAGCACAGGAACGTCAACGAGAGAATACGGACCAGAAAAATCGGCAAACACAACAGCGGCGGAAATGAACTAGTGATTGGAAACGCGGTACGTGGAACTGCCGATCTCTCAACTTCATCGGAAGTACTCACATAGTCTCCGATGTACTGAAAACCCGCGGTTTCGGCATCGTAGAGCTGCAGGAGGTGTACTGAACAGGAGCAATGGTGCGAACGTTTAAAGGTAACCATACCATCTACAAGTGCTGCGGCAACACTCGAGAGTTGAGAATAGCTTTTTTTATAGGTTATATGCAAAGGCGGGTGGTGGTCGATTAATGAAAGAATGTGCAAGTTAAGAATCAAAGGCCAATTCTTTTAACTTATCAACGTGCATAGCCCACATTCCGAAAGCACTAATGAAAAATTGGAGACGAGCCTGGTGTAGTGGTTAGAACGCACGTCTCTCACGCCGAGGACCTGGGATCGAATTTAATCCCCGAGATAGTCGCTTATGACGTTAAGATCACAGTGACAATTTTCTTCGGAAGGGAAGTATACCCGTTGGTTCCGCGATAAACTAGTCTAGGGCTAAAAATCTCTGAGAAAAAAATAAAGAAGAAAAGGACGCATTTTAAGCGCAGCTCGAAGGCAAATACGACCGCAGCCCGCGCCACGACGTCAAAATCATCATAGGAGATTTGAACGCTCAGGTTGACCAGGAGGAGGAGTTCAGACGGACGATAGGAAAGTTCAGCTCTAACCAGCTGACGAACGGGGATGGCCTACGACTGATAGATTTCGCTGCCTCAAAGAATATGGCCATTTGTAGCACCTATTTCCAACACAGCCTCCCGTATCCGTATACCTGGAGATCACCACAGCAGACAGAATCGCAAATCGACCACGTTTTGATTAATGGACGGCACTTCTCCGACATAACCGACGTCAGATCGTGGCGCTAACATTGACTACTACCACTATTTGGTGATGAAGACACTGCGCCCAACACTATCCGTCATCAACGATGTACGGTACCAACACTCTAACAACAACCCCTTGAGAGACGGACGGGAGGTGACTGAAAGGTGGAAGCAGCACTATGATGAACATCAACGCACACAGGCACAGAAGGTTAGGACAGCGAAGGCGATGACTACGTCACCACAGAGGACAGATGGGGGAAGCTAAAGATGTCATTCAACAATGATATCGGAGCCGCCCAGCAAACCAGAGATCATATAAAGATGTTAATATCAAATTGTTTAAGTATGCATTTTACGTTAGAATTGGATACGATGCAAAATGTAATTGTTTCAGATTGATAATGGAATCAAAAATATGATCTGATCTGAATTTGCATCTTATCAATCTCAAATTAATATGGCAAAATATGTAACTTCAAATTGTCATCTTCTTAAGATTTTGATTTTACTTTGTTTGATTCTATTATAATCCTCAAAATGAGATTAGATATGAGTTCATCTGAAGCAAAAATTAAATCATACAGGGGAACATCACTCATCGCCGGATGCATCTCAAAAACAGGCATGAAACGAGAAAGAGATATTCATGCAAAAATAAACACACATCAAAGTTTTACAGCAACAAAATGGTATCCCTTTGCACAAGCATTTCTGTTTAATGCCTTTAATAATTACTTCACGTTGAGGTGGATACACTGGGGGCGGCTGCGGTCACTATTCAGACCGTATTTTTTCGCCAATCTTACAATGCTGTTACAGTTGGATACGTGTAATCGATTAGAATATGATTAATGATGAGAACACAGGAAAAGACTGTAACGGTTTCACAAACTAATAATTAGAACTTTAATTGTAAAAATTTTAAAACTTTTGGCCAGAAATGTTCGACTTGTATCACAATTTTTATTCACGTTTGTTTGTAAAAACGAAGTCATATAAACTGCAATACACAGTTATACACAAAGTTATAGTACATGCCAAATCAACTCCTCTCGAGTTGTATTGTCCATGATGAATTGTCTAAGATGTATGCATATGCCCTCCATATTTGTGCGAATAGAGGGAATTCATGGATTTTAATAATAATAAGTTTATTATTGCTAATGTATTATTATCAAATACGGAACAAATCAATCACTTCAAAACATGGTACAACTTTGTCAAAATTTGGTGTTGATGTACTTACAAAATGTATCGACGACGAATTCACTTGAACATGGGTGGCATGAGGTACAAGTGAGTGCAGATGCGCATTATTGTTGGATTTATGTTTGCTAAATTTCCGTGTCATTTAATAGTGATTGTACGGCGTAATGGTAGCCTATATGATTAGCGATCTGAAGATCATTGCATGGATACTTACCCTGACTTGTTTTACCTTTTTTGTTTGTGAATACAAAGTCATATAAAATGCGAAATATAATTATTTACGAATTGTAGAAAGCACAAAACGAATTCGTCAGAAGTTGTATTCATCACACTGAATTTTCTTGAATATACGTATATGGCCTCCACATTTGTTCACATAGAAGGAATCTATGCATCTTAAACAATCTTTTATTTTCGGATAAGCGTTCACTTTACTGAGTTGAATCTCAGTTATGTGAACAAATTTGTTGGCTGGGCGAACTCATCAAGATGGGCCCAGACAGGTTGGCCGCTTATCTGCATCGGCTGATAGTCAGAATCTGGGAAACGGAACAGCTATCGGAGGAGTGGAAGCAAGGTATTATATGCCGCCTACAAAGTGCTATCCCAGATTCTCTTCCGTCGTCTATCACCTATAGCCAACGAGTTCGTGGGAAGTAGGTTTCTTCGACGGCCGCTTGACAACGGGCCAGATATTTTCCGTGCGACAAATCCTCCAGGTGAGTACCAAATCCCTACGTACCATCTGTTCATCGATTTCAAGGCGTCATACGACCGTGAAAAGCTTTGGAAGATCATGGACGAGAACAGCTTTCCCGGGAAGCTCATAAGATTGATTAGAGCAACGATGGACAGTGTGAAAATATGCGAGAAGATCTCGGACGAACACTCCAGTTCGTTCGAGTCTCGGCGGGGACTACGACAAGGTTTAATGGTGTCATGCGAAGAGGACCTAACAGTCGAGGCACAATTTTCACGAGATCCGGACAATTTGTTTACTTCGCGGACGACATGGATATTATTGGGAGAAAATTTGAAACGGTGGCGTTGTTCACCTGCCTGAAACGCGAAGCAATAAGAGTCGGGCTAATGGTGAATGCGTCGAAAACAAAGTACATGCTGGTAGGCGAAACTGAACGCGACAGGACTCGCCTAGGAATGTCATGTTAGACGGGGATACCTTCGAGGTGGTTGACTAGTTCGTCTACCTCGAATCTTTGCTGACGGCTGACGACAATGTTAATCGGGAAATACGTAGGCGCATCATCAGTGGAAGTCGTGCCTACTATGGGCTCCAGAAGAAACTGCGGTCAAGAAAGATTCATCCCCGCACCAAATGCACGATGCAGGGTGTCCATCCATTCGGGAAATCCGGGAAAAGCGGGAAAAACCCGGGAATTACAAGTGGCCGGGAAAAATGCGGGAGAACACTCCGGGAAAATAAGTGTTTCGAACATATGTAAACCGGCTTACTTCAATTTCAAATGATGCTAGAAATTTTTGACAGGAGGCTTTCAGAAGGCTGCCCATCAACTTGTACTTTGCATCATGACTAGTTGTACTGATTTGGTAAAGAAATAGTTAACGATTTCTAGTGTTTTTCAATCAAAATCCTTCAAAATAATCTTTGATTTGCTGGGGAGTTGTTGGGTACATTTCCTAACAATTCATACCGATTTATTGTGAAAAGTTTTGTAGATTTTCGGTGGCAAAATATTAAACAAACTCAAAGGAAATTTCATGGAACACCAATAAGATCCTTAAAACATCTCTAGAAAGGGTATATAGGGATTCCTGTTAAGATTCTTGGTGAGATGCTTGAAAGATTTCCATTTAGATTCATGCCAAATTTCTATTGAGATTTTTACAGGAATCCTAAGGGAAATCGAGGCAATAATTTACCAATTTCTTCGAGAGATAACTGAAAATGTTATAGGCAGATTGCTAAGAAGGTTTCTTGTTGATTCTAGAAAAGACCTTTGGCTGATTTTTCTTGAAACTCTTAGTAGATTCGTAAAGGTTTAGAAATTGGGGACAAATTCATTGAGAATTTCATATGACAAGATTTCTGGAGTTACTGATGAGGATTCATGATGATGCTTTGTCAGGCTTACTGGTTCGACTAGTCCTAGATCTATGACAAAGTTCTTATGAGGACCCTGAGAGTTTTTATGGATATCTGCAGATTTACAGTAAATTATTTCAATCATTCCCAATTTGGGAATCCCAACAAATTTCTTGTAAATCTTGTAGAATCTCGACCATATCTTTGAAAAATTGCTTGGAAGATGATTTGTGGATTTATGTCAAAAAATTAAGCCAACATCATAAGCCTCCAAGCGCAAAACGCAACATTTAGTGAATGATAGATTTGATATTTTACATGTCTCTGTAGGGGAAAATATTTTATTTTCCTGATAAAAGACTGTCTACAGTGAAACAGCTGGGTGGAAAAGGTGGAAATATTCATTTTCTATGTTCTACATTCGTTTGTTTTTCATATTATTCTACTACTTCCATATAAATTGAGATCCGGCTGGTAAAAGCACTAGTTTGAGGTTGGAAAACCAGGCTGTGTGAGGTTAGTTTTATGGGCACTTTCGCCTGAGCGATTTTTGCGCTAGAACACGTTTCGGAATATTTTTCGCTACTCTCAAAAATACTATCGTGTGTAGAAATGAATTCTCTACCTGTGGATCTCAATAAATTCCATACATTATTTCACTTAAGCGGGTAAAATAAATATTTTGTTGTTGTTCGAGTGTTTTGAAATCGTGAATGGGTTTGACATTGCTTTCGGAAAAGGTTTTGTGAACGAATAGAAGACAATAACATGTTTTTTGGCGGAATTTCGTTTCTGTTAAAACGATCTCTCCTTGGCTACAACATGAGTTTCACCAGCTCAAGATTTTTCCGGAAATCATCCATGGACCATGTATAACGCATAATTACGAAGGCATTTTTAGAAGTCAATTAATTGGCTATCTTTGGAGGCGAACCAGTCTGTGGCTGTAAGCCTCACCAATAGAGAAAAAAAATGGCTATTGAACATTTTTCTTTCGTGGAAATACAATCTAAATGTAGATACACAAAACAGATATTTGTTCATATAATTTAAAAACTTCTTTGAATTTCATATGAATTGACTTATATGATTATTTCACTGTTGCGTTCTTAAAGTGTTACTACGTGTTTGTGTAAAGGAAAAGTTTTGGAAAATTCTTCGGAATAGCTGGAAAATCGACTGAAAACTAACTACAGTACTGGACAGAATAAAGTACGCATTGGCCGTTTTTCCATACAAAATAGTCTAGTTTGGAGATCTGAATTTCAGCTTCTAGTAGTCCGATTGATCTGAAATTTTCACCACAGCCTAGATATAACATAGATTTTACTCTATTGGAATATCACTGTATTTAAAACACAATCTTTTAAATTTTTGAAAATCTCTCAATTTGCAAAAAATTGCATAATTTTATTTTGGAAATATTTTGAAAACAATCAGTTTTATCGAAAAATGATGTTCTACAAACTTGTGTGTCTCATCAAATTGCAAATTTTTGCAGAAGGGTATATTGCTCTAAATATTTGCATTTAAAAATTATTTCTATTTAAAAATTTTGTCATTTTTATGAAAATTTGAGATTTGCGATAACATAAAAGTTTGTTAATGAAAATTTATGAATTTCTAGCCTTGCAAATTTGAGGTTACTAGCAAGCTGCTGTGAAAATTTCAGGTCAATCGGACATCTAGAAACCGAGATATAAGCCTCCAAACTTGTCTATTTTAACAACTACCGAAAAGCTAAACATTACATATAATTTGCAATTGGATTAGATGGACAAATTGATGTGAAGATTTGCGAAAAAGTTACACGTCTTCTCAGTGAGAATCGAACTCACGACTCCCCGATCTCTAGTTGGGGCGCGTTAACCACTACGCCATGAGAGGACTCATTAACGCAGAAGTTAACCTGAATTCGATTTCAGCTCAATAATCACGTGGTCCTCTTTCGCAAAGTGCACCTCTTTCGGAAGAATTAGATGCCCATCCAAACACAACGCTTTCTATATATATCCAATGCCTAGCCCGAGAGCGCATTGTTTTTTAGGTATAGGAATAGCACACTACACTAGCCAGCAACTGCGCTGGCTGAGGTTTCTATTGTGTGGGCTTCCAATGGGTCGCGACGTTCTCAAACGACCGGTTACGGAACATGAGTCCGTTGCTCGATAAATACTTGTTTTAATTATGAATCGTGGTTTACGGCCAACCAGCCGAGTGGAAGTTTAACAACTACCGAAAAGCTAAACATTACATATAATTTGCAATTGGATTAGATGGACAAATTGATGTGAAGATTTGCGAAAAAGTTACACGTCTTCTCAGTGAGAATCGAACTCACGACTCCCCGATCTCTAGTTGGGGCGCGTTAACCACTACGCCATGAGAGGACTCATTAACGCAGAAGTTAACCTGAATTCGATTTCAGCTCAATAATCACGTGGTCCTCTTTCGCAAAGTGCACCTCTTTCGGAAGAATTAGATGCCCATCCAAACACAACGCTTTCTATATATATCCAATGCCTAGCCCGAGAGCGCATTGTTTTTTAGGTATAGGAATAGCACACTACACTAGCCAGCAACTGCGCTGGCTGAGGTTTCTATTGTGTGGGCTTCCAATGGGTCGCGACGTTCTCAAACGACCGGTTACGGAACATGAGTCCGTTGCTCGATAAATACTTGTTTTAATTATGAATCGTGGTTTACGGCCAACCAGCCGAGTGGAAGTTTAACAACTACCGAAAAGCTAAACATTACATATAATTTGCAATTGGATTAGATGGACAAATTGATGTGAAGATTTGCGAAAAAGTTACACGTCTTCTCAGTGAGAATCGAACTCACGACTCCCCGATCTCTAGTTGGGGCGCGTTAACCACTACGCCATGAGAGGACTCATTAACGCAGAAGTTAACCTGAATTCGATTTCAGCTCAATAATCACGTGGTCCTCTTTCGCAAAGTGCACCTCTTTCGGAAGAATTAGATGCCCATCCAAACACAACGCTTTCTATATATATCCAATGCCTAGCCCGAGAGCGCATTGTTTTTTAGGTATAGGAATAGCACACTACACTAGCCAGCAACTGCGCTGGCTGAGGTTTCTATTGTGTGGGCTTCCAATGGGTCGCGACGTTCTCAAACGACCGGTTACGGAACATGAGTCCGTTGCTCGATAAATACTTGTTTTAATTATGAATCGTGGTTTACGGCCAACCAGCCGAGTGGAAGTTTAACAACTACCGAAAAGCTAAACATTACATATAATTTGCAATTGGATTAGATGGACAAATTGATGTGAAGATTTGCGAAAAAGTTACACGTCTTCTCAGTGAGAATCGAACTCACGACTCCCCGATCTCTAGTTGGGGCGCGTTAACCACTACGCCATGAGAGGACTCATTAACGCAGAAGTTAACCTGAATTCGATTTCAGCTCAATAATCACGTGGTCCTCTTTCGCAAAGTGCACCTCTTTCGGAAGAATTAGATGCCCATCCAAACACAACGCTTTCTATATATATCCAATGCCTAGCCCGAGAGCGCATTGTTTTTTAGGTATAGGAATAGCACACTACACTAGCCAGCAACTGCGCTGGCTGAGGTTTCTATTGTGTGGGCTTCCAATGGGTCGCGACGTTCTCAAACGACCGGTTACGGAACATGAGTCCGTTGCTCGATAAATACTTGTTTTAATTATGAATCGTGGTTTACGGCCAACCAGCCGAGTGGAAGTTTAACAACTACCGAAAAGCTAAACATTACATATAATTTGCAATTGGATTAGATGGACAAATTGATGTGAAGATTTGCGAAAAAGTTACACGTCTTCTCAGTGAGAATCGAACTCACGACTCCCCGATCTCTAGTTGGGGCGCGTTAACCACTACGCCATGAGAGGACTCATTAACGCAGAAGTTAACCTGAATTCGATTTCAGCTCAATAATCACGTGGTCCTCTTTCGCAAAGTGCACCTCTTTCGGAAGAATTAGATGCCCATCCAAACACAACGCTTTCTATATATATCCAATGCCTAGCCCGAGAGCGCATTGTTTTTTAGGTATAGGAATAGCACACTACACTAGCCAGCAACTGCGCTGGCTGAGGTTTCTATTGTGTGGGCTTCCAATGGGTCGCGACGTTCTCAAACGACCGGTTACGGAACATGAGTCCGTTGCTCGATAAATACTTGTTTTAATTATGAATCGTGGTTTACGGCCAACCAGCCGAGTGGAAGTTTAACAACTACCGAAAAGCTAAACATTACATATAATTTGCAATTGGATTAGATGGACAAATTGATGTGAAGATTTGCGAAAAAGTTACACGTCTTCTCAGTGAGAATCGAACTCACGACTCCCCGATCTCTAGTTGGGGCGCGTTAACCACTACGCCATGAGAGGACTCATTAACGCAGAAGTTAACCTGAATTCGATTTCAGCTCAATAATCACGTGGTCCTCTTTCGCAAAGTGCACCTCTTTCGGAAGAATTAGATGCCCATCCAAACACAACGCTTTCTATATATATCCAATGCCTAGCCCGAGAGCGCATTGTTTTTTAGGTATAGGAATAGCACACTACACTAGCCAGCAACTGCGCTGGCTGAGGTTTCTATTGTGTGGGCTTCCAATGGGTCGCGACGTTCTCAAACGACCGGTTACGGAACATGAGTCCGTTGCTCGATAAATACTTGTTTTAATTATGAATCGTGGTTTACGGCCAACCAGCCGAGTGGAAGTTTAACAACTACCGAAAAGCTAAACATTACATATAATTTGCAATTGGATTAGATGGACAAATTGATGTGAAGATTTGCGAAAAAGTTACACGTCTTCTCAGTGAGAATCGAACTCACGACTCCCCGATCTCTAGTTGGGGCGCGTTAACCACTACGCCATGAGAGGACTCATTAACGCAGAAGTTAACCTGAATTCGATTTCAGCTCAATAATCACGTGGTCCTCTTTCGCAAAGTGCACCTCTTTCGGAAGAATTAGATGCCCATCCAAACACAACGCTTTCTATATATATCCAATGCCTAGCCCGAGAGCGCATTGTTTTTTAGGTATAGGAATAGCACACTACACTAGCCAGCAACTGCGCTGGCTGAGGTTTCTATTGTGTGGGCTTCCAATGGGTCGCGACGTTCTCAAACGACCGGTTACGGAACATGAGTCCGTTGCTCGATAAATACTTGTTTTAATTATGAATCGTGGTTTACGGCCAACCAGCCGAGTGGAAGTTTAACAACTACCGAAAAGCTAAACATTACATATAATTTGCAATTGGATTAGATGGACAAATTGATGTGAAGATTTGCGAAAAAGTTACACGTCTTCTCAGTGAGAATCGAACTCACGACTCCCCGATCTCTAGTTGGGGCGCGTTAACCACTACGCCATGAGAGGACTCATTAACGCAGAAGTTAACCTGAATTCGATTTCAGCTCAATAATCACGTGGTCCTCTTTCGCAAAGTGCACCTCTTTCGGAAGAATTAGATGCCCATCCAAACACAACGCTTTCTATATATATCCAATGCCTAGCCCGAGAGCGCATTGTTTTTTAGGTATAGGAATAGCACACTACACTAGCCAGCAACTGCGCTGGCTGAGGTTTCTATTGTGTGGGCTTCCAATGGGTCGCGACGTTCTCAAACGACCGGTTACGGAACATGAGTCCGTTGCTCGATAAATACTTGTTTTAATTATGAATCGTGGTTTACGGCCAACCAGCCGAGTGGAAGTTTAACAACTACCGAAAAGCTAAACATTACATATAATTTGCAATTGGATTAGATGGACAAATTGATGTGAAGATTTGCGAAAAAGTTACACGTCTTCTCAGTGAGAATCGAACTCACGACTCCCCGATCTCTAGTTGGGGCGCGTTAACCACTACGCCATGAGAGGACTCATTAACGCAGAAGTTAACCTGAATTCGATTTCAGCTCAATAATCACGTGGTCCTCTTTCGCAAAGTGCACCTCTTTCGGAAGAATTAGATGCCCATCCAAACACAACGCTTTCTATATATATCCAATGCCTAGCCCGAGAGCGCATTGTTTTTTAGGTATAGGAATAGCACACTACACTAGCCAGCAACTGCGCTGGCTGAGGTTTCTATTGTGTGGGCTTCCAATGGGTCGCGACGTTCTCAAACGACCGGTTACGGAACATGAGTCCGTTGCTCGATAAATACTTGTTTTAATTATGAATCGTGGTTTACGGCCAACCAGCCGAGTGGAAGTTTAACAACTACCGAAAAGCTAAACATTACATATAATTTGCAATTGGATTAGATGGACAAATTGATGTGAAGATTTGCGAAAAAGTTACACGTCTTCTCAGTGAGAATCGAACTCACGACTCCCCGATCTCTAGTTGGGGCGCGTTAACCACTACGCCATGAGAGGACTCATTAACGCAGAAGTTAACCTGAATTCGATTTCAGCTCAATAATCACGTGGTCCTCTTTCGCAAAGTGCACCTCTTTCGGAAGAATTAGATGCCCATCCAAACACAACGCTTTCTATATATATCCAATGCCTAGCCCGAGAGCGCATTGTTTTTTAGGTATAGGAATAGCACACTACACTAGCCAGCAACTGCGCTGGCTGAGGTTTCTATTGTGTGGGCTTCCAATGGGTCGCGACGTTCTCAAACGACCGGTTACGGAACATGAGTCCGTTGCTCGATAAATACTTGTTTTAATTATGAATCGTGGTTTACGGCCAACCAGCCGAGTGGAAGTTTAACAACTACCGAAAAGCTAAACATTACATATAATTTGCAATTGGATTAGATGGACAAATTGATGTGAAGATTTGCGAAAAAGTTACACGTCTTCTCAGTGAGAATCGAACTCACGACTCCCCGATCTCTAGTTGGGGCGCGTTAACCACTACGCCATGAGAGGACTCATTAACGCAGAAGTTAACCTGAATTCGATTTCAGCTCAATAATCACGTGGTCCTCTTTCGCAAAGTGCACCTCTTTCGGAAGAATTAGATGCCCATCCAAACACAACGCTTTCTATATATATCCAATGCCTAGCCCGAGAGCGCATTGTTTTTTAGGTATAGGAATAGCACACTACACTAGCCAGCAACTGCGCTGGCTGAGGTTTCTATTGTGTGGGCTTCCAATGGGTCGCGACGTTCTCAAACGACCGGTTACGGAACATGAGTCCGTTGCTCGATAAATACTTGTTTTAATTATGAATCGTGGTTTACGGCCAACCAGCCGAGTGGAAGTTTAACAACTACCGAAAAGCTAAACATTACATATAATTTGCAATTGGATTAGATGGACAAATTGATGTGAAGATTTGCGAAAAAGTTACACGTCTTCTCAGTGAGAATCGAACTCACGACTCCCCGATCTCTAGTTGGGGCGCGTTAACCACTACGCCATGAGAGGACTCATTAACGCAGAAGTTAACCTGAATTCGATTTCAGCTCAATAATCACGTGGTCCTCTTTCGCAAAGTGCACCTCTTTCGGAAGAATTAGATGCCCATCCAAACACAACGCTTTCTATATATATCCAATGCCTAGCCCGAGAGCGCATTGTTTTTTAGGTATAGGAATAGCACACTACACTAGCCAGCAACTGCGCTGGCTGAGGTTTCTATTGTGTGGGCTTCCAATGGGTCGCGACGTTCTCAAACGACCGGTTACGGAACATGAGTCCGTTGCTCGATAAATACTTGTTTTAATTATGAATCGTGGTTTACGGCCAACCAGCCGAGTGGAAGTTTAACAACTACCGAAAAGCTAAACATTACATATAATTTGCAATTGGATTAGATGGACAAATTGATGTGAAGATTTGCGAAAAAGTTACACGTCTTCTCAGTGAGAATCGAACTCACGACTCCCCGATCTCTAGTTGGGGCGCGTTAACCACTACGCCATGAGAGGACTCATTAACGCAGAAGTTAACCTGAATTCGATTTCAGCTCAATAATCACGTGGTCCTCTTTCGCAAAGTGCACCTCTTTCGGAAGAATTAGATGCCCATCCAAACACAACGCTTTCTATATATATCCAATGCCTAGCCCGAGAGCGCATTGTTTTTAGGTATAGGAATAGCACACTACACTAGCCAGCAACTGCGCTGGCTGAGGTTTCTATTGTGTGGGCTTCCAATGGGTCGCGACGTTCTCAAACGACCGGTTACGGAACATGAGTCCGTTGCTCGATAAATACTTGTTTTAATTATGAATCGTGGTTTACGGCCAACCAGCCGAGTGGAAGTTTAACAACTACCGAAAAGCTAAACATTACATATAATTTGCAATTGGATTAGATGGACAAATTGATGTGAAGATTTGCGAAAAAGTTACACGTCTTCTCAGTGAGAATCGAAATCGGATGGGCATCTAATTCTTCCGAAAGAGGTGCACTTTGCGAAAGAGGACCACGTGATTATTGAGCTGAAATCGAATTCAGGTTAACTTCTGCGTTAATGAGTCCTCTCATGGCGTAGTGGTTAACGCGCCCCAACTAGAGATCGGGGAGTCGTGAGTTCGATTCTCACTGAGAAGACGTGTAACTTTTTCGCAAATCTTCACATCAATTTGTCCATCTAATCCAATTGCAAATTATATGTAATGTTTAGCTTTTCGGTAGTTGTTAAACTTCCACTCGGCTGGTTGGCCGTAAACCACGATTCATAATTAAAACAAGTATTGTCTATTTTGTGTGGAAAAACGGCCAATGCGTACTTTATTCTGTCCAGTACTGTAAGTGATAGCACTTAGTATGGGAGTCTAGTAGCGTCTTTCAACAGCCTACTTGATAGCAAGACAAATACCCCTATTGTTGTTTACATTCGAATGCTCTTTCGATCGAAAGCTGTTTTGCATTCCCGTTTACGCATAGCATAGCATAGCATAGACTGAAAGCTGTTTTGCATTCCCGTTTACGCCAGCATAATCAAGTGAGCCATGCATTCGAACGAATAGAATTCGATCGAAAGTTGAATCCGCCGTAAACGAGAATGAGGGTGAAAGTTTGCCGAGATATTTGTTTTCTAATATTTTGAGCATCCGGGAAAAATCCGGGAATTGGAAAACTGATTTTGAATGGACACCCTGACGATGTACAAAACGCTCATAAGACCGGTAGTCTACGGACATGGGACTATGCTCGAAGAGGACTTGCAAGCTCTTGGGGTTTTCGAACACCGAGTGCTAAGGACGATCTTCGGCGACATACAGGAGAACGGTGTGTGGCGACGAAGAATGAACCATGAATGAATGAATGAATTGACGAAATATTGCTGGCGAGGTTTTTTCAAGCTAATTGATATAAAACCAAATAAATAAATAATAACATGTTACTATTGTTTGGACGCATTAGAATGTTGTTGCAAGAAAAACGGTAGTTTTAAAATATTTCCGTAAGATTTTAAATTACGATGATCATTCCCCGAAAAAAAAAAACATTCACTAGCAACGTGCAAAACAGTTTGATGGACGCTTCAGGTCGTCATACCGTTAAAATTGGGTCAAGTTACGAATCGATTACCGAGCGCCTCCACCGAAGGCACTGACAATCCTCCAACAACGTTTTCATTATCCATGCTCCAAAATCAAACTGAGAGAAAAAGAAATGCTTCCAGTAAAATTGCGATTTTCGCTCTGTTTATCGCAGGATATGTACCGACCAAATCGCAAAGCATAATAACAACCGGTCGTGCTGGTAATGCTACTATACTGGCAGCTAATCTAGCTGCAAACAAAAGGACGAGTAGAGGGCGCGAAGGGTCCCCTCCACTCTCACCGCCAAAAAGCCACAAACACAATCTGTTCGTTGTTTATGATGAACGGTTAGCTGGGCCAGAACATACCAACAAACTACTTGTGTTACCTATAGGCTACTGGTGAAGAAATAACAAGAAAGTGTATAGCGCTTTCAACTTTTTTTTTGTCAATGAAAAATAAGAACAATAAGCCTGATGCAATGTAAATCTGTTCGCACTTAACCCTTCAGTCGTCGCGCGGTTTGCCACCGTCAGAACCACCACGCTGATGCTGGGTGCGATAAGCGTGGTTTTTTCACAACTGTTGTACAAAATACAACAGCGCGACGACTGAAGTGTTAGTAAGAATTAGTTCTTTTGGGACTCAATAAAATCAAATGAGGTGTCTCACATCTTTGGCATTTGCTCTATTCTTGATTCTATACCATTACCCGGAATACCATTACCCGGAATGCAATTTACCGGAAGACCACTTACCGGAATGTACCATTACCCGGAAAAACCATTTACCGGAATGCACCATTACCCGGAAAGCCAAATCTTCCATTTTCGACGACCTTTATCAGTACATTTATATATAACTTTTATTCTCTTTCATTAATGCTCAGCAAAAAATAAACACTTTTTTCAAAAGACATCTCCAAACAGCTATGCACAAATATGTTGTTCGTCTCGCTGGCAATACGACTCAACTGGGACAAAGCCTGCTTCTCAGCTGTTCTAGGAGTATTTCCACAGTTAATTGCTGAGAGCCTATGTAAACTGACCATTTCTGCATCCCTTTATAGTTTGACAAGTATTTAAGTACTCTAGCTCTGAAACGTCAACAAATTTGCTAGCCACAAATAATTTTGAACCGGCGGTATTCAATTCTACCAACTCTGATTGATCTTTCTGAATAGCTTCACTTTGCCGCAATGTAGGCCTTAAGCTATGTACGAATATTATGATACCAAAATTTGATTGATCATTTAATTTATTTGCGATTTAATTAGAAAAGAATCGCCTGATATAGATCGGAAATCTTTGTCTTCAAATTTAGGCTATAAAACTAAACATTACAGGCAAGGATAGAAAGAATGAATAGAATTATTTTTGTTATACATATTTGATGCCAAATATTAACGAGGTCAATACAAGTCGAAAAAATCGCCTTACAAATAAGGTAGGGTGCATTTGAATAAATGGAACATCTCAGCATTAAAAAATGCTGGATGGTTAAAACAGTTTAGAATCCACTATTTTAATACTGAATCAAAACTAAAAAGCACTAATCTTGCGAGGGAAGCGACATACAACAGTGCAATTCTCATTTTAGCTTTGTGGTTTGAGAAAAGTAAAAAAAAAATCAAGTTGAAACTAATGGGTCTATTTTATAAATCGAGCAATTTCATGTCACTCTACTGCAATCACTGTTCATCAAAGCAAGCATGCCTATTTCAGATGTCACCCGTCGACTTCCACAGTAATTCAGTCACATAGAGTGACTACCGTTGAAAAGCTCGAGTGACAGAGTTGTGTCGAGTGAATGTTTTGGTCGACAGTGATCGACTCGATATATAAAATAGGTTCCTAAGGGGTCTATTTTGTAATTCGAGCAAATTCACGTGACTCGTTTGAAGTCATTGTCGATCAAAGTAAGCATGCATATTTCAGATGTCACCCTTCGACTCCCATAGTAATCCAGTCACATAGAGTGACAATTGTCGATAAACTCGAGTGACAGAGCCAAGTCGAGCGAAATTTTTGGTCGACAGTGACTCCAGTCGAGTCGTTTTTGATCGACTCGACTTATAAAATAGGGCCCTAAATTTTCTTTAGTGATAGGGAGTAGGGCACTATTTGCCATTGTGACGTCCATCTTTGGATTCCGAAATATTGAACCTCAATAGATCTACTTTTCGTTTGAATTTCCTTTGAATTTCTCCGAATGTCATAACTCTGAATGGCTGTATCTCGAATTCAATGCCAGGGTGATAAACTAGAAAGAAAAATAAGCAATCATAAGAAGAAGATATTTGGTAATTTTCGAATAAACACATTTTGCCAAAAATGCCGAGTTTGATGGAAGTCAAAAGAACAGCCAATCAAATAAAGAAGGGTGAATATCAGATGACCCGAAATGGGTCATTCTAGAAAAAGGGTTTTAGGAGGTTTTTGCATTCGGTTGATTGACGTTTGCGGAAATGACATTCGGTGAATTGACACTCGGCGAAAAGTAGCATATCCCAATTTATTAACATTTGGGCACTTGGAGAACCGACGGTCGAATGTTAAAAGTAAAGTTACATAGTTGTGGTCAAATTTAACCAGTTCAGTCAGGACAAGCCGTAAAGCAAAGATGGTTAAAAGGAATAAGATGACCGACTCTTTATTTTGCCATATAGTTTACCGACGACACATTATCTCCAGGGCTAAAGTTGTCTGCAGCTATATAGACTATGTTTCTCGATAAATATATGCAAACAAATTTCTTCCATAAAAGCACTGCCGGTCAGTGGGCGATGGATTGTAAAAACACACATAGTTTACCGACGACACATTATTCAATTAACACTATTGCCATCTATTGAGTGAAAAGTGCGTAAACTTTATTTTTGGCTGAATGCAAATCATTGTGCAATTGAAAAACGATGAGCAAGAGGAAGAAATCAAAACAAACACGCTTAAAAGAAAGATAAACAGAATTAAGTACGACCCACACAAAATCTGGCTCATCTGGACCAACACAAAATTTGTGTAATGTTAAATAATCACTCGTGTGCTGGTTTCTTTTTATGTTTCCTACTTTTTATGGTATTCAGAGATAATTGGCAATATTGAATAACCCCGTGTGCCCTGTGTATCTTTTTTTTAAGCGTGAATGTCATAAACGAACGCTTCGACATCTGGTGGCCACTAGGAGAACGTTACGGTTTTAGTTGGCTTTTGACTCACCAGAGCTGCGCTGTTTGTGTCGCCTAGAAAAGACCGGAGTCGCTTATCTTTTTTCTTCTAACCATCTTTGTGTAAAGATAAGTTGAAAGAACAGCTTATTTTTAAAAGAAGGGTGAATTATCTATGAAATGCAAATATATGAAGATGGTGCATGTTGACATGAGCAAGTATAAAGATATCTTAGACTCTGATGCTTATGTATTTTTAAGCAAGAACACCCCCTGTCATTTCAAATATTTTTAAGTCAACATACTGACCTGAATGACCGTAAGACGATTAAAAGGACGTTAATGAAAAAAGTCGAGAAATGGAGAAATAATTTTCCGGTAAATGGTCCTTCCGGGTAATGATTTTCCGGTAAATGGTTCATTCCGGTAAATGGTTTTCCGGGTAATGGTCTTCCGGTAAATTGCATTCCGGTTAATGGTTTTCCGGGAAATGTCGGAGAACCCTATTCTTGGCTCTGGGTTTTTTTTTTGTGATATTCAGTTGGAGCTGCCTGACAGCTTAACTTGTCAAGGCTGAACCCTCGGTCTGGCTTTTGCCAAGTTTCCCCTCTACCAGGACCAATACTCAGACGGACTAGGCAATGGCGCCCACATGAACACTGTTTTTATTAGTATTGTGACGTGGTAGTTTTTGAAAAGTACCCATACTCCCTTGCTTCTGAGAAAAGGAAGCATTGTGAAAATCAGCAGCTCCATCAGAATTTGTTTGAAATAGTAGTGTAGTAGTGTCATTATTAATACTGTCTAGTCGAAATGGTTTTGAATAATTTGTCATTCAAGTGCTATTCTGAATCCTCCTATCTTTTACGTAAGCTTGGAGTCTTAAATGTCAATTGTTGTCAAGTCGTAACAAAATTAGGCTGTTTAGTAGTAGTTCTAGTTAATTTAATTTTTTGTTGTCAAAAGTATTTATTGGTCATTACGTTCATATATCCTTAAAGAAAAAAAGTCGCTTTCCTTGTCTGTTCAACAATTTTTCGAAACTAGCAAGTGTACCCTAATGATCGATCTCAACATCTTACTTTCCATAGTCATTTTTATAGTGAATATCAAAGAGTAAAGTTACCTTAGGCTTCTATTACAGTCTCCTACAAGATTCACTTTTCGGTGGCAAATGCAATGCTTCACAACGCCTACTTTCTAGTTGTAAATTTTTGCGAAAATGAAGCTGGAATTAGATTATTTATACCGCTGTTACAAAAGAGGTATTTCTTATTATGGCAATGTAAAAACCATATTAAAATAAGATTGTCGCCACTTATTTCTACTCAGTGAATCTACTAGTCATTTTCCTAAGAGTTCCTAAGTATTCCCTACGTCGTATATGATAACGATGTATCTAGCTAGCTAATAGTAAGAGTGGCTACGGATCATTCTGGTAAGCAAAAGGCAAACTGAACGTCACCAATAGTATTAATGTCCACTTCGAATAGATTAATTATTTGAAATGGGCATCAATTCTATCAATGACGCAGAATGTCCGTTGGATCACATCCGAGATATTATTGCGTCTATGCCATATAAATTATGACGCGGCTTTAAGCAAAAAATGCCAAAATGTGATACCACCACTACAGGTTACGCCTTTGGTTTCCATCATATGGGCTAATGGATTATGCCCTCCCATCGCGGCATGGTCGCATAACCAAGGGGAGGGAACATATTCTTGGTTCTGGGTTTTTATATACATTTTCATCGAAAGGCGTCTCATTACAATTCAGAGATGCGAGAAGTGAGTAAGAAGTTCACATGGATCTGAGTCAAATATTTGGCGAAAAAAAAATGGTTAATTGTAAATTGTATTTTTTCCCTTTTTTATTTAGGGATTTTCTGCCGTAGTAAATTGTATTTAATAACTGTTTATTCAATTATTAAAATTTTCAAAAAAATTCTCAGTCTTAAATTCTGCTCCTAGGCTATAAAGAAAAGCCATTCTGTAGGTTTTTTCAGCAGTCAGTCCAGAATCTTTTTGTAATGAAAATTTCCTTGACTTCCCTGGACATAGAGTATCATCGTGCGTGCCTTACGATACACAGATGGGAAAATGGCATCCTTGGCAGAGAAAAAACTGTCACTTAATAACTATGGAAGTGCTCTTAGAAAACTACACTGAGAGACAGGCTTTGTTCCAGTAGGGACGTAATGCCAAGAAGAAAAACAAGAACCTTCAGAGAAATTTTGGCTATAATGGCTATATTTCTACCAATGGTTTTGGATGTTGTTGCGCCTCTCTACAAATTATTTTTTGGATTAAATTCACCTATAAAACCTGACATTTTACGACAAGCATTTATTTTCCAACGACCACCCGTTACCATCCCAGTGAGATAGTGCTGTGTGTTTGTGCCAGCCCTAAAAACCGAACAAAATTGGTGTAGCGCGAAATCCATGCTGGCTGGTTGGTTGCGAGGCTACATAAACCCGAGCATGCCAAAGCCCAAAACCACCGCCGCCGCGCAGTCAGACCGTGCGTGGTGGTTACTTTCCATTATGGTGCACCGCGAAAGCACTACCAGAGGCACGTGGCTCGAAAGCACTCCTCGAGACGGTCCGCATCGTAATCTTGCAGGAACTAGGACACCCGCCTGGCATAAGGTTGTATGTAAAAGGGCATTGATCCAAGTTCAATCGGAGCTCGGTAGTGAACACGTGTAGACCCATCGGGCTCACCTTCGGTCCCATGGGAGGTTGGACCAAGTTGTCGTTGGAAAACGGAATCCGCAGGAATACAACAGCAGTGCAGCAGTGGTGGCGCAAGGTCGTGTGTCGTTCGTTGTCTATCATTTCTTTTTTCAATAATAAACATAATTTACGATCGGATGCCAGTTAGTGGGAGGGGAGGGAAGACAACAGTATTCAAAGTACATAGTGCGAGCGAATAACATCGAGCATAAAATCCAGTGCTTTGGGGTGGATCTATACACCGTCAATAAATTGCCATTTTCCTGTCGTTCGCGGAAAGTGATGCTATTGGTGGTGCCGCAGTTTTCCAGTTAAGAAGAAGCAGAAGACACCTGCCCCCAGAACGGGTGGCAGTAAATCTTACATCGCGACCTACCGTTTTTCGATCGTGTAGTGCTCGGTCGTGTGGAGTCTCTCTAACTAGCTATCTAACGGTTGGATTGTCGTACATATAGTCACACTGCCCCAAGTCGCATTTCTGCCACCAACCGCCGTCGTTTTCTAGCGTTTCATCAAAGTCAATCAATTTTCGGTTACATTCGGCGAGCATAAAACAAGAATATGTCTACGAGCCGTTATTTAAACTGGTCGCGACCGTCACCCGGTAGGCATCATCCGCTCCGTAAGCAGGTTTCCTGCTTCGAGTCTTTCTCCGGCGGTGGGAGAAGTCTGTCGGTGAACAACCTTGCCACTTCGGTGTCCACGGACAAGAGTGCCGACTTTGCCACCTTCGTAACGGCTGCCATCATTCACAAGAATCGTTTTCAAAGTTATAACACTTACCATCAGGCGCACAGTCGGGATCCGGTTATCATATCTGGTGGCACATCGACGACACTTGGTTCCGACGGACCTCCGAGGGCAACACCGCGTCGACGACCTGCCAGCGCTCACACATCATCTTCGTCGTCTATGCTGTCCGGAACTTCTGCGATGGCAAGGAAGCTGAACGCCCACGAGAGCCGGAAGGTGCTGACCAAGCAACTTTCGTTGGATCATCCGAACGTGGGTGGTGGACCTCCGGCGGGCCATGCGTGGACTACGACTGCCAGTCGGACGGCTTCTGTATGCGGACCCAGTCCGGTTGGATTCGATGATCAATCGCACGGTGTATCGAAAACGTGTGGAAGTTCTGGAATCAAGAAGCGACCACCAGGAGCTGGAGTGAAAAATGAGTGCGTATATTTATCATTTTGCGGTTTGTGTTACGATAGATTGGTTGATAAAGGACATGTATTGATAGTGCATGGAAGACTAATGGGATGAATGGATGCCTGTGTTCAGTGTCATAAGAAAGCAAGATTTTAAATGTTTCAACAAATATAAAGTGACCAGATGTAGGGTGCAGAACCACTTGGGCACTTCTATGATTCACTTTGGCATGGGGGGTTTTTCGCGGCCGAATTTCCTGAAATTTTGCAATAAGATGCGCATTAATACAACGCATATTGTGGCCAAATATGAGATTTGTAGCTTTCAAAGAACCCCACTGCCGAAGTGAATCAAAAGTACAAAGAATAGGATCCGGATCCTATTTTGCCCCAAAGTGATACAAAATTTCACACATCGAAAAAAGAAAAGCGATCCCCGTTCATGTGAATCTATGACAAAAGGTCGGAAGACAAAAGGTCGAAAGCAAAATGGTCGAAAGGAAAAAAGGTCGAAGAACAAAAAAGAAGGGACAAAAGGTCGAAAATCTTTTTCCAGAAGAAAAAATACTAACCATGCAAATCATTTTCGACCTTTCGTCATTTCGATATTTTGTCTTTCGACCTTTTGTCCTTTCGACGTTTTGTCTTTCGACCTTTTGTCCATAAACCGCTATAAAGGTAAATCTCAACCACGAAATCATACACAGCAAAAGCGAGGTAGTGCTAGCTGTGATCATTTCTGTTCTAAAAATATCGGCTGACTATCGAAAACACTATCAGATTAATTACAAGAATCCCAGGTAAGATTCTCACAGATTCTTGAACATAATTATAATTACACTTTTAAATTAAATTTTAGGGAGGGATTATTATTATCATTATTTTTGCAAAAGTGAAGTGTTAAAGTTCAATTTGTAGTTTTATAATTATAATAAAATTCAGAAATGGATAATTTCATCAATTTGGTTTGCTTTTCTACAAAATTGCAATTATTTTTTTCTTAAATTCAGGCATTCAGCATTCACACACAGTCCCTCGCAAGAATTGGAACTACGGATCCTGAGCAAGGATCTGAGAAAATTTTATAACAGCGAAAGAAGAACATAAACAAAACGCAACATGTCAGAATTTCATATATTTTTTTTTAAATCTCCAAAAGCATATCTTTCAATAATTGGCAACCAATAGATCTACGACAATTTGTGTTTAAGTTGATTTTTGTAATGCAATAAAAATTATAATCTCTAGGTATTCTATTGCTAAATCACCTATTTGATCGAGTTCACAAACGTGATAAGTTTTTAATGTAGTGTAGCTATTGAAAATTGAAGGCGGATATATTCAATTTATAACGAGTGCAGCAAGTTCGAATTTAGAAATAAGGGCCATTTTAATGATGGTGTTGTAAAAAAAATCACCGTTCAAAACTTTGGTAGGGAGTTGTTGACCACTAGTAGAAGGAAATTGTTAAAGAGCAAAAAAAAGTGTAAATAAAATTGTTTTAGAGCTACGAATGTAAGTCAGTCAAAAACTACTCGAGGGTGAATCAAAAATGAATTAGTTTTCTTCTCAGTTCATTTTTTTTTTCGAATAAAAAACAGTGAAAATTTTGCCAACGATGATACCGTTTTATCTCAAATTTCTATCATGGATCATATTCCGAAGACTCGACTTTTTATAGTGATTTTTCAAGAAAAGCACTAAAATTTTATCACATGATGATCAATTTTTCAATGATTCAAGTGCTCTGCATCTAAAAGTTGTGATAGTGTTTCGAGAGTTGCGTTAGGGTCTATCGGAAAAAATAAAGGGCGATTCGAGAAAAAAAAAGACATTCTAGAGTATTTCCAGAATAAGCCGAGAGTTAATCTAAAATATATTGAGAACCAAAATAATGAAGTGCAACTTTTAGAAGAATTTGCATTGTACTACCGGTTTT
Organism: Aedes aegypti; assembly: GCF_002204515.2. NCBI lineage: Eukaryota > Metazoa > Arthropoda > Insecta > Diptera > Culicidae > Aedes > Aedes aegypti. Next base: position 16,536,942 of record NC_035108.1, read on the forward strand.
ATAATCGGACGTAAAAGAACACAGTAAATTCCAAATACCCAGAAAAAAAATGTGTGGAAGTGTTTCGAAACGGTTTTTAACCCGTAGGCTACGGGGCTGACAAACAAAATTCAAATTGCTCGTACTTAAGTATAACTCAATATTTTTTAATGAAATTTTGAGGATTGTTGCACTATTAGTTGTAGTTTCATGAGTAATGAGAAAGTATACATTCGGAGTATTGTTGACAGAGTTATTCCAGAACATCTCTGGGTCAGGTTGGGTAAAAATCACATAAACTTCCTTTTAGAACTCATCCATCATTTGGAAACGAAATGTTTTAATGCAAAAAATGTGCAGACCAGTTATTTATAATAAGTTACGATGCGTCAAAGGATTTAGAAATGTATAATTAACCTAGAATAATACCAAGGCCTCCAGAACATTCCAAATTTTGACCATAATCTATATAGGTTCATGAACTATTTTATGCGAGTGATGTCTACGTTCAGTGTTTGGCCTTAACAAACATGTCCAAAAGTTTTAACAAGATATTGGATATTAGATATCATCCAAATCGTCCTGGAGTCCAGGTCCTTATTCACTCAATTCTAGTAAAACATTCTCATTCCTACTTATAAAGCTTCATATGGCTCAGAAAGTGCACTACTATGAACATTGTAAACCTTAAGGTTTTCAGAACACACTGAAGTAGTAGGCATCAATTCCGATATACAGCTTGAATTGTTATTCAAACAAGTTTTTTTTAATATCTCCATACTTGACCACAAAATTCCGTTGTAGGCCAAAACAATATTTTATGTGCTTATTGGTTGTAGTAGGAGCTTTAAGCCCTCAGTACACTGTTTGTCAAGTGTGCAAATTTTTCCGTACGCATAAACCAACATGCAAACATCGGTCTCAACAATGACAAAACATCTGAAGTGTCAAGTGGATATTGAAGTGTTAGTTTATGCGTGTGGAAAAATTTGCACACTTGGCAAAGAGTGTACTGAGGGCTTTAGTAATGTCCTATGGATATTCAAATGTACCGTGAATCCCCACTTATTTTAACAATATCCCTTACAAGTCATCGGTGTTTATTTTTATTTTGAATTTCCAGGTACCCTATAATCGTACAGAAGTATATCGGTCATGGATTAGAAAATTATAGTTATTCCGGATTTCTTATCACGGGGATTTCTGAGGTAACCCAACACAAATCTGTTATCACTTTAATTTCAAGTCCATGGCTTGCGGCACATAAAAGTTAATGATTTGGCAAACTCAGTCTAAAGAATAATAAATCCAAAGCGTTTTTGGATGACTTGGCCACATACTTGGTTGTTCCGAATACCCGGTTCCCTGGTGGAAATGACCATTATATACTTAGGCGATTCTGAAACCTAGCTTGCGACATATCAATCTTCATAAATTTGCAAATCAATTCTAAAGATGGTTCAAACGTCTTTGAATGACATGACCGCATGTAGGGTTGTTCCGGATAGCCGGTTCCCTGAGGGAAATGGCCACTAAATTGAAACCAAGCTGGCGAATTATCAAACTTCATGAATTTCCAAATCAAGGCTAAAGAAGAATGATATGTTTTTGTATGACTTGATCACATGCCATGTTTTTTTTGATATCCTGTTCCCCAGGGGGAAATGGCCATTATATTGGTGGTTTTGAGGCTTATCTTATGACATATCCAACTACATGAATTTGTTACTCCTGAACAATCCCTGGACTGAGTGACGTGGCCAGAGGGGCACGATCACACGCTATCCCCTAGCTTCTGGTCTAAGCCACGGAAGCTGTCTGGGGTGGGCTACACCCGCCTCTTTTCTCGGGGTCGGCTAATTGACAATAGGGGGTACTGGGGAAAGCTGATCAGGTCGCAAAATCACTTAACACGGTCTTTTCACTTTTTAACGTTTATTCTACTCACGCTGTGTTGGGTGTATGTGTGTGGGAGTGTGTTACGTTGGGCCGGCCTTGACTGGAACTGATGGGATGAACGGGCAATGCTGTTAGGGTATCGTCGCACTGTGTTTTAATTCCTCGTTTTCATGCGCTTTTTGAATAGCGCCCTAACCGTTGATTTTAGCGATATAGTTTGTTCGGAGAAGTTTCTTGGTATATTAAGGCGCAACTTTTGACGAAAAATTGTTTGTGATCAATCCACCTAGCAGTGAGATAGAAAAACTATTTTTTCAAAACATTTAGATAGACATATGGTGTCTTCGGCAAAGTTGTAGAATTGGCAATTTGAAACAACTTTGTCGAAGACACAATTTTTCTATCTCTTATACTTTTTGAGGTATATGCCGTTGTATGTGAATGACCCCTAAAAATCATATTTTTTATCATAACTTTTTTCCAAGATTTTTAACATTTTTTGTGTTTTCTACAAAGTTGTTTGTCATACAAAAACCCGTGTTTTTGCTGAACATATCATCACCCTATCTTTTGAAGTAACAAAGTTATTCATGAATTACTCTTTTTTCAAGGGGTAGTTTAGGCCTCTATAACTGGCTTCGGCGCAAAATGGCGCAGACAACTCTCACAAATCATGAAAGTACCATATCTTCCCCTTCGGCAGTTGATAAAAACTTTTGTCTATAAGCGTCTTTGCATGGGTTTTTACTATCAAACAAATAAGCCTTATTAAAACGAATTCGACTGATAATTCTTTTACTTCAAGAGATAGAGAGGTGCAATGTTCAGCAAAAACACGCGTTTTAAGATGTTTAACAACTTTGTAGAAGACATGAAAAATGTTAAAAATTTAAGTAAAAAGTTATAATCGAAAATGAATTTTAATAATTTTTTCATACAAATTTGTGTACTTTAAGTTAAAAATTCGTAACTCTTTTACAAGATTTTTAACATTTTTCATGTCTTCTACAAAGTTGTTAAACATCTTAAAACGCGTGTTTTTGCTGAACATTACACCTCTCTATCTCTTGAAGTAAAAGAATTATCAGTCGAATTCGTTTTAATAAGGCTTATTTGTTTTATAGTAAAAACCCATGCAAAGACGCTTATAGACAAAAGTTTTTATCAACTGCCGAAGGGGAAGATATGGTACTTTCATGATTTGTAAGAGTTGTCTGCGCCATTTTGCGCCGAAGCCAGTTATAGAGGCCTAAACTACCCCTTGAAAAAAGAGTAATTCATGAATAACTTTGTTACTTCAAAGATAGGGTGATGATATGTTCAGCAAAAACACGGGTTTTTGTATGACAAACAACTTTGTAGAAAACACAAAAAATGTTAAAAATCTTGGAAAAAAGTTATGATAAAAAATATGATTTTTAGGGGTCATTCACATACAACGGCATATATCTCAAAAAGTATAAGAGATAGAAAAATCGTGTCTTCGACAAAGTTGTTTCAAATTGCCAATTCTACAACTTTGCCGAAGACACCATATGTCTATCTAAATGTTTTGAAAAAATAGTTTTTCTATCTCACTGCTAGGTGGATTGATCACAAAATTTTTTCCGTCAAAAGTTGCGCCTTAATATACCAAGAAACTTCTCCGAACAAACTATATCGCTAAAATCAACGGTTAGGGCGCTATTCAAAAAGCGCATGAAAACGAGGAATTAAAACACAGTGCGTCGGCGGGGGAGGGCACAACCATGTGGTTCTCTTGGGACACAAGGCGATGAATCTCCTCTACAGGAACTAGCACGCAGAACTTGATGATGGCTCCCGGTGAATATTTTAGCGGAACACTGTTGTCCGTGAGGAGGACAATGATAGTAGTCTACGGTTGATTTCCGCGCTGGGGCTTAGTGGTTAGGCCAAAACGTGGCACAAACCAAATGGGTCCTGTTGTAGGGGCAGAGGGTCTTAGAGGGGCCATGTGGGAGATTTCACTGTTGAATGGTTGGTTACCTGAATCTTCTTGATAACAAGTGCAGAACTTGGAAGATGCCTTAGCTTATTTTTAAGCTTAACCAGGGTGTCGACTCAATTTTGAAAATAAAATTCCCTGACTTTCCCTGACCTTCCAGTCATTTTCCAAAAAAAGTTCCAGACCACTGAGTTGATTAATTTGAACCGAAATAAGTAAGATTTTTACAAGAAGATTCATATTCATTATGTTATAGGTCGTATGAATAAACTGATCAAAGGCTTTTGCTTTATTGAGATATATGTACCTGCCAGATGACATTCTTGAAGGTTGATATGATAAAACTGAACAATTGAGAATCTATTTACATTTAAAACTTGAAGATCCGTATGAAAGATGTTCTCGGCTAGTGAACTAGCTCAGACCTAATTTGAAATTTTAGGGATGAACGAAAATTTTGGTCCTCCTTCCTTTTTTATACAAGAGTCAACACTATTACGATCATCCACCATACTTTTTTAGTGGAAGAAAGCTATCCAAAAATTTGGCTTTTTCCAGGCAAAATTCTAGCCATTGCCATTAAACTTTCTTGGAGAATTGCTTCAAGGAATTTCACATAGATTGCTCAGAAATTCTTAAGATTTTTTCCAGATATTCCTTCAATACTTCTCAATGAACTCTTGAAAGATTTTCTCCAGAAGCTCCTCATCTCCAAGATTCTCTAAAATTGAGAATGTCTTTCAGTCTTAAATATTTCTAAAAATAGAATTAACAAGCAGTTTTTCTGTTCAAAACTAAAAAATATTCAATGAAAATGTGTTCACTGTGTTTTGGTTGCAGAATGGACCAATGCACGAGTTCACTAATTTGACGTTATAGCGGTGCCGAATTCACTCGTTGCCGTGGTCATGTAAATAACACGGCACCGCTCAAACGTCAAATAGTGAACTCATGCATCGGTCCATAGAATACAGTGAACACATTTTCCAGTAAATGTTCTTAGTTTGGAACAAAAAAACTGTTTTTCAAAATTTCGAAATCAATGACGGATTTAGCCACCTTCAATGACACTAACGTTTTATAAAATTCATGCACACAACATAGGCTACTTGATGAGATTCACAACATAGGCTACTTGATGAACTACTGAACTGGGAAGAGCCACGTGGTTTACGTGAAATTCAAGCCTACTACTATTACCATTCCCACCACTGGTCAATAGATTATCAAGGTTAATTCAAATGCTATTCTTGAAATTTCTGTTTTTCAATGATTTTCTGGATTACTAAAAATAATCGAGGAACTTTGAGAATCATCCTCAGAATTTCTGGGTCCTGGGTCCTTAGTCGAGTGGTTAAAGTCCACGGCTACAAATCAAAGCCATGCTGAAGGTGTATTCATTTAGCATAAACAATTACTTTGCAGACAATAAACTCGTTTGATGTTGTAGTATTGATATTTTTTCCCTGACCTCAAGTGAAATTCCCTGATTTTCCCTGACTTTCCAGGTCAAAAATAAATTCCCTGACATTCCCTGACTTTCCAGGTTTTTCCAGATAGTCGACACCCTGGCTTAACCGAACTTATCACTTATATTAGGGATAACTGAGGGATAACTTTAGGATTTTGAGATGTTGACTGCTTGAGCTCACGTTTGATAAAGAATTGCTTCCTAGCTTTTTGATCTCCATGAACCCACTCTAGACCCCTTCATACACCCACTACTATACCCAAATCTTATATTCAGTTTCAATGTATTTTGTATGTGGTGTATAAATGTAAGTGTTTTACAAAATTCGTTTCCTGTTCTTCAAAACGACCGTTTAATTGCAGAGTACTAGAAGCCTCCTATTCATTGATTGAATCCATTCAGAGTCTTGAGAAAATATATAATTAACTACATATAATACGGTATTGTGAAATTCTTATTGGATTTATGCTTATGGCTACTATTGGACATCACAAACAATAAGTTTGGTTCGTAATGTGCTAAAATACAACTATTGCTCATATCGTTCATTGCGAACAGTAGTATAGTGAGTTACCCTACCACTCACTCTCCTTGCTTCGTTAGGCCATATAGGGTAAACTACCTAAATGGTAACAAATTTTCAAATCAAGTATCGAGCTAAGCTTAGACTGTCTACACATATCAATGGTTGCTATTCCGTGATTGAACGATGTCAGTGAAAATGCACAAAAAATCAACTAGAAGTTCGGCTGGGATTGGCCATAATCTTTTTCAGAGTGCATCATTCAGTGCCTCTATTTATACAGGGCCAATAACGACGCCGGCCACTTCCTTGCAGTCAGGTGGGATTGAGGCAGACCGTGTTTGCCTCTGCATCTCTACAAAGGTTACTGGGAAGGATTTTTGTTGAAGGGGAGGATCTTTGGATCACAGGATTCACTTTGATAAGCAATTAGACCATGATAAGCAATTATTTTTGAGATATAAACATGCTTATATGTGAATATAATATTTTTATTTCATATGAACAATTTATATGTACAGGAAAATAATGTCGACACTTGAAGTGACGAACCTTTCAAAGTTTGTTGAACAAATACCTAAATGTAACATTCCTACAGCTGTCAGGACGAAAGCATGTGTTATTATGTTTTACTTATATGAAAAGAAAAAAAAAAACTCGATTGGCTGGAACACTCTTATGCCGACACTTACAGTGGCGAACCATTCAAAGTTTGTTAAATAAAGTGAACCTTCCGCAAGTCTACATTTGTAGTGTCGAACCATTCAATTTTTTTAATTACAAAAAAAGGTAAAAAGAAAGGGGTGTTTTGAAAAAAACATGTAAGAAATAAATAATTATCAGAATCAGAGTTTATGCCGACACTCACAGCGACGAACCATGCAGTCCTGCATAGTTTAAATATTAAAAATAGAAACATGAAACGAGCTCACCAACTTATCCGTTATCTTTGACTGAGCAGCCACAATCCACTTTCAGCTTCACTTGTTTGCTTGGCTATATAAATGCATTCAAAATAAATAAGGGCACGGGACCCGAGGAAAGACAACCTGACATTGCTCGGGCTTTCTCCACGCGCTGCCCAGCAGAAAAGAACGCGCAATCTGAGAAGGAAAAAAGTGACGATTGCACGGGCTTTTTCCACGCACTGCCCGGTAGAAAAGAACGCGCAACCCGAGAGGGAAAAAACAAACTGACGATTGCACGGGATTTCTCGACGCACTGCCTATGAATTTTCAAATGAAGTATAAAGAAAAATAATTCAAAAGATTCAGGATGATGTGGCCAGTCTGGATTAATCGGATAACTGGTTTGCGACCAAATCCAAGGAAAGGTCAGATCATGCGAAGACATGTGTCGTAAATTCAGCGTTAAATATTTACTCCGCGGAACAACCTTGAAATAGCAGATGAGCCTGCTAACTTACTCATCTACTCTTTCTTTCACTAAACCATTCATGTTCTCATTATCTCACATACAGAAAATTTAGCTTTCCTTCCCAAAGTATAAAATTATATTTTCTTACTTCTCCACATGTCGCTCCGTTTGATTTATGTCGCTTGAGCCTTCATTAAGTGCCTCAACATAGTCTTGAGGATATACATCCTCTATATTGGGTACTATACATACGTAATAACGCTTAGCACATAATAGATCACTACTATCAGAGTTATGCGTAGAAATTCATCCAAAACCCCGTATTTCTTGGCACAACAGTGCCATTCTGAATTTCGTTGTAAAAATTACTTTTTTTGCCATAATACAAACCCTTGATTCTAGTGAACACGCTATCTTTCGTACTACTGTATCAATTTCATTTAGATGTATCACAAACCTGGCTAATACGGCACGCGCTATAATATTTAAACGCATTTTTCTTGATTGCATATTTTGAAACATGGGACAATTATGCGTTTAACCTCGGTACACTTTCCGAGTCATATGAAGCTTTATGGATAGGAATAAGAATGTTTCACGAAAATTGGGCGAGTATATACAGTGTAGTAGATTTGGTAGATCAAAAGGACCTGAACTCCAGGACGATTTAGATGACTTCCAATATCCAATATCTTGTCAAAATTTGTCAACACATCTGTTAAGACTTAATGAGTTCTGTAAACCACTAAACGTAAACATCACTTGCATAAAATAGTTTATGAACCTATGTAGATTATGGTCAAACATTCAGAATGTTCTGGAGGCCTTGGCGCATCGTAACTTATTACAAAAAACTGGTCTGTACACTTTTTGTTTGAAAACATTTCGTTTCCAAATTATGGATGAGTTCTAAAAGGAAGTTTATGTGATTTTTACCCTACTTGACCCAGAGATGTTCTGGAATAACTTTGTCAACAATACTCCGAATGTATACTTTCTCATTACTCATGAAACTAGAACTAATAATGCAGCAATCCTCAAAATTTCATTAAAAAATATTGAGTTATGCTCAAATACGAGCAATTTGAATTTTGTATGTCAGCCCCGTAGCCTACGGGTTAAGTGTTTGTTTGCACCAATAATCACCAGAACACTATACATACGCAAAGTGAGCTCTTATAAGTGGTGTTTGACATGAATTATTTGTAATTTGGCAATAGCGGCTTCAAAAGTATTGGAGTGGTCATCAACACCTCACGAACATCAAATTCGGAAAGAGTGAAAATGAGGAAAAAAAATGGGGACCTTCCTTAGCCGAGTGGTTCGAATCCGTGGCTACAATGCAAAGCCATGCTGAAGGTGTCTGTGTTCAATTCCCGGTCGGTCCAGGCCGCATCCAGCCCGCGACCTCATTTTATTTATTCTTCTCATGTTTGGCCCGTTGACTATTCTACCAACCCAATGTTACAACATACCAGGACCATTTAATTTTCAATTAAGGTTCAACCTTAATATTTTAGCTAGGTTATTTTTTAAATTGTTTTGTTTGTTGTTTTTTTTTAATCTTCTTATATATATAAATTTTATGCTTGATTTAAATTCTAAATCTCAAATTCTGGGTGTTTCAACAATGTTTTACCATGATTGTCTTTGACATAAGAAATATGTTGCCTCGCAAAACGCTAAATTTTCATGCATAATTTCACTGAATCATACGCTAATATTCTCACAGAATCCTATAAATAAATTTGACCAATACCTGGGCGTAATTCACGCAGAGTCCTTGACAGTATCATAAACAATACGGGCTTTTTACTAAACCTTGTAAAAGATTTTATTAAGAATTCTGGACACGACTTTGATGAAAAACATTGGCAAGATTCTCAAAGAATTTTCAACCAGGATTCCAAGGACTTCTAGCCGAATTTTCAACGAATTCTAATTTTCTAAAATTCTGGGCTTGATTACAATATAACGCTATGTAACTTTTCGTCAAAAGCGAATTTATAATACAATTTTGAGCAGGTTTCTTTTGAATCACTTATACCAGTCTCAAAGATTTCAAGCTTTCGAAATGATTATTGAGTAAGATTCTGAAGTAATCGAAGATTTTTGTTATAGCTTGATCAAGATTTAAGCATATTCTGGGTCATGCTTATAATACTAGGTAGGAATCTGATAGAATGCGAAGTATGATTTTCGTAAAATCCTGGGTATTTTCCCATAATATCCAAAATTCTAGATTCTTCTAAATATACTGGACTATTATTTGATTTTCAAAGGAACTCTCACAATATCCTGCAGAATGCTTAGCATCAATTATCTATTTACGATTAATTAAAATGAAACATACTTCATTCACAGATTTTTGTCAGATTTTATGAATTTCATTTGCTGACTTTTATCAGACTTCATGCGAATATATGTGCGTTCAAAAATATGGCCCGCAACACAAAATTGTTTCTGTGATTTGTCCCGCGGTTCAAAAAGGTTGGGCAAGCCTGATCTAGAGAGTTTTAAGATCTAGAGAAATTTGATGGATTGGTTGCATTCTGGTGATAATAAAACGATCACAATTTCAGCTCAGAGCTCTGTTTGGTTTTAAATTTCAAGGTTTAGCTTATAATCATCTTAAGACCATCTTAATGCTGGATTTCAGATAATTTGGCCGACAAGTAGTTCTTTACCACAATTTAAATTATTTCACAATTCTTTGAATTTTCTTCATAAAAATAAAGAGTTTTCTAAAGCAAATAAGTTCAAGATATGGATGAAATAAGGCCACACATGTAGAAGCACTTACTTACACTTACACTTACTCACAATTTCAATAATACCGAAAATTATCATTTTTGACATCCACTCACCCTCTCGTGATGCTTTTTGTACGGATATTCTACACATTCTGTATGAGCTGTAACAGCTTGATCGTTATTAAAATCTTAAATGAGCCGTTATTCAAAACTTTGTCGATTAGATAACTAGTGACATATTGAAAGCTTTTATAAATAAAGGCTTGTTTTCAAGACTAGTTTTGGTATTCAGCAATTACAGAAGAGTGCTAAACCAATCTGCAATAAGTAATTAAACTTTGATTCAAAACGTCGAGTAAAACAAGGCAGAGAAAAAATCAAAAAATATTAGCCCTGACAGTGCGAGAACAAAAAGTAGAAAAACAAATATTTCGAAACATTGAAAAGAGCGAAAAGAGCGAAACATTTTTAAGAAATATGGTGTTTCATAGTAGAAATTAAATCATTAATGTTTGAAAGACATTTGTTAAAAATTGCGAATGCCTCATGGCAAACGTTTTTTTTGTATCGTATTGTCAAACTATTTTTGAAAGCTGTGGTATTGATGGAGATGCATTTTAGGTAGCTAATTTATTAATTCATTCATTTTAGGGTTGTCTACCGTATAAACTGAAAGGCGTCAAATTTATTGTGTTATATCCAGGGAGTGGAATTATCGGTCACTGCGATAATCACAAGCCTATCGCTCAAGCCGATTTTCCGTAGGAAAGGGACGCACACTGGGGCAGATCGCTGTTTTCGGCGGCCAAAACCTCTAGTACTCTAAATATGCACCCTAGAGGTTTGGTGTCTTCGACAAAGTATTTTGGAATAACTTGTACTACATTTTGATGCATTCAGATTTGATCTAGATGAGTGAAAACTGATCTAGATTAGTTTTATCTTTTGATAGGAGCGCCCTAGCAAAAAAATTTCTTCAGGAAAGTTGTTCAGGCATTTTTGACATTTCTTCGTATGACACTTACATTCTATCACTGACGTGGATTACGATGTATGACAATTTAGTAAAAACAGTCAAAAAATCGTTTTTGACCATTTTTTAATACATAAAAAATTAAAAAAAAAATTTGTCACCAAGTATTAGAAGCTTAACTATAACAAAGTAAATTTACATCATTTACTAGCAAAATTTTCAGATTTAATTATATTTTTGGTAAAAACAGTCAAAAAATAGTGTTTTACAGGATAACTCATGAAGCGGCAGATGGTGGCAGCTAATTTTTTGTATACGACTAGTCAAGAACATAAGTTTCATTGTCCCGAAGAAAGAAAAGTGGGGCCACGTGGGGCTTTTTTTGTTGTGGTGGTTTGAAAATTTGATGAAAATATGTTAAAAAATGCTTATATCTGCGAAACTTTTCATGAATTTATATTTTTTAAATGTATTTCTAAAACATATTGCATGTTGACGAAGTGTTTTGAAAAAGCCATCAGCCAGTGCAATCAATAAACGTCTTCGGTACATTGTTTTGAATTGGCATCCCTAGTAATAATAAAAACATATTTTTTAAATTATACTGAATAGGGCACCCGAGAAAATAATATATTTTTGAAAAAATAATTTTAGGGCGATCATCACTTCGGCAAAGTATTAGATCTACAGTCAAACCTCCATGAGTCGATATTGAGGTCCCTTCAACTTCGACTCATGGAAATATCGAGTCATGGAACAGATATTCTATGAATAGCTGTTTGAGGGGACCATCACAGTAACCATGATTTTTTGAATTTAGTATGGTTCCATGAGTCGATATCGAGTAATGGAACATCGACTCATGGAGGGTTCACTGTATTTATTTTCAACAACAAAGCTGAAAATACTTGATATTTTTGACTTTGTTTTCACGGTAAAACTTTTCAATTTAACCTATTTCACCATAGACATCAGTTTTTTGACCATTTGTATGCTCAATGTGCAATTTATGAACAAGACATGTTCTACAACATTTTATGTATCACAAAAAGACATGAAATTGGTGAACATACCAAAGCTGTGAAATCATCACATCGGAAGATATAATGAAATTATTGTAAAATTTATACAATTTTTTACCATTTTTCGAAACAAGTTTCTCCTGAATCGGCACTTTTCGGCAGCTATAATTAGTATACTTTGATGCCTCATTATATCGGGTCTCACAGGGCACATTGATTTCAACCTTTTTTTGACGAGCATGGAATAATATTTTGACATCAAATAGTTTCTTTTTACCTTTTGTGTGCTCACAGTGCAATCAATAAACTTGGGATATTCTATTATTTTTTAAATCATAAAACATAGTTAAATACATCTGTGAAAGCTGACAAGCTGTAAAAGTATTGCATCGAAAAACATATTTTTTTTTAATTAAAATAAATACCATTTTTGAGAATTTACTAGGTAGGTTGTATCTTGTTCACTTTTGCTGGCACAACAACCTAATAGTTAAAAAATTAGAGGAATTGGAATTAACAGGCGAAATCATGTTTAGACTCTCTATTATTATTTGCTATTTATCATAAAATACATTTTATTATTTTTGTTCTTAAATTTTTCACGCATTGTGACCGAAGCCGAATTATCGTCGGCTACTACGATTTGATGGTGAAATTGAGCAGTTTCAGTGTGACAAAGATGTTGTTTGAATATGTTGTTGAAATCAATGTGCCCTGCGAGAACCGATCATTCTATTGCCATGGGGCTTTAACTAATATAATTAGGCATCAAAGTATACTAAATAAGGCTGCCGAAAATTGCCGATTCAGGAAAAACTTGCCTAAAAAAATGGTCGAAAATAATAAAAAATATCATAAATTCAACACATCTTTCGATGTGTCGATTTACAGCTTTGGTATATTCGGTAGAAATGTGTATTTTCATAATATATAAAATGTTGTTGAACATGTCATATTCATAAATTGCACATTGAGCATAGAAATGGTCAAAAAACTGATATTTATTATAAAATAGGTTAAATTTAAAAATTTAACCGTGAAAACGAAGTCAAAAATGTCAAGTATGTTCAGAAAAGTTGTTGAAAATAAATAGATCTAAAACTTTGCAGAAGTGATCAACGCAAAAAAAAAAATTTTTTCAAACAATATTTTTTTCTCGGGTGCTCTATTTAGTATAATTTAAAAATTATTTTTTATTTTTTTTATTATCCAAAACACCTTTAAGAGGTTTTGACCGTCAATTTTTAGTTTCGTCCCACTGTGCGCCATCTGCCGCTTCATGAGTTATCCTGGATTTTGTAAAACACTATTCTTTGACTGTTTTTACCAAAAATATAATAAAATCTGAAAAATTTGCTAATAAATGATGTAAATTTACTTTGTTAACTGTAATATTTGATGACAAAATTTTTGTATGAAAAAATTGTCAAAATCGATTTTTTGACTTTATTTTACTTCGAAGAAATGTCAAAATTGCCTCAGTGAACAATTTTGCAGAAGAAAGTTTTTTGCTAGGGCGCTCCTATCAAAAGATAAAACTGATCTAGATCAGTTTTCACTCATCTAGATCAAATCTGAATGTGTCAAAATATAGTACAAGTTATTCCAAAATACTTAGTCGAAGACACCAAACCTCTAGGGTGCATATCCAGAGTAGTAGAGGTTTTGGCCGCCGAAAACAGCGATCTGCCCCAGTGTGGGACGTGCGATAATCCAGTGCGATCGTCCAGCACTGCGAGAGTATGCTCTCACGAGATCTGCAGCAGCGAATTTATATTATCACCAGCAACGAGAAGTTGGCTTCCTTCTTTTCTACTCTTGTTTCGTCGTTTTGAGTGTGCTTTGCTTCCACATGTAGCTTTTATATACCAAATTTCTCTCCCCCTTCGTTCAGCTGGCGTGGTCGAGTGGTTATAATGCATGCGCGTTTTGAAAACGTTTTTGCTCATGGACACGGGTTCGAACCCCGTCGGCGGCAAACGTTTTTGTTGATATTTGTTAATTGTGATAATTATCGCGATAAGTTTGGAGCCGATAAAGTAGGATCAGTGCATTACAAAGATCAACAATTATAGCAGTTTACGAAATCTGTTTCTCGCAGATAAATGCGACTACTAATTGTCGGGTTGCATGAAAAATGCCTTTTTTCGTCTGATTTCCGCGATAATTGCATTCACTGGTTATATCCAAGCCAGATGGCGGGTATAAAAAAGCACACACGCCAGTATTGTGAATTGTTTGATGGTCCGAATTGGACCAGGTTCTCCTACTATACCATTTGATTCCACTAGAGTTTGCATCCTTTAACAAAATACAAGATGTCCTTGTCTTGATTTAAATCGGTTCAGGTACACGACACTGAAGATGGCCTCATAGTTGCGCATAGCATAGCATAGACTGCTGAAGATGGCCTCACTGTTGCGATCGAAATACACGTATCAGTCAAAGGATACAAACTGTAATGGAATTGAATGGTTTAGTACTAGATTCGCATTTCATAAATTCCAAATTACATATTATTTTTAAATTTAACAAGATTCATCTGATCAAACGAAAAAAATCATTAAAATTTCACGATTTTACTTTGTTTTGCAAAAAACTGCTATTTACAATTAAGCAGTTTTTGATGAAAATTTAGTGTGTTTTTTGCAAGCATGAATTTATGGCTGGTATAAAGTATACCTGTCATGAAAGTATCGATATTTTATGTTGGTGGAGCAAAAGTTTGTTCAGAAAATTTGTAGTAGGGTAGATGTACCAATAGTGGAGGTACTAAGCACGATTGAACTTCATTTAACCGCCTAAATTCAAGAAGCGCAATTAATGTACATGTTAATGTTATCACGGGAAGTAACGACCATTTACTTTATGGGAAAAATTATTTCATCGCAGTAATCCACGGCATGTCAGTGAAAAATAATACCTCCACTATTGATATACTGTTCCTTTAGTTGCGGTATATTTTTAATTTGTGTTCCTATAGTTGCGGTATCCATTGTTTTCTTATGGGATCCTCCACTATAGGAACACTTTACCGGAACTATTGGTACAAGCAAGAAAAGTTTTAGCAATTTTAGTGATATTACATCAGTTTTAAAGCAATTTGAACGCCCTTTTCAGCTATTCTGTGTATCAACAAGCCAATACGTCGATTGGTAGTGTCGGTTCTGTGGCTAATGTAATAAAATCAGTGAAAACGGCACTACCGCAACTATAAGAACACCCACAACTAAGGGAACACTTACCCCAAATATTATGAAGATTCACTGTGTGTTTTTTTCTGTTTTTTTTTTCTGAATATATTGATTACTGAACTTTTGCCCCACCTCACTCTTATTTAAAATATTGAAGTAACATCACATCAAACCCTAGAACTGAAATATATTGAAATATTTTAACAGATATTTGAGAACTTTGAAGTTTTGTCTTGCCATGTGCAACTTAGATTTACAACTCAATCGATTGTAGCGCTAGGGTGATTCATAATACATAAAAGTTTGAAAATCCAACCTCTCATATCTTCCTTATTATCTTTACGATAAAAATAGTGTTCTGTGAAGTTTTCACTATTTTCTTTGGTTATTCAAATGTGGCTCAAATATAGGTTTATGTGGAAATAACAATGGAGAAGTTATGAGTGAAATATATTCCAAACACGTTAATAATAGGGAAGATTTAGAAGATTAGATTTTAAACTTTTTTGAAATTTGAACCGCCCTACAATGCAGCACAGCTCCATACCCTACATCTAAATAACAAAAGTTACATTATCTCACCAGTGCCGAACCGAACGAACACATCAAAAAAGCCCTAAAGCAGGGCAAGGACTCCCGAATCAACATCAAGATTTTCCTCGGTCAATCTGTGCAGCAGGATTCGTCCGACACCGGTCACAGTGACACGGAATGTTCCCCGAACCAATCGCAACAACAACAACACCATCGAAATCAGAACCAATCCAATTCGCAACAGCAGCAACAGCAACAACAACAACAGAAACAACATAATCAACAACAGCAAGGCAATCAAAAGGCGGAAGCGGAAAATTCGGTAAGTTTTTCACTTTCTCATTTTCTAGCAGGGTTAGGGGATAGCATCGGGAGTGAATCAAAAAGCGAGGCTACATGAGGTCTGGTAACTCATTTGGGGAAAACCCCATTTTCTGAGTTCACATTCGCATAACGATACATTCTTTGGTTGGTGGTGGCACACGGATTCCACCGGATAAGAAGGTGGTGAAGGAAACTCAAACAGTCACGCCAGTCCGACGGAGAGGCTCGTTGCGAAGGGTTACTTGTACAGTGCCGGATAAAAGCGTGACTATCTATCACACTTAAAAATATGTGAAGAACATTTTGTCTGAAAATTACATTGCAAAACTCCCAACATCGTAAAGCCGTATTGCGGAACATGCAAGCTGCAAAAGTTAAAAGGGCGTTATTCCGAAATAAACCATCTAATCCCAAATAGGGTTTTGCTATTATGGGTCTAAGGAAGTCTAAAAATTGTTCACATTCGAAAATGTGGCATTGTTTTATAATACATTTTGCTTCAATATTAATGGAAAGAACTTTTATTAGGGCATCTTCAGCGTGTTACAAATTTATGGCGAGTTACACAAGTTATGCAACTGCACGATTTACAACTCTGCTGAAGATGTCTTTATTATTTTTTTTATTTTTAATGAAAACGAGTCAAAATATAACTAATGTTGTTAGAAAAACGTTGCATATAACATATTTTGTGAGAAAAACGTACTAAGTAACAATAGTAACAAATTAATTATGCTGTAACCCAATAGTCGTGATGTGTTTTATTTGTCTTTACAATTAATGTAATATACATTATAATCAAACTTTCAGCCACCCAGGTCTTTGGTTGACATACTCCTATCCGGCACTGTATGGGAAAATAATTACCCTTTTCGATCCGAGTGAAAGACCCTTCCTTACCGCAGGGTACTGACAGAGGTAAAACAAACTTTCGAGACAACGAAACTGGGGCATCATCGACGCTTTGTGTGTCGCTGCCCTGCACGGAAAGCAAACGTGGAGGTGGGTGGTTGGCAAATGGAAAATCCAGATGAGCAGTTTCGGAAGTTACTAACAAACGGTAGACAAGCATACCGAAACGGAGTGACTTTCATTGTTTTGCTACAAAGTTCGTACAGTAGACGAGAGGTTAATGATTTGGGCTTGAGGTCAGGTGAGACACCATGCGTCTCCTTTGTGATTGTTTCGATGACTGTGAGGTGTTGACGTTAGAAACATTTTGAGCTTTTCTGAACCATGTTAATAACAGAGCGTTAAGGCAATTATGATTAACATTTTAATAATTTGAAAGCCTTCCGATGTTATTTTCTCACAAGTTAGTCATTGTCAAGTATATAACACATTCATAGTATGCAACATAACTAAAGTCTCTTAATAATTTTCTATGGTTAATCATTGATCAATGTTTAATCAGTCATTGGTCAATGATTCAACTCCCGAAAGCATACACTAAACGCCTTAAACATGTAACAAATGGATTATTCACTTAAAAGTGATGAATATTATTGATGATTAAGGAAAAAACTCATTATAATTTATCGGATTTTCGTCATAACAAAATAATCACAATTGTTAATCGCAAATCGTGATTACCCTTACGATTAATCATTACGCTCCAGTTATCCATTGAATGTCATAATAAATGAATGGGATGTTTACTATTGAAAACAATGTAAATGAAAAATTTACAACATCATCGTTCACTTCACTTTTGACACCGTAGTAATAACATGCTATCGACTTGATTTGAATACCTGCAGGTTTCGACCTCGTGCTGAAATTCCAGTTTCATCTAGGTAACGAACACGAGGCAGTTACATACCTAAATATACGTCACTTACTTCAGTGAGCCAAGGAACCATTCAGGGCATCAATTCTGAATTTGACTGAAGGCATTATTTTGGGGGCATAAATCCACCCCCCGAGTGTCGAAAGTGTGTCGAATATTGTTTATGAACTGTCGCTCTGCTTGTTACAGCATAGTGATGCAACTCGAAACGAGCCACTATTGGCAATGGGTACTGCAGCAATAGTGCGCATTCCATTCCTGCTACACGATTTTGTGTGGGAGTATAGATAGTTATGAGTTATTGAATTGAAACTCGGTGCAAATGGTCATGAGTTTTTTTTTTGTAGGTTGGTGTGATGGACGCTTGACATTGGAAAAATGGTACCACTTGAACATGACTTTGTTTCGGAAAGAAAAAATCGAATAAGCACTGTGATACTCAAAAGAATAAATTCTCATTTAGAAAAATATTGAATCAATGCAAATTTATTTCTGACTAGTCTTGTCTAGTGTGTCAAAATTAAGTGATCACTAAATTTGTTCCTCACCTCACTGTTTTTGTTTCACAAAAACGGCCACCTTGGCATTGGAGGTGGTGGAACAAGGGAGCAGAAACTGTCACTGGTTTAAGAATCTTCAAAAGTAGTTTTTTCGTTCAAAATCAAGACACTTTACATGAATATGTGTTAACTGCATTCTATTCTCCAACCGAAACACAGTGAACACATTTTGAACAGATTAACTGTTGTTGAAATTTCGATGATGACGATGAATACAATGATTCTAAGACTTTAAAGATTTACATTACTTTCCAATGCTTGTTCCGATAATAGTAGTAAATCCATGAGTGTATCACCTTCATACAAAGGTAGGTTAAAACCTCAAAAGTGTCCCTAATCGATTGATCATCATGTGTAATGTACGTAATTAACGTAAAATTTTAGTGCGCATCGTACCTTCGTGCTGTGCGTACACGAATTCTCTCTGCTCTTGGAAGTTTTCTTAAAAACTACCTAAAGCAATAAAACAGTACTTTTCAGTGCTACAAAAACAGTATTTTCAGTGCTAAAATTCAAAACTGTACATTTCAGTGCTACTAAAACAGTACTTTTCAGTACTATTTGTTCTACTATTGATCCCTTTACGATCCTTGTTTGGACCCGTGCCTTCGATTTTTCGTTGGACCCGTTGGCGAAAGCTAGCGGTGGTAATCCTTCTTGGACACCGTCTTGGGAAAAAAAAAACCTCTCGAAGGTCACGTCTTTCTCGTTTATTAACTAAACATGGTATCAACAACTAACAAAAGGAAGGGTGAATCTCTGAGTTCACTACTTCCTTCCAAAAAAGTGGGGTTTAAAACTGTCACTACACGTGGCAAGAATGGAAGAAAGGACGCTTCCCCGGAATGCGAAGTTTCTTCCAAGGGTGAAATGAATAATTGTATCGAAATGAGCAATTAGTTCGATGCTCTAGACAAATTTTCCGAACACCAAATCGAAGCAGCCTCTAGCCCAGGCTCTTTGACTCAAGTGAGGAAGCAAAGAGTGCCGCCTATCGTGGTCAGTTGTTCCGAATTTGAGGGATTAAGGCAGGAGATCTTGAACACCATTAGGGGATCAAGGTTTCCTTCCAAATCGCAAAGAAAGGAGACTGTCGCGTTTTGCCGGAAACTCTTAAAGATCGTGTGCTTCTTCTCAAACATCTTGAAGAGAAGAAGCACAATTTTTTTACTTATGACGACAAAACTGAACGTTTGTTCAAAGTTGTCTTGAAAGGTCTCTCAAGTGACTATAAGTCACCTGAAGAGATCAAAAATGGAATAAATGATATACTTGGATTTTCCCCAGTCCAGGTAATCATTATGAAAAAGAGAACCCAATCTGGCATTGTTCGGAAGGGGCTTTCACAACAATTATATTTAGTTCACTTTAACAAAAAAGAACTAAATAATATTAAAGCTTTTGAAAAAGCAAAACTTTTGTTTGATGTCCGTGTGACATGGGAACATTTCCAGAAACCTGGAGGAAATTACCAGAACCCCACTCAGTGCCGTCGGTGCCAAAAGTGGGGTCATGGTACAAAAAATTGTCGCATGGATGCTAAATGCATGATTTGCGGAGGCTCTTCTCACGCCAAAGACGTCTGTCCAGTGAAGGAAGATACCACCAAGTTCATATGCTGTAATTGCGGGGCTAACCATAAGTCCAATTTTTGGAATTGCCCTTCACGCAAAAGGGTAATTGAGGGTCGTGCCAGGCAGATGAAAGATAATATCCGTTACGATAACGGTCGTTTCCGGAATATGCCTGGTAGAGTATCGAACAATTCTCATTTTTCAGTTAACGATCGCTTGATCATGAATCATACCCATCAGGAAGATCATAATCATTCACAAACTAATTTTAATCCGTCGGGTAGCCGTTCGAATCTTTCTATTTCGAATGTATCTACCCACGGTAAATCCTTTGCCGATATCGTAGCAGGAAATTTGATCTCCTCCCCTGTTCGATCCATGGGTACCCATTCTACTTGTTTCAAATCAAATGGAAAAACCCTACCGCCACAGGTAACTCCGCTTCTTCGTCTACCGGAAATTCTAATGGGAAATCACATGACATGTCTGCCTCTGATTTTAATTTTCTAACTGAACAATTGAATGATTGGTGCAATGTTCAAAGCCACCACTATGACTGAAGCAGTCCAAGTAAGTGTAAAATTTACAGATTAAATTGTTATTGGATTACGTTTTTCTAATGGATCCAAATAATAATTTAAATATTTTAAATTGGAATGATCGTTCTCTGAATGGTAAAGAGGACGAGCTGTTTAATTTTCTTACAGTTAATAACGTGCATATAGCAGTTATTACCGAAACGTATTTGAAACCTGGATCTAAACTCAAAAGAGATCCTAACTTTTTTGTTTATCGTAATGATCGACTTGATGAGGCATGTGGGGGAGTTGCAATCATCATTCATAGGCGTATAAAACATCAACTGTTTTCAACATTTGAAACTAAAGTTTTTGAAGCTTTAGGAATTTCTATTGAAACACAGTTTGGTAAATTTGGTGATTAATCCACCTAAAAGTGAGAACTAAATTTTATTTTTCGTATTTATGAATTTAAAAATAAACTTTATTCGGGAAAGTTGTAGGTAATATTAGAAGAAACAACTTCGCTGAAGACACCGTATGCATATTTTTTGATTTTCATGTACATTTGTGGAGTTTTTTGTGGAACGCCCCTAAAAATCACTTTTTTTTATCATAACTTGGTTGGATGATTTTGTACAATTTTCAATTGTTCTAGTGTTATTTGTTACTTGCAAAAACGCATAACTTTCTCCAAAAGAGCATATTTTTATCTCTCATACTTTTCGAGTTATTGAAGGTTTTATATAAAATTTTGCACCTTTTTGACACTAAAAATCATTAGGTCGCGCACATTTCCGCAGTCTGAAACATGTTCATCCAATGGTTTGAAACTAATACTATGAAATACAGAGAAAGCCGCTTTTAGCCTGCTTTAGCCTGACGGTCAAAAGAAAGTCTGAAAAAATGTTTACTTACATGCAGATATAATTTACACTTATTCACTACACCCTATATTGGCTTGACTTGAATATCTGGCATCACTGTATCGAATTTTATGCAATAAAGGCAACAATATAATCAATCAACAAAACGTCGGAATAATCTGTTCAGACAAGTTTATCACAGACAAACAGACAACATATCCAACACACTTTTCGTCGTTCACCTTTCCAACATTAGCTGTTTATTTTTTGCAGAAAAACACTTATTACTATTTTTTCTGCAGGAAGTCTCAGTCCTTTCTTGAGAATTTTTCGGACCTCGCAACAAAAACTAAAATGTATAATATAACTATGAAACATTTATTTTTTCCTTTAAAATTTATATGCAATCCATAAATCAGTAAATATTAATGTTTAAGATTATCATCATTATTTTTAGCTTCGCTATCACTGGTTTGTTCGTTATCTTTTTTAACCAAAAGATTTTCCCATCCTGATAAGGAAACACTTTTTTCTCGGGAATGCTCTAATAGATGTAATCACAGGATTTGATTTCGCCAATAAACAGTGTAATAATTCTTAGTCAGTATCAATTCTGGAGATCCTCCCTGCAATTCTTAACCCTCTAATACCCAACCCCGCCTTTAGACGGGGTACACTTTGGAATTTTGTTTGTTTTTTCGTAGCTCAGAAATCAAAATGATTTTATTTGTGGCTTTAACCTTGACTCATAACATGCATATAAGACAAGTTTTTTATGACTTTTGAAACTTTTTTCTATTTTTGATAATTGTTTGAAAAATTGTATTCCTGTATAACCTACAAATGCCTGGGGTTCATTTAACGTGTAATATAAAAATGCGAACCTTTTATATTTTCCTACGATCAACCTATTACAGAAGAAGAGCTTGGTGGTATTAAAATAATTTTAAACCTGTTTTTCCGTTAATTACACGGAAAATAAAATATATCACAGAAAAAAAATAAAAATTTCATATTTTTAAAAGTATCCTGAAAGTTTAAAATTTTATTATTGCCAAAAATCAGTAACCAGAAGAGGCTTCAAGAAAAAATGAAAAAGGATAGGGATGTTCAAAAATAAAAATTATAAAAATCAAAAACCAAAATTCACAAATTCGTGAATAAAAATAAATCATTGCCCAAAACGTGTTTAGAACGATTTTAGATAACGAAAAATGATATTTAGATCGAAAATAAAAATTTGGGTATTAGAGGGTTAATATCCTTGTTACATCCTCTTGAGCCTCTTCGGTCAACTGTCCAATAGAGTCCAATAGACCAAGAATGAAATTACCTCACTTCCTCGTATAAGGATTCAGTGTACAAAGCGTTGAGCAAATTTCTCCATAGCATCGATGTTACTGGATCGATTCACATTTGAACTGAATCTATTTATTGATTTAATCGAATCCTTTGCATCTATATATTTGAATTGAAATTTATGAAGTTTGGGATGGGATCAAATGAATTAGCAGTCGACACCAACATCTTTCAATAAAATCAGTTTTATTTAATCAGGCTGTAATTTATTAATGCTCCCTTTTATACATGGTTTCGATCACCACAAATGAACAAATTCAACAAAATGTTATCATAGAAAAATGTATGAACAAATTTTGTTACATGATCTTTAATATGATCATCTTAAGATTTCAGTAATTCCGCTGTTTTATTTTGTATGATGCTGATAAATAACCTTCGCCAATCGTATCATCAAGCAAGCGGTTCTGGTGATGGCAAATCACATGACACGAGGGTAAATATTTCCGATAACTATTACTAATATTCTAAAATATTTCAACAAATGTATTTTTTTTCATTCTCCAGAAATCATCAACTATTTATTGTAAAATGCATAAATGTTATAATTGTGAATAAAACTAAAATATAGGGATTTCTTATGAACAAACGAAAAATTTCCCACCAAGCAAATCATTTTCGACCTTTTGTCCTTTCGACTTTTTGTCTTTCGACCTTTTGTCCTTTTGATGTTTTGTCTTTCGACCTTTTGTCCATAAACCCTACCGATACTGATCGATGTAGTACCGTTAAATCGGTATTCAGCAAAAGTAGTCGGAACCGGAATCCCTAATTGACCACCTACTTCATATATGGAACTAACGTTAGAAAAGTGAACGATCAAAAGAGTTTATGGTATTTAGTCTGTTTGTCTGTGGTAAACCTGTCTGAACAGATTATTCCGATCTGTTGTTGATTGATGTCATTGTTGATTTGATTGCATAAAATTCGATACAGTGATGCCAGATATTCTAGTTAAGCCAACATAGGGTGTAGTGAATAAGTGTAAATTATATCTGCATGTAAGTAAACATTTTTTCAGACTTTCTTTTGACCGTCAGGCTAAAGCAGGCTAAAAGTGGCTTTCTTTGCATTTTATAGTATTAGTTTCAAACCATTGGATGAGCATGTTTCAGACTGCGGAAATATGCGCGACCTAATGATTTTTAGTGTCAAAAAGGTGCGAAATTTTATATAAAACCTTCAATAACTCGAAAAGTATGAGAGATAAAAATATGCTCTTTTGGAGAAAAGTTATGCGTTTTGGCAAAGTAACAAATAACACTAGAACAATTGGAAAATTGTACAATATCATCCAACCAAGTTATGATAAAAAAAAAGTGATTTTTAGGGGCGTTCCCACAAAAAACTCCACAAATGTACATGAAAATCAAAAAATATGCAATACGGTGTCTTCAGCGAAGTTGTTTTCTTCTAATATTACCTACAACTTTCCCCGAATAAAGCTTATTTTTAAATTCATAAATACGAAAAATAAAATTTCGTTCTCACTTTTAGGTGGATTAATCACCAAATTGACACTTTCATAAAATAGCGATTGTTTTATGGAAAAACTTTCCCGAAGACACTATAGTACTAAAATCATGTTTTCAAGGTCAAAACAATTTCGATCACGTTTTTTCAGCGATGGCTACAGTGTGCGATGTGATCTTAAACTCTTGATCCGTCTTAAAAACGTGAGGAGAAGGCAATTTCAACGCACTCCCGATCCTGCTATGAAAATTATATGGCAGGATTTGCAGAAAGAAATCAAGAAACGTTTTGCTCAATTAAGAAACAAAAATTTTGAAAATAAAATTTCTCAATTGGACCCTGGCTCTAAGCCCTTTTGGAAATTATCTAAAATCTTGAAAAAACCTCAGAAGCCAATACCGGCATTGAAAGAGGAAAACAAATTATTACTAACTAATTGCGAAAAAGCTCAAAAACTTGCTATGCAGTTTGAAAGTGCGCACAATTTTAATTTAGAACTTACTAGTCCAATTGAAAATGAAGTTACTCAGGAGTTCGAAAATATTCTCAATCATGAGAACGTTTTCGAAAATGCCTGGGAGACTGATTAGGAAGAAGTGAGAACTATTATTAAAAAATTCAAAAACATGAAAGCTCCTGGCGATGATGGAATTTTCTACATCCTCATCAAGAAACTTCCAGAAAGTAGCTTATCATTTTTAGTTGATATATTTAACAAATGTTTTCAATTAGCATATTTTCCTGACAAATGGAAAAATGCTAAGGTTGTTCCAATTTTAAAACCAGACAAAAATCCTGCAGAAGCTTCTAGCTATCGTCCAATCAGTTTGCTTTCCTCCATCAGTAATCTTTTTGAAAAGGTTATTTTGAACAGAATGATGGCCCACATCAACGAAAATTCAATTTTTGCCAATGAACAGTTCGGATTCCGCCATGGACATTCGACCACTCATTAACTTTTACGTGTAACAAATTTGATCCGTTCCAACAAATCTGAAGGCTATTCTACTGGTCTAGCTCTTCTAGACATAGAAAAAGCATTCGACAGTGTTTGGCATGAAGGTTTGATTGTAAAATTGAAAAACTTTAATTTTACAACATACATTGTTAGAATAATTCAAAGTTATCTGTCAAATCGTACACTTCAGGTTAATTATCAGAACTCCAGATCTGAAAGACTTCCTGTAAGAGCTGGTGTTCCTCAAGGCAGCATTTTGGGACCAATATTATACGATATTTTCACATCTGATTTACCTGAGTTACCTCAGGGATGTCAAAAATCTTTGTTTGCGGATGACACAGGCCGCCAAAGGACGAAGCCTGCATGTCATCTGTAGTCGATTGCAAAAAAGTTTGGATATTTTTTCTTCATACTTGCAAAAATGGAAGATTTCTCCTAATGCTTCCAAAACTCAACTAATAATATTCCCACATAAACCAAAAGCCCTTTATTTGAAACCTTCAAGTAGACATGTTGTCACGATGAGAGGGGTTCCAATAAATTGGTCAGATGAAGTTAAGTATCTAGGGCTCATGCTAGATAAGAATTTAACTTTCAAAAATCACATTGAGGGCATTCAAGCCAAATGTAATAAATATGTAAAATGTCTCTATCCCCTTATTAATAGAAAATCAAAACTTTGTCTTAAGAACAAGCTGTTGATATTCAAACAAATTTTCAGGCCAGCCATGTTGTATGCTGTACCAATATGGACTAGCTGTTGTAATACCAGGAAGAAAGCTCTGCAGAGAATTCAAAAAAAATAATTTGAAAATGATTCTGAGACTTCCTCCCTGGTATAGTACCAATGAGTTACATAGAATATCCAATGTTGAAACATTGGAACAAATGTCAAATAAAATAATAAATAATTTCAGGCAAAATTCGTTACAATCTTCTATTGCCACGATTAATGCGTTATATATTTAGGTTAAGTTAGGTTCAGAGCGTTTTTTTTTCTCTTATAAGCAGGTGAAATCAACTCACCTGTAAAAAATCTGAACTGCTACGGCTGCTACTGAAATGTAATATGTTGTTGACAAAATGTTAATTAAATCTTAAATTTGTTTTACCAAATTAGGATGATAGTGTTGTCAAATAACACAGAACACCTAGATATAAGAAATGAAAGTAATGTTTGGAATGATACTAATAAAGAAATTAAAAAAAAAAACGTAAAATTTCAATGTAAACGAAAAATTTTGATGTATTTTGCCAAGATAACGTTTTTTATCCAATCTAAATAAAGTTCACCCATATTACTTCTATTTGAACTAAAGTTTTAACAGAGTTATAAAACATGATGCAGTTTTAAATGTTGGGTTGGTAGAAAAAATGTGTAAAATGAATTTGAAATTACCACCTCTTGAAGCCAAGAAGTCAAAAAAAACTAATGTAAGTTTGAGAATGTGAATTAAATGTTACTCAGGATTTAAGCAGCGTTTGACTCATTTACCAACACCTTTTAACCCTTCAGTCGTCGCGCGGTTTGTCACCGTCAGAACCACCACGCTGATGCTGTGTACGATAAGCGAGGTTTTTTCATCACTGTTGTACAAAGTACAACAGCGCGACGACTGAAGTGTTAAAGTGTAAAACAAAAAAATTATAAATTTTCTAAGATTTTAAGGTGATTATAGAACGAAGCCACACCTCAAATTTTCAACAGCACAAGACTTAACAACCAAACAGCGCTTCTCGTTAAAAATCTATCCCATTGGTCACCACCACCAAGCAAGCAAGTTGATTGGTTTTCAACGCGAACTATTGTCTGATACTCTCGTCTTGTGCACTTGAAAATTTCAAGTTTGGCTTCGTTTTATAATCACCTTAACATAAGATCGAAAAATATCCTTTCCTTTACAGTTGAATGCTTTATATGTTGAAGCTGCGTGGCATTCGTCAAATTGAAGGATTGAATCGTGTTTTTCAAAAAAAGCTCTCATCCTCATAGTTGTACGGTAACCACGTAAGCCATACGGATAATACCTTGTTCATGAATTTAAAGATATACTATTTTGTACTGGAACGTGCTACTTTTCCCCGAATATCATTTCGCCGAACGCCAGTATGCGAAACACGTAGGATCGATAAAGTAAGTTTGTTTTTCTTTTCTGGCTTGAGATAGTTTGAATAAGTGTTCAAGATTTGGGCTACTACCCAAAATCAAAAATTGTAGTCTCGAACTGGGGGGTGCGAACTAGAATTCAACATGCAGCCAGGCTGCTGTCAAACTAAAATTTTCGTAGTGTCTGAGTATGCCTACAAATGTACGGTCATGGATTCGTCACGCTAAAATATGTTACACAATGTATGCAACACAAAGACTAACAACTATTAAAGAAAATATGTGTTTGGTCCAAATTATGCGTAAGTCTTTTACAACTTTTCTGAAATATGTTTCTAGCTAACTAACGGCTAGAAATACTCTGATTAGATCTTTTCAGGGGCCCAGATAGCCGTAGCGGTAAACGCGCAGCTATTCAGCAAGACCAAGCTGAGGGTCGTGGGTTCGAATCCCACCGGTCGAGGATCTTTTCGGGTTGGAAATTTTCTCGACTTCCCAGGGCATAGAGTATCTTCGTACCTGCCACACGATATACACATGCAAAAATGATCATTGGCATAGTAAGCTCTCAGTTAATAACTGTGGAAGTGCTCATAAGAACACTAAGCTGAGAAGCAGGCTCTGTCCTAGTGGGGACGTAACGCCAGAAAAGAAGAAAGAAGAAGAAGATCTTTTCAAGGTAATACACTGCATTGAACTTATGAAGCTTTGTGTGAAGTATTTTAAGTGTGCACTTCGAATATGGTTTCCTACGAGACAAGCTAACAAACAACGATTAGCAGTCGTGGAAAAAAATTGGGTTCGATTTGAACGACCCAAATGTTCAAGTCCTTACTTACTTACTTACTTACTTATTTGGCTTTACATCAATTATCTTGATAAAGCCTCGCCAACAATATTTCGCCAATTCCCTCGGTTCATGGCCGCTTCTCTCCATCCTCGCCTGTGACCCACGCTCTCCAGGTCCTGGTGTACCTGATCAATCCACCTAGCTCGCTGCGCCCCACGCCTTCTTGTTCCGACCGGATTCGTGGCGAACACCATCTTTACAGGGTTGTTGTCCGGCATTCTTGCAACATGCCCTGCCCAGCGTATCCTTCCAGCTTTAGCTACCTTCACGATACTGGGTTCGCCGTAGAGTTGAGCGAGCTCGTGGTTCATCCTTCGCCGCCACACGCCGTTCTCCTGCACGCCGCCGAAGATCGTCCTTAGCACTCGGCGTTCGAAAACCCCAAGAGCTTGCAAGTCCTCCTCGAGCATAGTCCACGCCTCATGCCCATAGAGGACTACCGGTCTTATGAGCGTTTTGTACATCGTGCATTTGGTGCGGGGGTGAATCTTTCTTGACCGCAGTTTCTTCTGGAGCCCATAGTAGGCACGACTTCCGCTGATGATGCGCCTTCGTATTTCCCGACTAACATTGTTGTCAGCCGTCAACAAGGATCCGAGGTAGACGAACTCGTCCACCACCTCGAAGGTATCCCCGTCTATCGTAACACTGCTTCCTAGGCGGGTCCTGTCGCGCTCAGTTCCGCCAACCAGCATGTACTTTGTTTTCGACGCATTCACCATTAGCCCGACTCTTGTTGATTCGCGTTTCAGGCGGGTGAACAAATCTGCCACCGTTTCAAATTTTCTCCCAATAATATCCATGTCGTCCGCGAAGCAAACAAATTGTCCGGATCTCGTGAAAATCGTACCTCGACTGTTAAGTCCGGCTCTCCGCATGACACCTTCAAGCGCAATATTGAACAACAGGCACGAAAGTCCATCGCCCTGTCGTAGTCCCCGCCGAGACTCGAACGAACTGGAGTGTTCGCCCGAGATCTTCACGCAGTTTTGCACACCGTCCATCGTTGCTCTGATCAATCTTGTGAGCTTCCCGGGAAAGCTGTTCTCGTCCATGATTTTCCATAGCTCTATGCGGTCGATACTATCGTATGCCGCCTTGAAATCGATGAACAAATGGTGCGTAGGGACCTGGTACTCACGGCATTTCTGGAGGATTTGCCGCACGGAAAAGATCTGGTCCGTTTTCGAGCGGCCGTCGATGAAACCTGCCTGATAACTTCCCACGAACTCGTTTGCTATAGGTGATAGACGACGGAAGAGAATCTGGGATAGCACTTTATAGGCGGCGTTTAGGATGGTGATTGCACGATAATTTTCACACTCCAGTTTGTCGCCCTTTTTGTAGATAGGGCATATAACGCCTTGCTTCCACTCCTCCGGTAGCTGTTCCGTTTCCCAGATTCTGACTATCAGCCGATGCAGACAAGCGGCCAACCTGTCCGGGCCCATCTTGATGAGTTCGGCTCCGATACCATCCTTGCCAGCGGCTTTGTTGTTCTTGAGCTGTTGAATGGCATCCTTAACTTCCCCCATCGTGGGAGCTGGTTGATTTCCGCTATCCGCTGTGCTGACGTAGCCATCGCCTTCGCTGTCCTGACCTTCTGTGCCTGTGTTCTCTGCGCCATTCAGGTGTTCATCGTAGTGCTGCTTCCACCTTTCGATCACCTCGCGTCCGTCCGTCAAGATGCTCCCATCCTTATCCCGGCACATCTCAGCTCGCGGCACGAAGCCTTTGCGGGATGTGTTGAGCTTCTGATAGAACTTCCGCGTTTCTTGAGAACGGTACAGCAACTCCATCTCTTGGCACTCCACCTCTTCCAGGCGGCGCTTTTTGTCCCGGAATAGGCGGGTTTGCTGTTTCCGCTTCAGTCTGTATCGTTCCACGTTTTGCCGCGTACCATGCTGCAGCATTGCAGCCCGCGCTGCATTCTTCTCCTCTAAAACCTCTTGGCACTCCTCGTCGAACCAATCGTTTCTTGAGCTCCGTTCCACATATCCGACAACGCTTTCGGCAGCGTCGTTAATGGCTGCTTTGACTGTCCTCCAGCAGTCCTCAAGAGGGGCCCTATCGAGCTCGCCCTCATCCGGCAACGCTGCCTCAAGATGCTGCGCGTACGCATTGGCGACATCCGGTTGTTTCAGCCGCTCGAGATTGTACCGGGGCGGGCGTCGGTACCGTACATTGTTGATGACGGATAGTTTTGGGCGCAGTTTCACCATCACCAGGTAGTGGTCGGAGTCAATGTTGGCGCCACGATAGGTTCTGACGTCGGTTATGTCGGAGAAGTGCCGTCCATCGATCAAAACGTGGTCGATTTGCGATTCTGTCTGCTGAGGTGATCTCCAGGTGTACCGATACGGGAGGCTGTGCTGGAAATAGGTGCTACGAATGGTCATGTTCTTGGAGGCGGCAAAATCTATCAGTCGTAGGCCGTTCTCGTTCGTCAGCCGGTGGGCGCTGAACTTTCCAATCGTCGGTCTGAACTCCTCCTCCTGGCCAACCTGAGCATTCAAATCTCCTATGATGATCTTGACGTCGTGGCTTGGGCAGCGGTCGTACTCGCGTTCGAGCTGCGCGTAAAATGCGTCCTTGTCATCATCAGTGCTTCCGGAGTGTGGGCTATGCACGTTGATTATGCTGAAGTTAAAGAATCGGCCTTTGATTCTTAACTTGCACATTCGTTCATTGATCGGCCACCACCCGATCACGCGCCTTTGCATATCACCCATCACTATAAAAGCTGTTCCCAGCTCGCGTGTGTTGCCGCAGCTCTGGTAGATGGTATGATTACCTCTAAACGTTCGCACCAATGCTCCTGTCCAGCATACCTCCTGCAGCGCTACGATGTCGAAACCGCGGGTCTTCAGTACATCGGAGAGTATGCGAGTACTTCCAATGAAGTTGAGAGATTTGCAGTTCCACGTACCGAGTTTCCAATCGCTAGTCCATTTTCGTCGCTGTGGTCTTTGCCGATTGTTCCGGTCCGTATTCTCTCGTTGACGTTCCTGTGCTGATGTGTTTTTACGGCTGGCTCGCAGGGCCTGACACCAACCCCCTAGGTTTCCGGAGGACCATTCCCCCTAAATGTTCGGAGGGCCATAGTGCGCAGTTTAGCTTAGAGTCCTTCTCTGGCACTCGGACGATGATCAGCCGCCCCTGACATGGGGAACAGACGCTGTTGTGAGCCGCTCCAAACGTGGAGTACAGACGCTCCAGGTTTGCAAAAGCAAACCCCCCCTTCCCTGTCAGCATACGACCAAAGTTCCCACCGGGGGTTGGTTACCCGATCTTCCCCAAGGTTACTCGTACCCCGGCCAGTACCACGAGGAGGTAGGGATAGGAGTTGCTGGGCAAGAGGCTAAGGACCGCACAAAGGGGTCTATTTTATTCCTGCAGGTACGCGAGGTACCAATGGTACGCCATGCCCAGCCATTTTGTTCAAGTCCGCACCCCTTAGGTCTTGAACTATAAATGTACGACTAAGAAATACATTTTTATCGAAGAATGCGCTTATTCTTCAAATACCCACCAATTTTCAACCTGCACACTGGAATAGATGAAATGAAGCACGTTCACTTGGCTATCCCTTAAGACCGAATGACGTTAAACCGAATTAGACTGAATGCCGTTAGGCAAAAAGGGCCATTACACCGAAATGGCCTTGTCCCAGGTTATTCTTGAAATAATCATCAATTTTCAAACTAAAGACTGGAATAGATGTAAGTGAAGGACGTTCACTTTGTTTTATCGGATTTAATAAACCTTCATAATTTTAGGTATAAATGGTATAGAAATTTTTGAATATTTTAGGGTTATAAATTACATTTTACAACATGTGATTTACGTCATGTGTAATATGAGATAATATCTCGTTATCGATAGAAGCAAGTTTTATGTAATGTTTAGCTTTTCAGTAGTTGTTAAACTTCCACTCGGCTGGTTGGCCGTAAACCACGATTCATAATTAAAAACAAGTATGTTTTATCTATTATTCTTAGAAATCACGTCAAGATTTGCCAGTTAAGTGAATGCAGAACTATCAATATTGTAATACTGTTCGGTTGAAACAAATCTCTAAACAGAATTGAAATATATAATTCATATAGGGTAAATGATGGCTTCGGCACCCCGAGGGTATTTTCGGCAACACTAAGTTATCGTCCTTGTTAACATTTATCTACGGAACAAGAGTTACCTTCAATGTACTCAACATATTCTTTGAGCTATAATCTTCCATGTAAATCACATCTTTCAAAAAATGTTATGTAACATGGGTTTTATTATTAAATAAAATAAATGCTAACGGAATAATCGTCATTCGTGAGCTGCCCAATAAAACAACACAAGAAAAGCATAAAAAACACCATTTTGAACGGTCTAATTTTACGCTCCAATGCCAATTTGACACAAAAGCTACGCACCGATCATTTATGCACTATTAATCTTTTGATTTGTCTATAAAGCACTCGAAAATACTTATTTTTTGTGCTTCAAATCACAAATTTCACACGGGTAGAAATCTGAATCCAAAAACAAGATTATGACTCATGATATCATGATTCCAGCGTGGTGTCTTATGATTGCCGTAACGCAACACACGCGTTAGGTTTTTTGTAGCTGATTGATCTAAATCATGATTCAAATGCCAAAAAATGCTGAGTCGCGCATCCGTTTATGATCGACAAAATAAAAAATAAATAAAATAAAAAAATTGCATACACTGAGATTTGACCAAAGAACCTTCGGATTGAAAGGCACGTATTCTATCACTGAACCATTTCGTTATCTTGAATTATGGGTGATTGATACGAATGAGTTGAAGCAAAGCGCACCGGTTTGTGTTTTTATCCTGGATGTTACGCTTATGAAGAATCATGATTATGACTCCAGGAACCATGATTTGTGCTCCTGATATTATGACCAAACCAATTTATGAATTTCATAATTTGTAAATCATGATTTGGGGATTAGATTTTTATCCGTGAATTGATTGCACTTTGTTTTCCTCGGCAATCACTTTTTATTACTGGACCAGGTTGCCAGAAAACCATATCCAATGGGTTCATGCATGGCCAGATTCACTACTCACCACACAGTAACGCACGTGCGCTAGTGTCTACCCAAGTAACATTAGAAGCTGAACAAAAGTTTATTAAACTGAAATAAGCTCAAGAGTGATTTGTTCAGCTCTTATTTAGCAAAAATGTTTGTTGGGTATGCACGAAGAATCGCTAAAAGGTAATGTGAAAAATATGTGTATGGCGAAAAGCATCAAACGAATTTTTTTTTTTCAAATTTGGGAACTATTTTCTAAAAAAATATTTGATACCGGTTGGCGTGATGGAAGTTAGATGCCTTTCCCCATACAAAATGAAACGAGAAAACTCCTGCTGACCAACTGTGGACAAGAGCAAAGCAGGTAATCCATTGCGGTGTATTAATTATTCACAATTTTTTATTGGATTATTGGATTATTTTTTATTAATTTATTGGAATTAGGCAACAAAACATACATGGGTGACAATTGAGTCTTTCAATACTTTCCTTATTTGAAGATTGTAGTGCATAAACCTCAATATACTGAGAAACATATAAACTATACGTCTTTTAATAGGTTAACTATTTTGGCAACACTCCTGTTGTTCTACAGGCACTCAGAGGATGATGTATTTGTGCCAAATCACAAGTAAATTGATTTGCCGATCGAACCATATTCGGAGAGTGATATTCATAAACAAAAAAAAAATCGTGGAGCATTCCAATCGGAATTTTTGTTGTTTTGTGCCATTTTCAACTTGCATGATAAATTGTGACACGTTTCACGTCTTGCATTGACTCGCAAAAATGAAATGTGTTTACCATCAGTAAGCTTCTTCCTTCTTCTTCCTATGACATTTTCGATGGTCTAACTTACCCCAAAATTTCTTTATACCCGGGGTAAGTGGGACATACCAAAACAAAAAACCGGAATCAAAACTATTGAAAAACATATTGAACAAAAACAAAAATGAAATTTGGTAATGCATGCAGAACGATTACTTTTCTATGTAAATTTAACTTTATTTGTTATTTCTACCAAATATAGTAGTTATGGAAAACAATTCCATCCCATTAAGTGGTTTTCTGACATGCATTTCAATAATAACAGAACATATTTAATAACATTCAACATTGTTGAACAATAATCATCCACAAACGGACGGGGTTGGTGGTCTAATGGCTACCGCTTCTGTTTCATAAGCAGAAGGTCATGGGTTCAATCCCAGGCCCGTACCTTTCCTCGTACTTTGTAGTTGTATCTTTCACTTGCTTCTACAGGGTGTCCGCAAATTATCCGTACAAACTTTGAAGACATGGCTCTATACAGTCAAGCATAATGAAACCAAAATGTTTGCATGGTTTCAAACATTGGCTTATTACTTTCTTAAGAAGTAAGTTTGACACATTTCCTATTTCAAATATTTGTGAAACCAAGCCAATTGTGTAGAGGTGTCTTAAAATGAGCTGTTTTTGGAGCTTTATGACAGAAGAGAAATGTCCACTGAACTCACTGGATTTGAACCGTATAATTTTCTATTTCCAGTCTAACTTGAAGCCACTAAACTGTAGGTTACTTCAAATAATAATAGGACATTTGGATCCATCTCTTTTAGATTTTAGGGATAACACAACTCCTGCATGACTAGCGGCCCTCAGGAAAAACGTAGTAGAAACATTTAAATTTGCACATCCATTCCAAATTATTTAAAGTTGTATTTTGTATTTACATATAGATGTATTATAAAACGTACATTGACATTAATTTTTCATTGTTTTGAATGCGAAATCATCTTTCCCATATTATGCTGTTCGGATAATTTGCGGACACCCTGTATCTACCACGCTTAGTATATCACAGTTGATATATCACAGTTCACAGCATTTGCTAGAACCCGAGACGGACAGAAACAAACCGTTTCCCCACGCTTAAATTCTTTCATCATTATAGCACGCCTTTCCTTACGCCTGATACATAGGCAGTCTGCTAACCAAACCAACAAGCCTCTCTGCCATAAAAATTCAAACACCTGGACCCGAAATGATTTCGCTGTTTAAACCCGAAATTTTGTTGTAAGAAAAACCCGAGCTCGAAGAGATGGTAAATTCATCGTTTCTGATGCATAGGGAAGCTTTCAGGTTGCTACTCTGTTTACAATTCTCACGAAACCCGACTGTTTTCAAGCCGGAACCCGACCGGTACCCGATTATTTTGTAGCCTTCAAACCCGAACCCGTCGGGTATCGGGTTTGAAAACCCGAGACCCGACCATCTCCTTGTTTTTTAGTGTGTCATGTACCGGCCGGGTTTGAGGTGAACACCATTTTTGCGGGATTGTTGTCCGGCATTCCCGCCCATCGTACCCTTCCAGGTTTGGCGACTTTCTGGATACTGGGTTAGTCGTAGATTTGCGCAAGCTTGTGGTTCATTCTTCTCCTCCATACGCCGTTCTCACATGTTCCGCCGAAGATCGTCCTCAGCAAACGTCGTTCAAAAACTCGCAGGGCTTGCAGGTCCTTTTCGAGTATTGTCCACATCTCGTGTCCGTAGAGGACTACCGGTCTTATCAGCGTCTTGTACATGGTACACTTAGTACGGAAGTGAAGTTTACCAGACCGCAAGGTCTTGTGAAGTCCGTAGTAAGCACAACTTCCGGCAATGATACATCTTCGAATTTCTCTGCTGCAGTTGTTATCCGACGTTATCAATGATCCGAGGTAGACAAATTCGTCCACCACCTCGAACTCATCCCCGTCGATCATCACGCGTCTGTCAATGCGAGCTCTATCGCGCTCGGTTCCTCCAGCCAGCAGATATTTCGTCTTCGATGTATTTACCTTCAATCCAACCCGGTCTGCTTCACGTTTCAGCCTGGTATACTGTTCAGAAACCACCTGGAACGTTCTTCCGACAATGTCCACGTCGTCAGCAAAGCAGATGAACTGGCTGGATTTATCGAAGATTGTGCCCCGTATGTTGAAGCCCGCCCGTTTCATAACACCTTCTAGCGCAATATTGAACAGGAGGCAGTCCTTTGCGTATTTCAAATGGGTCCGATAATGCACCCGATATCTTTACACAGCACTATCCATCGTTGCCTTGATCAGTCTTTGTCAGTTTCCCGGGAAAACCATTCTCGTCCATAATCTTCCATAGCTCTTCGCGGTCGATGGTATCATAGGCCGCTTTGAAATCGATGAATTGGTGGTGCGTAGGGACTTGATATTCGCGACATTTTTGGATTTGGTCTGTCGTCGATCGCCCGCCCAAAAAACCGGCTTGATAACTTCCCACAAATCTGCTTGCCAGTGGCGATAGACGGCGGAAGATGATGTGGGAAAGCACTTTTATAGGCTGCGTTAAGAATGGTGATCGCTCGAAAGTTCTCACATTCTAACTTGTCACCCTTTTTGTATATTGGGTATATTATTCCTTCCTTTCACTCCTCCGGTAGCTGTTCTGTATCTCAGATCCTGGCTATCAATCGGTGCAGACAAGTGGCCCATTTTAATAAGTTCCGCTCCAATACAATCCTTTTCAGCTACTTTGTTGTTCTTGAGCTGTTGGATAGCATCATTAACTTCACCTATTGTGGGAGTTGGCACGTCTCCCTCATCCGCCGTACTGATGAAACAATTCCTCCTGCTGTCTTAGTCTTCCTCCTCTGCGTCGTTTAGGTCTTCATCGTAGTGTTGCTTACACCTTTCAATTACCTCATGTTCGTCCGTCAAGATACCTCCATTCTTATCCCGGCACATTTCGGCCCGCGGCACAAAGCCTTAGCGGGATGGATGCATTGAGTTTCTTGTAGAACTTACGTGTTTCTTGAGAACGATACAGCTGCTCCATCTCTTCGCACTTTAACTCTTCCAGGTGGCGCTTTTTATCCCGGAATAGATTGGTTTGCTGTCTTCGCTTCTGTTTGTATTGTTCCATGTTTTGACGGGTGCCGCGCTGCATTCTTCTCGTCCAAATCGGTCTGATTCTCCTCGTCGAACCAACCATTCCGTCGATTTCCTTCCACAAACCCAATGGCATCTTCCGCTGCGTTTTTAATGGCTGCTTTGACACTACTCCAGCAGTCCTCAAGAGGGGCTTCGGTGAGCTCACCCTCTTCCGGCAACGCTGCTTCAATGCTTTGTGCGTAATCCGTTGCGACTTCGGGTAGCTTGAGTCGTTCCAGATTGTACCGTAGCGGGCGTCGGTACCGTATGTTGTTCACAAAGGAAAGTCGTTAGCGCACTTTAACCGTCACAAAGTAGTGGTCCGAATCGATGTTTCCGTTCGTAAGCTGGTGAGCGCTGAACTTCTCTATAATCGGTCTAAACTCCTCCCCCTGGCCAACCTGAGCATTGAGATCTCCGATAACGAGACTTATAAGTATTACCATGAACAAACACCACAACAGTGCAATATGGTAGAGCTTACCTCGTAACGCACCTCGAGAAGGTGATCTATCCGTAATGCGAAATTGACAGGTATAGTATACCATACACGGAGAAAATGAAGTACTCAAAAGTCAGTTTATTCCACTCAATTCGGGGGGTTGGTGCGTTAACCTAATTTTGAGTCAATGGGGTAGAAGTTGTTTTCATTTGCAGCCCTGCGTAAAAATACCTACTGACTAAGTTCTTTTCACTCAACCGGGAGATCAAATAACTCAACTTCCAGTACTATGCCACTTACTCAAATTTGAGGTAACGCACAAAGGTTCGGTTTTAGGGTTGTTTTGCTCTTCGCTCTCTGACAACAATAGAAGGAGAAAATGAAATAGAGAGAGAAAAATAAGTTAAAAAATACTCAAATATGGGGTTTCCGTTTTCTCCGTGTAAGTTCTCGTGTTGCAGACGCTGAAGAGATTTATTCAAAAAAACATACCAGGTAAGGGGCTGTCCATTAATTACGTAAGGGGTTATGGGGGGAGGGGGGTTTGAGATTTCTTACGCGCCATACAATTTATTTTGGATTTTCATACTAAAAATCTTATCATGGGGGGAGGGGGGTTGAAAAATCCCGAAATTTGTCTTACGTAATTAATGGACCGTCCCTAATCAATAAACAATACATAGGACCAAAGTGATGATATACTGCAGATGCAATACTTTTGAGTCGATAATAGGACTAGCATCAGCTTTGAATGTGAGATATGACCCGATGTATAGCTTACTTTTACCTGAGTAACGATCAGCATGCAGCAGGAGCTTCCGAAAAATCTTGTGAAGATATGTTTTTTTTTCCTGGAGGGATGGATAGGTCAATGTCTGTTTTGGGAAATACACTAGTCTTAAGGCTCCACCATGTATTATTGCGGTTTGAATAAAACATGGTGGAGCCTCAAGACTACCAAGTATCAACCTTCATTGCACCACTATGCCTAGGACAATATTGATTTCCGAAAAAACTCTTTGAAGTTCTAAATATTTACAAAGTAAAATTTGACTGATTTCTACAGGATTTGCTAAATAAATCAGGGAAGAATCATGCAGAAAGTTTTGCTTTTCCAGAGGCAAAACTTTTGGGCATACAATAGTCGTAGAACCATAGAAGCCAATTGCAAAACAACCACATGGATAACTACAGTCTGCTTCTATCGGTATAACAACAAAAAAACTTTGTTTTCGTCAAGGACATAAATTAAAAACCTTCCCACTGTCCGACATGTTGTTGTAGTTCCCGACCTAGATTTCAATACTCTCTAATCGTGTTCTGCAAAAAAAAAAAACTGATGCTACTTCAAATGAGCATGTGCCTCGACCACTCAAGCAGAGGGTGCCCCACCACAAAGGAATCCACTTCGATAAACATTTCTGCCATCGAAATGATAAACCCACGAGGAACCATGATATAAAAAAAACAATCGCCATCAGTATCAATCGAACGATTGTACCTCGCTGATGTAACCTCGAAGTATTTGGATCATTGTGCAATCCAATTTCGCGTAAACTGCACACGTAGCCAACCTACTTTCGACTTGTGTGAAAACCGAATCATTAAAATTCATTGGCGAACAAAAGTTGACGATCAGTTCGCGTGTTAAATTGGAAAAAGCAAACTTTTGAGCACTGAGAGAGCTTGAAACGAAGTGAACGAAAAATGTTGCTGCAAGCTGAAAGGATAATTTTCATTTCAACGCCGTGAGACGTGAGAAGTATGTATTAGACCAGAAAGGCGTTGGGTAATTATCGTTTCGCGAAGAAACGGTGAAATGGTAGGTTTTCGTGTTTTTGCACAGTGGCTTGTACATCAGCAATCCTCCAAGGAGTCTGTGAGAAGTTTGCTAAAAATGTCATCTTAATTTTTTGTTAAGAAACTTGTAAGATATTTTGTTAATAAATCCATCCAGGAGATTTTCGAAAGTTTTGTTTAGGAATCTCTTCAGGAATAATTCTAAGAATCTCTCTAGAAATATATCCTGGAATTCAATAAGAGTCAATAGGAATTGAAAAAAAAGGTTTCATTTAGAGACACTCACAGAAATTGATCTAAGAATTCCCGTTAAAATCCTCTAATAACACGGATTACTACAGAACGTTTGCGTAGATCCCTTCAAAAACTACACCAAGGATTTGAACAGGAATTGTTCAAAGATATCTGTAAAAACTCTTCTAATGATATCTCCGGGAATCTAGTAAAAAATCATCATTTTTTTTTTCAATTCTTCGTTTTTTAGAATGAAATACCAAATTTCGTCTAGGCGGTAATTCGAAATTTCTCAAAAATAACTGTTCAAGAATTAGTTCGATCATTTTATAAGCATTCACATATTTCCGATAGAAAGTCTCCGGTATTTTCTAAAATATTTCTTAGTTTTATGTTTGTGACGATTGGTCGATGTAAGAAGAATGTCTTGAAATTTGTTATCAATAATATTTAAGGTAATGTCTATGAATTTTCTTGGAATATCGGTAATGATACAACTTTTACAGCTCATCTACAAAAAAATATGCATTGATAGACTAGAATCTGTAAAACATGGATTGGAAGGCAAAAATCTGAAATTCCTTGGCCACCAGGAAGAAAAAGAAGAGCTTTGTGATCTTTTATGCGTCATACTCAAATTATAAATTCATACCATAGACCACCGTGCCAAGGATCCATTTCCACGAGGTTTTGAAAAAAAGCAAAACTAACAACAACAACGCCGACGGTAGAAAAGCGGAAGCGGGACAGTGTCGTCGACGGAAAATTGAAAGTGTGAAAAATGAAAACCCAAAACAAAGAGCGGTGTAATGAAAAACACGAGAGCCCTTAGCACAAAGTAGAGAAGAGGCGCGAACTAGTGAAATTGCTGCGAAGTTTCCCAGACGGAAGCACAGTTCGACGTGGAAGCTCCCAAGTGGCGGTCGGTGTAGAGGCTGCTGAGCCTCGTCGGGAAATTCCGCGGAAAGGTTGGACTAGAGCGGAATTTTCATATAGTTGTAAAGTCCTCATCGTGCCAGCAAAAGTACGAGTGCGAGGATAAGTTTTCCTAAAGCTTGCGGCTGTGTAGTTTGCTATATGTGTGCCAAATCGACTGGTGAGTGAGAGCTGGAAACTATGTATACTCTTGGAATAAATAACTCGGCGCGTGTCGGGTGCAGTTGCAATCATCATTCTTGTCATAATAAAGTAATTAGTGGCCCAGGAGGCGAGAGTGAGTGGATTTTTATGCAGCCCACGAGTTCGCTGAACAAGTTCAGAATGGGAATTAAATTTCACCAAGCGTGTCTGGCGTGTTTCATACTCATAATGGCTTTTTAGAGAAGGTAACGCTTTACATTCTGGCAATGACTTTTCGGATGCTTATGCATTTTCAAGTATTCAGGTGAAGTTTGAAAAACAATTCTCTGAGTTATAAATCTTTATGATTATAAACTTTTCTGGTAGTACTGAATTTTCATTTAAGTGTATCATTATTCTGCCCAAACATCTTTTGTAAAAATATTACGTATGGAGAAACGCAAGCTGATTGTGCGATAGCTAAGAGCTTCGGTCGGATTTTTATCCAGTGTTAACATTGGTGCAATCTTGGAGTATTTCCATTATTCACAAAAGTATGCCAATTGAAAACATTTGTGAACTACCTTAACCAATTACAAACTTTTTGGGTTTTTTCTTTCACAGGATAGACATCATACCTCTAAAAATATGTTTAGCATTCTAGCGTTCAATTCAACAACGTCCATGCTGTTGGAAAGTTCTCACATGGCAATTGGTTGTTTCACTTTTTATCTGTTGAAGTGGTGTGAGAATATTTAAGCAATATTTAAGGATTTCTGGCAAACGCGACAAGCGTTTTGGAAAGAAACTTTGATTCCCCTAATGAAGTTCAAGGATTTTTGCCTAAAACCTGACAATTCGGAAATACTGACTGAATTGACTGCTCATTTCAATACAATTTACATTATTACAGGTACACCTTGATTTAGTTGACCCACGATTTTATTTACTTCGCTTTCATGGACATTTTACCTCGATTTTATGC
Source organism: Aedes aegypti (assembly GCF_002204515.2). Classification (NCBI taxonomy): domain Eukaryota; kingdom Metazoa; phylum Arthropoda; class Insecta; order Diptera; family Culicidae; genus Aedes; species Aedes aegypti. Next base: position 16,578,518 of record NC_035108.1, read on the forward strand.
ACATTCAAATTTCATGTTTAATTTTATGATGCTAAACCAAATCTCAAGATGCGTTGTATAAACTTGCAGTGATGTTGTGCTTTCCATTAAGTACGCTATGCTCACAGAGGGGTGGCGTGTCTAGTTTTGTTACAAAAGTGTAATAAATGTACAACTATAATCTTTACAAGATGGAAGTGGCAGGCAACCAGATAAGACCATTCACTAATGTCATACATTTTACACTCCCTCAAATCAAGTTTTGCATGATCTTTCTTTTTTGTATGATATGTTTGATTAGGAAGGCATTTACAGTGGATAGTCCAAAACGCTGCTTGACTCTATTCCTAAGCAGAATATCGGGTCCATTCAATGGATTGAACAATTTTGGATTAAAAAATGTTGGAGGATTTTATTGCATTCAGTCCCAATAACCGGTGAATTCGTCTTGGTTTCGTAGAGACCAGGGACCATAAAATATGCATATTGTAGACGACTATTGGCTTATATAAGTATTTAATATAGTTCCTCCTGAAATTCTTTAAAACATGTTTCACCAGCTTTTCAGTGAGGGTTTTGAAGTAATTATTCTTCTAAGAAATTCAACAGAAATTACACAAAAAAATATTTATGGTAGAGATTCTTTCAGATTTATTATTTCATTTCTCCAGGTTCTTGACACTCTTCTAGCAATTGTTTCAAAAATGCCATCAGAGTTATTGCTTTGAAACGCATTACGTTACAAGCATATGAATTTTATTACCGTTATTGTTATTATTATTATTATCTTTATAAACGGGACTTTCATTCGTTGGCTAGTTCGTATCGTAGATTTCTCCATAAACTGCTCAAGGATTTAAAATTGTTTTGTTCTCCTAATGATATGTCGAAATATATTAGTATGAATATAACCCTTTCGGGACGAACCAGCACAATTGTGCTGTTCGGCACCCTTGACATCGAATGACTATTTCAGCCAATAAATCATTGTTTTACTAAACTTTTTCGATTTCGATTATTGAATTATCATTGATACTTGTAATCAAGCACAACAGCTTTTGTTTACATCGTGTTTAGAAAACACCAGCTCAGGGTAAACAAAAAGTAAACAAACACCGTAAGAATTGAAAAAGTTTTATCTGTCGCAACTTTTCAACTATTCGTTATTTCTAGGTATGCACAAATACGAATCGAGAGTGAAAGAGTCATTCTTTGAAATGGTGAAGACCAAATGAGAATTGACTCACACAGCAAATATTTCTGGAGGGACAAAGTGGGACCAGCACAATTGTGCTGGTGCCGGCACTTACCCGGTCGATGTTCGTTGTAGACTACCAATTTTCATTTTCAGTATTTTGATCGAATTAAGTGGCTGAATCTAGTTCTAATGTCCACAATAGTGCATAATATTGCACTAAAACATGAATGAGTGATTTCATACGAATCATAAGGATGATGTACCGTTCGAAAACTATGTAACAGAAACTCATAGCTTTGGTTTAAAAACTTTTATTTTTTATACGTCCATATTTGAAATAGATTGGGAATCACATTTAATGTTTTAAATCTCCTTTAGCAAAGTTTAAGACAAAGTAAAAGTTTAGGAGAACGTTCAAAAATTACGTCATTCATTTAGGGGAGTAGAAGTGTATGAAAGTGCGACAGTGCATGTGGGCAAAAGCGTGATTGTGGACACTGGACATGGGGAGGATTTAGATTGACTTAAAAACAATCGACGTAATTTTTGAATTTCCCCTTGCTTTGATAATCGATCAATACCATGTTGACGCGATAATTCATTTTGGTGTTCTACAATGTATGCCGGTTCAATTTCTGCCATAATATTTATGAAATTTGACAATTGAAGCTGAAACCCTTTACTTACTATTTGCTTCCGAACCACAGAGTCCTTTAAATGGCATACTATTGATGTATGCAGCCCATGCTAGTCTTTTTTTCTTCTTCTTCTTGGCATAACATCCTCACTGGGACAGAGCCTGCTTCTCAGCTTAGTGTTCAATGAGCACTTCCATAGTTATTACCTGAAAGCTTCCATTGCCAAAGTTGCCATTTTCACATTCGTATATTATGTGGCAAGTATGACGAAACTCTATGCCCAGGGAGGTCAAAGAAATTTCCATTACGAAAAGATCCTGGACTGACCGGGAATCGAACCCAGACACCTTCAGCATGGCTTTGCTTTTTAGTCGTGGACTCTAACCACTCGGCTAAGGAAGGCCCCTGCTGGTATTACTCGCAAATATGTTGTTTATGATGTATGAAATGCGTTTGGAATAGTCTACTTAACTATTAAACAATGTATGAAATTATGAAGTCTAGATTATCCGCTCATATAAAAAATATCGTTTCATTCCTTTTACGTTTAAAAATATATTGTCTAAATCTGGAATTTTGAGACTTAGATAAGCTGATATATTAAAAATAAAAATCTGTACTTTATTGCCGTGCGTATAGTGTTGCAAAGTAACTAGCAGTATCGATCAATGAAGTTTAGGTTCAATTCCCGCTGCAGTATTTTTTTCGTCAGATTCGTATTACGATTGTGCCATTTGGCGTTGCATGCTAGAGTCCGTTGATTCGTGTGATGCTCCCTTTAAAGGCCATAATCGTACATAATGCTTTCCAGGAAACTTTCCACGGTAGGATTGACAGCTAAAAATGTACATGCAACCGAAACGAAAAGGAAAACAAAACTTACGAGTATGGTCAAGCTTTACATTTTCCTTAGTAATCTAACGGTCACACCGATTGCGAAACTTTAAAAGCTCATGGAATATCAAAAAGTCTACTGTTTGCAGCTATCTTCTGTATTGTCTTATTAGAATCATTGTCAGTGTCTTTATTTTCAAATCTGGAAGTTTCCAAATATTTAAATACATTAAAAAAAAAAAATTGTTCTATGTAATTTTAAATTAGCTGGAATATATGTATGTAATAATTTCAAAAATTAAATTCATTCTTTAATATGGTTATTGACCTGATTTTGTCAATCATTTTTAAATGGGTTTTTGAATTCCCTGTTATATGTAAGTTATCCGTCATAGTTCTTTCAATCCTACACACTACTAAAAACTAATACAGTACTGACCCGATTTTGTCTGCCCCCGATTTTGTCAGCCTATCTTGAATATATCCAAAAATTGTCTTCGTCATGTAGTACCCGTTTACATTAATACTGATGACGATGTTTGATGTCATGCACGCATGGGCGTAACCAGAGGGGGCAATGACAATCCTCCTTCCCTCTGTACAAAAGAACAATTTTACTATGAGAATTAATCTTGTGTTTGAATTCTTCAAAGATTGTCTCCAGCACTCGTATTTATGCAGTAGTTACGTCATGGTAGATTATAAAACTTAAAAAGTCTACCAAACATCAGACTTTTTGAAAACATCTTGCCAGACATTGTTCGAAGGTTTTATCAACAGTCCGCAATGGAGATATGCATAGCTGAGTAGTCGACAAACGAATTACATACATTCTCGAGTATCAGTAAATCGTGCTTCGTTACTTGGCAACCTGGCAATTATTTGTTAAAAATGAAAAACCGAAAAACACAGCCGAGTTCACGAAAAAGAAATTTGGTATGTAGGTTCATTCATGAATTCCTCTAAAAATTTCTCTAAAGGTTAAGATGCATCGAAGCCAGCAGTTTGTACTGGAAATTTAACTCATTGGTCACATTTTGTTACATTCTTTCAGGTTTTTTTTAAGTAATATCTCGAAGATTTCCTTTAAAATTTGCTCCTAATGTTTTATTGGTTTTCTGCCTTGAATAACTCTATAAGCTCTTGAAAGTATCCCTTCAAAACTACATTTTGATGAAATTTGCTCACAGTATTCTCAATGTAGTTTGGCCTAGGACTCATCAATAGTTTCAAAAACTCCTCTTAAAACTGTTTTAGAGATTCCTTCAGAAATTCCTTTAATTTCACTTCATTTTTTTTGCAAAATAGCTACGATTATGAAGGATTCTTACTGGAATCATCTCACGAGATTTTTCATTCATTCGACCAGGAATTTCACGAAGATCTTTTTCAAGCATTTAATCATCCCATATGTATGGAAACAATTTCAGATATTTATTCACGACTTTATCGAATGTCATTTATGACCTCTAAGAACACAAAAAAATCGCAAACCAAAGAAAGTTTCTTAAAATATTATTTTTTAATACTGGAAACATTTTTTTTTACAACAATTCCAGGTCAAATTCTTGATGAAACTTTTAAAACAATTCTATAAAAATCTTAAGAACAGTTCTGGATGAATTTAAAAATGTTTTAAAATTTACATAAAAATCTCCAGTTGAAATATTCTATGAATTATACTTAAAGGAATTGCAAGAAGAGCTTCGATGCAATTACTGATGCCATTTTAAAAGAAATTCTGGGAAAAAAACCTAAAGAAATTTTCGATTGATTTTTCTTAGGAATTGCGGTGTCCTAAGAAAAATGCTTAGATTATTCAACGGTTAGGTAGAACATAGATTCAGATTGATGCCGGTTGTCTTACAGGCCAGAGCAAAATTGCCGATCAAAGGGATCCTTTGGCGTGAAATTTGAGAATGAAATTGTGAGGGCCGCTTTTCTCCCCCTGATAAACAAAAAAAACCTGACTACGCCCATGTCCCTCGCCCCCTTTAAAAGATATGTAGGTCGTAAACGTAGTTCATAAGCAAATATTAACACGTTAAAAAACAGAACCAAAATATAGGTCCCGATTTTGGCAGGTTCCCCATTTTGTAATCCTAAAATTCATCGGGGGGCTGACAAAATCGGGTCTCTACTGTATTACAATTACTTCTCGCATACTCTGAGATAACGCCCTAAAAGCCATTGGTAGCCACGTGTGTAGCTTGTTGTTTCTGAGCAAAAGAAAGAATAAGCATCCAAACCAACTTCACGGGCAGGTAGATAATGATCCTTTCTTCCCAATAGCGTTGTTAAATAGCATGAAAATCCATTCAAATGCTCAGAAACAACGAGCTACACACATGGTTACCAATGGCTTTTAGGGCGAGATCAGAAGTTATGCGAGACTTAAATTCCATTTTAAGCAAATAGACTCGATGTAAAAAATAAAATAAAGTAAATTTGATATTGGGAGCCAGATAGCCATACGGTATACACGCAGATACTAAGCTAGATCATGCTGAGGGTCGTACGTTAGAGTCCAGCCGGTCGAGCATTTTTTTCGTAAAGGGAATTTTCTCGACTTCCCTGAGCGTAGAGTATGATCGTACCTGTCACACGATATACACATGCAACATTGGTCGATTGACAAAGAGAGCTGTTAGTTAATATCTGTGGAAGTGCTCATGAGAAGTTGAGAAACAGGCTTCTTTAGCGTCAGAAAGAAGAAGAAGAAGTTTTATGGTAATTATTTACACTTAAAAACGTCCAAGCTGTCGGGCACATATGACGTAAATTTACATGAATTTTTAGGAAAGCTGCTTACGCAGACTGAATATTTTGACGTTTCCATTTTAGCTCGAGGAATAAAATGAATGATTCCACTTGTTTAAAATAAATTAGTTCCATGTTACCAACCTTAACAAAAACATCGTTCAAGCATCATTTGAAGGAGGGCTAAGTGATTTCAAAAGTGATAGTGTATATGTTAGGTAAAGTGAGTGAAAGAGATTGGAGGGAGTCTCTAAAAAAATAATTTAATTTTCGAGTCTAGTGTGGTGTACTGACTGGGTTCTGACAACGGCCTTATAGTGGAGGTCGAATTTTGCGTAACTGTCAAAGGATACAAACTGTAGTGGAATAAAATGATATAGTTCTCAATTCAGTTTTCATTTATTCATAGGTATTTCACTAAACAATTCGAAGGTTTATTATAATTTTCAATTTTAATTTTTATTGCATAATTATTTTTGAGGAAAAATCCCACATAATTTAGGAGGATATAAACAAACATAGCAAAACAAAGACGATTTAATTGAGCCAATTAGTTTTCAAGTTATGCACACATGTATGTTTACCCATTTTTATATGACGTAGACTAGTTCTTGAATAATCTCGATAAACGTCATCGTCACGTGATGCTTTGAATCTTAGAGAGAATATGAAGTTTTTTTATCTCTCGTACATTGTTCTCGTTCCATTTATAAAAAAAATCATATTAATTAAAGTCCATTATTTTTTTAAATTTCAATGTGCATTAAAAAAACATAATTATTTCTGAGTTTTTGGGTCACCCTATCTCACGAAAGAGCACCCTAATGACGAAATAAAAAAATACGGGTCCAAATTTTTTTAAAAAGGCATGACTTGAACAACTTTTTAAAAAAATAAAAAAAAAATATTTTTTTTTTTTCGAACATCGACCGCCTTGGGGACGGACCAGCACAATTGTGCTGGTCTGAATTTGACCCAAAAAAGTTCATGGAGTGATAGAATAGCCAAAATAAAGAATGTTTTGTTCTACGAGATGATGAGTTTATAAGGTAAATTTTGAAATAATCACTCAAATATGGTCCGTCCCGAAAGGGATAAATGAATTTGAAATGCATGTTATCCCATTATTAGATTTAGTGTTCCCTTCAGTTCCCCAGCTTATGCTCTCACGATCGTTCTTGTTATTACCCTTCGATGATGCCGGTTAGTCATACTACCAATATTGCACGTACGCAAAGTAGTATTGCCGATATTCCACGTGCCGTTATGAATGTTGCCCTACGCGATGATTGCCTAAATCTTTGCCATTTGAATGCTCAAAGTCTCTGTGCTCGTCAATTAAGTAAGCTCGATGTACATGTCTTCGTTAAAATTCATAAAGATTATTTTACCTTTCATCATCACTCCTTTAACGTATCTTTTTAATTTATTTATTTCAAGTACCAAGTTTCCTCGCGCTTGGAAGGCTGCAAAAGTAATTCCGATACGCAAGAAGCCTGCCGGATCTGATCTGAATAATCTTCGCCCAATAAGTTTTTTGTGTTCGCTGTCCAAAGTTTTTGAGAAAATCGTTAAGACTCAAATTCAAGAATATATTCAACGGTTCAGTCTGCTCAGTCCTTACCAGTCTGGGTTCAGGTCTGGGCACAGTACCACATCAGCGCTCCTAAAGGTTCATGATGATATTCATCAATGTATTGACAAAAAAGGTGTTGCTTTTCTGCTTTTAATAGACTTCTCTAAAGCCTTTGATAGAGTCTCACATGCTAAACTCCTGCATAAATTATCACATCAATTCAACTTTAGTCGCGATGCTGCTTTACTGATAAAATCATATTTATGTCAACGCACTCAAGTAGTAGAACTAGATGGAAGTCTGTCTAACACAATTTTTATTTTGTCAGGTGTTCCTCAAGGATCCGTTTTGGGTCCTCTGTTGTTTTCGTTGTTTATAAACGATTTACCATCAATTCTGAAGAACTGCTCAATTTACATGTTTGCAGACGATGTGCAGCTTTACATTTGTTCCACTGATTATAACACATATGATTTAGCACAACTCATTAACTATGATCTGGAGAGACTTTCTAAATGGTCTTCAAGTAATTTACTTCCTATAAACTCAACAAAAACTAAAGCTATGTTCATCTCTCGTCGACAAATTCGTGCAACTTTACCTGATTTAGTCATTAACGGTGACAAAATAGATTATGTTGATAAAGCTTGCAATCTTGGCGTGATTTTTCAGTCTAATCTTGAGTGGGATTGTCAAATAAATGCACAATGTGGGAAAATCTATGCAGGCTTACGACACTTACGACTCACTGCAAATATGCTACCTGTTTCAACCAAATTAATGTTATTCAAATCACTTTTGTTACCGCATTTTTCATATGGTTCAGAATTAGTTTTGAATGCATCAGCAGCAGACTTTGGTCGACTGAGAGTTTCACTAAACCATTGCGTTAGATGGGTATTCAATTTATCTAGATACTCTAATGTAACTGAATTTCAACGGCAATTGTTGGGTTGTTCGTTTTATAGATTCTTCAGATTACGATGCTATATCACCTTATTTAAAATTATTAATCATGGTCCACAATACTTAGTTGACAAGTTACAGTCTTTCAGAAGTGCTAGAGTTCGAAACTATATACTTATACATCATAACTCCTCTCATTATAGCAATATTTTTTTCGTACGTGCACTTAATCTTTGGAATCAGCTTCCAACAGATATTAAATCTATTTCTTCACTATCAAGATTCCGAGCTGAGTGCATGAGCTGGCTAAATGAAGGGAATTAGTTTAAGTTAGATGAATTGTTTAACGGGGATATCATGTTTTTGATTGTTGTCTTTTGTAATTAAATCATATTACGATATAGATTTGTATGAATTGGATAGAATGTGGTGTGAGCAACGAAAAATCCGATTGTAGAATTTTTATAAGGGTGATCCCTTACTCTACAAGTATAATTGAATAAATAAATATCCATAGATTGTTTAAAAAAATTAATTTTGACTCAGAAATTATCTACAGATTATTTTGATAATAACGCCAATCATTTTGCAGGAATCAATTCAAGTTTTTCTAGATTCTTTTCAACTCTATTCTTGAAAATCTTCGAAAGATATTTTTGGCTTTAGACCAATACAGTTTGAATTTTTGTCTCAGACTTATTATTATTATTATTATTATTATTTATTTATTTAATCAAAAATTTTGAAAGAGGAAAAAAAAACCCTTTGAGTGATTTCTTTTAGGAAATCTTTCTCAAAGAGGCACAAAACCTCTTTATCTTTTCACAAAACGTTATAAAACACACTTAAAACTAAAGGCTCACACGGTAACGAACCATTGTCTCAGACTTCAAATCAATCCTTTTTAAAAAGTTTTAGGAAAATTTCTTATGAAATCTGATGAGTTTTAATATTTATTCAATTTAATTGTTTATTTTCATTATTACTCCCTCGACCGCCCGAAGGTCAATGGAATAAAAAGTCAAAAAAAAAAAACAAATATTTCTATCAACCTTTAAGTTGATGATGAATGAAATCAAGAATTCCTCCATGCATCTCTTGCCTGATGATTTTTTTGATTGGCATTCATTCAGAATCAACCCATCTTAAAATATTTTTCCATAAATAGGGGAACTTACGTATTCTCGGCAGTCTAAGACGATGCCGCGCTTGTTTTGTAATTTTCTCGGACATCAGCAGACAAATTCCGTGTTTGTCTATTTACATATAAGCGTTGCTCAATCCTTTATCGATTCACACCGACAGACTTGTTGTTTTAGGAAACGTTTTTACAACGCTTCGAACATCTCTTGTCAGTGTGACTATTGTCGGCAGCCTCATTCTGCCATAAGATCTGCTGGTGAATCACATCGGCAGCTCCAAATCAGTCGCATTTTAAAGTGTGTTCTTTTTGAATTTACGACATATCTGGCGAAATTGTTTGTTCAGTCTCGGAAATCTCCTCAGTGGGAAGTGGGCAGAAAAAAGAATCATCCGAATGTTTTCATTGACGTGTTTTGATCAGGGATTGAATCTTGAGAAAATTGAGAGAATCTCTCACGTATCGCTCTCTGTAACTATCATAACATGCTGCACATTATGAGAGACTGTTTATCGTATACTGCTACAACTTTGATTAGATTGGGGGGATAGTAGTGCATGATAAATCCCCTCTAAACATGCTCCAAGCCTGGGGACACTATTGCTATTGGAAGTTCGTGGATTGTATATCGTTCCAGTAAAGAAAAACACCTATCCCCAACGGTAAACAAGCGAGAAAAATGGATTTTATCATCGCTCTCTCTTCGGGGCTCTCGCTCGCTGCTTCCATTTATCAGACTTGTTACACCTTGCGATACAATGACGATCGTGGACCGCAACAGATGGGATGTTTTTCTTTGCTTGCTTTGATCGTGCTTCATGCTCAAATGAGAGCGAATTCTGCAATGCCTGGTTTTGATAGAAAGTTTGGTTGCCGATAATAGTCGAATGGTGCCGAAGCTGTAAGTCTCCCTACCTCTAAACCATTCATTCCTCAGGAGTTCTTGAAATTTCTATATTCTACTGAAGAAATTATTTTAAGAATGACTTGAAGTATTCGTTCTCTTTTTTTAAATATCCCGAGTTGAGACGAATTCGTTGAGGTGTTCTTAGAGTTGTTCATGTATAAATTCCAGTAGTAACATCTGAAATTAGCGCTAAATGAATTTCTGAAAATAATTTGAAGAAATTTCAGTTTCAATATTTGCAAAAAATCTGAGAAAAGGTTGAGTTTAATGAGTTTAATTACTAGGGATATCACGGGCTTAAAATTTGTACAACTGTTGAATTATTTGATAACTCATTGAGAAAATTCAAGGAAGAATTCCTAGATAACTTTCTTGGAAAAATTTCTTTCCTGGGAATTAAGGGACGAGCTCTAATATCTGGAGTAGTTTCCATACACATCTGAGAGAGCATGGTCAATGTAGTTATCCTTAGTGTACTTTTTGGTGAAATTCAAGAAGAAATACAAGAAAAACATGTGAAGGAAATGCGGAATAAGGCCACTTGGCGACGCTGGTGGGCATCGAATTTTTTTTCGATTGTACCCCGTTTGGCATAAAGTCGTTTGGCATAAGGTCGTTTGGCATAAAGTCGTTTGGCATAATGGTCGTTTGGCATAATGGCCGTTTGGCATAATGATTGACTTGAAATAAATATCGGCATTTTTAAAGCTTTTACCGAGATCAACACCACCGAGCCCACAGCAAAAAAATTTGGTAGGTTCTAAACAAGCGTGGTGTTCGTTCAGAGATTATCCGAGCTAAGAATTTCAAAAATTGTTGTGACATTATAGAGCATTACTAAATAAAACTCGTGACGGGTCTCTACATCTCAGAACATAGAGTACCCTTGAGCTTGTTGCGATATACATATTTGAAAAAAGTAAATTGGCAAGGAAGGCTCATAGAATATTTCGCTGCATAAATGTTTCAGACTCGCAAAAAAAAATCTTTTCACAGCACAGCTCAAATGAACAACACATCTTTAAAAGAAAATATTTGTGGCAAAACTTTTCAACGGTTCAATATAAATTCTAATTTTGGAAGTGTACATCAAAAACACCGTCTATTATCGAGAAAAAGGAAAATTTCTGATTGAAATAATATATTTTCCAGCATAGGAGTAAGGAGTAAGTAAGGAGATCACGCGTTTGCCCCAAAAAAAGTATATATTGAATATTGGCAGGTTCTGAAATAATTAGAATTCTAACAACACATCTGGCAAGAATTGATAATAAAAATGGTTCACAATTAGCTTTACTAAATAATAAAATGTATAACAGTATAAACATAAAGAACAGCCTATTTTTTAAAAAAAGGCGACATTTACAATTGAACCAATACAAGAATTGACGCCAAAAATTATTGCGGCAATGACTGGTTCCCCCGAAAAGTGGTGACGAGAATGAACGATAAACAGTCAAAAGAAGGAAGTATTCTGTCATTCTCGGCTATACACATGTTGGCAAAAATGCTGAAGACGGTAAAACTCGAAAGAACCGCCAATTAAATAAAGAAGGGTGCATATTAGATGGTCAGTTCGTTCACCCCCTTGAAATGTATATAGTTACGACAATTATGGGTGCTAAAAATTTTCCGGGGGAGTGGGCTAGTCGAGGAAACGGAATATTCGGGAAATGACATTCGGGGAAACGACATTTAGGGAAAAGTAGCACAACCCATTAAAGTAACTGCAGTAATCGAGTTCTCTTTTCGCTGATAATTTGAGCAGATCAATGTTATCGATTGCCGCCCTTTTGTCAGTTGTATACAAAACTACTTAAAAAACATAGCTCCAAAGAACAGCCTATGCATAAAAGAAGGAAAAATTTATCGAAATTTAAAATCAACAGTTTTCATACCTATAATAATGGTTACATCATATCTAGGGAAAAAATAGAACAATTAATAGAAGGGTAAATTTGTGCTAAATATATAAAAATCTTCAGTGCAAAAATTTGTTACAATAGCGAAACTCAAAAAAAGAATTAATATATGAAAGAAGGGTAATTTCTGGATAAATAATAAAATACTTTTGGCAATAACTTTTCAAATATGCTTAAATTTATTCAAGAGCGAATGATTGTTGAATAGAGTGCCATTTTGTATCAATTGACTCCAAAACAAGCCTTGTGTCATCAGAAAGATTCAATAGAAACGTAAAAACGAAAATTGAGAAATTCTTGGTTTCAGACTCATTATGCCAAACGACTATTATGCCAAACGACTTTATGCCAAATGACCATTATGCCAAACGACTTTATGCCAAACGGCTTTATGCCAAACGACTTTATGCCAAATGACCTACCACCTTTTTTTTCTAATATCTCAGGATCCTGAAAGATGGCGTCATCGGCAAAGTTGTTCAGCAGCTCAAACACTATCATTATAAAAGCCATGAGATTCGGAAATTAGCCACCAGACGGCGCCAGTGAGCATGCAGCTTTTGTTTCGTGGTCAATAAGATGGCGTCTTCGTTGCTCAGTAGCTCAAGGACTATCATTGTTTGAGCCATAAAATTTGAGATTTTTCCACCAGTTTGCTGATAGTGAGCATGATTCTTTTGTTTTACGGATATCTCAGGATCCTGACCACTTAGAAAGAGAGCATCTCCGGCAAAATTGTTCAGTAGCTCAAGATCTATAAGTATTCTACCAGAGAGATTTAAGATTTTGTCATTACTAGCGCCAGAGAGTATTATATTAAGGTTTTGCCGATATCTCCGAATCGAGTATTGTTTGATCGTTTGACCGCTGATGGGATGAGGATCAAAGCTGTCGCGCGTCACTCGCGTACTGTAGTGCATCGTTAGTAGTGGTTGATCCTTAGATCGCGTCCCTTGCTCCTGTGGGGATGGGCGACAAATACTTGAGATTTTGCCACTAAGCTCACTAGCATTAAACTTTTATCACAGAGAAACAGAGAAAAAATCGCGATCAAAATCATAGTCGCGAAAACATGTACGCCCGATGCTAAAAACACTGTAGTTGGCCGATGGACCAACAGGTGGCGGTAGTGTGTAAACCTCAAACACGAACAAAAACGTCGCGAGAGCTGCGGGAGGTCAATTGACCACCTACCAGATATGCGAATCGATCGTTAAAAAATTGGTCGATGGACAGCGAAGTGAAGTGTGATATTGACACATATATTGAGATGTTCGGTATTTCAATCCGCATGATTATTGAATTAATTAACTCATTATGCGTGGTAGAGACAGATAAATTATGGGTGAAATTATGAAAAAAAATCCACATGATTGGCTGGAATTTAAACCCAGGACCAGGGTAGACAATCGTCACCGTCAAATGGAAAAAGTCGTCGACGAAACTAAAAAAAGAATCGTCATCGTCACTCAACCATCGTTGGATGACGATTTGCTGCAGTGGTCCACCACAAAGCCTCGGCGTCATGACGAAAAAATAAGCCTCCTTCGTTATAGTCGAATCTTCGTTCGGGAGCTCTGAGCCGACTAAAAATATGAAGCGAGGCGTCGATAGATTATGAGCCTTTTTTGAAAAAAATAAAAATAAAAACAAAAAAACAAAACGTGTCCGGAATTGAACAAACGATCTCTGCATCGTCAACGTCACGCGCTTACCAACAGAGCTATTGTTGAAACTTGAGGAGTATGGATTGAATCGCCAATACAAGCAATTCTGGGATAGCATTCGCCGTTTTGTGCATAGCAAGCGAATATACAATAAACGCCTCCTTCGTTTGAGAGAGGGGAGCGAACGGAATGAAGACAAAGTTGTTCGTTGACGATTTCGGATTGAAGTTCGTAGTGCATTCTTTCGTCGATGACGAGACGACGATCTGCAAGAGTTACTATACTGGCTGACGATGTCTTTTTTTATTTCGTCATCGCACTGTGACGAAGCTGACGATTCCCTGCCCAGGACTCTTGTATGCTAGACGAGCGCTCTATCAACTAAGACCCGGTAAATCAGAAGGTTACAAGTTTAGAATTCAAATCCCCACAGATCACACAGACCGTTTTCATAACCCATATACATGCATCTCATGTACAGTTGTGTTCAGAATAACAGTAGTGGAAGCCGATTTTCATACATATTGTTTATGGGCTGTAACATTTTGAAAACAACCACCCTCACTTCATGTCAAAGCTATTTTCGTTGGAATCAAGTACATTTGAGAATTCATATGCAAATATTAAAAATTTATAAGATTTTAGCATTTTTTAAACGCTTACAAACAATCTGTTCTACGATCACTATTTGATGAAGTCATAATGAGTTCGTCACTTATTCTTGACAGCCTAGTTGTAGTAGAACATGAATTCGATCTCAAATCTCTTAACGAACACCATTTCTACAAACTGGGGCCATTTTTGTAAGCTAAGTTAGAAATTTACATAATGCGTTAAACGCCTAGAGGTATGCAACGCCCTATAAATGTTCCGTAATTCATTCAATTTTGTTCGATTTGTACTCCATTATCAAAGTTACCCCAAAACAGAGAACCGTCTTTCGATTATGTGAAAAATTGTACAGTATTGGACAAAACATTTGCAACTTTTTTGATTTTCCATACAAAATAACCAACTTTGATAAACTATATCTCGGTTATTTATGGACCGATTTGAATGAAATTTTCACAGAATAACTTGATTTTTAACATATATTTTTTAGAGATTTTTCCAATCACAAGTTGGAAAGCAGTAACGGTTTGACTAAAGTGAATTTTTTGATGATTTTTTATAATTGACATAACTAAACATATTGAAGGAATAGCTTCATGGTATCTTCAGCAAAGTTGTAGATTTTGACGAAATGAATAAGTTTGCTGAAGACAGTTTTTGTGTAGAGCATTCAGATTTTGAGATAAAAAGTTTTAAATTTTTCGTCGAAAATTACACTTTAGTCAAACCTTTATTACTTATAAACTCGTGATTGGAAAAAATATTCAAAAATATATGTTAAAATTCAAGTTGTATCTGATGTTCTGTGAAAGTTTCATTCGAGTCGGTCCATAAATAACTGAGATCTAGCTTACCAAAGTTGGTCATTTTGTATGGAAAATCGAAAAAGTTGCAAATGTTTTGTCCAATACTGAATATCCATTCAGAATAAATCTTTTGACAATCTATCAACTGCAATGGATAGTTAGGATGCCAGTACTTGTTTTAAAATTATTAATTATAATTCTTTGAAACAGCATGCATAAATATTCAAGATTTCTTCGAAAAAAATATCAAAGTTACCCGGTTTTACGGTATGTAAAAATTATTTGCTGAAAAACTAGCTGCTCTTCTAAAATATTTGTTCTAATTCTAATACATTCTAAAATAGTGGCGTTCGGGGTAATGGCTTTCAGGGTAATGGCGTTCAGGGTAGTGTCATAGAGTCTCAATTTCATTATCACAAAATATGAAATTTTTCACACTACCGGTTAAAAATTTAAGCACCATGTAAAATCGCTCAAAATAATAGTAATTTTTAGAATTAAAATATCTGTTGTATTTTGAGTTTTTGAATTTTTCTTCACTCATCGTTTCAATAAGCAACTCAAGCTATAAATATATGAACAAGTCAATCTTTCAGAAAATTGTTGCTGAACAAAAATTTACAAAAGATGGGTTTATTCTATGAGTGGCGTGAGGTGAGAATTGTCGGTCTCGTATAGCGAGGTGACAATTTTTGACTCGAGTGATGTGACTCTCCATTTGATTTACAAAGCGAGTCACTTCATTCGAGTCGAGAATTGTCACCTCGCTATGCGGGTATGACAATTAGCACCTCACACCACTTGTAGAATTAACCCATCTATTATTTCGCCTGGTGTTTTATTTTTGAACCGGTAGTGTTTTGTGATAATGAGTACATTTGTAGTTCTCTGCCAAAATTTCATGCCGATTGCTTATAGGGAAACAAAGTTAAAGCATGTCAAAGTTGAGCATTTTGTATGAAAATCGGCTTGCACTGCTATTATTCTGATCACAACTGTATACTACACAAGCGCGCAGAGCGAGTGCGATTTATTTAGTGTTGAAACTGTTTGCCTAACATACCTACATCGTTGCACGAACAAAGGTATTGTAGAAGAGAACAGACGCGGGAAGGCTATCAACAGTAGTAGTAGTCATGTCGTCACTTGAATGCGATTGCGAACGACACGTTGATAGCCTTCTCGCATATCTATTCTTCAACAATACAGTTGTTGTGGCAACGATGTAGGTATGATAGGTAAACAGTTTCAACACTAAATAAATCGCACTCGCTCTGTGCGCGTGTGTAGTATACATGAAATGGATGGGTATAGGTTATGAAAAGGGTCTGCGTGATCTGTGGGTATTTGAATTCGAGACTTGTAACATGAGTTATTGGGTCACCAAGTGGCTCGGTAGCTTAGCTGGTAAAGTGCTCGTCTATCATACAAGAGTCCTGGGTTCGAATCACAGCCAGGCACGTGGATTTGCTTGTTTTCATAATTTCACCAACAATTTATTCATCTTTACCACGCGTAATAAGTTAATAAATTTATGAAACCTTTATTTTGAAGATATCTCATGATCCTGACCACTTAAAAAAATGGCGTCTTCGTAAAAAATATTTACGCTAGATTAAATATTTTGTTAAAAAATCATACTCATCAATGCCGCCTGGGACAAAATATTGAATTGCATGGCTCAAACAATGATATCCCTTGGGATCCTGAGATAATCGCAAATCAAAAGTCCCGTCTGGTGGCAAAATCTCAAATCTCTTAGTTAAAATAATGATAGCCCTTGAGCTACCGAACAACTTTGCTGAAGACGCCGTCTTCCTAAGTGGTCAGGAGAGCACTTCTCTAACTGACCATTGTTCACCGTTGTCCACAGCCAACTCGTTCGCTAGTAGTTGGCAGCAGCTATGATGTAGGTAGTGAGCGGTGTTTGTCTGGTCAGACCAGGCCCTAGACAACCATATATAAATACACAGTGTTCTTCGTAGCCAGGATGTCCCGAGCGATAAATGAATATCGCCAACTGTCAGTTGTGACAACTGTGAAAACAAAGACCTTTGCATTGTTTAATTGTTTGTTATGGTTTGATTTTTGATATCGTTAAATCAGCTAATAATGTGCCAGAAAAATGAAACTCGTTCAATATTTCGATGGTTTTGAAAGGAGTGCAAACATTTAAAGGCATCCTCCAAGCAAGCAATCAGTTATTTTATTGCGACGCTTGTTCGATTACGGATCATAAACATTAAACAAAACTTCGCATTATGGTTGCACTCAAGATTCAATTTACCCGAAAATAGGTGAACACATGGAAATGTTGACTACGCTAGAAGTCGTCCCTTGCCATGGGCCTGGGTTAGATACAATGCGATAGTTTGCTTCAGCCAGACGAGCAGGTACAGTGGAGTAGTTCAGTGTCGTGTACAGGGGCAGATGCTCAAACAAGAAGTTTCATGCACACTAGCACTGCCTGATGGCGGAATTCCGTAGCTCAATGACCACCGCATGTCAGGGCAGCCCATTAGCTATTAAACAACTTTTGCCAAGACACCAACATTGCAAATCATCAGGATCTAGTGATATCATAAGTTTCAAAAGTTAATTCTAATCCCTCTAGGTTCATAAAGTGCAAGTTATAAAAAAATTACCGGAAAAGTTCTCAACAAAAAGATTATCCTCAACTCCAAAAGATAGATCGCACTGAGTACTGAAACTTCGTCGAAGACAGTACTGAGCTATCAATCTATAATGCATACGAGATATTCAACAACACCCCCAAATTAATGAAATTCCATAAGCCCTGGGCCTTCTGTATGGCCCCTCATTTATGTGTCTTATAGGAGACTTGACTGTATTTAGCTTAATTCGAACCATTTTATCAGTGTTACCAGCTTAAACAAATGTTTGTGTTTCGATTTCCCGAACGCAATGTGTAATACAAAATACAAACTTAAACTTTGCGTTATTTAAGTGAAGAAATTTGATATATTTAGTTTTATAAATTTTACTTGAAAAACTAGATAACAGTTGAAAAGTATTTAGCTAAGCATTCTATTTTTCTATTCCGCTCAAGTTTTATGATTTTGATCTTTTCTCAATTCTTCTTAAACAGTGTTACCAGCTACATGCACATTTGTGCATCGGCCGACTGTATGACATGCAACACTTCCTTCAACTTTGGCCAACATTCGGCATCGTTATCTTTAAAATTTATTGGTATCTGTATATAACACTCACAATTATAAGGCTCTTTTAATAACAATCGAGTATTGTTGTCATTTATTATCAGAATATGAAACATTGAATAGTCATTTTGGAAAGTTCCTCAATCCATGCTTTAACTTTGCCGAATATCTCGGATCAGTAGGGTGCAGAGCTACTTGGGCACTTACATGATTCACTTTGGCATGGAAGGTTTTTCTCGACCGAATTGTCTGAAATTTTGCCATAAGAAGCACTTCAACGCGACGCATATTGTAGCAAAATATGAGCTCAGTAGCCATAAAAAAACCTCACTGCCGAAGTGAATCAAAAGTACCAATAATAGGATCTGGCTTCCTATTTCCATACCTAGACGTTGTATTTTTCAAAAACATAATTGTAACCCTGATACACAGACAAACAGACGTAACATTTAGAACAAATCGCAATCAAAACCATAGTCGCGAGAACATGTATGCCCAATGCTAAAATCACTGTATTTGGCCGATGGGCCAACAGGTGGCGGTAGTGTGCAAACGTCAAACACGAACAAAAACGATGCGAGCGCTGCGGGTGGTGGATTGGCCACCTTCCATATATTTGAATCGACCGTTAAAAAGGGTGTCGATGGACTTCGTTGAGAGTGTGACGTCTGTTTGTCTGTGCCTGATATTTTCACGATAGATTCTTTTACGACCTGCCGATAAAGGTCGTAAAAATAGGTTGGGGTGTACAACACTTCAATAGTAATCTGCTTCCTTCAGGAATTCGTTAAATGTTGCGAGTTTAAGAAAGCCGAGCCTAGTAAGCAACGGAACTCTTTGTAATGTATTCAAACCCTCTGGGCAGAATCTGAATAAAGGGAATCAGAAAAGTAGATGTGAGTGCCTTGTAAATTTCAAATCCGCCCCAATTGCTTACTTTGACAGATACGCGTATTTCGACTACCACTTACAGCCTTCTTCAGTGTCAGTTACTGGATACGTGGATACGAGTAACTGACACTGAAGAAAACTATTAGTGGTAGTCGTAACACGCGTATCTGTCAAATATAACCATTTAGGGCGAAATTGAAACGTAAATGGTACTCAAATCAACTTTTTGGATTCTTTTTTTTTTAGTAACGAAAGTTCGCTTCGAAAGTTTGGGAAATTGTGCATCCAAAAGAACGAACCGCTAATTGAACTTCAGTAATGCCAACGGGTCCAACGAAAAGGGATGACAAGCAAATTGAAACGTACTGTTTTACTGCTTAGCAAATTAGGTGGTATGTATCAAATAACCAAAGCAGTGTACGCATAGCACAAATAAATAGAATATGCACTGAAGTCATGGAAATTTCCATTACGAAATTACCCCGGACCGTTTGGGTACGACAGACGTTCTTATCCATAAACGACTCGCTGAGCAGATGAGTTCAGAACTTAACAAGATTGTCGGCATCGTGGCCGTGCATTTAGCAGCAACAGTCTTTCAGGCGTATGATGAATGCCACGAAGCGTGGTTTCGATTCCCGGTCCAGTAGGAGGAATCTTTTCGTTAAATGAAAAATTCTTCACTGGGCTACTTGATGTTTCGTGTAGTCCGTTGCCTATTGTTGATGATCGTACAGTCTGTGCAGCTTTTTCGATAAAAACGGTGTAATTGGCATACACCTATATAGCGCCTTCAACAATGATTCAAAAATTATGTTCAGGATTTCGAAGCAATCACGTTAACCATTATCAAAGCCAAATAAGCGATTGCAACATATCGATTATTATGACAGAACTTTCTCCACACGCGCCAGCACACGCGGAAGTCGAATGTGCAAACTTTAAAATAGAATCACGCTATCACATTGCAATAGGTGCCACACACATTTCAGATTTCACATTGTAATCGGACTGCAGCCGACGTCGAAGTGAGAAGCCACAATGTTATCCTCACGACAGAATAATGATATCCTGTCGGAGTTGTTGTTGTTGACCTGATTTACCGAGCCGTACGATAAGGGTGGCAAATTGCGTAATACGCCATTAAAAACTTTCCTCTAATTTATAGTAGCGAGCGAGTCATAGCGCACGTAGGTGAAAGTGTAAAACAGGAAGTTTATCAACTTTTTCCTTCGGTGTTCTATTTTCAGCAACCGGAAGTTGAAAGTAAACCCAAACAACCGCAGCCATCTTCTTCCTCTTCCACCGGTGGCGGTCGTGGTTCGTCCCTAGCCCAACGTCGAGCTCAGTTCCAGGCGAGTCGTCAACATTCCGAAGCAGCCGAAAGACGCCCGCCGCTGGTGCGGGCTATGTCAGCTCCCATCCGACCAATAGACACCGATTCCAAGTTCCTACAGAGTAAGAAAAAAACACGAAAGAAGAAAGTTTTGCGGTAAGATCCCCTAGCAGTCGTACGATGAATCTTGGTGTCATCGGACGTTAATTTAACCTTTCTTTTGCAGTGAACGAGACGAGATAAACGAGTGCGATGAGGACGACTTTGACGAGGAAACACTTAAACTCAACGCGACCAATAGCAAGAACACGCTCGCTACTTCCGGTCCAAGGTCACGATCGGTGCTAGGAGGAGCGTGCGACATCGAAACACTCGTGTCGTTGCTCAGTTCCGGCGGAAGTGACTCCGAGAAGGAGGATACAGCACCTCCGGACAGTGTGGACGGCAGTAACACTTCGTCGACCATAAACTACAACAACATAAACTTCAACTCGGTGCTGAAGTCACGTGCTCCAATGCTCAAGAAGGCCGGCAAGTCGGGTATGTATAGTTGTAGATATATCTCGTTGGTGTCTATTAAATGAGCCGATCTTCTTGTTCGAACAGTTTCATTCCAGGAGACCGAGCTGAAGCAAAGTGCCGGACTCAACCGCGATTATTACCAACCTGGTCATCGAAAGCCACCGTCACTGCAACCGTTTGCCAATCGAATCAGGAGAAGCCAACAGTTGGCCAATACGCTGAATGCGTTTCAGAAGAAGAAGAAGTTAGTAGCTTAGATTTCCTCATTTTGAAACTTAATCCCTTTCAAATTCCGTTTCAGTTTACCCGAAGATAACAAATCCGACGACGATAAAGATACACAAAGCGACGATGAGTCCAAGGAATTCATCGCCGCCAAAATCGCTACCAGTCGTCCGAACCCACCGGCCCAAACTACGAAAACGATTCCAACGATTCCAGAAGTCGGCGATTCCAGCACTACCGCTGGCAATCAGGATCTGGTGGATGGCCAAACGCCAAAGGAACGCGAATGCTATCGACTATTCCAGAAGATGTCCAACATGGGCCTGTCGGTGTCGTACGATACGATCCTCCGTGGAATGCTGACTCCAACCGAACTGAGAGTATTGCAGAAGCAGAAGACCAAACTTCAGAAGCAGCAGGAATCGCGTCAGAACAGCAGCGAAACGGAGACCAACGACAGTAGCGATAACAGTAAGAGCGATGGCTTAACTACTTTAAACACTTTCATTGATGGTAATCGACCAGAACTGGAAATCCTCAACGGACCACCATCAGTTTTGATATCGGAACAAACCGTAGCTGTAGAGTAAACGGTAGAGCAATATCGGCTTCAAACAAACCCACATGATAGAAAACAAGTAAAATTCAAGCAACATTTTTGGTTTGGTCAGCAAACTGTGATAGAAGATTAAGAAACTGGATACTCGGTTGGGTACAAAAAAAAAACCATTGGAACGAAGTTACGAAGCACCTATTATTGAAGCGCACATTCGATCGACCAGAGTTTAAAGAATGTTGGTAACAGAAACAGAGTTTGTTTGATATTATATATGGCAACGGAAGCAGAGATCAGAATCAATTCGTTAACCAAACCCTCAATAAACCTATGATGGCACCGTTGAAGCTCACTTTGTTAGACATATTTTGCTTTAGAAAGCTTTAGGAGGCACACTCTAATAAAGAATGTATGTTCCGATAAAAAATTGAGTTTTTTATTATTAGAATCGAAAAACTAAGAATTTATTGAGCAGTTCGATTGGACCAGAATTTTCAATGGAAGAATTCAAAATTTGAGTCGAAACAGCGGACGTGGAAAATGACCAATTTGGTAAAAAAGCTCTCAGTTAGTAACTGTGGAAGTGCTCATAACTGAAAAAAAAAGGTTTTGTCCCACTGGAGACGTAATGCCAACAACAAGAAGAAGCATTCTTTAAATAAGATCATTTCATTAAGATTTCTTTGAGAATTGTTGGGAATTCTTTGAGCGTTGTTTTGCATTAAGAGAAAAATAACCGCCATCTTCTTAAAAATTGTCAAAGGGATCTGGTGTTCATGAAGATTTGTCGAAATATGAACCAAACTACCGTAAATTCGGGTGAAATTGAGCAGTAGGGTGAAATTGATCACGTGTGACAACACGATTTTATTTCCCTCTTATAGAGCACAGAAATCAATGCAACTTATGTAAATGAACGTTGTTTGTCTTTACTATTGTCAAATTGCATGTTGTGAAGCTTTTTGTGTTAAGGAATGTTTATTTCTATGAAAATAATAGAAAATTCCATAATCGTGTTCAGTGTGGTATTGGCAGACATCAATAAACTTATAGTTTTAAACAAGGATTTGGACATGGTGTCAACCTGAAAATTTGTAAGGATGCTTGAAAAATATCCCCAAAACGAATTTTATCATCAAAATTCGTACCAATTTGTTCATTTTGTTGTAATAATTGATTTTTTTATAGATATCAGAAGATTCCTTCGGAAATTGCCTACATTTAGGCGTTTTCTGCGGTATTGTTGAAACTTAATTGTTTATTATTTCCATAAATTTTGGATTGTTAAGAATTTGGCAAGCATATTTGGATTCAGGAGGCCCAAATTAAATAAGTAAAGTTGTTTTCAAAACTAACAATAATTGTTTTGACAGGTGATCAATTTCATCCCGAAATGGAATTCCTTGATTTAATATTTTAGAGACGATTTTCAGCACTACCCAAGTAACCATAAGCACTAATAATAAGCCCTTAATCAGCATCATAGATGCGTACATGCATTATAATAGCACCACAAATGCTTACACACCTTATAACAGCACTTCCGCTACATAGAAACCCTATTACAACATCATTAATGCTTCTAAGCCTGATGCATACAGGCATTAAATAAGCACTATATTGGCTCTATATTCGAATACAGGGCATGTTTAAATGCCATCCAGTGTTTTGACAGATATACCACGTGCTGTGTGTTTGCATATAGTGGTAAGAGGGAGTCAAACATAAATCTTCTCACTACTACAATTGCAGGTTTTATGACGGGGAAAAGTGATGGTTTAAATTGGTAACTTTTCTTTCAAATACTATTCATCTTATGTGGCCGTAGGAGCAAAGGAGCAGGACAACAACTCAACAATACGGGTGTCGCAGGTTCGAGACGCAAAATGAGGAATTTCATCATCATAAAACGAGGAACAAAATGTGGCAATTGCAAGTCCTCAAAAGGATGAAAACTACCAAAACGAATATGTCTGATACGGAGAAGTACTATCTGTATCATTTTATTACATTTTTTGCATACTGTTAGAGGTTTCCGTTTTCATTCCTTCATTTATTTACCTCGTGTACCACTTGCTTGGCCGCATACGCGAAAGCTGTCTGGCTGCGTACGCGAAAGCACAAAATATTCGCCCTAAAAACCTGGCGAAAACAACTGACGTTTCTCACGTGGTCTTATATCAGCATTAGTGGTGCAGAGAAGCACGATTATATCTTGGCACTATAATGGCACGCTATTTCGCCTTTTCTGGCATTATAATAGCATTATATGCGTATATAAAACTGACATGCATCAAATGATTACACTGATAAAAATCCACACGCTCGATCTGTGTGTTTAAAATTATGGATTGATTCATGAACGTCCATATCGATTTGCTATGATTTTCTTGCAAACTTCGTGTGTGTTACACATTAAATTCCTGTGTTTTGCTTCATGGATTGATTCATCAACCGACAACAGGGATTCCATATTTTTTCCACATAAGTTCCCGAAGCTTTCTCTTCAGATTCGTATGTGTTAACCTATGGACGCATAGATCATCACCCCAACACGGATTCAGTGTGTTTTGGTTATGGTTATCTTGTGTCATAATCATCATGTTCAAGTTGGTCGATTCATTGATTTGCGCAATGAGATTGTTATGATGAAATCCATGAGCTATGCTTTCGATTTCCATGTTCAAGGCTTCTAAATTGTTTGTGATCAACCCATGGGATGCATAGTGAACTGAATTGCGGTTGGACCTCGTGTCGAACGACAGTCATCATCATGCTTCCAAAGAGAAGAAGCAAATTTTGAAGCTGAAAGTGTTAGATGAAAATTTGTGAATTCGATTTTTCTTTTATTAGTGAAGTTGACCGATATACGAGAATTCTACCTTTCTATAAGAAAACATTGATTATAACGTATAGTTTAGTAGAAAAATCGGATTCCACTAACAGATTTTCCTGGCTTTCAGTTTCGAAAAAAATGGAATATGCTTATCCCTGGCTTCCCAAATTATGGATTTGCGGCGCCCCGCTTGTTGCTGGCTCACGGGTTTGAAAAAAAAAATCAAGAGAGCTTGCGACAAGCAGAGGAGCCTCGGATCCATATTTTGGGAAGCAAAAGTTTTTCTACCAAATTTCTTCTTTCAGTCCCATGACATTTATGTTCTATCACACATGACTATCTAAAGCTACTACATTTCGAATTCAATAAGCAAATCAGTTGGTTTTCATGATTTAATATTTGGAAATTCATGTTTGTTTCACATGACAACCTAATGTTGATACACATGTTATTATACCGTGAAATCAATGATGAAATCCATATGGCTACCACACTCAAATCATGTGGTTTTCCTCATTGCGCAAATCTATAAGTAAAACACACGACCTTGACGTGTAGATTTTTCTCAGTGTACCCTATATGCGCATATAATGCTGTTACCGTGCCGCATTATTGTGCTTACTGGTTACTTGGGTAAAATCACAACTGTATGAAAATATGAGTATAAAAACCAATGAAGCTCACCGTCGTACTTGTTTTCCTGCATTAAGTTATTTGGAATTGGCAACATCATAGAAAACAGACATGAAAAACAGTGAAAAGTGATCAATTTCACCCGGTACTGGTATTTAATTTTTGATGTTTGCGGATGATTAAATGATAGACTCTTGAGCCTTAAAGTTTCCAATGATAGAAAGTTTAGACTTATTACGAGTCAATCTACACAGGTCAATTTAAAGAAGATGAACTTGCTGTCCATTGCATTGAAAAAGCAAATAGGAAGCTATGAAAGTACCAAGCTGTGTTCCTACATGAATATCCAAAGTTCAAAAAAAAAAAAATGATTCATTCGGCGAAAAAAGTTGATGTTCCTATAAGTGATGATAACAACTTCACCACATGCTTTATCCATGTGATCGAAAAAGTTTAGATTTTTGATTTTGTATCCGGGTGTCATTTCAGTAATAACCTAAGAGAGACTCGCGACGAGGAAAAATATCAACGTCATATGCAGCCCAGATTCCGTTGTCACGAAACGTCAAATGCAGCCCGTCGTTTCTATGGCTGAAAAAGTGAAAAGTATTGTATTCAAAATAGTACAAGTACAAAAATAGCACAAGTAGAGTACAAAAAACTTCATAAGCCTGTGTGTGTACGGTGTTCTACTGGTTCGCAGTTGGAGCTTAATGTCGTCAAAAACGCTGCTCACTACGACATTACTACAGTGTCTCTGCAACTACTCGTTTTGCCCAATTGGCGGTTGAAAATCTTGCCGAGGCTTTGCACAGCTTTCTGTGCGATGACGCATCCTACTCTTGGACCTCACTCCAGACCCCTGTTCAGCTTCTACTGGACGCTCAAGTGCATTTCGCTAGTCTTCGACGACTCGTTATCCGCTGCTGCTTTTCAAGCTCTCCTGGTTGATCAGTTGGATGCCGAGGTCGGTACAACGATTCCGGTTAGAGGATGACTTTCGGTTCCCTGGCGCCCCGACGACCCAAAACTGGTGGTTTGTGACGACCGATGCTACTTGGCCTAGTCCCAGACGGTGGAACTAGCCTACTCCGGCTACGCGTTTCTTCATGCTTCGATACTGGCCGGTGGAGTGCTGAAGTCGGTTCAGCGATTCCGGTTGAAGGATGGCTTCCGGTTCACTGGCGCTCCGATGACTCACACCAGATATACTTTACGTACTACTCAGAGTAGTCCCCTGTGGTAAATCTATCTTACTCCGACGAAGATTTCCCCGCCGGCAGAAGATCTCTAGAACCGATGGTATCCGGGAAGATGACGAGATCAGTCCTGCGATTCCGGTTGAGGGAAACTTCCGGTTCATAGGCGCCCCGACGACCATTTGCCAGTGGAGTTTCGCGAATTACTCAGCTAGACCCCGGCGGTGGACTCAGCCAACTCCGACTCGAACCTGGTGGGCCAAGTGCCAGAGTCGGTTCTGCAGTTCCGGTTGGAGGATGACTTTCAGACATCCCGACGACTTATTACCGATACTACTCTACGCCTGCCCTACTCGGTCTAATCCCCAACGGGGAATCTAACCTACTCCGATCGCGGCCCGGAGCTATCTGGTCTTCACGCTATCTCGTTTGCAGCGACTATATAATCTGCGTTATCCCTTTGTTCACCGCATTCCAAGTGCTTTCATGCTGGCACATGTTCTGCACGATGTTGTTAGGACGCTTGCGGTCTCTGACATCATCTCACTTCGTATATCCCTGAATCGAGGGCAGTCAAATATAACATGCTCCGAAATCTCCTCAATATTTGGACAGGCCGGACAATGTGGAGACTGCGCGTCCGAATCTTAGCAGATATCCACGTCCACGTCCGTAATTAGTCTGTGGGTCCACATTACTTCATCCAAGTTATTCCACTCCTGCTGCCAATTGGCCATTGTATCCAAACTGATGGTATTCCTCAAATTCCTTGTGTTCCTTCGCTGGCAGTATGCTATGTCCTCAACCAGAATGATGCAGATAAGGATCATTCCGGCAATAACGCACACCGCCTCCGACGATATAGTCTGCATAGCCATGAACCGGAACGTATCTGTCAGCTTGTCTCGATTGCGTGTGGTTCTCAACGCTGCAGCTAAAGCCGGAACTCCGTATCTCAATATAGACGATTATACGATCGCCAGAAGACGCCTCGTACTGCTTCTTAGTCCTTCAATGATGGGCACAGAGTACGCTGCTTTCGCTGCTTTTTCGCAGGCATGTCTACGTGGCTGTTGAAGTTTTGCCTGTCGTCGGTGCTTAAGGGAGCGCTTCGATGAGATTGCATGTCCTCTGACGTTGATCTCCAACTGCTAAATCGCCTTGCAGTTGCTGACCAGCACCACATTCGTTTTGTGATGAGTCATCTGCAGCTTGAATCCAGTCATCCATGATTCAACGATGTCTGGAGATTCCGCCACAAGTATTTTTACCTCAGCCGCAGTCTCACCAGTTATTGAAAGAACGTCGTCATCTGCGAGCCCAATGATCACGACTCCATTCGGCAGTATAGTACATCATATTCCACAGTGTTGGACCAAGTATGGATATTCAGGGACCCGCATTGTGTGTAAGGCGGCGGCGTTAGTCTCCGAAATGGCACTGTTGAACGCGTTCTTAACATCTATCGTTACCACTGCGCAGTATCGATTGCTTTTTCTCTTTTGCTTGGACGCTTACTCCGCGCACGTGATGACCGTTCGAATAGCATCCACCGTAGAAGTCTTTTTCCGGAATCCTAATTGCCTAATTGCGATAATCTGTTCTCGCATTCCGTGTAGATCGTCAGCCTACTGAAGATGACTTTCTCCAGAATTTTACCAAGAGTATCCAGCAAGCATATTGCTCTAAATGAAGCAGGATCCTGGTTTTGGCAGCAACACCAGCTCCTACGCCTTCCATCTATCTGAGAAGCAGCCATCCGCTAGACACTTCTGCGACGCTGTCCTGAATATGTCTGGGAACGCCAAGATTGCTGCCTTTAGCGCTACGTTAGGGATACCATCTGGACCGGGAGTTGTGTTCAGGCTCGGAGTGCTTCGACGGAAAGATCCTGGTCGAAATCCTTTGTCTTCCACCTACGTTCTCCATTCCTCCTCTGCCATAGAGCACAACTTCTCTGGCCAACGCAGAAGTGGATCGCTTGATGGTCACTATGGGTGTATTCTGCGCTAACTCTCCAATTCATATTGTTGATCGGCGAAGGATTGCAAAAGGTCACGTCTATGATGGATTCCCTATCGGCTTTGCGAGACTTTTGTTGCACAGCTTTACGTCGAGCTTCGCTAAAGCTTCCAGCAAACTGTATCATCTCGCGTTGGTCAGCCTGCTACCCCACTCTACGGTCCTAGCATTGAAGTCTCCTCGGATGATTACCGGCATTCGATCGATCAGCTTGTTGGTTAGCACATCGAACATCTGGATGTATTGCTCCAGTGTCTACTTCGGAGGAGCGTCATTCTTTATCCAGTAAACAATCCTTCAAGAATTCTTACAAAGATCTCACGAGGAATCCCAGGAAAATCATTCCCGGGATTAGTAGTTATTATTTAAAAGATTTTTTCCTGGAGTTTCTTTAGGCATTCTAATCTATATCAAATTGCTCAAAAGAATCTCTTGAAGAATTCCGAATTTTGAACATTTCTCCATGAATGTAAACTACGTACTTATAACACATCAATTTTAATTATTAATATCATCCAGTTGTTCATTGATAATTTGTTGAGGATTTTCTGGAATTTGATAGTTGATGATAGTTGGCGGAACGATTTAGTCACTGTACGATTTGTAGAAAAATAATTGGGATTAGCCGAGTTAACCAAACGTGCTTGTTTAACATTTTGTTAACAAATAAGAAATCAATCCATCGATGCATGGGGTTTTTCCAGATGATGTTCTGGATCTGGGATTCATATTGTGGTGACGTGTAACCAACGTTCAATATGGTTGGTGCACACGGTATTTGGTGTCAGGGGGATATTGGAGAGGGTTTTTAAATTCAAATTAATGTAGGGTTGTAAAGGGCATCTGACACCAAGGAAAAAGGAGTAGGATTGGTATAGGGATTAAATTAATTTATTTCATATTCTAATTCATTTTCCAAATTTCTATTTTTATTTGATTACTTCTAGACCACAATTTCAATGTAATTCAATTGCCTTAAATTATTATATACAAAAGATATTTACAAAAAAACTATTAATAAAAAACAAATTCAAATGGGTGAGCCTTTCAACAAAAAGTTACAATATTTAGTACCATAATAATGTAACTTTTTTTTTGAAAGGTGGGATTTCTCCAAGAAAGAGTTCAAGAAATTCTACCAAAATTGTCTTCAACATCACCAAGAATGGATTCTTTCCACAAATTCTTCAGATAGTGCACTGATTTTTTGGGGCCTTCCTTAGCCGAGTGGTTAGAGTCCGCGGCTACTAAGCAAAGCCATGCTGTAGGTGTCTGGGTTCGATTCCCGGTCGGTCCAGGATCTTTTCGTCATAGAGTGTAATCGTACCTGCCACACGATATACGAATGCGAAAATGGCAACTTTGGCAAAGAAAGCTCTCAGTTAAAAACTGTGGAAGTGCTTATAAGAACACGTTAATGCCAAGAAGAAGAAGATGAAGTGCACTGATTCTCAGAACTTCTTAAAGGATTGCTTGAAAAATTCAAAACAAAAATTATCCAAGACCTCCTACAAAAAAATTGGGTGATTCTTTCAAGATTCCTTCTAATATTCCACAAGATTTTCACAAATAGTTAAACAAGTTTCAATCGGGAAAATGTTCTAAGTGATTTTTCAGAGAAATTCTCCATAAATCTAGCTGCATTTTTCCACAGAAAATTCCTAAATTGTTTCTTAAGATCTATCTAAAAATCAATTTGATATTGATCCCCAAATTTGTTCAAAATTCTCTCTCGCATATAATATTTTTAATATTCTTCAAACATGCCCACCTATTTTTTTTAATTCAATCATTCAAAAGTGTTTAAGGGAATACTTTCAGTTATTCTTTCGTGAAAGTACTCGAAAATTTCCTGAGAAATTTATTCAGAGAGAAATATATTATTGTTTCCTCTGGTATGTCGTCCCAAGATCATTCGGAAAAAATCACTAGAGATCCACTCAAGCATTTTCCCGAGGTTTTCTTTTTTGATCAGCATTAATATTGCTTCTTCTGAGATTTTTATTTGTATTATTTAAGTTCAAATCAAATTTGCTAAAAATACTGAATTTTTGTCGGGAAATTCAAGAGTTCACCGTAGAATTTTTGAAACTTTTTGACGGAATTCCTGACGATGTACCTCACAGAAAAAGCTTTGGTGGTTTTTGTAAGATTAACTTTAAAAAATCTTGTTTTATCGTCTTTTACACTGAAGAATGATTTGTGTTAAAACGGGTCTACCCCGTTTGGCATACAGTCGTTTGGCATAAAGTCGTTTGGCATAACAGTTGTTTAGCATAATAGTCGTTTGGCATAATGGTCGTTTGGCATAATTTGAAAAAGGAAGTTACTGCAGTGTTAAGTAATTTGCGGAACCATAAGATGCGTCATAAAATGTCATGTTCCTTTTTTTCAAACGGCAGGGAATAACTTAGGCGTTGGATACATTTTTGTTAAAAATGCGCTGTAATATCCCGGACATACTGACCGCGGAAGACATGTATGCTGCAATTCCAAAAGAGCTTTATTGGATATTGGTTTCCTTGAAAAATGAAGATTAGAAGTATGTCCTATCAATAACTGACAACGGAATGAACGATCGTGAGCAGTTTATCCACACCCCTTAATGGAAGGAATTTGATAAAATTCAATGTTTTTCACAATTATGCCAAATGGCTATTATGACAAATGGCGGTTATGCCAAACGACCGTTATGCCAAATGGCATTATGCCAAACAGCTATTATGCCAAACGACTGTATGCCAAACGTCATTATGCCATACGGCATTATGCCAAACGGGGTAGACCCGTTAAAACGGGTGGAATTTTTACTGAACGTGCTTGCATCTAACATCCCAGAAAATGTTTTGCATGAACTCCGAAGGTTCATGATAGTATGGTGAACAGATTATTCTAAAAACTAACATAGCAAGATGGAATTACTGATGAATTATAAGTAGTGTTGATCTACCGATGATACTCACGAGTCCTGATGAAACTAAGAAGTGTGAAGAAGAAACCTAATCTGGTGTTGAACTCATGATCTGTTATTTCAAAAGCAGTATTGATCGAAGGATTTCTTTTGTGTTCTATCGACAAATACGATGAATGCTGAATTTCTTCTCTTTTATGATATTTTTCTGCAGCATTCTATTCATTCTTCGTTTCCGTTGTAGCACGGATTCGATGCTTTCATATTTTCACAGTTCGTATAAATAGGTAAGCAATAAGCATTTATCTCTTTTAAAAAAACCTGTTTGTTGATTCATGCTTTTGTTTGCATTAAACAGGAAACTTACACAAAACAGTTATATTTAAAAGTAACTATGCAATATAGTTATAATTGGGATTCGTTTGCGTACAAAAAAGACTATAAAATAACGTACAGTTTAAATTAAATAACATATATCACACGCACTTTTAGAAATTCATTTCATACATCGCTCTCTATTTTCATTCCTAATCTCGCATTCGTTTCCTTTTGATTCAATAACAGAAAGCCCAAAAACCTTTTTTGTTTCGTCAAAGATGCCCTGCACAAGTGTGGCGCAATGCGATGCGAAAGCGGCAACAGATGATCCATTTTTTTTTGCTATTTTAATACTGATTTCATTCGGAAATTTCCACTTTCGATCGCCATCAAATTTTACCCTAGCTCGCTCTCGCGTCTCGCTTAAACTTAATCAACTAAATAAAACAATCTGAAATCCGTTTTGTTCCTTCGCCGTACATTCTTCCAGAGCTTAGAAAAGAATATACGCAGTTCCTCTAGCGTTGCTTTTTTAAGAGTGTGCGATATAAAGTGCGAAAATATCACTGGTACACCGGTAGTTACAGTAATTAGTAATCAATGGGTTGCAATAATTGATCGTTCTTTATTGTAGTATTTGTGTTGAGCATTCAAAATATTGCATTTGAATGCACATTGCATTTCAACGGATTGTTGTCGTCATATTGCTGTGTAAAACATGGCACTACTTGTCGTTTTCTTCTGTGGAAGCATCCATATTCATGGTGTGAACGGCAAACAGATGTAATAGTCAGAATAACGAAAAAACATAGTCGTAGCTTTCTATCAACAAGTTACTTGGAGCATAATAGGAAGAGTTTAAATATCGTATACACTTATTATTGTTCGAATCTATCAACTGATGTGACAAAATATTACAAATTGGCTTCCAACGAAATCCAAGACCTTCCATTCAAAATCAAATTTAAAGTTCGAAGCCGGTCCAACATTATTTGGAGATCTATTCAATCTGTACTCAGCTGTACAATCCTGACCACGTATATACAAAGCTATGGCCGTTATTTTGGATTTGAGGATGACATACGTAACCACAGTTTTAAAAAAATATATCATTATTTGAGACGATTAATCATGATTTTTGCAATATCTATTTTTTAGAAGCCTGTTTTTACTTGAACTATGTATTAGGTTATAAAGGTCAAGGAGTTTACGCTGCTGATTGAATATTGTCTAACTTTAGATCCAATACGTCCAAATGTTACATCTGTTTGCCTATGTGGCGAACATTCTGGATGCCTCCAGAAAACCCCGCATTCGCTTTAAGTCTCATTCGTAAATATGTGGGTGTGTTGTGGTTGGTATGTGGGTGGTTGTTCATGTTCGATATGCTACGAGACTTTCAGTCGCTTTTCAGAACCGATTCCAGAGGGTTAGGGCCCCGGAACTTGGAGGTGGATGATGCGGACAAGGATGGTTTCCAACCACTTTCAGAATGTCCGATTCCACCTCCACCTCCGCCTCCGCCTCCAGAGGATCCGCTGGTGGACATCAGCGAGGATGACTTGGCTACCGAGCCCCCTTCTACATAGGGTGTCCGCTGGGTTTGCAAACAATTGAGCCATTCGGAGAGGGTGATCTTGCGATCATTATTTACGTCACAATAGCGAGGCATCTTTTTGCCACATTTTCGCAATTGTCTTCAAGAAAGGTAGGAAAAAGTTGCAATAATCTGTTTGCGAAACATTCTTGTAATGCACTTACCTTGTTTCAGTGACAAGCTCTCGGAAAATTTTCCACTCCTTCCGCTCCCAAACCTTGTTCTTGTTCTTGTCTAGCAGTACAAAGCTGAGCGTTGCAATCTTCTCGTCTTCGGTTCCCCATTTGGTGTTATCCGCTCTAGAACCAAAAGGTAAAGTTAAAACCATCGTTTTCAAACGATATTTTACAAACTTACGCCGTCACCGAGTTGCTTGCTATTTGCTGTTTCAAAAAGTCCTTCAAGTCTCGCAAGAACTCCAACTTCTTGTCATCGGGGCAGCCCTGCATCTGTCGACCCCCTACGCCCGGATACACGTCACACTGCGGTCGCTTGTCCTTAGTTGACGTCCCGGGAATGTTCTTTCCGGTGTCTTCGTGGACGCACCAACAGTACCCGGTCGACAAGTAGCACTGGACCCGTTGATACCGCCCGTCGGCGGTACATTCCGGAACGTATAGCGCCGTAGCACCACTCTGCCAAAAAAATTAACACCGACCAATTAGGCAAATTATCGCAACGATAACAGCTATACGGATTCGGATTAGATGTTTACCCTTTGCTCCTCCAGTGCGGCGGCACGATCACTCAGGCAGTCCGATTCGGCCTCGCTGTCTTTGAAGATGGGATCCTGGTCACCTTTCAGCTCCAGCGTTGTTTTACCTTGTAGCACTGAGCTCAAGAGGGGGATTGGGGAATGATTAGTTTTGCGATGTGATTCAGAGGGTAAATAAATCGATGCAACGATATTGAGGCTGGCCATGAGACGTAACTGCCGATACATTTGAATATAGAATTGGGCCATTAAAAAAGAGTCATGAAATTTTTAACAACATTTGCATACATTCGTATAAGAAAACTCATTTGAATTTTTTTTTTGTCCATAACTTTTTACTTAGATTTTTAACATTTTTATGTATTCTACAAAGTTAATAGATAACTTAAAACACGTGTTTTTGTTGAACATCAAGCTATCTATATCCTAAAGTAATTGAGTTATCGATCGAGTTCGGATTTAAAAACGCATGAAACAACTCTTATAGACAAACGATTTTATCACCTGCCGAAAGGGAAGATATGATACTTTCATTGTACACTCCCGTGCTAAAGTTTGGGTTCACCCCATCAAAAACATACAAAAGTGTTCTGTCCATATATCTGTGACTATACGTCTAATTGAAACTCTTTGAGCCGCATTCGAAAGGCAAAGAGTTGTAAGAAAAAACATTTTTTGAATTTTGTGTGCTGAATTTTTACTTAAAGTTGTTACATTTTTCAAAAAAAAAAAACACACTGAAAAATCATGTTTAATTTCCTCAGCATTGGATCGACCAAAATTTTTAAACAAATATCATTAGAATCGTAATCTTATATTTTTTGAAGAGACCCCACGATATTTTGGCGGAAAAATCTAGAAAGTATCCTAAATCAATGAAACAGTCAGTCAAGTCATCGTGCAAAAGTTTGGGTTCACCCCTCAGTATGATGCAAATCGTGCAAAAGTTTGGGTTCACCTGAGCTTCACGCACATCATTTTTGTTAATATCTCTGCCATTTTTCAACCGATTTTAATAATTTAAAGCTCTTTTGAGCGCGAATAATGGCGCGTACATGATTGGTTTGAGATTTCACAGATTTTTCGTGTTTTAAGTAAGTTCAGGTGAACCCAAACTTTTGCACGATACATCATACTGAGGGGTGAACCCAAACTTTTGCACGATCACTTGACTGACTGTTTCATTGATTTAGAATACTTTTCAGATTTTTCCGCAGAAATTTCGTGAGTACTCTTCAAAGAATATAAGATTGTGATTCTAATGACACCTTGTTTTTAAATTTTGGTCGATCCAATGCTGAGGAAATTAACTAAGTTTTTTCAGTGTGTTTTATTGAAAAATGTCACAACTTTTACTAAAAATTTAGTATACAAAGTTCGAAGAATGTTTTTAGAAAAATACATACGAAGTTAGAATAACTCTTTGCCTTTGGAATGTGGCTTAGAAGGTTTCAATTGGATGTGCAATCACAGAGATATGGACTGAAAACTTTTGCATGTTTTTTTGGGGGTGAACCCAAACTTATGCACGGGAGTGTATGTAAGGGTTGTCTGCGCCATTTTGCGACGGAAGCAGATATTGGGGCCTAGGCTATCCCTTAAAAAGTAATTTTTGAATAACTAAGTCATTTAAAAAAAACCGTGATGCCGGTTTTCTGCAAAAATACGGATTTTTATGTAACAAACACCTTTGAAGAAAACACAAAAAAAAATTAAAAATATTGGTAAAAAGTTATGATAAAGAATATGATTTTTGGGGGTCATTCACATACAGCGGCATATAAGTATAAGAGGTAGAAAAATCGTGTCTTCGACAAAGTTGTTTCAAATTACTACAACTTTGCCGATGCAGCCATAGAATAGATAGAAATAAGTGTTATGAAAGAAATATTTTTCCTAGGTGGATTGATCAAAAAAACTTTTGAATCAAAGGATGCGCTTTAAATACACCAAGAAACTTCTCCGAACGAACTATATCGCTAAAATCAATGATTTGGGTGCTATCCAAAAATCACATGATATCGACAAAATAAAAAACAGTGCAGCGGAGACCTTCGACATTTATGAAGAAGTTTGTCAAAGCGTCAAGTTTTCCAAATCATCATGGGAGTATTATGTATTGTATAGCAAGCATCAACCTTTCAACCAGGCCCATGAATCAACAAATTGTAACCCTTCTGTCGTGCATTGGGAAAGAATGCCTAAAGCTTTATCAGAATTTACCGTTAAGTGTTGAAGACAAACAATTTTGTGAAACGATATTGTCAGCTTTAGAAGCTCAGCTTCTCCCGAAGATAAATAAGCGTCACGAGAGAGCTTTTAACAGCGCCGTTCAAGAACCGGAAGATTGTGAAATTTGAATCAGGACGAGAGAAGTAGCAAAACAGCCATTGCATGAAAAACCGATCTAGTGGGTCACCGAATTCTGCTATTTTGCAGAAATTTGCTATTTTGTTCCTTATCCGAAATAAGGATACACGTGTTTTTAGATTTTTTGATTAGGGTGACCATTTCCGAAATAGAGTATCCAGAAATATCGTGATTTCGAAAAAAAAAATATTTTTTAAGTGGAAGTGGATGAAAAAACGAATTTAGTACTATACCATTTAATTCCACTAGAGTTTGTATCCTTTGACAGATACGCGTATTTCGATCTCAACTGTAAGGCCGTCTTCAGTGTCGTGTACAAGACTCGACTTATATTTTTTTAAATATTATAACTTTTGAACCGCTTGATCGATTTTCAGTTTTCTTGGACGGAATGAAAGCTAAAGATTTTGACTTTTCAAGACTTTTCAAAACTGGTTTTTACATGAAAAAATCAAAAATTTCCGTTTTCTCGTGTTCTGAAGGCCTCGGGACAAAAGGAACTATTCTCATTTTTTCTTTGAAGTTCAGAAAATTTTGCGTTTACTGTCAAATTTTCAGCGATGTACTTTTTTTTTTAGTTTTTTAGATATATTATTTTGAAAATAAAAAATCAGTAATTTTTCATCGGTGAACACCGTAGGTTTCAGCGCATTAGATTTTCATTTTTAAAACAATCATAACTTTTGAACAGCTCAACCGATTTCCAATCTTTTTTTAATGAATACAAGCTTAAAATTTTTCAGCACGTTTCAACTTTTCAGAAAAAATATAAAACTCTAAAAAAATTTTTTTTTTGCATGAAAAATATATAAAAATTTCTAGTTTTTTAGGAATAAAAAATAGTAAAAGTATTTTTTTTTCAGAGTTTTTCAAAAAAATATCCAATAAATGTTGAATATGGTTTATTCTTCTCCTAAAGGTTTCTTTTAGCAAATGCTAAATAACTTGAAATATGCCACTTTCAGAGGGGGGACACGCAATTTAACTTCTTTAACATTACATTTCACAGTAAACTCGGCACTAAAGATTTGTGCACTATATTAAAATAAATCACTTCAAATATTTAACAAGCACTACCAAACAAATAATTACAGATGTGTTTTCAATCTTATTTTGTTTAGTTTACGTTGGAATAAATCCGGCAAGATCGACGTTATGATAAAATCATTTTCAAGATGAAGCGACATTCATCCAGAACAGGTGGCCTCAAAATAGCTACCATAAATGCTATTTTGCTTTATTCGTGTGACATAATTATAGGTTTGGTTGGTTTGACTTTATTAACGAGATTTTTAGCCCTGGGCTAGTTCATCTCGGGACCAACGGCTTTACTTCCCTTCCGAAGGAAGTCGTCACTATAACTTTTTACGTCATAAGTGACTATGTCGGGGATGGGATTCGATCCCAGGTCCTCGGCGTGAGAGGCGAGTGATCTAACCACTACACCAGGTCCGTCCCCAACATAATTATACACTTCATAGCCTCTTTCAGAGTGGGCCAACTAGTCGTGTTCTAATCTATAAGAGGTTTTGGGGGATGCGATGAAGGCAACAGTGCTATGACCGCAGTTTTATGGGCGTTTATTTAAAGCACCCTGGAAGTAATTCGTAAAACTAAAATTGTTACTTGGGATAAATATTATCAAGAAACCCTTATCTGTTGCTCCACGTAGAATTCAGAAAATGTTGATGGTTCTTCTACGTTACAATATTCCGCTAATCTACAAAACGAGAAATGATCATAGCCGATACTCTCTCAAGAGCTCCTGCAAATAGTGTAGATGCTCTCCACTCGTTTGAAGTCTAAAGTTTGAATTTGGAACAAACTGATCCGAATGAAGATTTACGAATATCGACGCCGACAATTATACATGAGTCAGAAACTAATGATGAAATCATACTTCTCAAGTAACGTATCTCAAAAGGATGACCGACAAAATACAGCGAAGACAACGATTTGGCGTAGAAATATTTTAAGTTTCATGAGCAGCTAACCATCTACAACGAATTTGTTATGAAAGGAGATAGATTTCTAGTGCCTAAAACTATGTACCGTTTTGTACTGGACACGATTTACAAAGGTATCGAAACCACTCAAACACTACATCTAGAAAATGTGTGTTTTGGCCAGGTATATCAGAGCAAATTAAAGATCTTGTTTAGCAATGAGATTCCGCATCCCAAAAAAAAAAAACGAGTAATGCAATTTACAGAAATCCCAAATTAGCCTTTCGAAGTAGTAAATATATGAAATTATAATCCTTTGTTACTGTTGACAACTACTCATTTTTTTCGAAGTAAACGAAATGAAAGAGTTGACATGCAAAACAGTGGTAAATATAGGTAAATATATGTAGAAAAAAAATCAGTAGACACGGTATCTCTGCAACTGTTAGGTATTTAATTATTTCGCCAATTCACTCGGTTCAAGAACGCTTCTCTTCACCCTTGGCTGCCCCTTCGAAAACCCCAAGAGCTTCTAAGTCTTCCTCAAGCATAGTCTACGTATCATCCCCATAGAGGACTAACGCGGTCTTATGAGCGTTTTGTACATCGTGCATTACTGCCCATAAAAAATAACTGTCCCATATGGAAAAGTCGGCATTGCGAAAACACCGTTCAAAGTTTGTAGTTTGACTTCTCATACAAATGTTCATGATTTTCTAGTACATTTCCGCATGCCATATTTATTTGGCATCACCGCACAGATTACTCAGGTTGCTAAAGAGTGTCCACGATGAAATTGCCACACACAAAATTGATTCGCAAAATTCGAGTTTTCATCCGATTGCCATCAAATTTTCAGGGATTAAGAAATAACTATTTAACTTCATTTTACCATTTTACTCGTATTTTATTTACAGTCCGTACGCAAATGCCCGCACCTTGGCCTTCACCCCGGCCATAAGATTCTGCACAACCTGTGAATCAACCGTTTTTTGCATGTAAACCCATACTTTCTTCAGTTCCTCGACTGTCTTCACTACCTTGGGTCGTTTAAGAAGATGCTGCTTCATAATCGCCCAGTACTTCTCGATGGGGCGGAGCTCCGGAGTGTTGAACATTTTCGGCACGAAATTGACCTTATTGTCCGCATACCACTTCAGCACGTCCTTGGAGTAGTGGCATGAGGCCAAATCCGGCCAGAAGATTGTTGGGACGTTGTGGGCCTTCAGGAGAGGAAGCAGCCGCTTCTGGAAGCACTCTTTCATGTACACCTGTCCGTTCATCGTGTCCTGGGTCACGAAAGGTGCACTCCACTTCCCGCACGTGCAGATGGCTTGCCAAACCAGGAATTTCTTCGCAAATTTGGACATCTTATGAGTGCGGACATGCTCCGGAACGCTGAACTTATCCTTGGCCGTGAAAAACAGGTTGCCGGGGATCTGTTTGAAGTCGGCCTTCACATATGTTTTGTCGTCTATGATGCAGCATCCAACTTTCGTCAGCATGTTGAGGTACAGTTCGGTTTGTGCGTTGTCGGAATGATTGTTTTTTTTTCTCGGTTTTCGTATTTGCTGAGCAGTGTGCGTCCAAATGCCCAAGTAAGCGAGTTCGGTTTGTGCGTCGCCAGAATGATATTTTTTCTCGGTTTTCGTAGCAAATATGTCCAGTGTTTTGCGCATGCAATCCATGCCATCAGAATCGTTTGCACAAATCCGTGTGCAGACATTTTCATTTGGAGGTCGATTGAACGGTGAGTTGCAGAGAGGTTTCAAATGCAAAATCTGGTGAGTTTGTTCCAATATGAACCAACGCCCAAATACTATTTATATGTGCCAAAACGTCTACCAAACGTATCCTATGGCCTTTCCCAGCCCAATAATATTCCACTATATCTTGTAGCACCTATGAAAGGTCGTAGAGTTCCCTGCATCTTTCTTAATTAGGTGTTCATATAATCATTCCTTCCCATTCCTCAGCATTCGCAAGGACGTGGCCAGGACAGCTGTCGACTGTTGGAAGATGCGTCAATCTTGTCTAAGAGTCAAGGGTTGGTCCCAAATCTTTGACTTTGGTAACGGACGGTCTAGGTCTGTACTGCCGTTATACGCATAATTGTCCCATGTTACTTTTTGTCATATTTTAGTTTTTGTAGCCAAAAAGTCTATTTTAACCTATATTATTATAAAACAATTCAAAAACATATACTTTGTTCGAACACTCTATGAAAAGCATACCAAGTTAATTTGTCCCACTGTTGAATTTCCACGCATAACTGTCTCGCTACTGAATTTCTACGCATATCTGTCCCACTATGTATTTTCCAAAATCAGTTGCAAATAAAATACTTAATTTATAGGATTCATTGAGCTGTGTCAAATCGTTTTATATCATCTTTTTTCTTTGGCTTTACATCCCATGTGGAACACTGCCTGTTTCACACAATAGTGTTCTAAGACTGTTGTACAGGGAATAGACTGAATAATTGAGTTAGGCGAAATTTTTCCTAAATACCGTTTTAATTCATATTACGGACAGCTTCAAATTCCGGACACTCTTGTTTGTATGGGAAACATTTCACACGAAATTTTTCAATTTTCGCCGTCCAAAAGTTCTTATTTGCAAGGCTCGTTTTATTAGGTTTTTTCCATAAATATCATTGCAAATTTATAATGCCCAACTACCTTAGACGTCTCATAAGTGGTTGAACGATTTCAATTGATGATTTGACTGTTCAATTAATGATTATCATGAGCTGTCCGTAATTCGAATCAAAGCGTCCGGAATATGAGGCAAAAGTGAGGGAGCGTCCGGAATAAGAATCATGAAAAGGCCACACGTTTTGATTTATTTAAAATTATTCAAGTTGCGGACGCGTATTCTTTACCCACCATCCGAAAGTTAAGGGCTTCCGAAGCTCGATAACGCTAAAAAATCATACAGAATTATTTATTTTGTATGGTCCAAGCTGGGTTATACTTCACTGAGACCTTAAGTGTCCGTAATATGAATCAAAACGGTACAAATGCTTGAAACTTTTCGAA
This sequence comes from Aedes aegypti, assembly GCF_002204515.2. Lineage (NCBI taxonomy): Eukaryota > Metazoa > Arthropoda > Insecta > Diptera > Culicidae > Aedes > Aedes aegypti. The sequence continues at coordinate 16,619,764 of NC_035108.1, forward strand.
AATTGAATGTAATTGGATGCATACAAAAGCATTCGACGGAAAATTTTATCTAGTTTCAGCAACTTGCTTGACCATGTATATTGGTTTGATGTTTCTGGTTTTCTGAGTTCATGTCTCAATCACATTTTTTCTGTTGCTTGTATTTTTGTGCGGTGTGAAGTTGTCTTCATGTTAACGATTTTTTTTGAGAAACTACAACTAATTGAAAATTGAACGCCACATTATGGTATACTGGCATGGCGTACCATTGTCAGGGGCGGCGGCTGATCATCGTCCGAGTGCCAGAGTAAAACTCGAAGCTAAACTGTGCTCTATGGCCCTCCAAACATTAGGGGGAATGGTCCTCCTGAAATCTAGAGGGTTTGTGTCAGGCTCTGTAAGCCTCAGCACAGGAACATTTACAATTGGAGGCTATGAACCACTCAAAGGGATCTATTTTGTTCCTTCAGGTACACATGGTACCAATGGTACGCCATGCCCAGCATTTATCAACCTGTATAACCATATTGATTCACATACCCATATACGGCTCCACTTTGCTACATGCCACACGAACCTTCGTCTGGACCCTCAATATAGGCTTTACAATACACATTTTCCATTTTCGGTATTAAAATCTAGTCAAACTAACCATCAAGAGCAATGTGATTGGTCAAAATCAGTCTGTTACAATTAGTGGGACTCTTATGCGTAGAAATTTCCCCAAAACGCGGTATTTCTAGGCATAACCGTCCCACTTTGAATTTCATAGCAATATTCAAATTCTTTCGCAAAAACCAATTCTTGGCTATAAAAAACACCCATTGCTTCATATTATTATGATGAAATTATTCAAATTTGTCATAGCCTTCACCACCTGCGAATTTGTGCGAATTGCTTAAGGTGAAACAGCTTGGAATCAAATTTCAATAATGTACCAAAACTTTGAAGGCACAAATCTCGCGAAAGAAGCATCAAACTACAGTGCAATTTCTATTTTAGCTTTGTGCACTAGCAAAAAAGCTTAAAACAAGAAGATTGACTTTGTACGTTCATTATTTCAGCAGATTAGTGCCTTTGAAATCGTGAGTAGGGGCACAAGCTGGCCATTAGACTAATGCAAATTTTGAAGTTTTTGCTCCCCTATGCTTAAACGATGTCAATTGTTATGAAAACCGTACTTCCAAAATTTGAAGTGATTCGGAAGAAATTTGGCTGTGCACACGCTATTTGATATTTATATGGAAATTACTATGGAAAAGGCGAACCTTTTGTGTTCAGTCCTCTAACTGCTCGTCATAATAATCTATGGAAAAGTGAACACACCTATCTCATATGAAAACTTCCCAGCTACAACTTTGCCGAAGACCACATTTTGATGGGACGTAAGGATAATTTGTTATTATTGATAACAAAGTCCAAACCATGCTGAGATGATCATTCCATTACTTTCAGAGCAACACTGCCTTTTTGCTGTAGAACAGTGGTCACCAAACTGCGGCCCGCGGGCCGCATGCGGCCCTCGAGAAGGTTTTATGCGGCCCGCGAATGGGTTTTGAACATTAATGTGATGCGGCCCGCATGTTATAAATTTTATTCATGCTGTTGTTTAATCCTTTGCTCTAGCAACTTTGTTCTTGGAAAGTCAGTCATTGAAATCATGTAAAATGTTTCTGCATTTATCCATCTTCATGGCATAAGGAGTAATATAAAATAGACTTTGACTCATTCAAAGGTTCAAAGTCTCTGAAAACCCTGAAAATTTTTTAGAATCTTAAAACGAAGGCTAAGGGCCTGTAAAAAGTCTTAAAATCTCTAAAAATCTCTCTACTTGACATATTTTAGTTTAGAATAAAGTTGAATCAGCATCTTTGTCTTGTAGAGGTGTCCACAGAACGCTGTTTTTTCACAAAGATATTTTTTTTAAATTTTGAATTCAAAAATGTCTCTTATTTCTGTAATTATTTGAAAATTATGTTATTTTAAATATTTGAAATATTGTTTTTGGTTGGTTGAGGAGCCAAAATGCAAAAAGGTGTACAATATTGAACAATACATTTGCAACTTTTTCGACCTTCCATACAACTGGTTAACTTTTGTGGAATGAATGTCAGTTATTTATAGTCCGATATAAATAAAATTTACACAGTATTTCGGACATTACTTAAGTGTCAACATTTTCAAAATATCAAAAATAAGAAAATCAAGAGTTCAAAAATAATATCAATCCGATTAAAGTGAATTTCATGAAAAAAATATAAATGATTTATCTCAAAAAATAAGAGACCTACACAAGTATCTTTAGCATAATTGTTATTCTCATCTAAATGTACAAATTTGCTGAAGATACTATCAATCTATTTCGTCAATGTTTTGCTTTGTGTAAATATTGAAATTTGTCGAAAAATACATCGTTACTGCTTTTAATTCGTATAAGAAAAAAAGTTACAAATATATGTTAAAATTCAAGTTATTTTAAAATTTAATATAAATCCATCCTTAAAAATAGATGAACCCTCTAAATCAGACTTGTATTAGAATTGTATAGTAGATTTTGTATTAGAATCGAAAAACTTGACAATACATTGTCTAATACTGTAAGTGACATGTTGATCGAATTTGAATAAAGTGTACTAATAAAGCTCTGTTCCTAGCTTCAAAAACGTATTTCAAGATGAGTTTTTTCGTCATGAATTATTTTATATTAGCTAACATAATTCATTAAAAACTTGGCATTATTTCTCTGTCACTTATATCTTTGCTTCCAAACCCCTCTATTTTGATCATGATGTTCCCAGAAATGAATTGTCTGTTTTCAAAGAAATAGTGATTTTTTGCAATCCCATTGGAAACTGTTAAAATTAATCCTTATAAATCTTGCAGCCCGCGACTTATTTTGAAACCGTTGAGATGGCCCGTGTAATCGGTTAGGCTGAGGACCACTGCTGTAGAACATAGTAGCCTGGAATACTTTGATCTATTCTTCCCGCCAGGAGCACCACTGTTGCCTGCCGAACAGTTGGTGAAGCATGCTACATACAAACCAACTTTATGATGATGAATAACAATTTATCTTGACGTCCAATCAAAAAGTGGTCTTCGGCAAAGTTGTAGCTGAGAGGATATTCCATTAGAAGAATTTGTTCACTTTTCCATAAAATATTATGACGAAGAGATAGAGGGCTGAACACAAAAGACTGGCGTTTTCCATAGTAAGCTCCATATAAACTTCAAATGGCGTGTGCACAGTCAAATTTCTTCAGAACCACTTCAAACTTTGGGAGGATGCTATTTACCATAATTAAAATCGTTTAAGCCTAGGGGAGCTAAAATTTCAAAATTTGCATCACTCTACTGGCCATTGTGCCTGCTATACCACCTTAATGCTAATGCTAATCATATAAAGAGTTTCTGGTCAAATTAAAGCTCAAAGGTCATAAGGATTTTTTTGAGCTTTGAATGAAGAAATGTAAATGAGGTTCTCAAAAATGTGCCACGTGGCTTACGTACAACCTCGATAAGGTCAAAATAATTATTTGAAAATATTATGAGCCTTACTGCTAGTTCAAGAGATTACATATAAGGCCACACGGGACGTCATTATAATCACACTATTCATTTGAAGAAGCAAATCTTAAGTACTACTCCATATATCAATGTGAAAAATTTATTATATAATTCTACAGTAGTGCACAATCGATTAAATTTTCAGCTCCATCGGTTCACTAAAACTCGAGATTTGCTTCTGCAATATTTTGATGAAAATTGTTAGAGTGAGATAAAAGATAGGGAAAATAACGGGGTCTCTCTGGTTACCATAATCAAAGCAAGAAATAAAAAAAAAAACAATAAAGACAAAAGGATGAAAGTACAACAAAACGTTAAAAAATATCAAAATAGAGATCTTTTTACTTTTTTTTACCAGTTCGACCTCAATTCTATATTCAAATGTGCAGTAAGCTAGATCAGATCAATGAATAGTTTCACAACTATTGGAAAGAAATCACCCAGCTCACCTGCGACAAAACGTCTTAAAACTACTACAAAGGAAACACAGATACAACAATTCGAATGACAGATGTTAAGGATGATCGTTACAGATATAGGGAGTTACAATTTTGCCAAAAACCGAAATGATGGGAGCGTTGCTTTTTGAAAATGAAGACAATTCGGCCAAAAGTGTGTGTGTTTGTGTATTTTAGATTATCTCCGCAGACAAGTCACCGGAGATGTCTTAGCATCCGTCATTATTGGGGAGGAGGGGAAAGTGTGCACTAGATCAGTACATAGTTATTATCTAACCGTTCTAACGAGTTCTACTCTAGACTGGGAGTTCATCTACCGGAAACAGGACACTTATACAATCACATTTGAGGAGATCGCGTGTGCGCATGTTTAAGTGTGAGTGTGTAGTAGGGTGGGATTCTAGGGATAGGCCTGGGGGTGGTTCACGGAAGGCACAGGACGGGCTGTGAGGGATTAACAAATCGTCTCGAACTAGATACATACACAAATTGGGCTGCAGCCGCTTGCCGGCAAAGCTAAAGTGCAGTCCGTTCAGTAGCGTATTATCACTATCGGGCAATTCGTCCGAATCGTCGTCATTTTCTGAGTAATCATCTTCATCGTCAAAATCAGTGTAATCATTGGAGCCATTCTGCTGTGACTCATCGTACCGGAGGAAGCTAGTGCTAGAACCAGAGCTAGAGGAAGAATGGGAGGAGCCACCGACACCGATTAATGTACCACCACCGTAGCCGCCGCCGCCGCCTACGCCACCCATGTGATGATGTTGGTGTTGGTATTGCTGCTGCTGCTGGTGGTGTTGCTGCTGTTGATGGTGGTGGTTTTGATGCGGCGCTGCAGCGGCATATGATGGTGATGATTGTGATGAAGGGTGGTGGTTGTGATAGTGGTGATCCATCTCGGCTAGATGGTCACCCGATTGATAGGGTGGGATTGTTTGGTGGTGGAGGTGTAGATTGATTGGGGTTGAAGGGTTATTTCACGATTACCAAATTGGAAGTTGAACAGTAAGAAAAGAGGTGAGGAAGAAAATGAAGTCACAATTAATTACAAAATATTTAATCACATTTTGTATTTTATACTAAGACTAATGAAATGGAGGATGTGTTAGTCACCAAAGTTATTCGAATTAAAATTTTGATGGGATGACAGTTCGACACAAGTTGCGATTGTAATTATTGAACTAAACTTTAATGTTCGATCTACTCCGATATTGATTAGAGCTTTCAAAGTTGCAATATTTGTCAGAACTGTCACGAACCACTGGGACATGGGCGTGGAATTTCAATGATGCATGAATTAGTATGGGATGGTGCTTTCGAAACTAGAAACATTCTGCAACAGGGGCCAACGTATACTTACGTGTTAGGTTATCCTTGGAGAAGCAGTTGGCCCATTCCAACCGCGATAGCCGCTCGTCCTGATCGGCATCGCAGCTCTTACCAAAAGACCTACCGCAGCGCTTCGGTTTCACGACCTGTCGTTCCAAAAGACCCAACATTAACACCAGACAATGTTCTGTCTCTCAAAAACCTTACCTTCTTGATCAGTCGCTTCAACTCTCGGTACTCGGTCTTGTCCAGGACGCCATTCCGGTTGCCATCGATCGAAGCGAACTTCCAATCCAGGACGGTTTTCTCGCTGACCGAGGCCGCCGTTAATCCTCCCTTCACGTTTTGCTGCACACGAATGTGTTCGTTCTCGAAAAGCTTCAACAGATTACGGTTGAACACGGCTCGGTCCATACGAGAGCAACCTGTTCCACAAATAAAACCGGTGAAAGGATGAATGTGGAAAGGCACAAAATCATAATCTAAATCTCCCTGTCACACCTCGACCGATGATAACAGGAGCCTAATTTGAAACTAGATGATAGATCCGGATAAACAAGTGTTAAAAATAGCGACCCGAAAGGCATTATCCACACCAAAAATTACGACCATCGTAAAAATCCAAACAGATTGACCGACTGCGCTAAAACATGCTAAGCTATCCATAAACTATCGGATTGATAAATATTTTGAACGGCCGGAATGGGTGTTATCAAACCGCACCGACGGGAAGCGTAGTAAGGAGGGGGCGTAGGAAACATCCTCTGAAGAAGCGACTACTACCCTATACTTACTGCGTTTGTTTCTAACCGGATTTCGTGGCGAGGATCGCCGCTGGTTTGATTTGCCCTTCTTGACGCAAACCGGTTTCCCATGCTGAACCGTCGTATTGGGCAGTGGTTTGCCTTGGCCGTTGACGCACCAGCAGCCGACACTTTCCAGGCACTGCACCGGAGCGTAGGTTCCATCCTCCCGGCAGCGTGGCACAAATTTGACCCCGTAGGGCGAACTGGACCGGTGCTGGAGGGCGTACGTGCGTGATGCGTGACAGACGTCTGAAAAATATTCGGAAATTAATCACGAATAAGGGTCTAGATTTTGAAATGCTCACCTTTACAAGTCCCCCGATGTTTGAGGCTGACCTGATGACCGCTGCACTGCGCCCTTATCAGATGGCATCGCGTCGGATACGTCTGATTATCCGTCCCGCATACAGGTCGACCTTTGCTCTCATCGCACTCTCCACCTTTCGCCGTACATTCCGAGATCTGCAAACAAAGATAGAAAATGCACACAAATTCAAATTATTGCCACTTAATGCTATCTCGGAACGTTTATGACTATCTCGGTACCGCATTCTAATTGGTCAATAATGGCAGGTTAAAAATAAAACAACTCTATTAGAGACAAGTAACGCATCCATTTAGCTCGATCGACAACGATCTTGTGCGTCCAGTTCGTTCCCAGAGGCATCCCCACCTGCTCCTTAAGGGGAAACCCTCCTCAGAGCAACACAACACAACGATGATTTACCAATAAAGACAACTCTCGTCACAAGAGTATCGTTGGCGTTCAAATCAGTTTTAACGACAGCCGGGGAGCACAACCATCAAGAGGAGGAAAGCCGATACGGGCAAAACAAATCGTTACAAAGTGCCTAGATGCGATAGGGAAGAATCGTTCACCGAGCGGAATTATGGAGCGCAACGATAATGATGGCGCCAATTTTCATTAGAGTTTGCAAATTGACTGTCCTCCACTGCCGGCAGCGCCCTGTCGTCGGTAATAGATGGTGTATTTTTGCGGAGAAAGAAATGGCACAGACAGTAAATAGGGTCCTAAAGGCCTGTCCCAATTTAATGCCAAACGCTTAAGTTTAGGCCAAAAACACATGTTTACTCAATTTTTTAATTTTTTTGTTTTGTTCAAGCCCAAAAAACATTCTTTTAGATTTTGGCACTCCCCTTGGCTTAAACTCAAATTTTTGGTTATATTTTGCTTTCCGTGTCCCTTCCGAAATGTCAGATAAGAACAACCCCAGTGTTAAAACTAAAAGCCCTGTGGTGTTTAAGCGAACGTCAAACATGATCAAAAGTGTCAAGGTTCATTTATGGACCCAAATTTTAAATTAAAGTTTAAATATGATGTAGCCATTATTTGAGCGGGAAAAATTGCTAAAATAGTTGCAGTAACATGTTCTTTCGTGTCATTAAATAAAAACAAGATTTCATTAAACATTTTAGGACCCAATTGAGAGATAATCGAATACAAGTGTCTTTCTATTTTTTTTCTGGAGATGAGAATACATCCAGAGACGAACGTACACTAATATTCCCGTTTCCTTCATCTTCTTAGCACTGCATTCCCACTGGAACAGAAATACTATATCTTATACGTTATACTATTTCAATTCGTTACACGAGGAACAGATCTCGCTGAACTTTACTAAAGGACCTATGTAACAATGAGAAATTCTTTTCTCTCTTACTCAATTTCAATTATAACAGTGTAATACTAAAGATTTTGAGAAGTTTTTCACTCTAGATCGAAATACAATGTCCTTGGCTAGCGTTCCAAACAAACCTTAAAAAAAAAAATAAAATAGCAAAAGAAGAGGTTAATGTGGCTCAGTTATTGATTTAAGAGAAAGTTAACAAAGAGAGCCTTTCAATGTTAGATAGGTCCTTTTAAAAAGTTACGCGAAAAATGCATAAATATCCTTAACCCTCCAGCGCCCAGAAATGAACTGCTATAGATAAAAATGTAATTCCAACGGGTGGTGAAACGTTACGCTTAATCTTGTTTTTTGATGAACCGGTTCAATTTACCGGTTCACTTTTGAACCGGTAAAATCCATTTTTTTTATTTCAGGAGATAACCGCTGAAGTTTGCTGCTATAATTTGGTAGCAGGTTAATCGTGAGCTCAAATGTGTAACTTTTTGAACCGTTTCATGCTACCGATTCACTTTTGAACCAGTTAAAAAAATTATGTTTATTTCAGAAAACATTCCGTGACGTTAACTGTTAACATTTGATAGATGATCAATCCTACAAATGTAATGTGTAATTTATTGCACCGGTTCATTTTACCGTATCATTTTTGAGCCAGCATATAAGGAAACTTATGCAGTTAGTGATTCTTCTTCAGTTGGACGTATTTTTTTAAATAATAAGAATCAACGTGTAATGTTATATCTTCTTATTTGATGAGCCGGTTCATTATACATATTGATTTAATCAAAATTTAATTTCGATGTTTTGTGAAATAATCTTGTTTTTTGATAAACCGCTTCGGTTTATCGATTCACTTTCGAACCGATAAAATAAATAATTTTTATTCCAGAAGATTACCGCTAAAATTTGCTGCTAATTTGTAACTTTTTGAACCGATTAATTTCAAAGATGCACTTGTGAACCGGTAAAATCATTTATTTTCATTTCAGAAAATAACCCGTGAAGTTTACTGTTATTAATTGATAGCAGATTATTCGAATAACTGAAATGTGTTGTTTTTAAACCGGTTCATTGTACTGATTCACTTTTAAACTGGCATATAAGAAAACTTGTACAATTAGTAATTCTTCAGTTAGACGATAATGATGAAATATATTTATAATGATCGAAGTATAATGTTAAATCTTGCTATTATATGAAGCGTTTCAGAAGGTGAAATGTTGAGAAAAATCTTTCTTTTCGAATCGGTTTGCTTTTCAAGCGGAGCTGTTAGGTAAAGCGGATTAGCCAACTCATCCATGATGTTTAACGTTTTGGCTTTTGAATTGCGTGAGCTACAATCCATTCGTGAAAAATCTCAAGTAAGAGGTTTGAGCATTCGAGATTTTTGCAACGCTGTTTAGACGATAATCGCTGTAGTTTGCTGCTATAACATAGTATACGTTTTCTCGTACAACTGAAAGGTGTAACTTTTTGAACCGGTATTTTTTTTCTCAGAGGATAACCCGTAAAATTTACTGTTATCATTGGATATCAAATTAATAATACAACTGTAATGTTGTACTCTTTGTAATAGTTCATCAGTTTTCATTTTTCATCATTTTTTAGTTTTTAAGATACTCAGTCAGATTTGCTGTTTTATTATAATGGAAGTTTGTAACTAATATGTAACTTTATGAACAGGTTGATATTACCGTTTCGCTTTTGAACCGGTGAAACCATTCATTTCTTATTTCAGAAGATTTCTTTCAGAATACAAGCGGTAAAGTTTACTGGCATTATTTGATGGAAATTTAGTCGTACAACTGAAACGTGCTACCTTTTTGATCGGTTCATTTTACCGATTCCCTTCAGATCCAATAAAATCATTTTTTATTTCAGAAGACGATAGCTGAAGTTTGCTGTTATAATTTGAAAGCAGTTTGGTGGTACAACTGTAATGTGTAACTTTTTGAACCGGTTCATTTTACCAATTCACTTTTGAACCAGTAAAATAACAATATCGGCATTTATGGGAAGTTGTGCAGTTTGTGATTTTATTTTTGTTGAACGTATTTTCATAATAGTAAACGTCGTAGTGTAGTGATAAAAAAAGGTATTATTAACTTTTTGTTTTTTTTTGTATATTGATAATAATAAGAATTTAATAACGTACATTGTTCTATGAAGAAGTTGTAGTGGACCGTCTGGCCTACAAGAAAAAAATACACACTGAAAAAATATTTGTTGTTTTTTCATGAAAAATTCATTTTGACCGATTTTCAAAATGTTGTGTTTTTGTCAAAATAAATACTTTCTGATGCTACAACAAGAATCTTGAAATAATTCTAAAATCATAACGATAATTCCTCTACAAGTAGCCATCTTCCAATTATATCGAGTTTAACGCAAAAAAAAAAATTAAAATATTAAAATAGGTAATTTTCATTAGTTATTCGCGCTTCTCCATCATTAATAATACGTTTTCAAAAGTAAAGAGCATACATCTTTCCATCTACTTATTTTCCTTGATGGAGAATCGCGAATAACTGTCCATATTTTCATTATGGTTCAGAATAATTTCAAGATTATTCTTGTATCATCAGAATGTATTTATTTTGTTAAAAAATCAAAATTGAAAAAATCGACCAAAAGCTGTTTTAGAAAAACTTTTTTATCAAAAATTTCTCCATAATGAAACTTTGTCCCAAACATCTGTTTACTATCAAGATTCTAAAGTGAAAATTTAAAAAAATATTAAAAATGGGGTTTTGTGTAATTTATAATTTAAGTTTTATTTTTGATTTTTTATGAAAATAAATAAACTATTTTTTCAGTGTTTATATTTTTCTTATGGTCCCAACGGTTCACTACAAATTCTTTATAGAACATTTTTCTCTAAAATCAACAGTTTCGGAGTTAGAATTTTTCAAATAATATGCTTGCAAAAAAATATAGGCCGTTTTCAAAAGTTATTCTTGAGTCAAAATGATCATTTTTTCTATGGAAAACACTTATCCTACCATAGCAAAAACATGTGCAAAATCTAATACAAATCGAAGGCTATCAAGATTTGTTTTTTTTTATTTTTTTTTCGACTCAGAACGAATGAATTTGTCTTTTGGGACTCTGAGGTGCTTCCCAAAACAGGTTCTGGGTACCATAATTAAGACCGCGGTGGCCATTTCTGATTTTTCTCGACATCTTACGACTATTATTCATTGCTTCTTATTGTTACTTTCTGAATATTATTGTAATTCATTGCCATGTTAAATGCATAGACGAAAATTAGTCAGAGATGAAAAAATCGGAACAAAAAGAACATACTGTGTCCAAAAATTTAATACCTCAAATATATTTGAAGCACAGTTGAAAATAACGCAAACCACGTTTGTTTTGAAATAAAATGTCGTTTTGATTTCCTGTTATAATAGAAAACAAAAAATGGACTTTTTCAGCTTGGAGTCGATTCTCGGTGGCCACTCCGGATTGATGTGGACCATTTTAAGCAAAAATCATACTAGATAAGTATAGCTTTTATTTACAACTAATTTCACGGAAATCAAAGAAGAATTAGATTTTTGACAAGCAAAACAAAACAGGTGTCACCTAGAGGTGACACTGGGCGTTGAGGGGTTAATATTATTTTTTTTATTTGTAATAGCAAGAGTTGGGTTCCGCACAGACAAACAGACGTCACACTCTTTATCAATGTCCATCGTAACAGCTTTTGTATGGAAAATTTAAAATTTTTGTTTGGAGCGTTACACTACGGAAGACCCCCTCCCTCCCCTGTTGCGTTACGTAATATTTCAACGATCCCTAGGTGGCCAATCCACCACCCGCAGTGATTTCAACATTGGGCGTACATGTTCTCGCGACTATTTGTTCTGAGCAGTGAATTGTTTTGTTCTAAGCAGTGAATCAAATTGCGATTTGTTCTACGCAGTGAATCAAATTGTCATCAAAATAGACGAAACACAAACAACAAAGCAAGCTGGCTCACAACCGTTTGTCCCAACTTTTGCGGATAGGGATACAATCAAAAGCAAAATTGCCATGACAATGACAGGATGCAACATTGTTGCAACCTTTTCAACTCGCTTTATGGATACTGTTCGATAGTGTGTCAATGTTTAGCAACACGAAGAAATTTATCGAAAATTGTTATGCGAAGCCCAGAAAATAGCTGCGCACGTGGTGATCGATCATTGTCATATTCTGTTCAAGTGGTGATAAACTGATGCTGCGGTATAAAATTATTGCAACAAGAATAGAAGATGACAATCTTGCTGTGTGTTGGGTGACAATTGATTCACTGGTTCTAAGTGTTATGTCTGTTTGTCTGCGGGTTCCGTCTCGCATCGCGTTTTATGCGATCATCCAAGAACTACGCTGTCGCACCAGTTACACGGAGAAATCAGACTACCCAAAAATAAGTTCTTTAAACTCAAATTTGGGTAAACTGCATTTAGTTTTTACCCACGGTTGGGTTGTTTTGCCTCTCACGCAACAGCAATGTTGTCAAAAACAGAAAGAGACGCGCCGACTCATCGTCAAAGTTCAATGGAATAAGCCAAATTTGGATTCTTTCGAGTTTACCTACCATTAAGTTGTTTTAACCTAACGCTGGGTAGATTCGTTTGAACTGAGTTGTTTTTTTCGCTATTATCAAAGGAGAAGTACCGTTTTGACTCATATTCCGAACACTTAAGGCCAGCAGTGACTTGAAATGCATCTGGCAGGCATAAATTAGCTGATATTTGTAAAAGTTTTAATCTCTTCGGAAAGCCTAACTGTTAGCTGTGTAGTGTGCTGATAAAAATGTTTATTTGAACTTGTTTAGTATTGTATTAACGTAAAAGTATGGAACAACATTATGATTCAAATGCCGAACACTGCGTTCATTCTGTCTCATATTCCGAACACCTTGATTCAAATTCCGAACAGCACGAATAAAGCGTATTCAAATGAATAATTTCGCAAATAAATTTATTCAAGCTAGTTTTACTGGCCTTAAACTAAAGAATCATCAATACTCCCGAGGTATAAAATACATTTAAAGACGTTAAAACTGAATTGCAATCGACTGCTATTTCCTGGTTATTTGATGACATATTTCAGCGAAACATTTCAACCGAATCGCCATACAAAAACGGAGTGTTCGGAATATGAGTCTGTTCGGAATTTGAGACAAAACGGTACCTGATGATAGCTATATGTCAGTTAACGCAAATTTGGGTTATCCCACGGAAGTGCTAAATTGCGTCAAAAGAAGTCAAAGTTGGTTTGACTTATGGCTCCGTGTAGCTTAAACTCAAATTTTGGGTGTATTTTGTGTTCCGTGTCCCTTCCTAAATGACAGATGAAGGTCATCCAAAAATAACGTCCATCATTTGGGGGAGGGGTGGGGGGTCTATGAAAGTGTGACAGTGCATGTATTAGGTATTGGAAAAAGCGTAACAGAGGGGGGAGGGGGGTCTTGAAATCCCGAAAAACGATGGACGTCATATTTGAATCGTTCCTAGGCGCCATTCACAAATTACGTAACGCTCTAGGGGGATGGGGGAAGTAGGCTCAAGCGTTACGGCTCATACAAAAATTTAAATATTTTCATACAAAAAGCGTTACGGTGGGAGGGGAGAGGAGGTCAAAAAAATTAAATTTTAGCGTTACGTAATAAATGACTGCCGCCCTAGGAACAACCCCAAACGGAAAAAATAGTTCAGCTAAATTTTTGAGTTGACTTTTCCCAAAATTAAGTATATCGATTATTCTCTCAACCCAAAATCTCTCGTTATTCTCTCTCTTCCCCACAAATGTTGTCAAACATAGAAAGAGAGAGCTGCACCTACCCAATGGGAGCAGTTTGGCACAAAAAGCCAAATTAAGGTAAATGCATTATTCTCAAGCTTGGGTTGTATGAACTCAATGTTGCGATGAATCAAATCAAATTAAAGTAAATTTTCCTTATGGCTTCAAAGGCAAAGTACGTAAACGAGGCCTTGGAAATTTAGCCAAATTTGGGTTATTGGGCTCAACTACGGTTTTGCGTTGAAACAACTAAGATTTGAGTAGATTCGCGTTGCCGTGCAGTGTTAAAACTTTAACCCATATGGTGTTTTTGTCGACTAAGCGACCGTCAAACATAATCAAAAGTGTCAAGGTTCATTTATGGACCTAATTTTTACATCAAAGTTTAAAAATGATAAAGCCGTTATTTGAGCGGGAAAAAATGCTAAAGTAATTGCAGTAACAGCTCTTTCGTGTTATTCTATTCTATTATGAAGCATCCTGGAATTATTGAAAAGCATCCTGAAAATACCGAAATTTCTCCAAGTAGTCCTCCCCTAGTGGAGGTAATTTGTTTTGACATGTTTCGCATAAAAAAATGATATGTGATATTTTTCTATGATGTACGTTGCGAAAATGATACTAGCAATCGAATAATATTTATGAAATTTAATCGTAAAACTGTTTAAAACAATTATTTTGTTTAAAATTTTTGCTCCTCTGCACCTGGTGCATCGGTGGAGGGTCCCATAAGAAATCAATGGTTTGCGCTACTGAAGAAACCATCCTTAAATCATACCTCCACTAAAGGAACGGTGTTCCTATTATCGGTGTAAGGTCTCTTTCAGGGAAATTTCAAATGAATCGTGATTTTTATACATTTAAATGATAGTAGGATTTGAAAACTATCAACTGATACTTTGAAATCACATATTACATGACTTTATCATTATGTTTTAGCAGTTTCCCCTTAGGTGCACAACTAATGGTACATTTGCCCTATTTTCTTGCTATGGTATAAATATTAAAATTACCAGGCCTACTGTGCAGACTTGGGTTCCGAGATAACTCAAATACAATACGGCTATCAAATTATCCACGTATTCATACGTAATAATGTAATAAAAGAAAATATTTGAATTTTCTATCGAAAAAACTTGGACAGCCGTTCCTATCATTTTAATTCAGGGAGATACAGTGAAACCTCCATGAGTCGATATTGAAGGGACCATCGACTCATGGAAATATCGAGTCATGGAACAGCAAACCTTTGGAAAGCTGATTCCAGGGACCATCATAGTAACCATGAAATTTTGTTTTTAGTATGGTTCCATGAGTCGAAAAATCAATCGACTCCAGCTCTTGATTAAAGAAACACCTTTAAAGAATAATTCGGAACAAACTTACCAAATTATCCAAGTCCATTTAGCTATCCAAAGGAATGGCTTCCTGTTTCCTTCACCAGTGACACGCTCTTTCGTGTTATTATATAAAAAACAAGATTTCATTTAACATTTTAGGACCCTAGTAGGATTGTTTAGAGTTAAAAAGAGCCGAAAATTTCTGAAAAAAAATTTGGTATGAAACCACACGAAATTAAAAAAAAATTCAGCTGCGCCGCTTTTTACAATCCATTTGACTATGAATAAATACATTATCATAAAATTTACACTTCTGAGAATACGGAGCCGGTTCAATTACTAGATCAGCGAGGGATCTTTTCCTGCGAGAAATTTTTTCGACCTTTTGGACATAAAGGCGGTCTATAGCATTCGTAAATTGTTGGATGGATTTCAAATAACATGAATCTAGTTTTATAAAAAAAACCCTTTCTCATTTGAGAGTTTTATATTTTGTTGACGCATATGACCGAACAATCGATTTTTATAGTGATTTTTCAAGAAAACCACTTAAATTTCTTCACAGTATGATCAATCCTTGTATGACTCCTGTTTCCTTTCCTTTTGAAAATTGTATAAATATTGTGTTTTATCTTTACAAGCGAAGCTGTTCGGAATATGAGTCATGCTAGGATTTTGGGATATAACGGTAATGATAATTTGCCTTGAATTTGTAAAGGTTCAAAAGATTCGAGGCAAACTATCATAACCGTTTTGTCTCAAATTCCATTTGAGACATGTGTAACTAATCATATTCGACTGGGTTAATGTTCGTAAAAAACAGTTCATTGCTTGCAGTTTAATAAAAGGATCAACAATTTATTTTCTTGACTCCAACGTTTCAATTCGCAAAAAAAAAAAACAATTCGTGAGCCCTTTGTAAGACTACAAGCTAGAAACTATTTTCTATGAATTGATTTGTATTGAGCAATATTTGCAGCAGGTGTGCAAACAACAAATAGTGTCTCCTTTTAAACTTCAATCAACTTTGAAATTGGCCAGTAAGAACTAAATTGTTTTTCAAGTAGAACACAAATGTTAAGATTAAACACACACTATTATTCAAGTATAAGACGTAATATTAACTTGAATACTACAATTGTTCCAAACACTTATCAATATTTAAAAAAGCCTCTTTTGGGTTCTATTTAATTGATCGGTATCTCTTTAAGATCAGTGTGATTATTTAACAAAATTTTAGAGTTCCAATAAACACAAATTAATCGCATTTAAAAATCATTACTGCTTGTTTTCAACAAAATGTTAAAAAAAAGTTATATAACAAATAAATTCTAATTGAAGTCCTAAACACTTCACCACATGATTCATTACAATTAGAATCAAAATATTAGCAATTTTCAACTGATTACTTTTTTTTGAATCATTCCAAGTTGATAACAAAGAGTCATAATAGGGTAGGTGTACCAGTTATGGCCATAGTGGTTCCCTATTTCGCCATACGTGATATCTTAAATGCCTTTACATTTTGAAAAATCTTTTGCGTTCTAGCAGTAAAATAAAGCAATAATCTAGATGTTAAAACATTCAAAAAGATTAAAAATGTGAAAGTTATTCAAATTTTGCATATGGCCAAATAGGGAACCACTATGGCCATAACTGGTACACTTTCCCTATGTGCCGTTTCATACAACTGATTAGGTTTTCAAACCATATATAGTTAACTCTCCCTTACTCGATATTCCGTATATCGATATCGAGTTAGAGAACCATAGTAAAAGTTGGTTTTCATGGCTAACTTGATGGTCCCTTAGAGCGGAGTTGCACTGGTTTTGTGTTCTGTAACTCGATACCTCCCTAACTCGATGGTCCCTTCAATATCGAGTAAGGGAGAGTTAACTGTTATAAATTCATTTTTTTTTAATTTGTTTTAAATTGAGCATGAGCATGAGCATAAATGACCGTACAATTCGTAGTTGCTACTACGTGATTGACCAGAACAATTGAAGTTGCACAGAGATTTAATAATCGGGAGCTCAAATTTAGAAAGTCAATAACGGCACCGGCCTCGTCCTTACAGCTATCGGGGAAGGGAAAGAATGTTAGTTAGAAAATCGTTGTCACTAGAGAACGAGTATACCTCTGCATCTCCACAGTTATCATGGAAAGGATATTGGGTTAGTGGGATAAGATAGAGATCTGGGAGTCAACAATGTTTCTAGATTTCATGCAGTAATTCTGTCATTTTGCTGAATAAAACATACATAAAAATGTGCACGACTAACCATCCCGAGTAGCACACATGTTATAATTCAGGCAGAATAACTCTTATATGACCAGATTTGGTTATATAAGAGTTATTCTGCTTCAATTATAACATGTATGTTACTAGGGATCTTGGCCGATCCCAATTGTGGTAAAAACATCTACTTCCTGGTTTATATTGTTGAAATATATGTGAGGAAAAGATGATTAAAAGATCAGGTTATAATAGGTTTGCACAATTCAATGTCAGTACAGTACTATCAATTACCTGAAAAAAAAAATCAAAAACTTCCCTGAGCGATTTTCTGGATACGCCACTGGTCAAGATAGTTGTCGGCGACGCAAATGCGCAAATCGGGAAAGAAGACTTCATCCGATCCATCATTGGAAAGGAAAGTTCAGTTACCACGATGCCTACTCCCAAATAGACCACGTGCTGGTTGATATTTGGGAAGAATCAACGTTTCTGGAGATGTTGACTGATTGTGGGACCCTATTCACAAAGCTGTGACAACAAAGGCGCGGGAAGTGATTGTAACTGGTCAACCCAACCCAAAATGCATATACCATTGGAAATATAATAAAATAACACAATCCATCATGAAAAGATCTCACCGGTTTTTTATCCTTGTAGTATTTTGAAGCTGGTCGTCACAACAATGTCGTCGAACTATTTAACCGTTAGCTATAGAGTATCATTTATGGGTAACTGTTCAAAAATCAAGAAAAAAAAACTAAACTTCCACTCCTCTGATAAAGCGATATGCAGGGCTGGCATCAACTCGCACAATGCGCGCAAAGAGCAGAATTTAACCACTGCACAAAGAGGAGACAGACGCGCGCAAAGTGTAACAACACGAACACAATGAGGGCACGCAGTAGGAAAGAGAGTGTAAGGGATTACGCAAAGAGTAATGCTGACGGAGTGTGTTGGCAAAACATGCTCAAAGTGTACACAATTTGGCTCTTTTTACCTTATAACATGGGTATTTTTGAAACGAGACCAACGAATAGATGTCGGATATCGATGTCCGTAGTTGTTTTGGAATTCAAGATGGCGACTTCCGGTTTGTGAAAATCACTTTGAACTCATGCAATATGGGTATTTTTGGAACGGGGCCGACGACTGGATGACGGAAATCGATGTCCGACGTCATTTTGGAATCCAAGATGGCGACTTCCGGTTTGTGAAAAGCGCTTCAAACCCATGCAATATGGATATTTTTGGAACGGGACCGACGAGTAGAGGCCGGAAATCGATGTCTGGCACCAATTTGGAATCCAAAATGGCGACTTCCGGTTTGCAAAAATCCCTTCAAACCCATGCAATATGGGTATTTTTGGAACGGGGCCGACGAGTAGATGTCGGAAATCGATGTCCGGTGTCGTTTTGGAATCAAAGATGGCGACTTCCGGTTTGTGAAAATCACTTTGAACTCATGCAATATGGGTATTTTTGGAACGGGGCCGACGACTGGATGACGGAAATCGATGTCCGACGTCATTTTGGAATCCAAGATGGCGACTTCCGGTTTGTGAAAAGCGCTTCAAACCCATGCAATATGGATATTTTTGGAACGGGACCGACGAGTAGAGGCCGGAAATCGATGTCTGGCACCAATTTGGAATCCAAAATGGCGACTTCCGGTTTGCAAAAATCCCTTCAAACCCATGCAATATGGGTATTTTTGGAACGGGGCCGGAATCGATGTTCGGTGTCGTTTTGGAATCCAACATGGCGACTTCCGGTTTGTGAAAATCCCTTCAAACCCATGCAATATGGGTATTTTTGGAACGGGACCGACGAGTAGATGACGGAAATCGATGTCTGGCACCAATTTGGAATCCAAAATGGCGACTTCCGGTTTGCAAAAATCTCTTCAAACCCATGCAATATGGGTATTTTTGGAACGGGGCCGACGAGTAGATGTCGGAAATCGATGTCCGGTGTCGTTTTGGAATCAAAGATGGCGACTTCCGGTTTGTGAAAATCACTTTAAACCCATGCAATATGGGTATTTTTGGAACGGGACCGACGAGTAGATGCCGGAAATCGATGTCCGGTGTCGTTTTGGAATCAAAGATGGTGACTTCCGGTTTGTGAAAATCACTTTACACCCATGCAATATGGGTATTCTTGGAACGGGACCGATAAGTAGATGACGGAAATCGATGTCTGGCACCAATTTGGAATCCAAGATGGCGACTCTTTAAACCCATGCAATATGGGTATTTTTGGAACGGGACCGACGAGTAGATGACGGAAATCGATGTCCGGTGTCGTTTTGGAAATCCAAGATTGCCACTTCCGGTGTGTGAAAAGCGCTTCAAACCCATGCAATATGGGTAATTTTGGAACGGGGCCGACGAGTAGATGACGGAAATCGATGTCCGGTGTCGTTTTGGAATCCAAGATGGCGACTTCCGGTTTGTGAAAATCACTTCAAACCCCTGCGATATGGGTATTTTTAGAACGGGGCCGATAAGCAGATGGCGGAAATCGATGTCCGACGCCGTTTTGGAATCCAAGATGGCGACTTACGGTTTGTGAAAAGCGCTTCAAACCCATGCAATATGGGTATTTTTGGAACGGGGCCGACGAGTAGATGACGGAAATCGATGTCTGACGCCATTTTGGAATCCAAGATTTATGAAAATCACTTTAAACCGAATTTCGCCATCTTGGATTTCAAAATGGTGGCAGACATTGATTTCCGGCATCTACTCGTCGGTCCCGATCCAAAAATACCCATATTGCATGGGTTTGAAGGGATTTTCACAAACCGGAAGTCGCCATCTTGGATTCCAAAATGGCGTCAGACATCGATTTCCGTCATCTACTCGTCGGCCCCGTTCCAAAAATACCCATATTGCATGGGTTTGAAGGGATTTTCACAAACCGGAAGTCGCCATGTTGGATTCCAAAACGACACCGGACATCGATTTCCGGCATCTACTCGTCGGTCACGTTCCAAAAATACCCATATTGCATGGGTTTGAAGGGATTTTCACAAACCGGAAGTCGCCATCTTGGATTCCAAAATGGCGTCAGACATCGATTTCCGTCATCTACTCGTCGGTCCCGTTCCAAAAATATCCATATTGCATGGGTTTAAAGTGATTTCCACAAACCGGAAGTCGCCATCTTTGATTCCAAAACGACACCGGACATCGATTTCCGTCATCTACTCGTCGGTCCCGTTCCAAAAATACCCATATTGCATGGGTTTAAAGTGATTTTCACAAACCGGAAGTCGCCATCTTGGATTCCAAAACGACAACGGACATCGATTTCCGTCATCTACTCGTCAGTCCCGTTCCAAAAATACCCATATTGCAGGGGTTTGAAGGGATTTCTGTAAACCGGAAGTCGCCATCTTGGTTTCCAAAATGACATCGGACATCGATTTCCGGCCTCTACTCGTCGGCCCCGTTCCAAAAATACCCATATTGCATGGGTTTGAAGCGCTTTTCACAAACCGGAAGTCGCCATCTTGGATTCCAAAATGGCGTCAGACATCGATTTCCGTCATCTACTCGTCGGTCCCGTTCCAAAAATATCCATATTGCATGGGTTTAAAGTGATTTTCACAAACCGGAAGTCGTCATCTTTGATTCCAAAACGACACCGGACATCGATTTCCGGCCTCTACTCGTCGGCCCCGTTCCAAAAATACCCATATTGCATGAGTTTGAAGGGATTTTTGGAAAACCGGAAGTCGCCATCTTGGATTCCAAATTGGTGCCAGACATCGATTTCCGTCATCTACTCGTCGGTCCCGTTCCAAAAATACCCATATTGCATGGGTTTAAAGTGATTTTCACAAACCGGAAGTCGCCATCTTGGATTCCAAAACGACAACGGACATCGATTTCCGGCATCTACTCGTCAGTCCCGTTCCAAAAATACCCATATTGCAGGGGTTTGAAGGGATTTCTGTAAACCGGAAGTCGCCATCTTGGATTCCAAAATGACATCGGACATCGATTTCCGTTACCTACTCGTCGGTCCCGTTCCAACAATTCTCCCATATATTCCAATAGAAGCTTCTATAGAAGCATTCGGTAGGTACTCAATGAGCCACACAAAGAGTGTGTGTTCACCATTTTCCATCAACACTTTGTGTCGAAGGATGCATTGCAGCGAGAGCAGAAACACAAAGAGGCGTCAAAGAGGTAAGAACCAGTGAGAAAGTGTAGCTGTCGCACTGCACTCAAATTCATGATCAACACAAAGTGCGCGCTCTTTGTGTTTTTCTGTTTTCACTGAGGAGATGCCAGCCCTGGCGATATGAAAATCAAATCCACTTGTTGGGCTTCTCGGAATGCACTGCCCGAAACCGAAAAAAAAGCAAACTACCATTCCGACGAACCGAAAGCCGAAAAAAAAACAAAACACTTCCTGTAAGGTTGGATGGCCTCATACGCCCAAACTACAAGAAAGGACATAGACTGGAGTGTGCCAATTACAGAAGAATTACCCTGCTGAATTAAATGTAAAAAAAAAACTGCCCAAGTAACCACGAAGCTATATATGAATACTTTATGTTTGCTCTATAGTATGCTATCAGATTTTGTTTTAAAGTGACATAACCTTTAACACACAGCTAAAAATATGTTGTAAATTTAAGTTTATTTTCATGCACATATTTGGAGCATCAAAATAAACCTAAATTTCAACGACCAATCCATTATTTTTCAATTGAATTCACTTTAAATTTACACGATCATGTAATATTCAACCATTTATAGTTCAAAATTGAATGTATATTCATTCAAATTTACATGATGCTGTAACAACACACGAATCTGATTTATTTTTACGGTAGATTTCAGTTTACATCACAATGAAAATTAAATATTTTTTTCTGTGCAGCTTTATAAAGCATAATTGAAGTGGGAAAGGGCCCCACAACAACCAAATTAATGCAATACTTGGTAAAGCAGTTTTAATGCACAAGCCCTACTAAAGCATTTATGTTTGTATATTTAGGGTTCATGATGTATATTAGCTTAAAATAATGTATGTTTAGGGCTTGCGTTAAAAATAAACAAAACAATGAATCCATTGGCTACCTTCCAATGGTTTTCTTTACCATCTGAATGTTTTTATTTTGTTGGAATCAGAATTCGAACCCACAACTAGGATGATGGTGTGCTGGATGCCTGGTGCGTTGGTGTCCTGTGCTAAAGCTGCTGATGTAATAAGGTAGGATAAAAGTTCCTTATAAACGAAGCCACTGTGCGTGTTAACATTACTATTCGCCCAGTTATTACGAATAGAAAGAATTCTCTTCGGCGATTGATTTCCTTTCCTCACCAAATGAAACATCAATAGAAATAATTTGATCACCATTCTTTCTCGTAGAGGAAATAATAAAATAAGCACGTAACCCACAAAACAAAGCCCTAGCGCATTAAACAGATTTCGGGGGGAGAGAAATTGATCAACATTTTCTCTCACTCCTTATGAATAAAAGAGTCTCATAGATAAAATACAACAATTTTGAATGAATACATATATCCTTAGATCATGTAATGGGGGTTCGAGATTAAAGAAAGTCATTTCATTATTCTTCCATATCCCACAAAACGCAATGAGCGAGTGCGAACGTGCTCGATCGTCTTACTTATTTATTACAGATTCGAGTGCGTTTAATGAGGTTATGTAATCTTGTATGACAGCATAACTGTATATTCACTCTAAACGCTTAGCATAATGCTATATTAAAATAATGCTACAAAGCATTTACAATGTTAATCAAATGCATCATTGCTTGACAGTTCCCAAGTAACACAGAAAACATCTTCTCGGTCAGTTATTTGAAAATGATGCTATATTTAGGTGTTAAAGATGAAATTCAATACATCTTCTGTTTAAATACAGTTCTGGTGATGCTTTAGAAAAACATATCTATTCGGCAAACACAGAAACCGCATTTGTGTTATACTCCTGATTGATAAATGCATATATTACTTAATTAAAGCACTCCCAATAACTAAACTTCAGGCGATGTAAATTAAGTTATAAAGTTGCTTTTGAATACATATTCCGAACATATCTGTTTGATTGTTTTGATAGAGATGTTATGATTATGTTTTCCTCTGTCAATTGAAAAACATATTTAGCATTTGTCTCTTTGAAATCTCAATTTATCTTCGAAGATGGATGCAGCGTAATCGATGTAGTGAAAGTGAAACAAAATCCGAAGCGAACTATTAAGCAAAATGGTAATTAATGCAAGCGGAGAGAAAATGATCTAAAACATACCTACTCGAAAATTGTGCGCAAATGATAATTCACCAGATGTGATTTTTTCATTGTGAACGAGCAATTAATCTTATTGACGATATTGACAGCATTTATATTTGTTGTTTAAAACACGTACTTAATACGCATTTAAAACTTCATTCAAACGCAAAATTGCTTCCAACACCCGTGTTTTCTATCCCTTCCAAAGCAATGTTACAGCTATGTTACAAGTAATGTTACAGCACCGGTCATAAAAATCAATAAATGTTGAACTTTCATTTCAAGCGACTGACATGTAGCTGAATTACGATTTTCAGCACGGCAGGTCAAGAATGTGTGCAGCCCAGTTAACAAGTTTGATTGGTTTTGAATTTTATGATCTCTTGATTCAAAACATACCAACCAATTGAATTATCGAATAACTATTACAAAGATTTTTTACCTGCCATGTATGCATTTGATTGAATCCACCATGTTTCTCGCTTGTTCCTTCAGATTAAAATTTCTCACAATCTGATAAATTTCATGGAACGCAAGTTACAATTGCGCATCTAATAAATAGCGCATCAATAAACACGAAGTACAACACTCAGTTTCACCGAAAATCTTACGCGGCACCTACAAAACAGTACACCATACATGCACAATCGTTGCATTATATTTTGAAACTCGTAAACTGATAAAAAAAATCGTAGCTAAATTTACTGCAGCAAGATATTCGTTTTTCATTCCGTTTGTTGAACCACTTGAAGTCAATGATTATTTGTTATATATAAATTTTGTTTTTACTTTTCTGAGCTGTCAAACATTTCAAGCAATACACAATTTGCACTTGTATTCAAACACGACAAATTACGTCTTGATAACTTAATTATAACTAATTGGTCATAATGATGTGTGATATAACTTAGATATAACAAATCAGAATGCTATGAGAAGTATGAAATAGGTATTGTAGAACATCTGATTGAACTATGTAAGATGTTTTAAAACATTCAATTTCTGCGCTTTTTCGGTTATAAAGATGTATGAAATTTAGTGTTGTACATTCGAACCAAAACAGCGGCGATGTATTAATGGTGCATTTTGACCTTATTTATGACAAATTGTGTTACTTGGGTTATTGAATAAATGCATGATAACATTATTAATGCAAAAAATGTTGACTTTCGACCAAATTATTGCAATGGTATAATGCTTGTGGTTACTTGGGTGTCGCGCATCATGTCCAACAGACTGAGACCGGTCCTTCACCGGCGAATTCCAAGTTAGTTTTCGTGAGGGCCGCTTGACAACGGACCAGATGTTTACCTTGCTAATGATCCTAGATGAATTCCGAGAGTATAACTTGCAGATTCACTACCTGTTTATTGATTCCAAGACGGCGTAAGATTCAGTGAAAAGAAATGAGCTGAGGCGGACAATGTCTGAACATGATTTTCCGGTGAAACTAATTAGGCTGCTGCGTGCTACGCCTAATGGTTCGAAATCAAGTGTTTGGATTGCGAACGAGGTGTCAACCTCGTTTGTGACGTTAGACGGAACGAAGCAGGAAGACGCACTTTTGAATTTACTGTTCAACATTACACTCGAGGGTGCTAATAGTGATCGAGCGTGCAGAGAAACACCACTGTCATCACATAGAAAAAATAGATTTTCCTAACTTCATTCTTTGCCTTATTCTTGGGCAGCATTAAGGATTATCCAAGAAGGCATCAAGACCAATCTGCTTTTTTTTGTTGTAGCACGCGATATGCTAAACAACAGTTCGTCTATCAGTGACAAGGCATCTTTCTCCAACCAATTGCATCGATCAGAATCACGAAGTTTGAACAATCATGCAACGCGCATTCTAATCACGCCCATACGGTTGCAATCTGCAGTCTTGCCGAAGTGCGCCTGCCGCGTCCGTCTGATCTCGTCCGGTACTAATTGACAAATTAACTGCGAAGAGACAGCCTCGGTCAAGAAGTAATTTAAAAGTCAAAGCAATTGATGACTTACTAGTCTCGTCTATCCGCGCGTTCCCAGCACTTCGCATTCAAGTGTCAAATTAATAATGTTCGCACCGCCATAGGATTACCGCATTGTTGAGGTAATGTATTGATTACCAATTCTAAACAGGGCTTGTAACAACAAACGTTGCATTTGCCGCTCCGTGATTAGACCCGGCTGCTTCAGAGCTGGATGATAATCGATCATGTTTGATCGACGGAGGTGTTGAACTGCAGAAAATAGCAAATTGATTGGGCGGTTTTAGCCAGACGAAATGATCAATTCGAGAAGAGAATTGATTAGCCGCCTGATTTGACGATTAATCATTTAGCATTTGATTAGCATATGAGGAGAACGTTGCATATGTCACCGTGCGAGGCGCTAGAAATGCCTACTATAGAATGGTAAAATTTATGGTTGAAGGTAAATTTTTGGACGTGAGAGATTTATAACTACTATTTGATAACTCATTCAAATTGAAACGAGTCCATCCGCATGAGTATGAGCATAGATGACCGTACAATTCGTAGTTGCTACTCCGTGATTGAGCAGGACAACCGACGTTGCATAGAGATTCAATGAACGGGGCTGGGATTAGCTAACCATTCTCAAAGTGCACAAAACGAGAGCTCAGAACTTAAGAGTCAATAACGGCGCCGGCCACGTCCTTATGGTCATCTTCTTCTTCTTGGCATTAACGTCCCCACTGGGACATAGCTGATTACTCAGCGTAGTGTTCTAAAAGCACTTCCGCAGTTATTAACTGAGAGCTTTCTTTGCCTAAGCTGCCATTTTCGCATTCATATATCATGTGGCAAGCAAAGAAAATTTCCATTACAAAAGATCGACCGGGAATCGAACCCAGACGCCTTCAGCATGGCTTTGATTTGTAGCCGCGGACTCTAACCAATCGGCTAAGGAAGGCCCCTAGGAATGTTAGTTATTCAACCATACTGAAGTCCGAGTATACCTCTGAATCTGCACAGTTGTCATGGAAAGGCTAGGGTTAGGGGGATAAGGCAGTGGCGCAACCTAGGGGGGATGTTGGGGATACTCTCTGCCAATTGTCAATTTTCGCATTCGTATATCGTGTGGCAGACACGAAGTTACTCTATGCCCAGATAAGTCGAGAAAATTTCCTTTACTAAAAGATCATCGACCAGTGGGAATCGAACCTACAACCCTCAGATTAGTTTTGCTGAACAGCTACCACTATGGCTATCTGTTCCCTGATAATGATCACATCGCACACCATATGTAAGACCATCATTCTGCTCCCCTGTTTTCCTGAGGCTCTCGTCTGTGGCATCCTCATCTGGCTTATGGCTCGAGAGGAAAATCCAGCTCTGTCAGATAATTGAACCGGTATATGGCTGGCTGAAGCTACGGATATTGCTCGTCTAATGTAAACAACAACTGCTTCTCGATATTTTCTCATCGCTTCTGAGATGTTGACGACAGACAGTTTTCTGATGAATTCTACGGGATTCTTCAAATAACTGTTTGCCGCTGCCAACACTCATCAAAATAAATACTTATAATTTTTAAGATTTAAGCCATATTTTGCAGTTGACCAATGCTCTTCCTTAAAAGAGGATTAAGAGAGAAAGTTTCGAAAGGAAAACCACTCCCATCGGTTTTTTCCTATTCCGAAAGCAGAATCAAAATTGAAAATAAAATTCTTTATGTTTGTTAGAGCATACAAACTTAGAATAAATCGCAGTATACTGTGAAATAAATCACCAAGTATGAACTGTAAACAACAATAATACAGATTTTCCTGTGAAATATAGTATTTTACCGACAAAATCTGTTAAATATACTATTTTACCGCCGAAATCCATGAAAAGAAATAAATGTACCGTAATTCTGTATAATACCAACGAACAGTTCGGTGAAAGCATTATTTTCACCAAACTTCTGTGAAATTAGCCGCTCTGACAGGCATGCGCTCCTTTTGTTCCACTCTTTGCACACCACTTATCAGCAGTGAAAGCTGGTGTAGTGGTAACAGGCCTGCTTTCTGATCGGTAGGTCGAGAGTTCAATTCTCGATCGGACCATTTTCGTGTTTTTCTTTATGATTTTGTTCAACGATTTCACAGATTGTTCGGTAAATTTTCACTGAATGTTCAGCTGTTGAGATTTCGGTGAAATTTCACAGGAATCCGTTAAAGGTGTAAACTTCTTACACGGTGTGCCAGAAACCGTTATTAACAGAAAAAATGTCCATGAATTCGGCACCTACCATTCGAAAGATATAGTATTCACACATCTTCTCCGTGAATTTGAAAATATTCTAACGAGGGAATCGAAAGTTATCGTGATTTGAAAGTTTTTAGCTATTTTGGAAGGGAAATTCACATGCTTATAAAAATTCCTAAACGGTGCATCATTATTAACTTGTAAACCAGCCAAGTTATCACTAGCTTTACATTAAGCTTTCGAAACATGTGATATCCAAGCACCTTCTCTTCAAATTTGAAATCATTACGTTGAGAAAATCTGAAGTTACAGTGATTTGTATTTTTATGATTATTTCTGTGAAGTTTGAAATATGGCTGATTTATACGCCTTTGTCATGAGTGAAGGTTATTTACAAATAAAAATGTCTATAGGACTGACCCTAGGCATTTAAAAGATATAGTAGTCAATTATCTTTGCAGTTAGTTTGAGATTATTTTATCAAAAGACAACATAACTAGAGTACTTTGAAGTTTTGGAGTCATTAAGATTTTTTTTCAATCGTCTTTTAGTGTTCGCAACACGCATTTAATAATTTCGACACAAATTAACTAAACAGATTTGCATTCAAGTTATGCCTTACATTGAAGAAATGCAGTGTTTCGTTAAATCACAAGCAAATGGGTTCGTTTTGTTTCATTTCTGCGCGTTTTGCTGGGCAGTGTTTCGTTATGGCGCAAATAAGCATTTAGGTGAACCTGAACAATTTGAAAGTGGCACCATTTTGCTCAGTCGAGGTTGGATTATCAACTAGTGAGATCGTTTTATGCTAGTGTTTTAAATAAGTTAAATATGATGGTTCACATTTTATTCATGACTGCGAAGGGGATACGTTTATATATGCGTTTGTTCAAATAATAGTTAGTAGGAGTTTATTGTAGAAATTAACCTTGTTTCATGTTTTGCAAAATATATAAATACAACAAGCCTTATATTTTGTTTAGTTCCTAGAATTATTGGATACAATAAGCGTCGGCTTTTCTTTTAGATACTGATAGATTACTATTTGGCTTGATGCTGCATGATTTGCATAATGCGAAATCTTTGAATAATTCGACATCAAAGGCATCGTCATATTGATTCAGTCATGTTTTGTGCATTGAAAAGGATTACTTTTTATCTTATTCATTATGATGATGACTTCTTTATGTTTTAAGAGAGGTATAACAGGGTATAACCAGTAAAAATGATGTGATGATCCCTAGGACTATTGTAATTAAGCGTTTTGTTTACCAAGACGAATCTGTAATGTAACCACTTCCAATTTTCCAAACTCCCATTGACGTCTCGTGGGAGTGCAGAGGATTCCAACGGCTTCCTCAAAGATAGTATCACGTAAATATTTATTCCATAACCCCAATTTACATGTATTAGGACACAGCAGGACGCGGTATTGCTTAGTACAAGGAATGAGAATTCCATTACTTATTTATTTATTTATTCATTGATCTCTTTAAACTTAAGACTGTTGTCTTTTATGTTTAAGTGCTGAGGATAAGAATAACATGATTACAAAAAAAAACGCTGAGAAACACATTAAAAATTAACACAACTTCCAACTTTGTTGTGGAGGAATTTTCTGTGAAACTGGCAACACTGAACAATATGCGAAGATAGTGTAGATGCAGAATTTGCAGCAAATAGTATCTCTGTCGGTGGGAGTTTAAACCTTTGAAAAATATGGATATGCGCACTAATATGTAAGTTAATGTGTAATTTAGAATAGTGTTATAGAACAATAAATAAATGAATTTTACAGCATTGAAGCTGCGCAACGAAAAAGCTGCTGTCAATAGGTGTTTCGTCCGTACAAAGGTGTCTCCCCCAACAAACTTACTAATTAAAATGCTCAAGACACGCCCTTTTGAAACCCCATGTGGAATTAATGGTTTGAATACCAGAAGGTAGTTCATTCCAGAAATGTATGCCTCTTACAAAAAATGAGCTACCGTATTGTGATGTTCTATGACGGGGGATTTGAAACTTCCTGCCACGCTGACTTCTTAATGGTACTATTTTTGAAAATAAATATGGTGGTGTTTTGGATTGTACAATGTTTTGAAACAAAACAACACTTCTAAGTTTCGTAAACTTATCAAACCTGCAACCAATTAAAAAATGCTGTAAATGAGTCACGCTTGCATATCTGTTAAGATTGAATACAAATCTAACACAACAATTTAAAGCTACTCTAAGTCGATTTATAGTATTTGCAGAAGCTTGCGACAAAATAAAATCACAAAATAAAAAGTGTGGGTAGATTAGGGATTTGAAAAGCATCAATTTAGTCTTTGCTCCAAGACATTCACCTTTAATTCTAAGGGTTCGCAAAGTTGCATATATTTTGCCGCATTGTTTTAGAATAAATGTATCCCATTCAAAATTGCTTTGAATGGTAATTCCTAAACTAAGAACTTCGTTCGAAAACTCTATTTTATCGCCATTTAGAAAAATATTAGGTTCGTTTACAATATTTCTGTTACGTGTAATAAGCATAGCCTGAGTTTTTCGCGTATTTAGAAGGAGAGAGTTTGCCATGGCCCACCTAGAAACATCAGAAAGACATTCGTTTATTAGATTTTCGACTGCTGCTGTTTCTAAACTGGTACAATCAAATAAGATCTGTACATCATCAGCGAAAAGGTGCACCAAACAGTTTCTTAAAGTTGAAGGCAAATCGTTTATATACAGTGAGAAGAGCAGTGGACCTAACACTGATCCCTGTGGAACTCCAGAACTGATGGGCAGCAGTGAAGAAAAACTATCATTATGAAAAACAGTTTGGTAACGATTTCTTAAATATGATCTAATCAAACACACAGCTCTTGAGCAGAATCCAAATTGTCGTTCTAATTTACGACAAAGATTAGTGTGACAGATTGTATCGAACGCCTTAGAGAAGTCCAGAAGAATCATGATAACATGTCCATTTCTATCTAAGACAGTTCCTATGTCGTCAGAAATACTGAGCATGACTGTTTTTATGCTGTGTCCTCGACGATAACCAGACTGGCAAGGTGACAGCAAGTTATGTCTTTCAATGAAGCTACTTATTTGTTTTTTTACAACCCGCTCAAATGCTTTCGATAATGCACTTAGTATGCTGATTGGCCTTAGGTTTTCAAGAGAAGGATTTGTCTTTTTCTTTTCAATCGGAATTATTTTTGAAATTTTCCACATTTCAGGGTAGATACTAGTTTTAATAATTTGATTGAAAATGTATTTAGGAGGTGTGATTAACAATGGAAGAATTAATTTAATAAACTTTACAGGAATGTTATCTAACCCTACAGCATTCGATTTAATATCATGTATAGCGTTGATGATTTCGAATTCCTCTATTCCATTGAACTCAAAAGATTGAGACAAATTCTCATTTTCGCTGGAACTGCTAATCATATTATTCAAGGAAAAATTGTTTCTGAACTGTGCGTTGATTTGATCAGGAGTGTAATCCAGTGGTAAATTTGTTTTTTTTTTTTTTTTTCTATCTTTATTAACGAGATTTTTAGCCCTGGGCTAGTTCATCTCGGGGTAAATTTGTTGTTTTCTTTTTGAGACCTATTCTATCAAACTGTTTCCACAAATCTTTAGAAGACATTTCATTCACGAACAAACTTCTAATGTGATTTTCCTTAGCCGTTGTAATTAGTTTAGTTACTCTGTTACGAAGCCTCTTATAACAAACATGATCCAATTCATCTTGGCTACATTTCCATTTTTGAAAAGCGAGATCACGGTTTATGATTTCTTTTGATATTTCAGAATTGAACCATGGTTTGTATCTTTTACGCCTTTGAAAAGTTTTCAGCGGAACACACGAATCATATAAGTTAAGGACATGCATTGTGAAGAACTCAACGAGCTGATCAGGATTTTCCATTTCAAAAAACCTATTCCAATCAATCGAATTATATAACTGTATCACTCTACCTGGGTCAAGTTGATTATAATCACGGTAGCTGATTGTTTCAGAAGTGAAACAATAATCCATGTCATAAGATACAAATATTAAGTCATGATTCGACATAAAAGGAACACTCACTTGATTGAACTTTAATATTTTGTTACGGCAGTTCGTCAGCATGAGATCAATTTGCGATGCTCCAGTTCTGTGAAAATGTGTTGGTTCACTTCCAATACATTCAAGAGATAAGTTATTCAAAAACTTCTGAAATCGCATACTTTTTTCTGAGTTTATGTTTAATAAGTTAGTATTGAAATCTCCCATTAATAGGATATTATCATACTGATTACTGATGCTCGATAGTTTCTCATTTAGAACAGTGCAGCAGTCGACCTGAGGAGGATTGTAAAAAAAACCCGAAAAGGATTTTTTCATCGTTCAGTTTAATCTCTATCAAAATGTATTCTGTTTGTGGGCTCTCAATTTCTGAACCAGACTTTTCCAAGATTCTGTACTTTAGGTCTTTTCTTAAATAAACAAGAATTCCGCCACCTAATCTACCAACACGATCGTTTCTAAGGATTACATAGTTTTCTATGAACAACACATCATTTGGGATCGTTTCATTCAACCATGACTCACATACGCACATTACATCTACCTTCGAAATCATTGCAATATTACGGAGTTCCTCAATTTTAGTCATTTTTCTGGCACATATACTTTACTTACACACTGAGAGTGCTGCGACTAATCCTAAGTAACATCCGTTGGTTCCTTGTGCATGTATAGTTGCTCTTGTAATAACGGAGAAGCAACATTAGGCGGTCAGTCACGCTATTAAATCACATTGATCAACATATTGATAAGAATTTGTTGCAATTAGTAGTGGTAAAACATTGAACGTGGTAATTTAATACTCAAAATTTACTTTATTATAGGTCCAAAACTTCAAAGTACTTTAGTTGTGTTGTCTCTAGATAAAGTATTCTCAAACTAGCTGCGAAGATGCTTGAATAATCATCTTTTGAATGCCGAGTGTCAGTCATATGTACATTTTTATTTGTAAATTCAGTGCACTAATATAAAAAAAGCCATAAAAACTCTAATTCAGGCTTCATAGAAATAATGATATATATACAAATCACTGTAACTTCAGATTTTCTCGACGTAATGATTTCAAATTTACAGGGAAGATGCTTGGATATCACATGTTCTGAATGCTTAATGCAAAGCTGATGGTTACTTGTCTTTTTTACAAGTTAATAATGATGCACCGTTGAGGAATATTTATAAGCATGTGAATTTCCCATGCAAAATAGCTTAAAACCTTCAAATCACTATATCTTGCGATTCCCTCGTTAGAATATTTTCAAACTCACGGAGAAGATGCTTGAATACTATATCTTTCGAATGATAGGTGCCGAATTCATGGACATTTTTTTCTGTTAATAACGGTTTCTGGCACACCGTGCTTACAAACTCTTCTCCAAATGGTATGAGTTCTGGGCGCATTTGCCCACTTTATATACCACTGGTCTAGAACCACTGCTCAAGAAATTCGTTCATGCGTGCGAATGATTTCTTGAGCTCCATTCAAAACAACGCCATCACCACAATCGCACACGACTCCGGGAGATCATTCCCCATACCGAAAAGTCGCATTAATCCAGTTAAGTCATGCTGCCTAATTGAGCTCCGGCGTTCGAGACTGGCCGGGGTAGTGGCTGGAGTTAAAATCAATTAATTTTTATGCGCTTGTTAGAGGTCCGAAAATTATGGACCTTTGTTTGCGCAACGTGCCCGTCGACGGAACAAACCGAGCATTGTAGGACTAGTCGCTGGACTGATGAACGAGTCATCTGACACGGATGATTTGCGACGTTAGACTGAAGAATGAATTTTGTCTGAGAGTGAAAATGAGTCCACCGAACCCCCCGGTCTGCTACTTGCTGAAGAAAAGAGTTGCACCGAAAGGGAAATAATTTCACGATCACGGACAAATTGAGCACTTCCTTTTGTCGTTAAAAGTTAATTTCACAAACGGACAAGTACAAAATGGCTACAGTACGGTTGACACAATTGTTTGATGAAGAGCGTTGAAAGTCAATAAGGCCTGAGGGAATTGCTGGTTGGATTCCGGAAGAAATTCCTGAAAGAATTTATCCTCGAACTTGGCTATTATTAACATTCCACAAAAACTTATCCAATCATATCATTGTACCTATTACATCACATCCATCACCCTAGGGTCCTATGACAATTGATGACGTCCACGCTTAATGTTATTCCTTTGAAATAGCTCCACTATCGCCCATAACCGTTGCGCCTCTCTAATACTGATGATGAGCGCAACGATCATCCGCAAATCCGCAAAGACATAAACCCCAATTCAACTCAATCAGCACCAATTTGATGAGTCCCGATTTCGCTGAACTGCGGAGCTTCTCCGTAACAGATTTACCGGTTGGTGACAAGTCTTTGGTGACGTCTTTGGCCTAACTTCTAGATTGCAGTGGTGGGCACGTGCGTGATTTCTCTATCGTTTGACAAATGAGCTCCCGTATTCATTTGGCGGTGATTGAACTCGCTCGTTTGGTCCAAGTTGACGTGGATGACGTGATTGAAGTGTCAAGTTTGTTTGTCAACTTTTCTCCAGGCGTGAAATCTGTAATGCTGCCCAACGGCTCCACTGGTAGTCATTTGTTCGTCCATCGATGATGGCAACTGGCGTGCGGTTTACTTTAATGGGATTATTGTTTAATATTATCAATAAAAAATGCAATAATTGAAACGGTAAACAAACAACGTATGGAACGAGACGAATCGATCGATTTGAACCGGTCCCAAAGCGATCGGTTTCCAGTTTTGCGAGTGGTGTAATATAGCTGTCTCGCTTACATTTGCAAAAATCGTTCATTTCATCGGGTAAATAACTTTGGTCATCTAGTTTTCGTAACTGTAACTACAATTCAAATCTGCATTTTTTTTCTCTATACGATGCCACTTATTTTGCCATGTGTTTCAAAGGAAACATGAATCGGTTGTAGGACATTTCCCAGGAAGCCAAACCCCAGAAAGACATTCCCCAGAATGACGTTCCCCAGAATCCCTTTCCCCAGAATGGGACATTCCCCAGAATCGTTTTTATACGTTATAAAAGAGTGGATAACATAAATTTGGTTATTTAGTTTTATTATCGTTAAAAAATGTACCTGCTGAATTGATTCGAATTCCCAGAAACTTCGAATTCCGGACACAGGCGTCGATTCCCCCAAAATATTATTTGGTCAAAATTATTATTATGGATCTCAAGCAAATAAAATCGGGATGGAGTCAAAAAAGAAATATTTTAAAAGGCGAGTGTTTGCTTCCCTTTTCTCAGGCAAACCATCTGGGGCCGTCCATAAACCACTTGGCCATCTATGGGGGGTGCATGGTTTGGCCAAAGACCACGGCCTATACAAATTTCAAAACGTTTGTACGGGCAAAAGACGAAAGATGGGGGTTTGAAAAATAATTGTGTACGAGGCACAATGGGGCAGATCGCTGTTTTCGACGGCCAAAACCTCTAGTACTCTAGATATGCACCTTAGAGGTTTGGTGTCTTCGACAAAGTGTTTTGGAATAACTTGTATTATATTTTGACACATTCAGATTTGATCTAGGTAAGTGAAAACTGATCTAGATCAGTTTTATCTTTTTATAGGAGCGTCCTAGCAAAAAACTTTCTTCTGCAAAGTTGTTCATTAAGGCATTTTTGACATTTCTTCGGAACACACTTACACTCTATCACTGACGTGGATTACGATATATGACAATTTAGTAAAAACAGTCAAAAAATCGATTTTGATCATTTTTTCATACAAAAAAAAATGTTAAAAAATATTTTGTCATCAAGTGTCAGAAGCTTAACTATAACAAAGTAAATTTACATCATTTACTAGCAAAATTTTCAGATTTAATTATGAGTTTGGTAAAAATAGTGTTTTACAGAATCTAGGATAACTCATGAAGCGGCAGATGGCGGCAGCTAATTTTTTGTATACGACTAGTCAAGAACATAAGTTTCATTGTCCCGAAGAAAGAAAAGTGGGGCCACGTGGGGCTTTTTTGTTGCGGTGGTTTGAAAACTTGATAAAAATATGTTAAAAAATGCTTATATTTGAGAAACTTTTCATGAATTTATATTTTTTAAATGTATTTCTAAAACATATTGCATGTTGACGAAGTGTTTTGAAAAAGTCATCACCAAACTGGTATCGTATAATATGGCTTTTATTAAACACAGTACTATTACTCTAATAAAAATCAAAGGATAGATAGATAGGTAGACACACATATGGGGCAAATTATCTTGAATTCCGTTCAAAAATTTATTGGAATACCAGTTTAGAGATGACTTCTTCAAAACACTTCGTCAACATGCAATATGTTTCAGAAGTACATTTAAAAAATATAAATTCATGAAAAGTATCACAAATATAAGCATTTTTTTTACATACAGTTATCTCTCCCTTACTCGATATTGAAGGGACCATCGAGTTAGGGAGGTATCAAGTTACAGAACACAAAACCAATCCAACTGCGATCCAAGGGACCATCGAGTTAGCCATGAAAACCAACTTTTACTATGGTTCTCTAACTCGATATCGAGATACGGAATATCGAGTAAGGGAGAGTTAACTGTATTTTCATCAAGTTTTCAAACCACAACAACAAAAAAGCCCCACGTGGCCCCACTTTTCTTTCTTCGCGACAATGAAACTTATGTTCTTGGCTAGTCGTATACAAAAAATTAGCTGCCGCCATCTGCCGCTTCATGAGTATCCTGGATTTTGTAAAACACTATTTTTAGACTGTTTTTACCAAAAATATAATTAAATCTGAAAATTTTGCTAGTAAATGATGTAAATTTACTTTGTTATAGTTAAACTTCTAATACTTGATGACAAAATATGTTTTAATAATTTTTTTGTATAAAAAAATGGTCAAAATCGATTTTTTGACTGTTTTTATTAAATTGTCATATATCGTAATCCACGTCAGTGATAGAGTGTAAGTGTGTTCCGATGAAATGTCAAAAATGCCTCAATGAACAACTTTGCAGAAGAAAGTTTTTTGCTAGGACGCTCCTATCAAAAGATAAAACTGATCTAGATCAGTTTTCACTTATCTAGATCAAATCTGAATGTGTCAAAATATAGTACAAGTTATTCCAAAATACTTTGTCGAAGACACAAAACCTCTAGGGTGCATATCTAGAGTACTAGAGGTTTTGGCCGTCGAAAACAGCCATCTGCCCCAGTGTGCGAGGTTCACCAACCAAAATCTTAAGGGGAAAATACTGTTTAACAATTTTACATCTGCTTAACATGATTTTGCTACTGTCATTTCCCTGAATATCATTTCCCCGAATGCCAGCTTACCGAATGACCCATTTCCCCGAAGTACTCGTTTCCCTGAAAAGTGATGCAATTCAAACAGGTGCAAGAATAGTCTTTGGGGACTAGGTGCTGAACTAGAAATATCATTCTTTCTTAAAATTCAATCATTCAATTAAAAGAAGAAGATAATGTAGATTATAAGGTTATCCTTGACTAAATATGTAAGTACATTTTGCCAAAAATGCCGATGATGGTGAAACTCGAAAGAACCGCAAATCAAGTAAAGAATAGTCATAAAGTTATGACAATTATAAGAGCTAAATACTTTTTGAGGAACTAGGCTATTCGGGGAAGAAGGGTATTCGGGGCACTGGCATTATGGGAACCGGCGTACGTGGAAACGAAATTCGGGACCGTCATTCGGAGAAAAGTAGCACAACCATTCAAAATAAGCTGCTCTTACATGTGTCATACTATGTTTTATGATGAAACTTGACCCAAGCTATTGATCTTTTTTGTTTTCATAGTTATTATTCCTTCTTTTAAAATTGGCTGTTCTTGCTAATTTTATTTCCAAAGGGTGATTTACATTAGTGTAATATTCTTCATATGTAGGTTAAAAGCACCGGTTTTGGCCAGCCTTAGAGAAAATGTCAATAAAAATTAAATGGGAAGCCGTATTTATACTACAAATATGTCAAATGTAAGCTTTCAATCCATATTATATGTGTAAAATATCAAAACTGAGATAAAACCATTTTTTCGCTTTCAAAATCCCGTTGGTCGATAAAGACCAACGGAACCAGTTTCAGCCAGAGATTTAACTTCGGTTCTTAAATTGGCCAATTGCATTGATTTCTCATGAGAGTGACCAAATTAGGAGTGCCCTGGCCAAATTAGGTGTATGGAACTTAAAATTATAAAGAAAATGAATTGTTTTCCTTATGTTTTGAATCAATTTGGACGAGTAAATGAATGTACAGTCAGTAACATAAGTTAGTAACCAAATGCTGTTTTTCCATACAAAATGCCCAAGTTTGGGTAGTCCGAATTGGCTGAAATTTGGATGACGAACTACAAATAACTTGAAGTTTTGCCTGTAAGGGAATTATTACATTACAGTCATTTTACACAGAGTTTCAGAGGGTTGTTCAAAGACAAAAGTAAGTAACCGAGAGACTTTTTTATTTAATTCGAAAACGGTAAGTCGTGGAAAGTTGGTGTGTTCTGCAAATTTGTGTGACTTTTGAAATTGAACAACTTTGTGGAACAGACGAAATTTCCACGACTTACCGTTTTCGAATTAAATTTAAAAGTCTCTCGGTTACTTACTTTTGTCTTTGAACAACCATCTGAAACTCTATGTAAAATGACTGTAATGTAATAATTCCCTTACAGGCAAAACTTCAAGTTATTTGTAGTTCGTCATCCAAATTTCAGCCAATTCGGACTACCAGAAGCTGAGATACAGCACCCCAAACTTTGGCATTTTGTATGGAAAAACAGCATTTGGTTACTAACTTATGTCACTGACTGTAGCTCTATCATATGAATGTGATCTACTGAACACAAAAGGTTTCATGCTGATTGGCTATGTAAAATGGTGTATAATCCACTATGGCTACAACTGGCGTATGGCTAAAACCGGTGCTTCTACCCTACAAAATAAATTGATGGAATGTTTTTTTTTGCTTTCATATCATATTATCCCTTCTTTTGAACATATGCTGTTCTTCCTAGGTTTATTGTCTTCGTAATTATGTCTTTGATAATTTCTTTTACAGCAAAGCTTAATAGCTACAAAATATCGTAGTCTGTATGCACTAGAGTGGCCCATATTAGTCAGACTACAATAAACTACTGTAAAAATTTGAACAGAATCTATCAACTCCAAGGAGGGGATAACCAGCTTGAAATTTGTAAGGAGAAAATCGTCCAAAGGGTTCTAAAGATTTCTAATTTATAAATGATTTCTAATTAATAAATGAAAGACTGCAACAAATCGGAAGTGCTGTCGTTAAAAAAAAACAAAACTAAAATGTTTTACCTATGAAAACTATAATTTGGTTTTCCTCGAATTTCTCAGTTAAATGTGTTTACTATTTACTATTTACCATTTACCTGGATTTTAGCAGCCCAAAAATCTCTTGTATTTTTTTTCTGGGGAATGTCCTATTGTGGGGAATGGCCTTCTGGGGAATGTCATTTTGCGGAACGTCATTCTGGGAAATGTCGTACAATCCATGAAACATATCACGTGAAAAAATACTTTGCCAACTGTTTAAGGTGAAACAGCTTGGAATCAAAATTCAATATGTACTGAAACTTTGAAGGCACAAATCTCGCGAAAGAAGCATCAAACTACAGTGCAATTTCTATTTTATCTTTGTGTAGGGTGCAGAGCTACTTGGGCACTTCCATGATTCACTTTGGCATGGGGGGTTTTTCTCGGCCGAATTGTCTGAAACTTTGCAAAAAGAAGTGTTTCAATCCTACTAGCAGAAAGTTTGAAATAAAAAGATCGACTTTATACATTTGTTATTGTGTCAGCCATGTTCGGATTCCAACATGTGGCACATTAACTTGCTGCCATACAAGGAGCCACTAATTAAAGTTAACGAAAACGTCCCTCCTCTAGTTTTAGCCTGTTTTAGCATACCGTGGTGAATCAAAATCCGGACGGTATCAATATCTGGACACTCTTTGAATATTAATTAATTAGGAGCTAAATTGAATGTTAATATGTTATTTAGACTCCTTCTAATATGAACATAGCTGATCATTTAACATTCATTTATAATCTAGTTGTTTAGCAATGGTTAAACAATTAAAAACTACATAAACAAAAAAGTTGCTTCAGTTGAACGTCTATTCTTCGCGATACGAATCATTTTGGTGATAGCGCCAACATACGCAACCCACAATATTTAATTGACTATAATGCATTGAAATTATACTTTTCTTGTAGTGTTTCCTGAAAAATGTTTACAAAGTAAGTTTAGTGACACCACATTTCACAGAAACAAAATGAACGTATTCGTAAAACAGTGAAAACGAGCAGTCTGGCATAAGAACCAAGTTTATTGAAATCCGGACATTGGTTTTATATCGTGTAGTTTGATAGTGTAGGAACATAAATAACAATTGATTTTAAAAGAAAGCTATTGACACGTTTTGAACATGTAAAGCAGAGCAACGCTTAATGCAGAAACATTGAATGAATTAGTGATTGTTGCAGTTCGAACCGCAGGCATTTCAGATCAGGTAATCAAACCACAAAATTCTATAACATTTCATAGTGAAACCCATCTATGAAAGTCCCATTGCACAAGCTCTAGAAAGTGGGTTAAATTTTGTTGGTTTCAAAACTTTAACATGGCTCAATTTGATAATTCCATGTTGAAAAAGAACTGTCCGGATTTTGATTCAGAAGTGTCCGGATTTATAGAAATGACTTCCTGCAGGTGTCCGGATTTAAGGACAAGACAAGCTTCTGTATTTTCCCAATTTTCATGACATTGTCATAATTTGTATCATAAAATTAATCATTTCTACTAGAATCTAGCA
This sequence comes from Aedes aegypti, assembly GCF_002204515.2. Taxonomy (NCBI): domain Eukaryota; kingdom Metazoa; phylum Arthropoda; class Insecta; order Diptera; family Culicidae; genus Aedes; species Aedes aegypti. The sequence continues at coordinate 16,660,302 of NC_035108.1, forward strand.
TTAAATTGTTGGTTACATAAAAATATTTCATAAAATTCAGAAAGAAACTTATTGAAAATGGGGCTTAATTATTTGAGGCTGCTTAAGTGTCCGGGTATTGATGCAGCACGGTACACAAGCATCTTTAGTTGAAAATTAATCGTGATGCTGCAACAATAGGTGGATTTGATTTACTTTTACTATGCTCTTCGGTTTACGCTACATTGAAATTTAAATATTTTTATCTGTGTATTCTACCAGACAGCGTCAAAACTTTGAAATATAACAATATGTGCCGATGGTTTCACTTAAGATAAATGTTAATATCATATATTGCTAATGTTAACCCGTATAGGCCTGAGCAGTGAATCAATTGTCACCCAACACGCAGCAACAAAGACATTGTCATATCCGACTCTTGTTGCAACAATTTCGTTCCGCAACATCAGTTTATCATCAATTGAACAGAATATGACAATGATCGATCACCACGTGCGCAGCGATTTTCTGGGCTTCGCATTGTAATTTTCGAGAACTTTCTCCGTGTTGGTAAACATTGACACATTATCGAACAGCATCCATAAAACAAATTTGGTTTTGTGTTTAAAATAACTGATTAATCACGATTTAAAAAGGTTGCAACAATGTTGCGCTCTGTGATTGTCATGACAATTTTGCTTTTGATTTTATCCTTATCCGCAACAGTTGGGACAAACGGTTGTGAGCGAGCTTCCTTTGTTGTTTGTTTTTTGTCTATTTTGATGATAATTTGATTCACTGGGCCTGTGTGAAACCAAAAATACTGAAACCCTCACCACTCAGCGAATTCTAAAAGGATTCAAATGATTTTTTGTCAGTTCACTGGCCCACATATCTAGTTTCTAGAAGTGGTCAGAGAAACTCGGAAATATTTCTGTGGCCGGAGTTATTCCGATGGGTCACTGGGTCAAGTCGGGTAAAAAATGGTGTTACCTGTATTTATTTGCAATGACAATCATTTTAATTTGCATAAATTATTAAGATCTGATATTCAACATTATAAATGAAGAGTTTTGTACCGTTTAAAATATACCAGATGTGGCCATTCAGACGTAATGCCCACAAGAACCGGCTGTAGATTTGTTGGATACTAAACCGTTTCAATTATTGAAAAGTAGAAATCAAAATAATTGTGGACTAAAATGCGTTCCCATAAGCTTGGCACAAATGTTCAGATACAAATTGGTCACTTTATCGTAAGTTTGAGGCGTCCTGGGACCCGAAAATGATCATTTGTAGGTTTAATCATATGTAAATTCATAGTTATCCAATTCAATTGTTTCTCAAAAGGTTCACACTGATGCAATTTTCCACCACCGGAATAACTCCGGACACATGAATATATTCGCGTTCCTCTATCAATTTAGATAAACTAGGTATGTGTGCCAGTATACTGACAAAAAATCATTTGAATCCATTAAAAATTCGCTGAGCGGTGAGGGTTTAAGAATTTTTGCTTTCACTCAGGCTTATATGGGTTAATATCATATATTGCAGATTCGCCATCTGTGCATTGTGTCTGATGATGTCGGAACATGGTTTTCCGGTGAAATTAATTATACTGCTCCTGGTACATGGTTACATGGTTTGAAATTAAGTGGTAATATTGCAGATGAAGTGTCATTCTTATTAGTGACGTTAGGAGGATGGAAATGAACTGATTAATGAATACCAAAAGATCAAGAAGAACCTGCGGTCGAAGACCTATTGTCCATTACGAGCAATAAACATTGACTACGCTCGAGGAGGACCTGCAAGTACATTTGTAGGGTTCAGCACGATCTTTGGCAATACCTATACAGAAAAACAGTACGTGGCGGCGAAGTATGAACCTAGAGTAGATACGTTTATAAAAATATGAAAGATACGAGAAGGCGTGAAGTGACGATTGTGGGACGCAGTTGACGATTGGCAACTACGAAACGGGTGCAATGGTGTGAAATTGTTAGGGCGGGTAAAGGGAGACAGCGAATATGGGGTTGGGTATCAATAGGGTCCTAAAGGCCTGTACCAATTTTAGTGCCAAACGCTTAAGTTTAGGCCAACAACACATGTTTACTCAATTTTTCAATGTTTTTCTTTTGTTTGAGTCCAAAAAACATTTTTTGAGATTTTGTCACACTCCTTGGCTTAAACTTAAATTTTGGGTGTATTTTGCTTTCCGTGTCTCTTCCGAAATGTCAGATAGGAATAACCCCAGTGTTAAAACTAAAAGCCCTGTGGTGTTTTTGTCGATTGAGCGAACGTCAAACATGATCAAAAGTGTCAAGGTTCATTTATGGCTCCAATTTTTAAATTAAAGTTTAATTATGATATAGCCGTCATATGAGCGGGAAAAATTGGTAAAATAGTTGCAGTAACATGCTCTTTCGTGTCATTAAATAAAAATAAAACAACAACAAAAATAAAATATTTTAGGACCCAATTACACCAAAAGTAAATACATGGTTGCAGAAAGAGATAGAAGTGAGCCAAGTGGTGTTGGTAATGTTTGATGGGGATGTGTTTGCAGTTGTTGAAGAATTTGTTAACCTTGGAACAAATATTACATGTGACAATGACGTATTTCGTAAGATTAAAAGACGTATAGTGGTTGCGGATAGTGCTTCCAACGAACTATGTAACCTTTTACTTAGGTTCAACAAATTGAATCGAAATCAAAATTTCCCATTTATAAAACTTTGATTCTTCGGATATTCTTTAAGGGCCTAAAGCGTGAAGTAAACGTTGAAAGAGAAATATCAAAAAGACTTACATATTTTCGAACGTGAAGTACTGCGGATATACGTTGGCTTACTAGTTCAAATGATTATTCGTAGAAGTTCATGTAAGAAATGTTGACAATTTCTCGGAATCGGTTGCACTTTCTTCCGATGCTCGTTTTTAGATCATTACTTCACCATTGCATGTGTTTACCGAGCGATAATCGCACCCATTCAAATGCAACAATCATCCCCTTTGTGTGCGGGTAAGTGCAGTTTCACTCTCCCTCTCGCAGTGGTTCCATGAAACCAAAGACTTGGGGAAGCTGGAGAATGGCAATCAGCAGATTCTCTTCTTCCTCCTCCACGTGCCTCGAGAGTGTGCGCGCCCGGTCTCTCAATTAGCACTCTAGCGCCAGAGCCCCAAAGCATGCGCCGCCGCTGTGTGTACAAAATACAGATAATGTTTTAATTACTGGTATTAATAATAATAATAATCAATTTGCTTGTTTAATATTCAACATCTACGTTTGGCGCAGCGGTCGCCGACGCATTCTTGCCTTCGGATTTCGTTCGATCAGCGGCGGGAGTATGTGAGGTTGGGAAAGGAAAAGGCCAGCGTTTCACACAAGCGTAATTTGGGGCAAGCATGGTCAAAATTATTTTCTGTTTTTAGTGGTCCTTTTATGTCCTATTATTGACTTAAAATGGTTTAGTAAATAGAATGACAAATGTTTACAGCAGTGTGAGTTCTCAATTATTCAATGCTTTTTCGCAAAGGGCACCTCTTTCGAAAGAATTAGATGCCCATCCAAATACAACGCTTCCTATTGTATGTGCAATAGCCTGGGACACAGTTATATGAGAAATTTAGATTCTCGCTCCTGTCCACTTTTTGGATTGCATTTAGGTCTCATAACAACTGTGCAAAATTTCAACTCGATCGGAGAAACTATATTTTAGCGCCAGCCGTTCAAAATTTGTATGGGATTTACTATGGGAAAACTTACTTTTGGAAAGAAAAATCGCCAGAAGTCGCCCATTGATCTCTATAAAAATTCTGAACACAGATCTTGATAGGTATTTCTACGATGAACAACATTTCCGAAGACCGCAAAACAATCCTTATAATATAAAAAAGTGTAGGAAAAATCATTTCATTATCAAATTGTGAAAATGTCCAAAGTAGCCCCTTTTTTGTCTTGAAGGACACACTTGTTTCGCTATTCAAGCATTTTTGTTATTTTTTGACGAATTTGCTTCATATTTTGCACATTTGTTATGCACATATATAACTTACACATAGGCAAGTATTATCAATATCTATCCATAATTCTAAGAGTTACAACTCCTCAAAGTTAAAGAATGTGGAAATAATCGGGTTTATTCTACGACTGGCGTGAGGTGACAATTGTCGGTGTCGTATAGCGAGGTGACAATTGTCGACTCGAATGAAGTGACTCGCCGTGTAAATCAAATGGAGAGTCACTTCACTCGAGTCGAGAATTGTCACCTCGCTATACGAGACCGACGATTGTCACCTCACGCCAGTCGTAGAATAAACCCAAATGTCAAAAAAAGCCCCGTTTGACGGTATTGAAAGAACACACACTGCTCGCGAATTCAGGATAACCTCTGCGTCCACGAGTCCTCTCGTGGTGCAGGGGTAACGCGACCTATCTAGTTAACAGGGAGTCATGAGTTCGATTCTCACCGAGAAGACGTGTAACTTTTTTTTCGCAAATTTCACATTGATTCGTCCATTTAACCTAATTGCACTGCACCGAACACCTTGTCTACAGCACACGGACGCCTGATATACAAATACTTCTACGTTCTTATAAATAATTCCCACTTTCATCATAATTAATTTGTTAACATGCCAGCTCGCTTCATATCATATCATCGTTCCCCCATGATCCGACATGTATTGGTAGCGGACGAAGACATTTACAGCGGTACTGAACCTAACGCATCTGTGGTATTTTCTGTTGTCATTACACGAAAAACGTGAAAGTTCCAAAACACACAAATAAATAATAAAACAAAAATCCACAATTTGTAACCAAACGGTTACAGTTTTGTAAACATCAATTCAACCTGGGTATTTTCGCCAGATTTCGGTATTTTCCTAATTTTTCATCGAAATTTACACCACCGAACGCTCAGCAAACATGTTTTCCGAAAATTGCACGGCAAGTGTGTTATTCGTTTGCTGAAATTTAATTAATAAATTAGGTTTATTGAAAACTTGTCGACCACATAGTGATGCTTGAAATTACCAAGCTTATTTTAGTATTGAAAGCGAAAATAAGCTTAATGTAGTAAAGACAGTAAACTTTCATTCGAAATGAGAGAGTTGTGATAGAGTGAGAAATGGCAACAGTAGTATATGAATCGGCTCAGCAAGTCAGAATGGCGCATCCTTATGTGAAGAAATCCAAACTCAAAGAAATGAAAGACTCGGGGTCAGTCTGGATTAAATATTATTTTGAACACACCGGAATCACCGGATCATTTTGCGGCAATGGAAATTGCGGAACAAACCCAGAATCAAAACAAAACAGCCAAGATGGTTACCAGAAGTACGATTTTCTGTTGTTTATAGGGCAACCAGAAGATCAAATTAAAAATGAATCCAGATTATTTGTACGAGGTAGCGTTCAAATTAGTGGGGTTGTACGGTACTAGGAAGAGATGGAAACATCAATGAAAACCCCATTTTTTGGCAATTTCATATTTTATTATATGTTTTTTATGTCTCCTTATTGTAACTACAACATGCAGCATATGACAATCTATTTTCAAAAAATATAACAGGATCAAAAATTTCAAATTACGGCCACGAATTTGTGCTAGTTACTCCTTTGTGCGTTTGTCCGATTCCACTTCTCTGTATTATAACGAGTTAGCGCCGGTCGTTCGGCGGTCGAACCATGGCAAAAAAAACGGCGAAAGAAAACAGAAACGCTGATTGTAATATTTAATTTGAGCTCGGTTATGTTTTTCCTATTATGATTACGATGACGATTTACAGTTCACCTCCTCATCCGCAGTCGGAGCGAATTGCATATTGTCGCCGTTGTCGTCATGGTCAGCCTAATAAGTACTACGATTGGACGGACAAGGATGCCCGTTTCGGGATCGATTCTGCGAGCGAGCGAGGCGCAAAAAATATGGTCAGCTGGTAATTTGAGGAGCCACTCGAACAAGTCCGCGTCCGATCGTTTATTATCAAATTCCATCGTTTTGTTTTGATTTAAGAGGAAATTTGCATAAGCGCCGCCCGTCAGTCGCGCGCCGTCCCAAAACCATGAGAAATGCCAACCTCCATTAGCGCCCCAGACGACGAGGACAGGCCACGGGCCTCAGCTAGTTTCCCAGAGTATCGCAGTCATACCGTGGCACAGTGTTCCCATTTGTTTTACGAAGTGGACATAAATTATCATATACAATAAGTGATGAAGAATGATATGAGAAATGGTCAAATCATTTATGTTTTGACTATCAACAAAATAAAAACTATTGAGGTTATTATGAATGACATCACTTCAAAAATGCTTATCAGGATTCCTTCATATATAGAAGCGGAAATCTCGCGTAACTTTTCAAAACGACCTATCTAACATTGAGAGGCTTTTTAGGCTGTAAACCGTTTCACCAATTTGTTTAGCTTTTAGTTATTTTTTTTTTTAGAGACACCGACACGTTAATAAAATTTGACAGCTCGATAGTTATTTCCCCTCCGGTTGAAAAAAACCCTGCTCTGTAGCATGGTTGCACTTGAGAGCTCGAAAGTTATTTTCTGCTTCCGTGAATTTGAGAATAACTAACCATCTGTCAACTTTGTTCTGGAATAACTACTCGACTGTCAAAGCTCAAATGGGTCGTCCGCGAAGGTCAATTTATCCATTTGAGGGGAAAATAACTATCGAAATGTCAAATTTTAACTAATAGTTAAACGAATTGGTGAAACGGTTTACAGCCTTAGTTTACTTTCTATTTAATCAATAACTAAGTCACAATAACCATTTTCCCGGGTTTTCCCGTTTTCCCGAATTTCCCAGGATGGACACCCTGGTTTTTGTTACCACTGAAAAAGGACCATCATAGCCTGAACTGAGCCATAACTGAGAGCTTTCTTTACCAAGGTAGTCATTTTCGCATTTGTATATCGTGTGGCAGGTACAACGATACTCTATGATCTGGGAAGTCAAGGAAATTTCCATTACGAAAAGATCCTGGACCGACCAGGAATCGAACCCAGACACCTTCAACATGGCTTTGCTTTGTAGCCGCGGGCTCTAACCACTCGGCTAAGGAAGGCTTTAATACCGTCCTATTACTAGTGAAAAAGAAAGGTGGAACTTTGGTCAAACCATTCAATGAGGTTATGCTGTTGAAGCGTAACCATCCTGTTGAATTACAAATGGGATTTTTAATAAACTAAATCTGTCAAAATCAGTGACTTGTAATAAAAAGATAGCATTAAATTTTCATTCACCAAAACGTATGGCAGTGGAAATCACGACAATTTTATGTTCGATTTTTGGCCTATGGGCGGTACCGCTGTGCAGCGTGGAGGAACGATCAATTTCGCGTATTTGGCTTTGGCGAATGACCCACTGTGGTTTATTTTTGGAAGTCCCGTAAACACTTCGGTATGGGCATCTAATGGCACACTGATGGGTGAATTTGCCCGTAGCCTGGAGAGGTGAGCGCCGGAGACAGAAGGGTAAAAGTAAACCATGATGCACATTAATACAGCCATAGTCAAGTGGCGCCTGGGCTTCGATGACTTATTGGGAAGTGGAGGTTTTTTTTTGCTGCTGCTGATGATGGGATCCGCGCCTGCCGCCGCCTTTGCGAGCCAATCAAATTTTGATGTATTTGATTAGCATAGCGAATTTGGCGATGGGATCTCTTGTGGTGTAGTTCGACGAGGTGCCACAGCAAGGCAATGCAGATCGGTTTCGATTAATTGTTGACCATAACAAAATCTGGCTTAAACATTTCTGAGATTTTTTTAAGAATAGTGTTTTGGTGCATTCAAGCCTAGAATGTAAACTAATAATGAAAAATTTCTCAGGTAACACAAACGAAGAGAAGGCTCGATTCCATTTAGAGAAATCTTATAAAAACGCAGCGAAAAATGTTCAGTTTGGCATAATCGAACCGGATTATTGATCCGATGCAATGATGTCTCATTCGAATGGAATTTTTCCAGAATGACAAGAATCCGACAAAAACGGGACAAATATGCAGTGGACCAGTATAAGAGATACCGATCCAGGGTTCAACAAATTTTCAAATATTCAGTGACTACAAGGTAATGTATTTCGAGATTGCGTTGCTAGCTTATTGGTTATAATGGATTATTGATTGAGATTTGTGTTTTTATTAAGATGTGGCTACAAAAGGACTAAAATGCATCTTGAATTATACACCAGTAGCCGCTCATGCAACTATTACCGCTTACTAGTGTAAAAATGATATTTCGTGAAAAAATGGAATGCAATTTTTCGCACGGATGCTTTCTGGTAATCTAAACAGCTTTCAAATGAAGTCATTTTTATGAAAAAACACAAGATTTTGTGAGCGGCTATCAAGTCAGTAAGTAATTAATAGTGTTCCAATTATCGTTCATGTAAATAAACGCTCAAAGTTTTGAAAAAAGCCGTCGATTTTAGTGTACAACCTGTATTACTGTTGTAGCTATAGTTTAACCAGAAAAAAATATCATAGAACTAAGTTGTAAGTTTTACAAATGGAATCAAGCATTATTATCGATCAACGTCCATTTTAATAGTCTCAAAATAAATGCGTCTTCTCCAAGTTATTTTGCAATACACCTATTAGAGAATTAACTCAACAATAAAACTAAATTCAAAGCGATCACATATAGGTTTTTCAACATGAAAATTATTGTAGAAGTACAGTGAAAGTGTTTGGGCACAAATAGAGCTTTTGGGTTACATCCAAAATTTATTTAACTGGAACAAAACAATAATTACTTCTTATTTTAAACTGTTCGCCTATAAAAAACCCAAGGCGATAACATGCAGTTTTCATTGACATCAATTCAATTCAGTGGCGCGGGAAGTGGGTAGGACAGGTAGGACATGTACTACGCACAAAAACATCTGGGTAGGTCAGTCAAAGGAATGTCCTACCCACGATTCAACAAAAAGAAAAAGATTAGAAAAAAGCTTGAAAAATAAATTAAATTATTTAGCATCTGCTCAATATAATATGAACTCGATCAACGTCATACTTATTTTAATAGAGGATGGAAGATACGATAAGATTTTTCATGGAATTATACCTAGTAAAGCGTGACATGGTTTGTGCACGACCCCCAAATTTCTGGGTCATGAGAAGAACGATTGAGAATGTCTACAATGAAAATCCTGAGTCTAAACTCTCTTTTTCCCATATTCTTTTTGTATTGAATCCTGATGCTAAATTGTACAGGCTCCATAGAAACCTTCAGAGACTATAACGAGTTCAACAGGATCTTCAAGAATTTCGTCTCAGATTCCCCAGTTCAGGAGATTGTTCTACCAATTCTCCCTTAAATTCTTCCAGCGGTTTTTCAAACGATTTTCAGAAGAACATCTCCAAAATTTGATCCAGGAAATACTTGAGGAGTTCAAAGCTACTACCTTCAGTTATTTCCTCGAATTTCATTTTGATTTTTTTTTTTTTCAAAACTAGCCTAGAATTTCTTCCAGATTTTTTTTTGCACTGATAAGAATTCTCCAGTTGCTGCTCTAGGAGATTTTCTAAAGAACTCTTAGGGGTTTTTTTCCGAGGAAATCCATTAAGGTTTATTCCAGTGTTTGAAAAAAATATCAGCTTAAGAACCCTGCAAGAACCCGTTTTCTACCAGAAATCCAACATTCCTTCGGAAAATCTTTTTTTTTTCTCTAAGAATTTTCCAAGCATTTCATCACTCTTGCAGTTTTACCAAACATTTCTTTAAAGTTCTCCCCTTTGAAAATTCCCATGCAATCTTCAAAAGTTTATTTAAGTTTTTACAACGGTGTGTACTACAGTATTCCTCCGATCATTCCTACACAAATTTCTTTAAAGATTATTTCCAATGTTTTCGAGAAATTTCTTTGGAAAATTCGGCTATCATGAGATTCGTTTGTTTTTTTTATTGTCTTAGCAAATTGTCTTCTTAAATTTCCTCAAGAGTCAAGAATTATTTCAGTGTTATTATTATTATTACCTTCATTAAGGAGATTTCTGCCCTATAGCTGGTTCATCTCCGATGTTATTTCAGAGTTACTTTTACATTAAACTTACACAAGGTTTATCAGAGTTTACTCTAAAATTTCTTTAAGAAATAACCCACGGATTTTTTTTCGAAATCTTGACGTTTCCCTGGAGAGATTCCTAAAATAAATCTTAAAAAAAAATCAATACTCGAAGAATTACTGAAAGTCTGTAGAAATATTAGATAGAATCTCTAGAGCAACTGCTAAAGGTATCTCCATGAAAATCCTTAGTTGAAATCTTAGATAATTCATAAAGTAAAAATCCCTAGAAATTTCTGGAAAAGTTTTTGATTGAATTTTAGAAGATGTTTTTCAAGAACGGGAATCTTCTGATACAATATTTGGAAGAATTAAATTTCTTCTTGGAAAAATTCAGGTTGTATTCTTGAGGTATCTTCTATATAAATAAAAATGGAATGGTGTTTGTATGTCACGAAATGGCTTCCGAACGGGTCAACGGATTTGAATGATTATATTTCCGTTTTGTTCGTCAAGTGTTCCGACGTGTTTGTGTGTATAAAAATCCCAGGATATTCACCGGGAATGTCGAAAAAACGAGCGTGAAAGGAACTGTCATTTTGTATGGGACGATTCATAGCGTTTTTGAACAGCCTACTTGATGGCAAGACGAAGTTTGCCGGGACCACTAGTTTTAAATATTTAAAAAAAAAATCTCTAGGAAAAATCGCGGGGAATTATTTTTCGGAAATTATCACTAAATAAACTCCATTAGAAATTCCTGGAGTAATATCTGAACATTTGAGCAAATACCTGAATAAATTCTTGATAAAAAACTTATGAAAAAACACATACAGTAATACTTGTTGTCTTTTTTTAAAAGACAATTTACACCGTCTTCAGCCAAAGGCTGCACAGACTGAACAATCACTAACATTGGGCAACGGACAACACGGAACACCTAGTAGCCCAGTGAAGAATTTTTCGTTTGACGAAAAGTTTCCTCCGACTGGAGCGGGAATCGAACCCACGCTTCGTGACACAATACGCCTAAACGACTGATACCGCTAACCGCTCGGCCACGAAGTCCACTTGTCACGAGGAATTAAAATAAAACGTCTGAGATCTTAGAGAAATGTCTGCTTTGGTGCTATGAAAATCGAACTCTAATCTCCTGACTCCTATTATGTTTTTTTTTTCTACCTTTTCCTTTTTTTTCTGGCAAGAGATCTCTAATTTTTTTGGCACTCTCTACCAACTATATGAAGACGAAAATCTTCCGAAAGTTTTGTTGTAAGGACTGGTATGAAAATGAGCGGGTTAGAAGCAAGGGGTGTCAGTGACAAAAACCTAGTTTAGTAAAAATCTACTTTGATGTTTTTCAACAATTTTTCATTCACTGCAAATTGTACGGGAGTCAAAACAGCTAATCTTCTAAGAATTATGTCCTTTTTTTTTGTTGAACGGAAAAATGTACTGAAAATATCGTTAGAACGCTTGGAAACAGTAGAGTTTTCTCAACTCAACTCAAAACCCAACAAAAATGTCACATACACGCGTTTGCGTTTGAGTCCCTCAAATATAGTAACTTTCAATTTCCAGTCCAGAGTAAAAATTTTTCTTCGCTTCACTGCGCACAAAATATTTGCCAACGTTTGTCCTACCCATGGTTTTGAACGTGGACGCGCCTCTGATTCAATTGTAGTAGTCCAGGGAACATTTTTGAGAATCGAATGATATAAAAACCGAAATAGAAGTTCTTGATTACACTCAAAATATGTTTTACTCAAAAAACTACGTACCATTTCAGATTTTTGCCTATTTGCAAGTAAAGCTTAATTCATAAAGATGATATCTAGCTCTTTTGGTATAAATTTGCTTCAAGTCCAGTGAACATATTTTATTCAGCAGCATAAAAATGTTAGATTACACTTGAAACTCTTTTTGCCAAAAACCTACCAGAAACTTTAGATTTTCAATCTCTTATCCTGCAACCTGTAAATCAATATATAGAGCAATTGCATTTCAGTTTTTGACATGGAATCACGATTATCTGACATTTCCCCGAAAGCATTTTCCAAAGACATTTCTCATTCTTTTTTTTATGGCTAAAATTTGTTCCAGGATTCCAACTCCTACAGGATTAACTTGTGCACTGTCATAGCTTGTACAGCATGCAAAAATATGTTGAATATGTCCTTACAAAGCTTATCGAAGGATGAAATTAAATGCTGGATTACGTTATGCAATCAAGAAAATCCAACTGCTGGACACGAAAAAAAAAACGTGATTTTGGCATCATAAACAATAAAATACAAATGAGAAATACTGCTGATTTGAGTAACAGTATCAATTTTAATTTTGTTATGGCAGTTGTAATGGAATATTATCTGAACAATCCAGGTAAGGTGTTATTCAATTTAAAATTATAAGATATTTCACGAGCGCGTCAATTTTGAGCAAGTAAAATGATTGATTTCACCACAAATTTAAATTCGCATGGTAAATTTTATATTTACTTGTAAATAATTACATGTTCGAAGGTCATACGAATATTTTTTTTACATTGAATTCTAAAATGGTTGTTCGTTTTCAAATCTGTCAGTAAAGTAAACCCATGCGTAACCAACAAATTACATATCCGTCGCTAGTAAACTTCTTTTGTAACGACCAACATGTTACATAAGGTTCAATTTTTTACGCTTTTTTGGTTGTATAGCAGTATTTTTCCATGTTGCAATGTATCCTTTATAACTATAGAATATGTTAAGCAACCGTTGCTGCTAGTAACTTTTAACAATGTATGCAGCCTGGGTATCATTCGATCATTACTTTCGCGTTAGTAGTTTCTGTTTTTTTAAACATAAGCAGAGGGTTATTTTTTTTTTTTTTTTGAACTGCAATTTATAACGTCAAAAGGCTTGTTTTCAATTTTATAAATATCCCTTATTTATAACAAAGGTAGTTCTTCCTTGTATTACTGGACCAATAATCGTTGGCATCAAAATAGTTGGTAATTCTAAAACTAGTCTCGGCTTCTCATTACCGTTGACAGTTCTTCGAAGCTTTGCTGTATTAATATTGTTCTACTTGCAGCTGCTACTGATTTCATCAGAAATTTTAGAATGCTGTTCTTTATAGATAAGTATATCAATAAAAATTAATAGAACTACTGAAACACAGATACAATTTTTTTCTGGTAATTATGCTATTACTTCAAATGTCATCGTAAGAACGAATACTATAGGGTTTGATATTTTGATCCAACATTTTCAATTCTTTTGATCTACTCTTAACTTTTTTTAATTAATTTTTTATCAAATAGACATTCTTTTTTTTCTATTTCATAAGTGATTATTGTCATTTTCAGTTTTCATTACTAACATGCTCTTTGTACCGGTGGTTTGAGAACGTCGCGACCCATTGAAAGCCCACACAATAGAAACCTCAGCCAGCACAGTTGCTGGCTAGTGTTGTGTGCTATTTCATTACCTAAAAAATAATGTGCTCTCGGGCTAGGCATTGGATATAAATAGAAAGCGTTGTGTTTGGATGGGCATCTAATATGGTCCTAAAATGTTTAATGAAATCTTGTTTTCATTTAATATCACGAAAGAGCATGTAACTGCAACTACTTTAGCATTTTTTCCCGCTCAAATAACGGATATATCATATTAAAACTTTAATTCAAAAATTGGATCCATAAATGAACCTTGACATTTGAGATCATGTTTGACGTTCGCTTAGTCGACAAAAATGCCACAGGGGTTCAACTTTTTAACACCGGGGTTGTTCCTTTCTGACATTTCGGAAGGGACACAGAAAACAAAATACACCCAAAATTTGAGTTTAAACCAAGGGGTGTGACAAAATTAAAAAAAAAAAAACTTTAAAATATATTTTTTGGACTTAAACCATCGGAAAACATTAGAAAATTGAGTAAACATATGTTTTTGACCTAAACTTAAGCGTTTGGCACCAAAATTGGGACAGGGCTTTAGAACCCTATTCTTCCGAAAGAGGTGCATTTTGCGCAAAAGGACCACGTGATTATTGAGCTGAAATCGAATTCAGGTTAACTTCTGCGTCCATGAGTCCTCTCATGGCGTAGGGATAACGCGCCCTAACTAGAGATCAGGGATTCGTGAGTTCGATTCTCACTGAGAAGACGTGTAACTTTTTCGCAAAACTTCACATCAATTCGTCCATTTAATCCAATTGCAAAGTGTATGTAATGTTTAGCTTTTCGGTAGATGCTCTTTGTATTTGACGTTTTAAACTAAATGACCTGTTTACCTTTTAAGAATTTTTTGGATCCTTAACACAAACTTTTTTTTTGCCTAAACTGTGTTTATTTCACAATTTCGGGACTTAAGTACAATTGTGGGATACCTTCTTCTTCTTCTTCTTATTGGCATTAACGTCCTCACTGGCCAGAGCCTGCGTCTCAGCTTAGTGTTCTTATGAGCACACTTCCACAGTTATTAACTGAGAGCTTTCTTTGTTAAAGTTGCCATTTTCGCATTCGTATACCGTGTGGCAGGTACGGTTATACTCTATGCCCAGGGAATTCAAGGAAATTTCCATTACGAAGAGATCCTGGACCAACCGGAAATCGAACCCAGATACCTTCAGCGCATCACCCCCTTGTAACATACAACAGGGATTTGTTCATATATTTGTGTTTTTTTGTTTAAAAGACACGGACACCATCTTCAGCCATTCAGCTGCACAGACTGTAACTTAACACTAGACAACGGACAAGCATGCTCCAGTGGCACAGCCGCGAAACATTTCTGACGAAAAGTTTCAATGGCTGAAGCGGGAATCGAACCCACACTCCATGACACGATGCACTCACTGCCTGACGACACTAACTGCTCGGCTACGAAGCCCACACGTCTAATGGTTTATCGAGTGTAAAACATATACCAATTATGTAAGCTCCATTATGTACGTAAAAAAGCCATACACTATTGAAGTTGGTCGAAACACTTCGACGGTTCTAATGTCATATTGATTTTAAATTTTGGTCGATCCGATGCTAAGAAAACTAGCCAAGTCCTTTCAGTGTAATTGTTGAAAGATCATATCTTCAAGTAAATATTTAGTTAACAAAATTATTTTTTTTTCGGGTTTAATTGAGGCTCTTACCAACTTCGAACTGCTTCTAAATTTGTACATCCTATCCTTAAAGGTCCCATGTATGAAGTACGGTCTAACTGGAAACATCCACCGCAACAGCCATGTATTCCAGAACTCCAACAAGGAAGACCGAAACAATGTTCAAACAATTTCCATAAACATTCTACTGCAAGGAGCCGCATCAGTTGTGAAGCACCGTTTGCCTCTAATTACGTCACCTCCGCGTGTGTCTGCTATCATCTTAATCTCAATTTAAACACGCGATGCTTGCAACCGGAGCGGGTGTTATAAATTATCATCGTTCTAAATATTTGAGCAACGTGTGTATGACAAACGTTTAAGTAAATTTACCTTCGGTGCCCCTTTTTTAAATGCTTCCCCGCCAAAGTCTCGGCAACTACTTGCGAACAATTTGGGGTATGACTTCCTGAATGAAGTTGTCACCTGGACATGATTTGATTGAAAGATGACGAAAGCCCATTAAGCAAAATTGAAATCTGTCTGCAGTTTTGTGTTTATCACGACTAGAGTAAGCTGGGGCAAGAGTTTGTCCTTAGTAAGAAAACCAACGATTGTAGAACAACTATTGAAGTTTAGAAGTAATAAAAATTTATAATTACTATTTCTGAACAGACTGAGGTCAAATTATTTATTCAATTGCAGTTTTTAAATTGAATATTTAAAACGAACTTTTACACCACCAATGTGGTAAATCTTCGAAATTAGTGTGGGGCAAAAGTTGAAGAACATTTGTTTCGTCCGATGAAAGTTAGATAGAATATTACAATTTTCATTTAAAAAACAACGAACAGCCATAACTTTTCCAAATCTTAATTGGTTTCTAAATTTCTAAATAATCATGACATTCATAAATTTTGTTTTAAATTGAGCTAGATATCTGAAAAAAAATTGCCCCTCTTCACCCTATTTTTTTTTCATTATGCAATTTGGAGTTTCTATTTTTTTTTTTTTCAAATTTAAAGATAGGAACATAGTTTTTTAGAACCGTAACAAAGAAGACGGCAACAAAGTTGACTGTGTCAACAGCCAATACTCAATATACCAAATCGAGATAATCTTATTCACACCTTTTTATGAGCTACTCAAGGTTCACTGCCATTCACAGTAAAAAAGCTATCGAATGGCAACGGAACAAAACACCGGTAAGAGAGAATAGGGCATAAACCATGAGAATCACACCTGCAAACGTTTTCCGTTTAGCTACATATATTGGAATCGGAATGTTTCGGACGAGCGAAGAGGATCAAGAAGATTGCTCCGAACCTAAACTTTAAAGCGAACGCGGCTAGTATAGTTTGATGCTTCGCATTCGAAATCAAAATCAGAACATCTTGGAAACGATTAAAAGCTTCGCCGTGTTTGGGAGCAGCACGAGTAGAAACCGTGCCAGACTTCGAGGGACCAGTTGGTTGGAAGAATGGATTCCCGCTCGTCGTTCCTTTTGAAAGAGCAATAAAAAGCATCGAATGAATTGATCGGTTGTTTTAGGTGTTTTGTGGTAGGAATACATAAAAAAAAAGTTGTACCGAAGAAGATATGGGAGCGTCGATATTAAAAGTATGACGTTCTACCACATTGTGAGCTGATTGAAAAGCAATTCCGGACCAACATTGAAATTTTTAGCTGGACACGATTGTTGCACTTCTTCTTCTTATTCTTCTTTCTGGCGTTACGTCCCAACTGGGACAGAGCCTGCTTCTCAGATTAGTGTTCTTATGAGCACTTTCACAAGTTATTAACTGAGAGCTTTCTTTGCCGACTGACCATTTTTGCATGTGTATATCGTGTGGCAGGTACGAAGATACTCTATGCCCTGGAAATCGAGAAAATTTCCTTTACGAAAAGATCCTCGACCAGCAGGATTCGAACCCACGACCCTCAGCATGGTCATGCTGCATAGCTGCGCGTTTACCGCTACGGCTATCTGATGCACTTAACTTAACCTTTTCAGAACAACTTTTTTCGTTTAAATTTTTTGTTCACATGTTTCATAGAAGTCATAGAAAAAAAAGCAAAATGTGTTGAAAACGATTGTTTTGGAATGTTCTTGGTCATCCAAAATGTTCTGGAATATCGATGCTGTAATATACACAGTCAACTCTCCCAAACTCGATATTGAAAAGACAATCGAGTTAGGCAGGTATCGAATTACAGATCGCATATTTTTTCAGTGTTTGAACTTTTAATTATTTTGACAATATACATTCGAAATATCAGTTTCAACATTTCACATTTATCTAGCTTAGCTTAGACTGACTACACATATCAATGGTTGCTATTCCGTGATTGACCGAGGTCAGTGAAAATGCACAAAGAATCAACTAGAAGATCGGCTGGGATTGGCCAAAATCTTCTTCAGTGTGCATAATTCAGTGCCTCTATTTATACATGGTCAATAACGGCGCCGGCCACGTCCTTGCAGTCAGGTGGGATTGGGGGAAGGAATGTTAGTGTGTAACCTTTGCTATTTGGAGACCGTGTTTGCCTCTGCATCTCCACAAAGGTTACTGGGAGGGATGTTTGTTAATGGGGAGGATCGTTGGGTCACAGGATTCACTTTGATAAGTGATTAGACCATGATAAATAATTATTTGTGAGCTATAAATATGCTTATATGTAAATATAAAATTTTCTATTTGGTGTGAACAATATCTATGTAGAGAAAAATTATGCCGACACTTGAGGTGACGAACTTATCAAAGTTTGTTGAATAAAGTGAACCTTTCGCAAGTCTACACTCGTAGTGTCGAACCATTCAAAGTTTTTTTTTAATTACAAAAATAAAAGTAAAAGGAAAAAGGTGTTTTGAGTAAAAAAAATTTGACGTAAATAATTTATGAATCAGAGTTTATGTCGACACTCACAGTGACGAACATTTCATAGTTTGTTTAAAAATTATTAAAGGTGCAATCATACATATTTTATAGATTAGATATAGTAGCATGAAACGAGCTCACCAATTGTTCCGTCATCCTTGAGCAGCAACAATCCACTTTCAGCTTCACTCGTTTGCTCGGCTATATGAAAACACACAGAGAAAATAGGCGCGCGTCCCGAGAGGGAAAACAACTGACGACTGCTCGGGCTTTCTTGACGCACTGCCAAGGAGCAAGCGTCAACGTCGAAAGATCAAAAAGAACTTATCGAACGCGGCACTTTTTCACTTTACTCGACCGATGCGCGACATGTTTGATCCTGCCCCCATCGCCGGCCCCCGCAGGAGCAAGCATCAGGGTCGAAGGATCAAACACAACTAAGCGATCACGCCACTTTTTCACTTTCACTCGACCGACGCGCGACATGTTTGATCCTGTCCTCATCGCCGGCCCCCGCAGGAGCAAGCATCAAGGTCGAAGGATCAAACACAACTCAGTTTCAACATTTCACATTTATCTACGAGAAACTTTTTAAACAGCATTAAAATAAAAAAAAATATTTTTTTTTCCTGAAATGGGTTGTTAAACTTCATTTCATTATAGGGTAAATGATGGCTTCGGCACCCTGAGGGTATTTTCGGCAGCACTAACTTATCTTCCATGTAAAAATTTATCTACGGAACAAGAGTTACCTTCAATGTACTCAATATATTCCTTGAACTATAATCTTCCATGTAAACTTCATCTTTCACAAAAATATTATATAACATGGGTTTAACCATTGAATGAAATAAATGCTTACGAAATTATCGTCATTCGTGAGCTGCCGAATAAAACAATATAAGAACAGCTTAAGAAAAACTCACCACTTTGAAAGGTCCAATTCTCCGCTCCAATACCAATTTGTCACAAAAGCTCATGCACTATTAAACTTATGATTTGTCTACAAAGCACTCGAAAATACTGAATTTTTATGCTTTAAATCACAAATTAAAATTAATGCACTTTGCTTTCCTCGGCAATCACTTTTTATTGCGGGAATAGGTTGCCAGAAAACTATATTCAATTGCGGTGTATTTTTTATTCACAATTTAAATTCATTGAAAAAATTGAACACAACTAATTAATGCATTGGAATTAGGCAACAAAGCATGCATTGGTAATAATTGAGCCTTTCAATACTTTCCTTTTCTGAAGATTGTAGCGCATAAACTTCAATATACTGAGAAACATATAAAATATACGTCTTTCAATAGGTAAACTATTTTGGCAACACTCCTGTTGTTCTACAGGCAATCAGAGGATGATGTTTTTGTGTCAAGTCATAAGTGCATTGATTTGCAAAAGGGCCTATCCCGGTCAACCAGTCAGCGAGTTTAGATAGCGATCGATACCGATTCGTTTGGAAATCGGAGGACTTGGTCGGGATTCTGATTTTCTCATACACTGAAAATAATATGAACGTAAAAATAAAATGTAAAAATAGCCTGGTGAATTTTCAATTTCGCGTTACCTATTAGCGATTTTTTGCGCATAGACACTAGGGTGCGGCTTATTTTCCAAAAGTTCTCAAAACCAAAAATTTCATTCATATTAGAAGATTAGAAAAATTCAAATCATATTAGAAGAGAAACCGCAAAGTTTGAGCCAAATATATTAAGATTTTTATATTTATTTATTCACCGTCTTTGACTACAGGTCACACAGACTGAAAACTTAATATTATGTACTTTACTTAAATTCAATCGCTTATCCTATTAACAATTTAGGGGTGGCGCATGCGTCTTGAAGGTTAATTTTCAGATATTAAAAATATCCTCCAGTGAAGTCACCATACCTTCGATTATTTCTCAACAATTTCAAAACTTTTAGCATCATTATTTTCAAAATTAAATTTATGAAAACTTTGTAGAACATCAAATTTGTCTTAAATCGAAACAAATCTTTGTTAAAAGTAGTTTTCTCGAAATTTTTCTTCATTTTACTGGAAAATTCATATTTGTTTGAACATAACACTCAACCTCTTTCAAATATTTGTACAGTCGAAGCTTGTTATAACGACATGGCAAGGGAGCGTCGTAATATAGAAATGTCGTTATAGAGAATAGTGATAACATTAAAATCTTTTTCAAGGAACCGAAAAATGTCGCTATAGAAAGCTTTTGTCGCTATTAAAATGGTCGTTATAACGAGCTTCGACTGTACATGTTTTTGAAGCAAAAAATAGTTGTTCCCATACTGTTCATGCAGCATATGCTTCTAAAAAATGTTTTTGGCTTAGTTTTGTAACAAAAACTACCCAGAAACATGATTTTTTAAAGAAAAAATCGAATTTCTTTGGATTATTTATGTTTTTTTCGCCAAAAATTACAATTTTCTCATAAAACTTGTGTTTATAAAGCATTTTGTTGCTTCAAACTTTTTAAAAATTGTTGACAAGTCCTTTCCAAAGGTTTATCAAATGAGGAAAACCAGTTTCAGCTTTAAAAATATTGTTTAAATGACAAAAAAAACCGACGTTTTTCGTTAAGAAATCATGGTTTTGTGCAGTTTTTGTTGAATAACTTGGATAATCATTTTTTTTTGGTGAAATGTGTCGAATGAAAAGTATGAAACTAATTAAGTAAGCTTCTAAACCATGCAAAAAGATTTGGAATCGTTTGAGTATTCATGAAGTTATGGTAAAACAAAGATCACAGACAAACAGACGTAACACTTAGAATAAATCTCGATCGAAATCATAGTCACGAGGACATGTACGCCCAATGCTAAAATCACTGTGTTTGGCCGACGGGCCAACAGATGGCGGCAGTGTGTAAACGTCAAACACGAACAAAAACGAAGCAAGCGCTGCGGGTGGCGGATTGG
Source organism: Aedes aegypti (assembly GCF_002204515.2). Classification (NCBI taxonomy): domain Eukaryota; kingdom Metazoa; phylum Arthropoda; class Insecta; order Diptera; family Culicidae; genus Aedes; species Aedes aegypti. The sequence continues at coordinate 16,681,176 of NC_035108.1, forward strand.
ACACCTAACATATTTTTGAATCGACCGTTAAAAAGGTGGTCGATGGACAATGATGAGAGTGTGAGTCTGTTTGTCTGTGCAAAGATATTATATTAGTGGAATGAGGAAACATTTGGAGTAAACTACTTTTTACTGAAACTAGTTTTGATTTTACACAAATTTGATATTCTACAAAGTTTTCATAAATTTAGTTTTTAAGATAATGGTACTGAAAGTTTCTAAATTGGTTATCAATTACCGAAGTTATGGTGACTTCACTGAAGGCCTTTTTTTTATAATTTGAAAATTTACCTTCAAAACGCTTGCCCCCCTCTAAATCTTAATATTTTTGGCTCAAACTTTGAGGTTTCTTTTCTAATATGATTCGAATTCATAAGAGTACAAGAATTTTTGGTTTTTAGAGGTTTTGAAAAATAAGCCGCACCCTAATAAACAGTAGTGTGAGTAGCGAATAGGGGCATGCATGTAACCCATTCAAACGCAACTCTGAAATTCAAGTAATCCGATAATCGTGTTCCGTGGGTTTTCCTTGCAGAGCACAATATTATGAATCAATTAACCATGACGTCACGCTGCAACTTCTAGGCTGGATTCGCACTTGCTGCAAGACCATGATTGAATTCGAAAAATATTCGATAAAATAAATGAAAACGGAATTAGGCAGCGTCCATTTATGACATAACGTTAAAATGTAAAATTTTCGACCATTGCCCCTCCGCAACGGTCTTTGCATGAAAAAAATAAATTTTGTGTTTGAGCCGCAACGTTTAAGCCTGCTACCCCTACCCCTAGAGCGTTACGTAATTTGTGGACGGTGCATAAATTTAGTGGCGTTGTGTATTCAATTTGACTCTCTGCTATTCTATATATAACTGCAATTCTGTTCTCAGTGTAGTCTGTATTTTTCTGCATTGGCCCTTTCAACAAGTAGAACATAATGAGTGACGTTTAATTTCAGGATTTGTCAACAAATACGAAATGTTACCAATACATAAACTAGTTTTTGCGCAGTTTTGGATTGCCGAAATGAACATTTTTGTTGCCGACAATAGTAATTGCATTGCCGATAAAAGAACAAGTGCCTCGTGACTTTGGTGAGGAAAAATAGAAGATTTAGAGAATAAAATAGTGTTTTGTGTATAATAATTAACAAATGAAGAGTGCTCAAGTGTAGTTAAGCTCTGCTTCTAATTGTTGTGCTCTATTGTTGCGTAAAATTGCCCTCTTAAAAGTTCAGCTGCTTAGGCTGCCGACAATACGTAAGTTCCCCTATTTGAAACTTTTCAAGAAAATAAGAAGTTAGAGAAGTAAACTTGCATAAGAAACTGAAAAAAATATCATAGAGTTAGGGAGGTACCCACTTACAAAGGAATCAAACAATGCTAGATTGAAGGTATCGAACATTTTCCATTGAGTTAGGGGAAAGGGATAGTTGACTGTGTAAATAGAGTATAGGATTATTCCAAGAAGTCCTATTGAATTACGGGAACATCATATGTATTACGTTTCGAAAATATAGATACAGTAACCAATACATGTATTGTAGGTTCTTATTTTGATGATTTTTAATATTCATATCCTTCAATTTAACGGACTATATTCAAATTTTGAGTCTTGAGATATGAACTCCAAAAAAAATTGAAGGATCTACACTTTCTCTAAGTATTTATTCTAGCACTTTAGTTTGGTTCTATATCATGGCCGTAGGAGTATTTATATATCTTTCAGCTAGTTCATGTAGATATACACGCATTCAACAGTTGAAGTTTATTGCAACAAAAAACAAACGTAACATCGATATAACTGATAAATAAATATTTATTGATTTAGCTGATAAATAAAATTGATACATTATGGAGGTCCTTCAAGGGTCCAATAACGATTATAATCACGATTTTCTACGAAAAGTTTCTTTGTCATCTAATTGTATCCTGTTTACCCCTAGCCTAAGCCTCAACCGTACAAACCGCACCTCAAATCTGTGAAATTTGCCAAACAACGGCGAATAAAATGGGCATATCTACATATGCTGCCTACATAATCCACACTGCCTAGAGCCATAGGCACCGCAAACCAAAGTCTAGGGACGGGCCTAATTAACAATTCTAATTGAAGTCTATTTGTCAAATGCCAACACAAACCGCGGCAGCAGCCGAACAACAGTGGAATTGACACAGTGAACCGATCCGTCTCGCGGATCCCGATTCAAATTGATGTGCGCCGATTACTGGAGGCCGCGGGAATCTGTCCGCCCAGTCTGTGCCCGAAAGTATGTTGCCTCGAGCTAGTTGGGGGCAGGCGGTCCAACAGCATCCTGCCAGTTGACGTGATGAGAACGATGTGATGTTTGAGAACGCGTGGCATCCATCCTGGAGCGTTGTTTCCCAAACAGACGCATTTCTCCCGCTAGGAAGGAACTCAGGGGGGCATTCCCGATCGGTGGATTACTACAAAATTGTATCACATATTTATCATTATCTGTTACTTATAATAAATTTTGTTTAATTATTATTAGAAGTACAAAACTGAACGTTTGTTCATATGCGTCTTGAAAGGTTTCTCAAGTGACTATAAGTCACCTGAAGAGATCAAAAAAGGAATGAATGATTTACATGGATTTCCGTCAGTCCAAGTAATCATTATGAAAAAGAGAACCCAATTTGGCATTGTTCGGCTTTCTCAAGAATATTATTTAGTTCACTTTAACAAAAGTGATCTAATAATATTGAATCTTTAGAAGAAGCAAGCCTTATGTTCGATGTCTGTGTGACATGGGAACATTGCCAGAAACCTGGAGGAAATTTCCAGAATCCCACTCAGTGCCATCGGTGCCGGGAGTGGGGTCAGTACCGGATGAGTGCACGATTTGCTGAGGTTCTACTTACGCTAAGTCCTGTGAAGGGAGATATCAAAAAGTTTGTGTGCGCCAATTGCGGGGGCAACCATAAGTCTAATTTTTGGGATTGCCCTTCGCGTAAACGAAACGTCGGATGAACGATAATGTATTTCGTCCCCGGAATTCTCCTGGCAGAATCTCCAACAAAGCTCATTGTTCAGTTACGGACGCTTGATCAAGAATCATACCCATCAGGTAAATTATAATCATGGTCATTCACAAGCTAATTTTCTTTCGTCGCGTAGCCGTTCGAATCTTTTAATTTCCTACCCTTCAAATTGTCTTCCTATGGATAACCGTTCTAATTGTTTCAAATCATATGGTAAAACCCCTGCCGCTTCAGGCAACTCCTATTCCGTCTGTTCATAGACGGATAATTCCAACAATAAACATCAGAAAATGCACCTATTTCTAGTAAAATGTCTCCCACTGATTTTGATTTTTTAACTGAACAATTGAATCAAATGATTGATGCAATGTTCAAAACCACCACAATGGCTAAAGTAGTCCAAGTTGGTGTAATATTTACTAATACAATTGGTATCGGATCACGTTTCTCTGATGGTTCCAAATAATTTTTTGAATGTTTTAAATTGGAATGCTCGTTTATTGAATGATAAAGAGGACGAACTGTTTAATTTTTTAACAGCTAATAACATACGTATAGCGGAATTTGGGGCAAGTGTGCCACCTTAAGCAAATTGTTCTCTAACTTAGCCTAAAGCTTATAAAATGCACCAATTTAGCCTCATGAGGTTAGTTTCACATCTTTTCATAACCACTGTGCCATTTAAAAAGAAAATAATTTCAAAAAATATTAGTTTTGAAGCTTCTCAAATATCATCCAAAATAACCTATTTTTCGACACTATGGGGCAAGTGTGCCACCCATATGGGGCAAGACGGCCACCGAATGAACATCGCATTTAATTCTACTTGTAATGAAATTTCTTTATTTCCTATTAATATTACTTACAAAGCAGACGCTAATCGATAATTTTTAAAATAATTTTAAGTTTACCGTAATGAGGGGAAGCTTTATAACAAGGTTCAAAACATGCGTAACTCCCTATTACTCAATTCGAATTACTAAAATGGTTATTTTTGTCTCAATTCAATATAATATATGTATTACCCTTATATTATGGCGAATATGTATAATATTAAACTAGATCAGCACTAAATAACGGTAAAAAATTATGTAGATTTGAAAAACGGTACTTAATTAGCCGAAAAACATGTTATTATTGAATATTTTGAGAAAAAATCGCTTTGGGAGGCAAAAATGTCAGTTATTCCCCTACTATACTTCAGAAACTACTACTGGTGCCTCATTTTAGTTTATTATTATGATTTTGTTGATGGTGTTAACATTTTTTTATATTTCACTCTAATAATTTTTGTTTATCAAATAGGTGGCACACTTGCCCCAATAAGTGTACATTTCAACCAAACTGGATTTCGTGTGTAAAACTTAATACTTTTTTCGTTCAAATGCCACAATAAGTTACACATTTGAACAGTTTCACGACATACAGTACGTTATAAAAATCTGTTAATAATTTATCTTTCACCATGCTATTTAGAAACAACGAAATCTTATAAAAATCCACTCAAATTTGGTTGTTTTTGCTCAAGTCGATGTAAATACGTGAAAAATAGAGCAATTTACATCATATTTTGATCATTGTATTGTGAACTATAAGGGAACATATTGTTAAGCTCAAAGAGAAAATATATATTGCAGTTTTTATAAAAAGCAGGGGTGGTACACTTGCCCCTATGGCACACTTGCCCCAAAGTCCGCTAGCAGTTATTACTGAAACTTATTTAAAACCTGGATCCAACTCAAAAGAGATCCAACCTTTTTTGTTTATCGTAATGATCGACTTTATGGCATGTGGGGTAGTTGCAATCATCATTCGTAGGCGTATAACACATCGACTATTTTCGTCATTTGAAACCAAGTTTTTGAAACTTCAGGTGTTTCTGTTGAAACACAGCTTGGTAAAATAGTTTCGTAGCTGTCTACTTGCCTTTTCAATACAGTGGACAGCAAGTTAATTTGCATCAAAATGATCTGCGGAAATTGACTCGCAATGAGTCAGAAAAAAAATTGTCATTGGTGACTTTAATACAAACTGTGGAAATACGAGACAATGAATCTAAAAGGTAAGCCAACTCAACCATGAGTTTTTGACTGCTGATTTGCGTGATTGACAACTCTCGCATGAAAAAAAAAATAAGCGTGAATTCTGATAAATTGAGTTTTTCACAACACTGAATACACACGCTGATTTTGATTCTGATCATGTTCCTGTTACATTTTAAATATCCCATGAAACGATTCTCAGTCCTATCAGCTCCACTTACAAACAATCGAGTTGACTTGAATACATACGAAACATACATGAAACATCATTATTTAAAAACAAAGAAATGTTAAAATCAAACACAACTTAATATTGACAAAGCTCTCGAAACTTTGACAAATTCCATTGTTGTAGCAAGGGGCATTTAAGTGCCAAAATGTGAAGTAAACCGTGATTATTGACGATGATCTTAAATTCTTGAACAGTCTTAAAAACATAAAGAGAAGGCAATCCCAACTACCAATTCAGAGCCACAAACAAGCATGCATGTTTAATTACTGTTCAATAATGGTAATGACAGCTGAATAAAAATTTTGCTCTATAAAGAGCTGAGAATGTGCTTTTTCAACACAAACTTAGATCAATGTTCAACGTTATGCATTAGAATGAACAAAAGTTGAATCGCCACTTATTAAACGTTTCCAAAGATTCTCATTCGACTAGTCAAGATTGTTTTACTAATGAGCTGAACAAGACATGTTTTCCCCCAATTAAAAAGCCAATATTCCACTAAACACATGTATATGTATAAAAGGATATTCAGAAGACGAACTAACGTTTTACTTGCGTCGCACTTCATCTATTTCCACATGTTTAACATAAGCATGAATGAGAGCTGAAGAAGTATCTTATAAAATCCTAATTCAGCTTCAGTATATTATAAGAACAGTTGATCCAATAGAGGCCAAAATGACGATTAACAAACACATTTTTCAGCAATAAATAAGCCTTGTAAAAGCGATCACACTATAGCTAAATTTCATAAAATGGACAAAATATCCGAAATTCGTGTTGAGTTCCGAACGCATTTCAAAGCATGCTTTCTCAAAACTTTTTAAATAGCTGTTCAGAAAATAAATATGGTTGCTAAGCTTTTTTCACCTGCTTGGGATGTTGTTCCGTACAAGAAAAGTGGAAATTTCTGTGACAGAATTGATTAAATAGATTTCTATAGCTACATTTGAAATGACATTTCTTCACAGCTGAATAGTGCGATCTAAGAAAAATGATTTATTTGGCCAGTTTTGAAAAAAAAAAAAAATACCACGCGTCAAGATATTCGAACATCTTCGACTTCAAATGATTTAAATAAATTCACACAGAGGACTATTCCTTTAATGCATAATAGGTTTATGAAAAATACAAATCAATAATATAATTAATTAATACCAATATAATTTATAAAATAAATGAATTTCAATTTAAGTTAATGAATCCTTCAAATTGAAGTTTTGAACAAACTAAAACTTATTATGAAGTTAGCTTAAGGTGAAGATGCATCGAAAACCTCAAATTTTCAAGAACACAAATTTAAAGAACTGAATATCCGTTCAAGCTGAAAACTTAATCGATTGGTCACCACCAGCGTGTGACCAATCGTTTAGGTTTTCAGCTCGAACCGCTGCGCAGTCTGGTTCTCTAGATTTGTGCTCTTGAAAATTTGAGGTTTGGCTTCGATGCATATTCATCTTAATTATTTCAAACTGATTTCACTTTGTGTAAATAAACATTATTTTTGACCATCATTGACATAAATTTTCTCACTGTGCGCTAAAAATAGCCGACTGAACTCAGCTTGGATCAGCACTGAACTGCAGCTGAATAATATGCTTGTTCAGTTGTTGATTAGCGTACCATGTGTTGATTAGACGATGTCGAATAGAAGCTCAAACATGATCAATATTCAGCTATGAGAGGTTTATATTTGGCACTGGACGATTTATTTCTCAACTCTAGGATGGCACAGATGGCAAGGCATACCGCTGACGATTGGAAGGTCTCGAGTTCTATTCCAGTATCTAGGCGATTTTTAAATATAATTGTTATAGCATGATAATTGTGTACACTACAATTTTGAAGCTTCTAGAAAAATATTTGTTTTGTTTTTATTTGTTTTTAATTTTTTTTGGACCAGTCGTATAAAAGCTGAACTAAGTTCTTGTAAAACGTTTTAAAAGCTGAAAAATAAAGTTGGAATTCAACGACATGCTTTAAGGTTTCTCCAAGTTTGTGTGAACAACGCCTGAACAAAGGTTGGCCATGAAAATTATTAAAATGTTATTAAACATGATGCTGAATAAAACTGCCATAATGGTGTTTGTTATATGAGTGAATGTTAGTTGGGATTTCAACGTACTCGCGATCCTGCTATAAAAATTATATGGCAGGATCTGCAAAAAGAAATTGAAAACGGTTTTCTCAATTAGGAACCAAAAATTTTGAACATAATATTTCTCAATTGGACCCTATTTCTAGGGCTTGGAATTATCTTTAATTTAGAAGAAAAAAAATCAAAAGCTAATTCCGGCCTTGAAAGAGGAAAACTATTATTAACTAATTTATTATTAACTAATTTCGAAAAAAAAAACTTAAAAACTTGCTATGCTCTCCGTTCGGCGAAGTGTCCCAATCATCGATATCGTCATCACCACCGTAAATTTCAATTTGCCGTATTGTCAATTCTCCTTCTTCTTGGCATAACGTTCTCACTGGGCAGAGCTTGCTTCTCTGCTTAGTGTTCAGTGAGCACTTCCACAGTTATTAACTGAGAGTTTTCTTTGCCAAAGTTGCCGTTTTCGCATTCGTACATCGTGTGGCAGGTACGATGAGACTTTATGCCCAGGGATGTCAAGGAAATTCCAATTACGGAAAGATCCTGGACCGACCGGGAATAGAACCCAGACACCTTCAACATGGCTTTGCATTGTAGCCGCGGCAATTTTCAATTATTCATAACAAATCAGATATTGTATGATGCTACGAGAGGAATTAAAAGATTATAGCAAGTATGTGGTATACACATTAGGAATTATTTAGTCACTAGTTGGCCCTGAAAAGGACCGATTGAACGGTGAAATTCGAGTAAAACAGATACCGTAAAACGGGGTAACTTTGATAATGCGGGTAACTTTGATAGTGCGAGACCCCCAACATACTAAACGAAATAACGAAGTTTCTGTCAATTAGTTGAGAAAAACGAATGCAAAAGTAAAGAGTATTAATATGACACTTCATGTTAAAGCTATTTTTGTTGGAATCAAGTGCATTTGAGGATTTTTATGCAAATATTAAAAATTTACAAGATTTTAGCATTTTTGCAACGCTTACAAACAATCTGTTCTACGACCACTATTTGATAAAGTCATAATGAGTTCGTCACTTACCCATGATAGCCTAGTTATAGTAAAACATGAATTCGGTCTCAAATCTCTTAGAGAAAACCATTTTTACAAACTGGGACCATTTTTGTAATCTAAGTCAGAAATTTCCATATAGCGTTAAACGCCTAGAGGTATGCAACGCCCTATAAATGTTCCGTAATTCATTCAATCTTGTTCGATTTATACTCCATTATCAAAGTTACCCCAAAACAGAAAACCGACTTTCGATTATATGAAAAATTATATATCCATTCAGAATAAATCTTTTGGCAATCTATCAAATGCAATCGATAGCTAGGATGTCAGTACTTGTTTTAAAAATATAAATTGTAATTCTTTGAAACAGCATGCATAAATATTGAAGTTTTCTTATAAAAAACTATCAAAGTTACCCCGTTTTACGGTACACATTAAGACAGCGCACATGTTGGAATCCTCATCGTCCGATGAGGTTTACGATGGCGATGACGATGGGCGCTTCTACGAGCGGCTTTGATTGATTTTCTTCAGTCATCTCGTACAAATCTTGCGTTGGTGCACCGATTCCTGTAGGACCAATTCTGGAAACGCGAGTCAATCTACAAATCTTGAGCGATTTCACAATCCGGACGCTGGCAAGGGATGTACAAGATGAGCATTATGCTGTTATTGCATCCCGACGGCACTGCAGCAGCGTCCTCGGAAACATCCTCAAATTGTCATATTATCGATTATTCGTAATAAATCAGATATTTTATGAGGCTACGTGATGAATTGAGAGATTATAGCAAGTATGTGGTAAGCACACTAGGAAATATTTCACAAATAACTCTTTAGTACACATTTGTTGGCCCAGAAAAGGGCCGATTGAATTGTTGGAATCCTCCTCGCTCGATGAGGTTTGCGGTGGCGGCTTCTTCGGGGTCTTCTTCATCGCGGCGGTCTTTGAAATTTGGTGGGGTTTTGCTAAGGAACTGCCTTCTTTTTCTCCTCCTCATTCCCGGATGCCAGCCTCAGCCACAGTTTCCCGGGATTTCACTTCACTCTTGCAAATCTTACAATCGCAGTTGTAGTCCCGTTCCGTTCGTTTAGGGCTGCGATGGAGGCCATAATCATCTTATTCTCCTGTGGACAGTTTTTTTTTTCTTCTTCTTGGCGGCGGCAGCGGTGATGGCTTTGGCTTCGGACGGCATCTTCTCTCGGTCGGTCGACGGTCAATTTGATTTGAGCGAAGCAGGACAAGCGGGAGGTCCTTCGTTATTGATGTCTGTGCCTGAGAAGCACGCCTGATCAGAGCAAGTTGCCTGCTGAGATGCGATCCAAGCGGAGAGTGAAGAGCAAATGACTTCAACTTTACTCTAGCACCCCTATTTATAGATTTGCTTGAAATCAACATTCTCTTTTAAAACAGTTATTAAACTATTTCGATAGGTATGTAGGTTTCAGTAAGTAAACAACATAAGCCTTTGATTTCTTGTCGTTCGATTGATGTGCTAATCAAGGAATTTCGTTACGCCAGCAAAAAGTTATAAACGTTTAAAATATTTCATGCCAACGTATCGCTCTTGGCTTTGAAATTCCAATTTCACTCCTGTACAGAGAAGAAAGACGTAGTCCTACGTCAAAAAATCTAAAATGTGGCGATGATGGAATTTTTGGCATCCTCATTAAGAAACTTGGTTGATCCTATCCTTGGCAATTTTGATTCACTTCAGCAGTGGCGTTTTTTTGAAAGATCTTGAGCTCATATTTTGCCAGAACCGGACAAAAATCTTGCAGAAGCTATCGTCCAATCAGCTTGCTTTCCTCCATCAGTAAACTTTTTGAAAAGGTCATAGTGAACAGAATGACGGTCCAAATCAACGAAAATTCAATTTTTGCCACTGAACAGCTCGGATTCCGACATGGACATTCGATCACTCATCAACTTTTACCTGTAACAATTTTGATACGTTCCAATAAATCTGAAGGCTATTCTACTGGTGTTGCTCTTCTAGGCATAGAAAAAGCATTCGACAGTGTTTGGCATGAAGGCTTGATTTTAAAATTAAAAAATAATCCAAAGTTATCTCTCAAATCATATACTTTAGGTTAATTATCAGAACTCCAAGTCTGAAAGAATTCTTGTAAGAGCTGGTTTTCCTCAAGGCAGCATTTTTTAGCTGGTTTTCCTCAAGGCAGCATTTGGTTTTCCTTAAGGCAGTTAGGATATTTTTTCTTCAGAATTGCAAAAATGGTAGGTTTCTCATAATTCTTCCAAACTGATAATATTCCCACATAAATCGAAAGCTCTTTATTTGAAATCTTCAAGTAGACATGTTGTCAAAATGAGAGTGGTTCCAAAAAATTGGTCAGAAGAAGGTAAGTATCTAGGGCCTATGCTAGATAAAAATTTAACATTCATAAATCATATTGAGGGCATACAAGCCAAATGTCTTTATCCACTCATTAACCGAAAATCAAAACTTTGTCTTAAGAACAGGCTTTTGATCTCCAAACAAATTTTAGGCCAGTGAAATTGTGAAACATTTGAAGTGAAACCTTCCCTATTCAATGTAGATTGTCCGGAATTGGAATCGAAACGGTATAACAAATTAAGTTAGATAAAAAGTGCTTACCGAGTAACAAAATCTGTAACAATTCTGTTGTAATCCACTGGTCGGGAATAGCGATCGGTACGCACATTCCACTGTGACGAGGATAGTCGCTTCTCGGTTTTCACCCATTAGACTTTGTACCGTATGTAAACTGTTTATAAAATCTGCAATTTTCTGGCTGCGGGCGATCCGAGAGGCCGCTGTCTCCTGCATTCTCGCGTTTCGGATTGTTTGGGCATCCTGGGAAGATGGGAATTATTGTTCAAATAAATCACATCGTTCGCCCTGGGGGTGGATGTTATAAATATCATCGCACTATTTTAAAATGTGAGGCAGGTGGGAAGGGAAGAAATGCATCATTCTACAGCTATTTTTCCTGCATCTGGTGGAATCATCTCTATTGATCGCAAATGATATTAATAGGTTTAATTTTTTTCGTTTTTGACAATTTTAATTCATTAATCAATTAAATTGTAATTTGGGACATCGCTAGAAAATCTTTAGCGAACACGAAACAAAGGAGCACACAATAAGATCCTCAATAGACTAGGTATTTCGACACTTCCTCTATCTTGATCAAAGATACATGTAATTGTTGATTATAGGTTTTCTGACTTCGGACTAGCAAAAATTTAAACTCTTGAAAAATACTTTTCAACAGTGAGAAAGAAAAACCTGCATCTTCAAAAAAGTAACATTTGCCTACCCCTGGTTCACATCTTCCGACCTGCCAGTCTGTCTACCACGTTCGCCCGAAACAAAGCAATACTTTTCGGAAAACAAATGACGACGGTTATGAGATGCCACTGATGATGACGACGGCGATGATGATAAACTACAGCATCCACCGAAAGCGTAAGAAGACTCAGAACAGAAGAAGAAACCCTCGAAATTGAACCGCGGAAAAAAGGTTCAACGCGAGTGGTTTTTATTGGCGAGAAACCCTTGAGAAGACTTCAATCGAAGATCCGAACTCCACCCGGTCTCTCGGCGGCCTGAAGAGGAGCGTAAAAGAAGACCGATGCCTATAGATACTCTTCCCGTCGCAATCGTCCAATATGCCTTTGCTGGATGAGCAGCATCTACCTTCTGCGCAGCCAAGATCCAGAAGAAGGGACCGAGAAGAATCGTTTTAAAAAACGGAAAGCGAACCGAACGATCATCAACCGTTCGAAAGGTTCTTATGCTCTCTACGGTCTTCTGAGGGATCTCCTCTCCACTTGGCGTGTTCTTATTTACATTTTCACGGCCCGATTTGACTTTATGCTTTGGCCTTTTGGCTTCTGCCCCGCTTCTGCTATTCCGGGCCCGATCCGGTGAGACTGTACATAAAACATAAGCCGAGCACCTTTTCTGCTCTCCCGCGCCTTCTTCACCCAGCCGTCCCTGGCGGTCTTCATGGCGGAAGGTTTCAAGTGGAGTCGCTATGGCTGGGCTGTAAAACCCGAATGATCATGATGATGGTGATGATAATGATGATGGTGATGACGGTAAGATCGAAAACCAAGCCAGACATGCCGTCGCCACTCCCTGCCGAGTGACTGCTCTTCTTGCCTCAGCAGGTCGTCCCGCCCCGTCCCGTCTCGTCTCGTCGTGCACGCGTCCCTCAACTCCGGGCCCAGAGCTGGTAGCGATTAGGAACTAAAATAATAATGATTAAAATGATCAAAATAGTGATCAAACAGTGACATTAGACAGTTTCACAAAAATAAAAATTTCTGGGATTCAACCAGTCACCCTCAAGTCCTAGTTGCAATACTAAAACAAACTACCAGACAAATTTTCATCCAATTTGGAGAAGATTAGGAGGTGCCTCAAGTCGAATTTGTGTTTTTTAGCTATTTTTTACATTCAAAAAATTCTAACAAGAATTTGGAAAAATGAAAATCAGAATAAATACCACTAGTTGAACGTATTATTAGTACTTTACAACTTTTGAGAACACTGTATGCCGATTAGAGATGGTTTTGACCTCATAAAATTGATTTCTGTTCATTTAAGTACCTGTAAAACATACATTTCTCTACAGTTTTTGTTCTACGAGATTCTAAAACTCATGCCTAATCATAAAAGTTCAATCGTAGTATCATTCCTTTGTCATTTTTGAATATTATTGTAGTACATCATTTTTGTATCCGAATTACAGATAAATTGTAAAAAATCGTCGGAAATACCACATTCCTCATTCCACTGCATTTAGAGCTGCTGCCAAATGGCGCAATGGCTGACATGTTTAAAAATTGAACATAGTAGCTTTGCTTTTTCAATGATGGATGATGATTGAAGAAAACATCTAGCAAATGTCATCAACGCAATTGTGTTTCAAACAACATTCGCATTTGATGCCAAGCATTTACATATGTGATATAACCCCGAGGTCAAGCTTCTCGACTACTGATCTTGAGGATCAGAGTTTGATTACGGGAGTTCATTTAGAGTGTTTTTTTTTTCCAATAGACCAAATGGCTTGAGGCCAACTAATTTCATCACGATTCATTGTTGAAAAGTGTATCTTGTGGCTGAGTCTTAATCAATAGAACTCACACTCCTAAGTGAATGAAGAGAAATGCTCAAGTAGTGATTTGCGCCTTTAGTCCTTTTTCTATGCTGCGTATAATAAACATTGGTTTCACTCGAAAAAAAGAATCAAACTCTGATCCTCAAGATCGGTAGTCGAGAAGCTTGACTTCGGGGCTATATCACATATGTAATTGCTAGGCATCAAATGCGAATGTTGTTTGAAACACGACTGCGTTGATGACATTTGCTAGATGTTTTCTTCAATCATCATCTATCATTGAAAAAGCAAAGCTACTATGTTCAATTTTTAAACATGTCAGCCATTGCGCCACTTGGCAGCAGCTCTAAATGCAGGGGAATGAGGAATGTCGTATTTTCGACAATTTTTTACAATTTATCTGTAATTCGGAGACAAAAATGATGTACTACAATAATGTTTAAAAATGACAAAGGAATGATACTACGAGTGAACTTTTATGATTAGGCATGAGGTTAAGAATATCGTAGAACAAAAACTGTAGAGAAATGTATGTTTTACAGGTACTTTAATGAACAGAAATCAATTTTATGAGGTCAAAACCATCTCTAATCGGCATACAGTGTTCTCAAAAGTTGTAAAGTACTAATAATACGTTCAACCAGTGGTATTTATTTTGATTTTCGTTTTTCCAAATTCTCAGTAGAATTTTTTGAATGTAAAAAATAGCCAAAAAACACAATTTCGACTTGAGGCACCTCCTAATCTTCTCCAAATTGGATGAAAATTTGTCTGGTAGTTTGTTTTAGTATTGCAACTAGGACTTGGGGGTGACTGGTTGAATCCCAGAAATTTTTATTTTTGTGAAACTGTCTAAGTGACATACAGTGGTCCAATTTCATATTCGTACAGGATACTGTTTCCACATCAAGTTAGTAAAAAACTATTAAATGAAGTATTGAGCTACAAATATTTTATCCACATTGAAGGTAACAGGTGTCATCTATTGTTTGCCAATCACAAAATGTTTCCATTTACATTCATCTTTGGATTAATGGAAAAGTATTGAATTGATGTCTAAAATTCACCCAATTCCATATTCGTACACCTACCAAAATTCATACGCACAACGTTCAAAACTAAATTTAGAAGCTCTATTTGATTACTGAAATGCGCTATTATGATGTTCAGATGTAGTGAAATACATTTGGACAATTTATTAGTGGACATATATGAAATTTAGGTAAAGTAATGATAAATGCCAGTTTTCCAATGATTTTTGCTATTAAATCCTATGATTCGAACAATAACGTTTATTTTTGTCATTGGATCCAATCTATAATTATACTCGTAAGCTCTGATAGAAATTTAGTTGAAATATATATATAGTTTACAGAAATCATAAACAGTTTTTATCCCTTTTGAGTTCAGAAAATTGTTGTGCCATAAGTTCGAAACTCTTCTAAAATGATATTTTTAATCAATGTAAACCAAATTTTCATTATAAACAACAGGTAAATATTAATTTTGAATTTGTCTGTAAAAATAATTTGAATTACGAACTTCGTTTTACAATAAAGTACCCTAAACTACGCTGTACATACCTCCACATAATTGATGTCATCGTTATATTCAATTATCTTTTAAATAATATTCAAATTATATTCAAAATAGCACCCTATTTTGCAATTTATTGATTTTATAAGAAAAATACAAAATAACTTGAATGAGCAGAGAGCATTGATATACTATTTAATATAATATATCCTGTTGTTTTCATCATTTTAAAAAACGGTTGTTTTGCGGTTATGGCAATAATATTTATTCTTTAAATCTCTATTATCATGTTTGCTAGTAAAATGTAAATCAAAAATAATAATTACGCAATGTTTTGATAGGAACATTAACTATGGATTACGTATATATATTTAGGAGCCAAACATAAAGAAATTGACTAAAATTTTTGGTTTTGGATTTGTTATAAATGTTATACTACCTAAGATTCAAAAGTATAAGTTGTCGATATCCACTCCTAGCTACTCTAAAACTGATTATAATTTTTTGAAACTCGTGCAATATTCGCAGTTATCATTCTTAAGGAAGTGATGTTGAAAAAAAATGCATTTTATTGTTCGATTTACCGAATATTTTAGCAAAAAACAGGGGAAAACTGGTATTTTTCTTAAATTTACTTAAGTTTCAAATATGTCCGCTTTTAATTTTTCCAAATGTATTCTACTGCATCTGAACAACACAACGTAGAGCTTAAGTAATCATCTAGTCCATTAAAAATTAGTTTTTAATGCTGTATATTTCTTTTTTGTTAGGTGTACGAATATGGAATTGGGTCAATTATAGACAATATCTCAATACTTTTCCATTATTCCAAAGATTTAAGCAAACGAATACAGTTTGTCATTGCCAATCAATAGATGACACCTATAACCTTCATTATTGATAAAGTGTATCGAAGTCCATGCACCATTTAATAAATTTATACCAACTTGATATGAAAACAGTGCCCCGTACGAAAATGAGATTGAGTCACTGTAAGTGATTCGAAAACCATGATTTTTTTTAGAAAAAAATCCAAGTCCTAGGGAAGATCCAAATATGACGTCCATCGTTTTTCGGGATTTCAAGACCTTCCTCCCCCTCTGTCACGCTTTTTCCAATACCTAATACATGCACTGTCACACTTCCGTAGACCTCTCCCCTCCCCTAAATGATGGACGTCATTTTTGGATGACCCTCACCCTTTGGTGTCCTAACCATCGATTAGGCGTCGATGCACCAAATTCAAATTGAAAATTCAACAAAATGTCACTGCCCATAAAAGCATGACTGTCCCATATGAATTGTCGAGCCAACATTTGTTTTCATCGCATCATTTTTTTATATATGCTTTATTATGCATATAAATATAAACATAACACTTGAACTGAAGAGTTAGGGATTCCTTTAAAATTAACGTTAATTTTAAATGAATCCCTAATTCTCCAGTTCAAGTGTTATGTTTATCTTTGAGATGTAGAATTTCTGTAAAACATATATATTTTTATTCAAAGTTTGTGTTAAGTTTAAAGCACAAATACAGAATATGATGTTTTTTTTGTCATCAGGTTGCAAGAATGTGACATTAGTGACTATTTTTCTGAAAAAAATGACCTAAATGACTACTTGTTGCAAATACTGACTTTCTAGTGACCAGCTCGAATATCGTGACCGGGTCACTAATCACTGACACGCTACCATCCCTGCTGCCCGGGCATCCCTTTTTCAAGTGGTGTACGAAAAGGGAATCGACGGACGGGGAGGTATATCTACCTACTTTTGTGTGATGACCGACCGGCAGCATCATTAGACAACCACTTTGGGTTTGGAAGGGCAAGAACAAGAACACCACCAAGACTCACCACACCGGCAACAATAATGCATTGGAGAATCACTTGGTCGGTCAAAAAGCAACCACAAAATCGCCGAAGGAGATTCCGGCCAGCACCAAAACGAAGGGAAAATAAGCGTGAAAGAGTGAACCTCTTGAGAGGCTGTTGTTGTTGGCTCGGTATAATACCCGGGGCTTTTGGGATTGTCTTCTTGTTTCTGGTGTTGTAGTTGTTGGTGGTTTTGTTGTTACAAAACCCATCACCTTTTATTCGGTGTACCGCTCGATCGAGATCGAGGAAGGTACAAAGTGTCTATACGGTCCATAAATGATCTTCTGCCGTGTGCTGCTCCTGATTGCTGACTTTTTTACGCATTTTTGTAGGGAGTTTTTGCTTAAGATTCTCATGCGTTGTGTTGCAGCCGAATTTCGGTTTATAATGTTTAGCGATCGGCAATCTTTAACATTTTGAGTTTTCTATATTGCAAAGATTTATGATATTATTTTAAACACATAGAATCAATCATATTTTGATGACTGATGCTTCCAACATACAGCTGCCATTAATAAGGAATTTTTTAGTGGAACTTTTAGAAAAACATGTATAATATCCTAGGCTTCAATAATGGAAAGAATTCTACAAACTTGATTTACAGATCTCGCATAACTTATGATCTCGCCCTAAAAGCCATTGGTAGCCGAGAGTGTAGCTCCTAGTTTCTAAGCAAATTAATGTCCCAGGATAAAAACTATCACCACTGAGAGATAGAGAAGGATCTTCACTTCATCGTAGCATTATTGAATAACGTGTAAATCCATTCGTTAGCTCGATAACAACAAGCTACACAATCGATTACCAATGGCTTTAAGGGCGAGATCGCAGTTTATGCGAGAGATGATAAATACCGAACGTATAAGAAATTCGCAACTAACAACATACGACACCTTGTGGCCATTATTGCAAGACTATTCATGGCATTTGATGATAATCCAGCCTAGGACAGAAAGTACTCCAATATAAATAATTCAATCCAATTAATTATCAAGTCTTTCAAATACAATGTTTAAGAAAAACAGGCAAAAAGCTCAAACGACATTTATGGTTCAAATTTTGGAGGAATCCCGAGAATTCGTTGGTAAATTTTTAAAAATTAGTATATTTGACGGAATTCTTGAAGCACTTTTCATGTGCAACTCTTGAATAAATATCCGGATGCCTCTTACAGGATAAAATTCGAAGGAATTTGTTTACAGTATTGCATAGTAGAATACTTATACAACTAGCGCACAGTGGTTCCATTTGTTCTACGAAGCGGTCATAAATCATTTTCTTCAATATCCGATGGCAAATACCATCAGAAATTGCCAAATGAATTATTTTTGACTGTTAAAACTCCATCGAGGTTGATTTCGTTATTGATATCACTTCAAAAATTCTGATTTGGACGCGGAGACCATATTGTGAATGCTGTGTTATATGAATTATTATATGTGCATAAAACCGACTTTGCAGTTATCTTTTTTTCCGTGTCCAAGATTACCAATAGTATGAAATATTTTATTGATAAGTACCATGAAATCTATACATTGAAATCAATATATCATAATTGTTTTCCAAATTGAGAAGATTCCCCGCTCAGAGTTGCTTCACATGCCCATAAGCCTACTTTTGGTATATGAATCTAAAAAGCTACTGATCACTTTTTTAAGTGTCGAAGATGTACATACTAAATAAAAACTTGAAATACTTATTAATGATAGTGCCAATTTCACATCAAATCTCTACCAAAACCAAATAACAGGCATGTCACTTAATGTAATTAACCTTACGTTTCAAATACTTACAACTAAGAAATAATTAATGAATTATTTGTCAACATTTTGTTGCTTGTTAATATTTTATTATTCTCACAATTTTATTGTTTAGTGCTGGATATATAAATACTGGAATGTTGTTGAGTATCTTGTTTTAATGCTCAAAATAAATACAAGAACAATTTCATGTCGTTCCTCTCACACTTTGGGAAGTCATGTTATATTTCTTGGAATGGCTGTTGTACCAATACTAATTAAATAGGATTTCATTGTCTCAACGCCCTCACTAAAACTACTTAATTAATCAATATACAATGTTGCAAATGCATTCATCTCGAATTGAAGTATAAGTAGTGAAAATTTCTTTATTTTGTATATTAATTCCAGTTAGCTACAAATATACTGGTATGTGACGAATTCTACGAATATTTTTACCATTGCCTTTATTTTTTATCAAATAACAACTTCGAAGACACGCTGCTAACTTATTTGCAAATATTTGCAGCTAGAACCTTCACAGGATCATTTTTCTACTCAAACATGATCATTTGGTGGTAGAAGTTTGATTAAATGTGATTAAGAACATATTCGAAAACGTACTTCAAATAAAGTGAGGTAGTTACGAAGTGAGTATATTTCTATCCTTATTACTCACATCAATACTGACTCCTAGATGTCGAATAACACTCTAAAATGTATCGGAAATGATAGATATACATCTGTACTAATGTTCTGTAATCTAAACTGGTTGAAAATTCAATTGATTCTGGTTTGCGAAGACAATAAACAAAGTGCTTAGATCGCGTATCATACAGAAACTTCTATAATTTTTATGTTTTTACATTATTGAGATCATAAATGATCCATGAAAAGGTAGAGGAATGACAACCAAGACATTTTGTTTTTCGATTTATGGCCTATGGGCTAGACCTGTGCGCCGAAATATTTTTAATCGGCGGCGGCGTGAGAGCATTTTTATACCGGCGGCGGCGGCGTCATCGGCGTCACGCCGTTACCAAGTTTCGACGGCGGCGTACATCGGCGTGGATAAAATTGGACATCAAAATGTTTGAATTTGTCTTCTTTTTCCGGCTTTTGTTCCTACTGGGACAGAGCCTACTTCTTAACTTAGTTTTCTACAAGTACTTTCACAGTTGTTAATTGAGAGTTTTCCTTGCCAAAGTTGCTATTTTTGTATTTGAGTCTCGTGTGGGTGGTCCCAAGTAGAGTATGGATATTTTCAAATATACGAAAAGAATCGTGAAGTAGCCGGGGATCGAACCCAGACACCTTCAGCATGGTGGAATTGCAATTAGGCTAAGGAAGGCCTCCAAGATCTCTATGTCCTGAAATGTTGATAAGTTTGCGAAAAAAAAACCTCTAGCGATGGGATTCTAACTCACAACCCAACACCTAAGCTCATTCTGAATATTTTCGCGTTTAGTACTAGATAAATGTGGATGCATAAATATAAATTGCAATAAAAACTATGAAACAGTTAAGGCACCATCACAATAATTCAAATTACAACGTAATCTTTAAAAATCTCTGAAGAAATATTTGCAACAAACCCTAAACTAAAACTTGAAGAAATGTATGGTGAAATCCTTTCAAGAAAACTTATGGAAATATTCTTGGTAGCAGATTCCTGAAACATCCCCTGATGGGATACAAATCGAATATATTTGAAAAATTTATTATTATTTATCTTCGAACAAAATATAAAAATAGTTCCAGCACGAATCCTTGGGAAAATAATTAAGACCCAGGAAAAATATTCGAAGAATTAGAAAGGAACTCACAAGAATATTTGGTGAAATTACCACAGATAAATGTGTAAGATTTATCGAAAAAAATGGATTTTGTTTGCTGGTCTTTTGGCACTCTTTGAAGATTTCTTGCACGAATGTTTGAAGAATTCTCAAAGTAATCCTGAAAAAAAAATCAAGGACCTTTTCAAAATTCGAGCAGCAATATATGTACTAGTAAAGACTTGCTTGGAAGATGTTCTGGAAAAAACTTTGGAGGAACCCCTTCAGAAATACATGAGAATATCTTGTGAGCATCATTGTACGTATTACTGAAGGAGTTCTAGGACGAATCATAAGTGAGTAATTTAGAGGATTTTTTTCAGAATCGCTGTAGAAGTTTTTGAACGAATCCTTGAAGAAACGCATGGAGCATTTCCTGAAAGATTTTCAGGAGTATGACCTACAGAAGTATTTTGAATAAACCCTAGAATTTTTTTGAGTAGTTCTTAGAGTGGCTATTCAACGAATCTCTGGTTCAGTTCTAAAAAAAAACAAACAAAATTATTTTTTCCAATTTTCCCGTTGAAAAAAATGAAGGATGCTTGGAGAAACCTTAAGATAAAGACATAGAAGAGGTTTCATTTTTTTAAGAACATTGAGATCATTTTTGAACAGCTTTACATGCGGTATCATAGGCGATATTATGTTTATGCACGTGAAACGTGAAGAAATTTGGGAATTAGCTACATCAATCCTGGAAACAATTCTGAAGGAGCTATAATATAGCTATAATAGTGCGTGGAAGTCCTATTAGCATACCACTTTTACATCAAACACAATACATTTTCGTCGATTAAAATTATGATAATAATACTATATTATAATAAATCTTCGAGCTGTTTAGTGGAATACCTATAAGTAAAAGAAAACCGAATTTAGTACTACACATTTTTTTCCACTAGAGTCAGTATTCTTTGACAGACACGGGTATTTCGACAACTGTAAGGTCGTCTTCAGTGTCGTGTACTAGACTTGACTTCGTTACATTTTTCTGATGAAAAAACAAGCGCTATGTTTGGTGAATGACTTTCTTTAGCAATGGTTGCTTATTTAGTTAATCAATTCAGTAAAAAAAATACATTGAAAATACCGGTGCGCTCATAGAAATTTATACAAGAATGATTTTTTTTTTCAAAAATCCTTACGAAATTTATTGAAAGCATTCTTGTACCAAAGGAATTTTTTAAGTATCGATTTTAAATTCGAGGAAAATTTACTAGATAATCTTGGATTAACCTTTAAAGTATATTCCTAGGAAAAAATTTGAATGAACATTTGACGGAAAAAATCGAAGAAGTATCTTCGGTCGTATTCCGGAAGAAGTCGATGGAGAAGATCATGTGAAAATTTGTGGAAAAACTCTAGGAGATTCTATTTAGAATGTTCTGAATAAACTTCAAGAGTAATCCTCAACGAATTACCTACTCATAAATGAAGAGATCCCTGGATTATCTGTTTAACATGATTGTTTTCAAAAAGACTGTAGGAAAAATCACTGGAGTAATTTATTTGAAGAATTCCTTCAGATTTCCGGACAAAAATCCAGTTCCTTAAGATACGCCAGAGCAACCTTAGAAATATCTGTGAAATAATTTAGGAAGAAATCACTAGTGAATTCCCTTAAACAAGCATATGAGAGAAAACTGTGAAAAAACTTCTTTGGAAATAATTCTTGGGCATACACTTGCTTCAACTATTTGAGAAATATTCTATAATCTTCCTATAAAGATTCGTTAGTAGTGTTTTGGAGAAACTCCTGGAGAAATTTCAATTGATCGAGGATTCGCTTGGGATCTGTTGAGTGCTTACTGAAGGAACCTGTGTAAGCATTTTTAGAGTAATTGCTGGTGTTATAAGAATTCTCAAGTAATATCTGATGGATTCCTTTCCGGAAGCTCAGAAAGAGTTCAAGGAGAAATCCGTGTATGTATTCCAGTATAAAACCCTGAAGAATCTCAGGAAGGTTTTGAGATTGAGTTGAAAGATAAATTCCTGAAGTCCCTAAAGCAATACATGGAGGAATTCTTGTATTAACTCCTTGATTAATTTCTGTAAGAATCCCTATATGAATTCCTTAAGCAACATTGAAGTATTTTGTGGATCATTTTATTTAAATAAAATTATTCAAATTTACGAGCCGAATTGTTTATCGGCGTGAAAATACAAAATCGGCGGAGAAGTGCTGATCGGCGTATGGCGCGCCGCCGGTGCCTCATTCGGCGGTGGCGTGACGTAAAATCTATCGGCGGCGGCGGCGTGGCGCGGCGGCGCACAGGTCTACTATGGGCAGTACCTGGGAGGGAGGCACAGATACTACACACGAAATATGACACAACACATTTCCAAATTGCAAGATAACTCCCGCTCACCAACGACAATCAAGGCAGGCTTGCGAAAAATCGCTAGTTTTCTTTTGTTGTGTACCTTCAATCTTTCTGGGCAAACTTGGGAAAAGGGCCATAGTTTCATGTGCATTAAATTTTAATTTTGACTGAAAACGAGTGAAAAGATGTGTATTTCAATACATTATATTCGATAAAATTAAAAGGTGCTGTCGTGGCATTGCTTTTGGGTGTGCACAGAGGCGTCCCGTGAGGAATTTGATTACCTGTGCACTGACTCGCACAAACCGTTTATTTTGAATTATGAATACGAAATTTTCAATTGATTTTTTAAAATGTATTTCAGCTTAAAATGTAATTTCCAATACTGTATGCAATCTTGAAGTGTCTGGAAGCTATTATATTTGTTGCTTATTGGACGTATTTTTTGTTTGTTTTCTTCGTTTCAATCACTAGTTGTAAGTTTTAAGAATTTTTGATGATTCCAATATACAATGTTTAGGGAAAAGGAAAATTCTCAAAATTTCGCTGATACCAAGGCGATGAAAGAAAAATTTTGCGTATTAATCGCGGTCCCATAGTTTGATAATATTTGACGTAAAAATGTATATGTACAGTAAAAATGACCTTTATATGCATAAATTTCAATCATTCTTTGTATTTTGCGAACTGAGATAATAAGTTTAATATCTTATTTTTTTTTTAATTTAAAGCAAAAAGGAAAAACGTTTAACTTGAAACTAAACGATTAGCACATTTTTTATATGAAACTCGGCTTACAAATAAATAAACTATTCTTATGAGCAAAAATCTGAACTTTTCTGAGATTATCATACCTTCAGAATTCAACTATTTACGCGTTATTTTCCAAGTTTCGCGATGAAGGATAAATTCCGTGGATTTCGTGGCTTTCGCGAAATTCCGAATCTCCATTATTCCTAACGTTGTTATTCTATATAATAATTCTTATTATTTACAGCTTGTCAATTGTATCACGATATCTTAGCTTTTTGATGATGTCCAGCGTTGGTACATCTCTTTGTATACTTTTGTGGATACATCAAAGTTTTCAAGTGAAATGATGTCTGACTGATGAACGCTGAAACCCACTTTACGCCCACCGCAATTTATCAGTTTTCGGTCTGTTGAGCAAGAAAAACTATATTCACACATAGTTTATAAATCAATTCAAAGCCACATGAATTTTGTGTATTTAATAAGATAAAACATAATCAATTTGGACAATATGTTTATAACATCAAGTATTGGTTAAAATCAATATTGCGCCTACTATCGCGCGACACCTGAAAGCTCCATGTAACATACATACACACAAAGCATATATGGCGTTGACGCTTTCTCTTCCAACAGCAGACGTCGTGACGCCAGTTGCGCGCGCTTTCTCAATTCATCCAAACCAATGCGAGCGTCATGGGCAATTTCTCTCTCGGGTGCACAAATTGGAGTGAACCAGATTTTACCTATACAACGCCACTGTTGCTCTAGAAATGTCAATACAAATGCACATTCCTGCTGTGTCCATACACGCTATTTTCGTGCACAAGAAAGAGTGCACGGCTGAAATGAACATTCTCTGCAATACGATGGAGACGCATGGCAGTTTGTCTTGTTTGCTTCGCTGTTTTTGCTGGCTGGTTGAGCAAGACCATGGAGGGGAGAATCAAACGGTTTGTTCACTGAGGGCGATGGACCAGTTAAAGGTGAAGAAATCAAACAACATTTTCAAGCGACTACACATTATGAATGTTGTATTGAGCATTATAATATATATATTTAATTTGTTAGTTTGAAATCTTTGACTGTGCAGTGCACCAAGTGCACCTTAGGACGAGACGCCACTGGGTGTGCAGTAATTGATTTTCAACCGATTGTTGTCAACTTTGTTGAAATGCAAAAATATGTTTTGATAAATTACGCGCTTTTCTCATGTTCGTCCATTCTTTAAAATCTGGGCTCACAGTGACAGTTCGTGACAGCAGAATCTCGGCTCACTATGACGTACATAAATTTTGTATCGGTTTCTCCCTCCCAGGGCGGTACCACTGTGTAGCGTTAGCGTAGTTACGGTATAGTTCTTAGATTGGATACTAGCTATATTCATGTGTGTTTATTGATAACCTCACGCTCAAAAAAGACGTTCTGGAAAACGTGAACTGTCAAAAATACACCGTGAACTACCATGAATGTTCTCGTATACATGATCTAGTTTACGGTGTATTTTTGCTTGTTGACGAGTTCACGCCTGCTGTTCACGGATACGAGAACGGATTTTTTTCTGTGCTCATTTAGACTGCTTTCAGGAACAAGGCTAAGGAGTGAACCTTGTCATAGTAGAATACCTATACAACTCAACAAAAACTAGATCTGATCTTACATTGAGTTGTACCGTTTTGACCCATGTTTGCGCACATAAGAGCGTCTGTGTGGTAGTCGGAATCTGTCGGACACCTTTCATTCATGGTCGCGGTGATAATCGGAACTGTAGCAGAATTGACACACGAACTTGCTGAACTACAACACAACGTTTATTTGACGGAGAACAGGTACGCATAGTCTTCTGTATTAATACGGCTTTTTATTGCAAACTTAGCTTCAACTAGTATTTTGATTGTATTTAGATTTAACCACTGTTCTGTACTGTAAACTGTTCACTTGACTTTGAAAGATCACTGTATTTCTGGACGATTACAACTGGACGCGTACGAACTAACAATAAACTGTTGAGCGATTATTAACTGTAATGCTCTCAGATTTAACCTTTTATATGATATTGATGTATAGACTAATTACTAATTGTTCTGAAGTATTCTATAGGCAATTGTAGAGCGATCAATCACTTTCTACTGGAAGTTTAATGCACATAATGCTAAGTTTTGGCGGGAACAGTACTGAGTGACTGAGTGCATAACAATTGCATGAGATTTAGTTACGGTTACACTACAGTCTGACTATTCTTATCTGAATTCCTTGTTTTAATCTGAACTTGCGTAAACAACTCATATTCCGAACATTCAATGCCAACAGTGAGTTCAAATGCATCTGATAGCAAAAAATAACCCGATACTTGTGAAAATTTTATTTCTTCGCAAAGTCTAACTGTTAGCTGTTGAGTGTGCCGATAAAAATGAATGTTTTAAGTAAATAAAAAAACCGAATTTAGTACTATACCATCTAATTCTGCAAGAGTTAAAAAACTTGTTTAGTATTTTTTCACATGAAAGTATGGAGCAAATGCCGAACACTGAACATCCTATTTCGAACACCCTTGATTCACTAGACCTAGAACTAGAGGAACAACATCACTACTGCCAAGGTATACAATGGATTGGAAGACGTTAAAATTGAATTGCAATTGACTTCATTTTCTAGTAATTTGATGACATATTTCAGCGAAACATTTCAACCAAATCGCCCTACAAAAAGCCGAGTGTTCGGAATATGTGTCGGTTCGAAATTTGAGACAAAACGGGAAGTTAAAATGCACAATAGTTAAAATGATTTTCCACGCTTACAAAACATGATAACATAACTAATCAAGTGGTTATCGCACTTAGGTGGGTTCAATTCTATGCTTCGTCCAAAAGATTACTTTGGTCCAAAGGATTACTATGAGTTTATCTTAGTTGTTTTATGTCCTATAGAAATTTTTCACTCGTATTTACTCTACCGATGACTCGGACTATGAGCGCGTCGATCTCAGAGAGATGACCAGGTTTTGGAAAATTTAACGATCATTGACACATGAGCCATACTTTCGTCCAATTTTTCCGCCTGCATTCATACAACACGCATGGCATTTATCGTTCGTTGAAGATAACGAGCCATAAACTATAACAAGACAGACACACATCACCCACTGTTTGGTGCCGATTACTGTGAGTCACCACTTGTAACACGCTGGCACACTCTCATTCTGATCAAGAAACAGAGGCGAATATTTTCCATTTTCCATTATTTGTGGGCTTCATGGCCGTGCGGTCAGGATCGTCAGACAATGAGCGCATCGTGTCATGGGGTGTGGGTTTGATTCCCGCTGCAGCCATTTAAACTTTTCGTCAGGAATGTTTCTCGGCTGTAGTGTTACCAGAAAATATGAGTTATGGTTGACGAACTGTTACACTCTCTGAATATGGTTCGATCGGCTTATTCGGATCAAATTCCAATCACTCGAGATGAGCGAAAACGGCGAGCTGCTTGCAGAATTTTGTAGTAACAATGACATGGTGACGACTTCCCGTGACATCCCGTGACAGCTTTACACAAAACTAAATCGACCACATCTACGTCAGCCGTAAATGGAGACGACCCTTCTTCATGTGCGTCGTCGAAGATTTGAGGAATCGCGCTGCGGATATTGCCAAAGGCGGCAACGTGGAAGAACAATGGACTGCCATCAAGAATGCCTTCATCGCTAGCGGCGAGAATCATTTGAGTGAACTGCGTCTGGGTAGCTGCTTACCGACTCAGCTGATCAACTGAAACGCTGGTTCCAGAATTTCGAAAATATAAGTCGTGTCAACTACGTCACCAACCTCTTGGCACGACTTGCCAAGAGTTTGACAGCTCCAAAAGTGCTTAAGATAGAAACGGATTTCCAAGCATGAAGTCAATCTCGTGATATCTGCACAACTGTAAATTATTCTGCAATATCTGGGAAACCGCGAGCTTTCCGGCCGACTGGATTCAAGGTATCTAAGTAAACCTACCTAAAAGGGTGAACTAACTGAGTCCCTGTACTTGATGTTCATGAACTACGAAAAAGATTTTGACCGGCTCAATCATGAAAATGTGTGGGATGTCCTGAGGCGCAAGGGTGTCCATAAGAAAGTCGTCGGCCTCATTGGAGCACAGTACGAGGCGTTCACTTGTAGAGTTTTGCACATCGCCGCCTTGTCCGGCCCTATCCGGGTCGTTGCTGGAGTGAATCAAGGATGTATATTAATAGTATAATACTATCGCCGCTACTGTTCCTCATCATAATCGATGAGATCTTGGTTGGAGCTTTTGTTTGTAATCCAAACTGAGGGTTGTTGTGGCAACCCATCACCATGGAGCATCTAAATGACTTCGAATTGACTGATGATGTTGCTCTAAAACAACGACGCTCGGATAAGCAGTGTAAGCTAGCACGATAAAAAGAAACAAGGTACTATACTCCAAAAAATGACATTTGGTAGTGACGTCATTCCTATCGCAATCTCGAACGCGTACAAGAGAAAGCAAAGCCTGCTCTCTCTTACTATCCCTCTAGCCCCATGCTTGGCGATAGGAATGACGACACATATTTTTATTGAAAATCGATATTTACACGTGGGAATAGCCTACCTTGTTGTGTATACCGTGGTAAGCTAGATGATCTTGCCAAATGCACCTCAGCTGCAGGTCTAAAAATCAATGTAAACAAGACCAAATCGTTGGATATGAACACATCTAGTGCCTCTAGCTTCACAATAGTTGTGCAAACAGTGGACAATTTCGAAAACTTTCAATATATTGGTCGTCAGATAGCGTCAGACAGCGGCAACAAGATCGACATAGGTGCACGGATCAAGAAAGCGAGGACTGCTTTTGCGAGTTTAAGGAATATCTGGAAAAACAGTCTGGTTAGACAACGCACGAAGATCCGGGTGGTCTCACAACTGGATCTCCAATGTTGAGCTCTATCGCCGATATCACCAGAAGCCGATAACATCAGAAATTCGGGAACGGAAGTGGAGGTGGGTTGATTAAACTCTACGAAGGAGCGGAAACAAAATTTGCAAGCAGGCGTTAGACTGGAACCCAGTACAACATTGCGGCAGAGGCAGACCCAGAGGCTCATGGCGGCTCTGCATCAACAAAGAAATAAAAGAAGTCGACCAAAATTTGATCTGGCAACAGGTCAATCGTTCAGGATAGAAATCTTTCACGTCGCACACTATGTCTGAACTAAATGATTATAAAGATCGAATGTATATCGGATTTTTTCACGCTAGAACTCAGTATTTGGTCTATATTTTCAGAATTGGAAGGTTTCGAAATATTCTATCGGTAAAATTTTGCCATACATTTTCTATGGGCTAAAATGCGTCAAAAAACTGGATTTTCATAATTTTCAGTATAAAAATAGCGAAAATGTGGAACAAATTAAAATTTCGCCGAAGGAATATTTTAAAACCTTCCGTTTATGAAAATATAACTTAAATACTGATCTATTTTAAGAAAAATCAGATGTACAATCGATTTTTTTAATCTGCTGGTTCAGACATAGCGTGCATCGGCCCTATGCACCACCAGAGATGCCCAGGACTAAAAGTAAGTTCCAGACAACGGCTTATGTCAACAATCACAATTGTACTTTTACAATAATTTCGAAATAAACTCCTTGATGAACACATAAAAAAATTTATTGCCGAGGAAATTTCACCACAAATTAAACCAAAAATATGAAATTTTGCATTTTATTTCATCTTATGCAAAAGGAAATCCAGTCGGTCACAGTTTATGTCAGATGTCTGCAGGAAATCACTAATGCTATATTAATATCAACTTCGTTGAAGTATCGTTAAAACATACTACAGAAATTGAGTCAACAACAACTAAAAAATCCCGTTAAGATTTCTATTTAGGTATCAGAAGGCCGGTTTCAGAGACTCGATCGAGATATAATAAAACCCCCTTAGACAACATGAAGGCGTAAAAACAAACTTTTTTAAATTGATTTTCCAGGAACTATTTTGAAACATATGCCCAAAAATTATGGAGGAACTCCTCTGAACTGAATTCTGGAGTTCTATCAGAAAAATCCTCCTTGGGTGCATAAAAAAACACTCATTCTTCCCAAGCATGGGAAAATTCACTCACTCACCCGAACGCCACCGATAAAAAATAGCAAAAAATCTGCTGCTACCGAACATTCAGTGATAGCTGAATCGTACTGGGTAGAGTGTAGCATGAAAGCGTCAAAACCGATTGTGTAAAAGCTAGAATCGGAAGGAACACGAAGAGAAGTGAATACCAATACACTTGTATCTGCGAGGCACGAGTGAAAGCATTAAGCATCCATTCGCCGAATGCATTGAACTGAATGAGCGGATTCCCACTCACTGAATCATTCCGTGGTGTGGATTGCCAGTCAGTGAACACTCATCAGCACTCAAATCCGAATGCCACTCCAACGGAATCAGAATGTAAACAATCATTCGGTATGCATTCGGTTGCCTTCGGCTTTTAGAATCGGTAGCGACTCAATCAGTTGCCGTTTTTTTTTTCGCTTGGCGCTCGCCGAAGGAGCAGAATGGGCACTGGAAATTGAAACGTTCGGCTTGGTTAGAGAAACGGCTTTCTCGCTCCCGACTGTGCGTGGAAGCGAGTGAGGGAAACACAAAAACTGAGTGAGTGTTTCCCATGCTTGATTCTTCCTTTTTTATCGAAATACGTCCCAACGGTAACAAAGCATATTTCCCAGCTTCTAAGAGCACTTCCACATTTATTAACTGAAGAGATTTTTGCCCAAGATCCTTTTTCGCATGTGTATATACTGCCCATACTCGCATAACAGTCCCATCTGAATTTTTGTAACTTTTGAGTTAGCTTGATGAATAGTCTTTGTTTATAGTGCACTTTTCAAAATCTTTCTTAAAATTGAATATTTGTATGGACAAAATGTGAAAAAATACCAAATCATGTGCGTCCCATATTGAAAGTACCAGCATAACAGTCCCATCAGTTGATTACGACGAAATTGAAGCAAACACATTCCTATTATAATTTCTGTAATATTCTACAGTGGTAGTCATGTCGTAAGAAGAATAAATAGTACAAATTACGGTGATTTTCATAATTTATACTCCAGAAAAATTCGTATTCATATTTGAAAGTTGTCTCAGAATGCCTTCTCTAGTGCAAAGTGGTAGAACCTTCTGAAACCTCCTTACAATAATAAACATAATGGCTTCCCTGAGTCAATGCTTTTGTTGTTCTACTACATTTCTTCATATAAATCTCTAGTAAATTTTCATTGGCGGAGGGCAGGGAAAGGCTTTTTTTGGGCAAGCGCAGAACTGTAAACTTCGCCACTAATATCGTCGACAAGGTTTTCGTGGCAATGCCGAAAAATGAGAAGGTCCCGGACAGACAGCAGGATTATCCAAATCAATGGACCGCCATCAGCTTGCAGATATAACGTTGCTTGCATTTTACCTTTGTATAATTCAAATCCAACATCGATATCCAACTGTTATGCTGCAACTGGTTATATTAAACTTTGGCTTTTGGTGCAACCGTTAGACCATCTTTATGTAATTCCACTTCACTATACTGTAATCACCATTTAGTTTTATAACATTGCTAGAAATTACTGCACTTAAAAGATGCTGATATTAACAATTGCAATAGGAAATGCACTTTGGAATCTTGCTTGGAATACATCGTAAACATGAAAATAAATACGTCAAGGTGCACGCTAACTTAGTAAGCGAGTCTCAAGTAATGGGACTGGTATGCGGGTATATTTGCGTTAAGTGAGAGAAATACTTGGATAACGAGTCCCATATGCTAGTATCATGAATTTGATCATAATAAACTATCGCTTTAACTTTATTTTAGTAGTTAAAGATTTGTGTATACTTACATCATAATGTGTTGAGTAATTATACTAGAATTCACTACTACAAACAGCGACGAAACGACAAATTTTACAATTATGTTTAGACCTGTTTTTCTCAACATGATGTTTTTTCTAATGGGACTGTATTGCGAGTATGGGCAGTATAGGGCTCTGCACAAAAATCATCCTGTCTTTCTCACTCTACCATAAAATTAGTAAACAGCAAGGCCAGTAAACGTCAAAATCGCATACAAAATCAAAACAGTGCAGAGCCCCATCGCGTGACAGGTATGATCATAGGGACTGTCCTTTAATTACGTAAGACAGTTTTGACGATTTTTAGACACTATCTCCCCCCATTATAGGGTTTTTGTATGGAACCTTAAAATAATTTGTATTGCGCATAAGAAATTTCAACTCCCCCTCCTCCCATAAATCCTTATTAATGGACGACCCCACTCTATATCCAGGGAAGTCAAGGAAATTTCCATTACGAAAAGATCCTGCACCGACCGCGAATCGAACGCAGACACCTTTAGCATGGCTTTGCTTTGTGGCCACCCAATACAAATCGCCAATTAATGCATTGTTGGGACGAGATTTTGGTTTTCGGGGCATTCGATGGATCCAGTTGTACTACTTTCTTCCGAGTATCGGTTCCCCAAACGCCAGTTGCTCGAAATGTTTTAGTTACAACAAGTTTTACAAATAACAATAAAGCCGGTTCTCGCGAGCTTGATTTTAGTATACATTATACCGGCAAATATATAAGATCGTATCCTTACATAGTCTGTATATAAATGTTATATGCGTTAATCCGAAAACGCTTACTAAGTTTTTTTTAAGTGTAGCAAAACCAAATTCTACTCACCGTCGGTTCCGACTTGGGCGGAATGGCCAGGGTACACCGCAGCGCCAGCGTTATCAGACAGGCCACAGCTAGCTTCATCTTGACGCCGCCGAGCCGCTACTGACTACCCCCGGTCTGTGTCTGCGCGTTGTGTAATTTATGTCCAATTGCCAATTTGCCGGCAACAACCTACAAAACACTCAACGGCGGCGGCCTCTTAGTTCTTCTTCGGCGGGATTCTACTATCGCGAACACTACCAATTCAGGGCGGACAACGCGGCTCGAAAATCCAATTCCTGCTGACAGTTTTGGTTTGATTTATTGCCCTATCATCAGATCGCAGTATAATTTCTGTTTACATTCGCGTCTGAACCGGTTGAGGCGCGCGGATTCTCTACGGTATATGGCTACTATCACTGTAGTGGCAAAAATGTGTAATGTATGCACGGATCTTCACAGGGCGCTTCCACTTCGATTAGATCAGTACTGCGGCGCGGTTTGTAACATGACACTCGCGTAACGACACGATGATGATTATTGCCACTGCTTATTAGTGCCGCAGCTTTTGCTATTTCACCCTTGAATTGATGCGTTCTTCGTTTGTTCACATTCACATTCCTAGCGGGCGAGAACACAAGAGAGTCACTTCATTCACATGTCTACCCGGTACAATACAGCGAGGACCGAACACGATGCAGCACTATCCAACAGCCACCGACGACCGAAGACTGCGCGCACTCTTACTCTACGCAATATTTCTTCTTAATACAAATTGACCTGATTTGATAATAAATTTATTTATTTGATTTTCGACGCGTCGCGCGCACTGACTTCAGCACTTCTTCTGCGGTTCTCGTCGATGTTGCTATTCGCTCAGCAGAGCGGTACAACAGAAACAGAAGTTCAACTACGGTCGATCGTTTATTGACTCGTCAAGTATCGCTCTTTGATAACTCCATCAGGCGAAAACTGATTCGTTCCGCGGAGAAGAAATCTGCAAAAAAAAAGGAAAGAATTAGTATGATGACACAACAAACTACAACACATATTAGTATTTTCTAATTGAATTCTAGTTACTAAACTCCATTGCTCACGCGCTCAAGAACCTAAACCGGCGAGAATAAGATCACTCGAATTGTTTCAATTATCAAATCCCATAAATTAACCGGCTATTTGTTGGCCATGCGCCGCGTATAGCTGCTGCCCCGTATTTAGGTACGAGACAAATGCATCTTGGCCTGATGCGAAGTGCGATGTCATCCGTGATCGTCTTTGTGGAGAAAGCGCGTGGGTTGCATTCCGGTGGTGATGATGATGATGATGTGATGACCTATACGTTTCAGAAATGGCTTTGGAAAATTCAGAATTTGAACTCTCAGTGTCAACGAGCGGAGACGCGTGGCAATTATTGGACCCATTAGGGGGGCAGTGTCAATTTGTGTGGTGATTTTTCAGTGGTAAAAAGTTGATTCAAATGGGATTTTTGAATGCAGTGCACCTTAGTATGAATATCGCCACGCTTGCCAGGAACTTGCGATTGCTGGAAATTACAGCAGAGCTGTCAGACATCATCCTCGAAAGCGCCTATATAGCGCTCTTTAACAGACATATTCAACGTGGCTAGCGAAGCTGAGCTTGTCATCGACCATTACCCCAAGATGCCTAAGGGATCCCTCAGACTCTATGGTGGAAACACCTACCGAGATATGCACCCCTTACTAGGACTTGCGGTTGTCGATCATCTCAGTCTTGTGCTAGTTTCCTCGACCTCATCCATTCCTCAACTATGGAGATAGAGTGCGTTGCTGTCAACTCTACTCCTTCCATCGATTCTACATAGACCACTAGGGTGATGTCGTCGGCGAAACCAACAATCTTAACACCCGTCGGAAGGGGCAGCCTTGCATTCCATAACATTGGGCCCAGGATCGAACCTTGAGGTACTCCCGCAGTAATTCGAACGCTTTTCTGCCCCTCCTCTGTGTCATACAGCAGAAACCTACCATCAAAATAGCTTTCTAGAAGCTCACACAACTGCACCGGTACATTGAGGCGACAAAGTGCCTGGGCTTGACAAGCGCGCAGATGTACCTTTCCTGAATCCAAACTAATTGTTGGACAGGCCGTCCGCACCTTCCGTGTACGGTAGTAGCCTGTTGAAGATCAACTTTTCCAACAACTTACCCGTCGTATCTAGTAGACAGACAGGTTTATACGCCAATGGGTCAC
Organism: Aedes aegypti; assembly: GCF_002204515.2. Taxonomy (NCBI): domain Eukaryota; kingdom Metazoa; phylum Arthropoda; class Insecta; order Diptera; family Culicidae; genus Aedes; species Aedes aegypti. The sequence goes on from NC_035108.1 coordinate 16,715,717, forward strand.
CCGCTTGTTTCACAGCCTTTGGTAGCACCAATTCCTGTCGCTCCCATACATCCAGGAAGATTCCGTCATCAATGCAGCGTTGCATCGCGGTTCTGAACATGACCGGACTGCTGCTTTCAGGGCAACACTCGAGTCCCGGTGCTTAATTTGACGCAAATGGATTCACGATTTCTGCCAGCTCTTCGTTTGTCACCCTCGCCACGTCATCTCCTTCATTTGTCGCATACGGCGCTGGGGGCCATGGGCTTGTGGGATGATGCGGGAAGAAGTACATCGATTATCGATCACAGCAACTCTGGCGACTTCTCTTATGGCGATACGGCGCCTTTGGTCTTAGTAATTACTACTCTGTATGCGTCACCCCACAATAGAAATATAAGCAGTAGAACGCTAGTGGCGCTGTTATCGCAAAACAGAATTATTTTATTAATACTTACTATTAAAGTTTTTGATTGTTAAGTGCTATGTTGTAGACAATGTTTTATTATGGTCAAAAAATTTGATTTGACACTTATAGACCCGGTACTCAGACTGTCAGAGCGTGGCAAACTAGATGTTTGTCACACGAACAGTCGCGACATTGGCCTTCTCGAATGGCATAGATTATCAAAGCATGCCAGTTTTCGACTCTCGATTCCCTAGCTCGTTGCGCTCCTCTTCGCCTTGTACCGGCCGGATAAGAGGTGAACACCATTTTTGCTTGATAGTTGTCTGGCATTCTCACAACGTGTCCCGCCCCACTAATCTACTTGCCAGTGGCGATAGACGGCGAAAGATAATCTGGGAAAGTACTTTATAGGCTGCGTTAAGAATGGTGATCGCTCGATAGTTCTCACATTCTAAATCAGTGATTCCCAAAGTGGGCGAATTCGCCCCCCTGGGGGCGATTTTTGGACTCAAGGGGGCGAAAATTTGAAAAACAGAATTTGGGGGGCGAAAAATCCAGAAAGGGGGCGAAAAGGCTAACACGAGAGCATTTGAAAGCAATTACTCATAATCATTTAATCATTTAAGCATTCATTAATTAATTCCAGGAATAATGTACCTTGGTTCGATATATCTCTAATCAGGGTCATTTTAAAATCATGATAGTTGATAACTGTCAAACACATACATAAGGTTTTTTAATATCATGTGAGTTTTAAGAATGGTCGGTATTTGAAATTTTCACAAGGTCGGATGATGAGTCTCAGATAACATTTAAAACACAACATTATTTGGATGTACAAAACGTGTATCTGAGAATATTTAGAACTTTTTGCAAATGCTCAATATTTTATGTAAGGATTGTTTCATGAGGGAGCTTTGAGGTTAGGATACTAATATTTTTTTCATTGGCATCCAGCTTTTTTGACAGAAAAAAATCAACAGTACCCATTTTCAAGTATCGGTTGCACTCATTCTTATCATTTCTTATGGAACAAATCATTTTTCTTGGTGTTAGAAAAAATAACCTGTCTATATATTGCATTGAAAGATGAGTTCAAAAACATTCTATATTTTCATATTTGTTCAGTGTTTTTCGATTGAATGAAAAAAAAATCGTCAAACATTTACTATTCACAATTTTTGAAAATTATTGTAGTAATTTTTGAAATAAAAGATAAATCAGTATGAAATCACCACTAACGAATCATACCCCAACTACGTTACAAGTTAGTGCCTATGCATATATTACATTCAAAAAGTTTAAACTGGGTCGAACTTGTATCGAAAACTGATTCATTAGCCTGTATTGCACGCAAAATATTGATAAAATTGCTATTTTAAATTGTTATCTAGTAAATCTTACCTAATAATTTTCTAAAATCGATATCAGGGGGGCGATTCCAGATAAATGTTGGCCTCAAGGGGGCGAAAGTTGAACAAGTTTGGGAAGCACTGTTCTAAATTGTCACCCTTTTTGTATATTGGGTACCTTCTTCTCCTCCGGTAGTTGATACTCCGCTTGTGCCTGGACATTTGGATCCGCCCGTTAAGTGTTCGTTGTCTGCTCTGTCGACACATATTAGGTACCGTAAAACGGGGTAACTTTGATAGTGCGTAACCCACCGCATACTAAACGAAATATCATAATTTTTTTTAATCAGTTAAGCAAAACGAATGCAAAACTAAAGAATATTATTATGACACTTCATGTAAGAGCGGTTTTCATTTGAATCAAGAACATTTTAGGCTTTTTATACGAATTTATAAAATTTTCACAATTTTAGCATTTTCAAAACGCTTACAAACAATCTGTTCTACGATCACTATTTGATCTAGTTTTGAAGAGTTGGCCACTTATATTTGATAGCCTAGTTATCATAGAACTTGAATACGGTCTCAAATCTCTTAGCGAAAAGCATTTTCACAAACTGGGACAATTTTTGTAATCTAAGTCAGGAATATCCATATAACGTTAAACGCCTAGAGGTATGCAATGCCCTACAAATGTTCGTTATTCATTCAATTTTGTTCGAATCATACTCCATTATCAAAGTTACCCCAAAACAGAAAACCAACTTTCGATTACATGAAATAATATATATCCAATCAAAATAAATCTTTTGCCAATTTATCGACTGTAATCGATAGCTAGGATGCCAGTACTTGTTTTAGAAATATAATTTGTAAATATTTGAAACAGCATGCAAAAATATTCAAGTTTTCTTCGAAAAAACTATCAAAGTTACCCCGTTTTACGGTACTAAGCTATTTGCTTTCAATCGCTTGCCTTCGGTGCCGCATTTTCTGCACATTTCTGCATTTTTCTGCAAATTTCTGTCGGGACCATTGCTTTTCCACGACTTATGGTCTTTCCCGAAACACTTGAAGCAAACTTCAGGAGACTGTTTTATGCTCAGCCGGCAAACCGACCAGCCTACCTTGAGTATGTTCAAGTTCTTCGCTTTGTTGGCTACTGCAACCGGCAGCCACCTGGGTGCCCTGCGCGCCTCCATTCTAAGGTGAATGGCTTTGGCTACGTCGATGTCACACTGCTCTTTGGAGGCAGCCGAGACCTCCGCTGCATCGGTGACCTCATCCAGATTTTTACACTAGAGTGATCTTACATCAACCTCATCGGAAAGTAATTCCTGTGCCAGTTGCTTATAGACTGCACCCTTATGCTTGGCGTCCTTCTTTAAGACTACGATCATTTCACCAATTATATTCCCTCTTATAAGCGCCGCACATCTGCACCAAATGGCGTTAACTTCTCCGTGTTTCGCATCGCGTTCAGAACCTCGGCGTATTTCACTTCCTCCGTTTTGATAACGAGGGCCTCGCCTAAATTCCTACGTTTTGCTGTTTTCAGTTTAGCATTCTCCTTGGGCTCCATTTTCGGTTTCCTCTGTTTATTGTTATTTCCAACTCGTATCCACGAGTTGCTGTTGCCTTGCGCCCGTGGTTCTTGTGAAAGCACTGCATGTTTCGGGCTATCCCGTGGCCCTTTTTTTAGCTTTCGTGGCCTTAGGCTTGACGTTGGCCTCTCTACTGTTGCCATGTCCTCTTGATCGCGGAGCTTGGCTCGTGCCAGCTTTTACGTTCTGGAGGACGGCCGCCCTTAGCAACCATACGTCTTTTCGCCACGTATTCATCCTCGGAAGGTCCCTCTTTTTCGCATCGCCTATCGAAAAAAAAGGATCTGATATATTTGCGTTGCCTGTGAAGGAAAACACTTCAGTCTGGCACGACTTAGTGTCTTTTTTCGCCTTCTACCTTGCCAAGTTGTGCCTTGGCTTTCTCGTAGTCCGGCTTTGCATCTAGAACTGATTGTCGCAACTTAAGCAGACTTGTTTCCAAGTCCTTGCTGACATTCCTTTTGCTCTTAACAAACTGGATGATGACATCGAGTTGCTCAGCAGCCACCTGCATTTTCAGGAGGTATTCCCTATTGCGATCCATGGCCTCGATTAGTCCCGGACCATCAATCACCTCACATGTTGCATTGGAGCGGCCAGTGTTGTCACAGTATCTAGGCTTTTGTCCACACTGTTCTCCTCTCCTCCACAGCCTCTCCTTCACATTCCACTAGTTGTTAGTTTTGATGGATCATCTCTTATGGGTCCACCTAAGAGCCGCTATTCATCTCCGCTGGAATAGTCGCCTTTGTGATCACATGGTTATCTATGCAAGCAGGGAGGTCGTTGAGCTCCTGGGCTTTTGTTTTTATTTCCCGTTTTCCAGGAAGTCAAATCCAGGGAAAATTGAAAACCCTAATTGATGGGCTGCTCACCCTCAACTGATCATCAAAAGTTTAGTGTCATCCTAAAACGATTGCATATTTATGCTAATATAAGGATCATTTTTTTTAAGTTTAGGTCTTGTTTTGGTCGATTACGACAATAAATAGTTGAAGTTTTATCATGAAAGCTTTTTGAAAGAGATTGAAGTCTTCCTTACATCTGAAAATATTTCAATTAAATATACCAAATACAAAATCGTTGTCAGCTCCTAGTCATATTTTGGGAGATTTGCAATAGCGAGTTTTTTTTCCCATGCATGAATTTACAATGCAGAAATTGTTTAAAAAAATGTATATAATTTTAAAAGATCTGAATTTTTGAACGACCGACTAGATAGCGTCCAGAAACATGACAGCTCACACAATAAACTATTAAACGGTGATTTTACGACTGTTTCTCAACTGGATAAGGCCTCAGATGGGATCATTCACCAAATGATCTCATCGTACCATGCTAGCTGTCCTATTCAACAAAGGTCTTCTAACAGGGATGTGCCTTGGTGGAATGACAAATTGGCAGAATTGAGGAAGAAATCCAGGCGGTTATTCAATAGAGCAAAAATTACTTCTGATTGGGTTCAATACAAAAAAGCTCTAACAGAATATAACAAAGAATTACGTTAAGCCAAACGTAAGGACTGGAGACGGGTATGTGAAAACATCAACAGTGCCCCTACTGCCGCAAGGCTTCACAAAGTCCTTTCGAAAGACCACTCCAATGGTCTAGGCAGCGTCAAAAAGGAGGATGGCAGTTTTACTGTTGATTCTTCTAAAACATTAGAAGTAATGATGAGAGCTCATTTCCCAGGATCGATCCCATATTCGGTTGAAGAGCAGGTTCTAGATAAGGTAGGACATATATGGTCTACAAATGCCTATCAGAAAGCTTGTGAAATCTTCACTCCATCGAAGGTCGAATGGGCACTGAGTTCTTTTCAGCCCTTCAAATCTTCCGGGAAAGATGAAATTTTCCCAGCTCTGCTACAACAAGGGAAGGAGGCGCTTTGTCCGCTCCTTACTGAAATTTTTAAGGCCAGCGTTACACTGTCTTACATTCCTAAGGCGTGGCGAAAGGTTCGAGTTGTTTTTATTCCTAAAGCTGGCAAAAGGGATAAAACAACTCCCAAAGCCTTTAGACCCATAAGCCTTTCGTCTGTTTTGCTAAGGACAATGGAAAAAATAATTGATGATTTCATCAAGTCAACAAGCTTAATAGAAATGCCTCTTTGCAAATATCAATTTGCGTATCAAACGGGTAAATCTACTATTACAGTACTACAGACGCTAGTGAGTAAGATCGAGAAATCACTTGAAGCCAAAGAAATAGCCGTGGTTGCATTTCTCGACATCGAAGGAGCATTCGATAATGCCTCCTATAGCTCCATGAGATCAGCAATGGAAACAAGGGGCTTGGATAAAAGCATTATTGAATGGGTAATGGCTATGCTCAGAGATCGGGAGATATCCGCTGATCTGGGAGGTGCGCAACTATCTATAAGATCTAAGAGGGGATGTCCTCAGGGAGGAGTATTATCGCCCTTACTTTGGTCGTTAGTAGTAGACGAACTCCTTAAAAATCTAAAGGATCAAGGTTTTGAGGTTATTGGATACGCAGATGATGTGGCCATTGTGATTCGTGGAAAATATGATGACACAATCTCCAATCGGTTGCAATCTGCGTTAAACAGTACTCTCAAATGGTGCAGAAGTGAGGGCTTAAATGTAAACCCTTCGAAAACAGTTATTGTTCCTTTTACAAGGAGGAAAAAGGTGAACCTCAAACAGCCTTTTTTGGATGGAATTCGAATTCAGTTCTCGGAAGAAGTAAAACACCTTGGTGTAACTCTGGACAAGAAATTGAACTGGAATTCTCATCTAAATAAGATCATAACTAAGGGTACAAATGCCCTGTGGGTCTGCAATAAAGCCTTGGGGAAAACCTGGGGCCTACGCCCAAACATGGTACATTGGATTTATTCAGCAATAGTGCGACCTAAAATTACTTACGCTTCACTGGTGTGGTGGCCTAAAACAAATGAGGTAACCACTCAAAAGAAGTTAGCTAAGTTACAAAGGCTTGCGTGTATATCTATGACTGGGGCAATGAAAAGCACACCATCAGTTGCTTTGGATGCCCTTCTCAATTTACTACCTTTGCATCAATTTGTTAAACTGCAAGCTGCAAAAAATGCCTTGCAATTTATCCGTTACAATAAAATACTAGATGGTGATCTGATGGGACACTTGAAGATCATCAAGGAATTTAACTTGAACTCAGATATAAAAACAGTAGAAGACTGGATGATAACGAAGACAAACTATGATGTGCCCTTCAAAGTGGTTAAACCAAACCGCAATACGTGGGAATCTGGTGGGCCAAGTTTACGTCCAGGGTCTGTTGTATTTTACACCGATGGGTCAAAGATGGGCGAAAATACCGGGGCTGGAGTTTTTGGTCCCGGTATTAGTAAGTCTATAGCTATGGGATGCAGCCCCACTGTATTTCAGGCTGAAATTCAAGCAATTTTAGAATGCACAAATGTTTGTCTCAAAAGGAATTACAGGTTTGCTAAGATCTGTATTTTCTCGGACAGTCAAGCAGCATTAAATGCGCTAATAGTAGTTTACGAAACAAGTTGCAGAATTATGATTTTTACAGTACGAGTCGTAAATTTATCCTACGAGGCTTGCCGAGTAGGATAATTACGACGAGTGCTGTAAAAATCGAGTTCTGCAACGAGTTACGTACAACATTTTTTGCAATGTTTTAGAAGACCACTTGAAGGTATCAGAAATTATATCGGAATGCATTCACCATCGTTTTACAATTTCTGAAAAATTGTTTTGTAATGATTCATTACGCAACTCGAAACAGTTGCGTTATGAGAGAGCGTTGCGTAATGAATCATTACAGTACTGGTTTCAGTTGCGTAATTACTATTCCCCCACTGCATACATCAGTGCAGGAAAGTAGGCCGTTTCATGTCAGATTGGCGTGATGAAAAACAGCCTATTACGATGAGAAATTGCAAAAAGGCATTTACATGTCAATCGAAGTTAGTGTGGGAATGTATTCTCTCTTTGAAGCAATTGGCCAGTAGGAACGAAGTAACGTTGTACTGGGTTCCCGGCCATTGTGGTATTGAAGGGAATGAAATCGCCGACAATCTAGCAAGACAGGGTGCAGCTTCGAGCTTCGTCGGCCCTGAACCTTTTTGTGGAGTTCCTGAGAGTACTCTTAGGATGAAACTAAGAACTTGGGAAATGTCCATGGTAGAAACTAATTTGAATGCCACGGATACAGCCAAGCAAGCGAAAAGATTTATTAGACCCAGTCTGTCAAAAGCCCGGGCCATATTAAATCTTAATAAAAAGAATACCAGGATAATAACCGGTCTGATGACTGGTCACTGCCCGAGCAGGTATTACCTTTACAAGATTGGAAAAATCCAATTCTCAGAATGTCGATTTTGTTTGAACGAAAACGAAACCGCTGAACACTTGCTTTGCAGCTGTGGAGCATTGTTCAATCAAAGGTTATTTGGATATTTGGAAAAGGGTTATTGGAGCCCTCCGAAGTTTGGCAATGCAATCCAAACAGGGTAATAAACTTTATAAAACGAGTTGAGCCTAGTTGGGATAACGTGCTCCATCAACCATTGTCCACCACATCTCAATTGTGAGAGGATATTTGATGAGCACAAAATTAAATATGGGTCATACCACAATATTCCTAATTATTGGACGCAGTGAGTAAAAGGCTTTACAGACAAGGAAAAAAAAAATTAAACGGTGATAACTTTACCTGATGAAATTCTCAGTCAATGACTTTAGTAGTTCCCTTAAAACACTAACTTAGAAGAATCTCTCATTAGGAGTAATATGCAGAGATCATTGAGATTTGACTTTCCGAGGGTATGGTATTAGGGTGGTTCAAAATTTAAAAAAGGTTTCAGAATCCAATCTCCCATATGTTCCTTACCATCCTTACCATAAAAATAGTGTTCTGTGAAATTTTCAGCTTTCTAGGTGGTGATTTAAAGGTGGCCCAAAGGCAATGTAGGTTTATATGGAAATTACTATGGAAAATTTTAGAGACATGTTCTAAACACGCTAGTACTGTAATGTTAGTACAAACTTATTATCCCATAGTAAAAACTCATTTTTCAAACCATAATAAAGAAAGTTGCTGAATAGAGAAATTCAATCCGACGGATAGCAGAGAAGATATTCATGAGTTTGTTTGCTATTATTTAGCTTAATATGGGATTATAGCCTTGCAAACATGTACAAAAATCCCAGATAAAATTAGCTCAAATAGGATTTGTTTCTTCAACAACATCTTTCATTATGGTTAGAAGAATGAGTTTTCAATATGGGATGATAAATTTCTACTTACATTACAGTACTAGCGTGTTTAGAACATATCTCTAAAATTTTCCATAGTAATTTCTATATAAACCTACATTGTCTTTGGGCCACCTTTAAATCACCACCTAGAAAGCTGAAAATTTCACAGAACACTATTTTTATGGTAAGGATGGTAAGGAATATATGGGAGATTGGATTCTGAAACATTTTTAAAATTTGAATCGCCCTAGTATGGTATCTCTTGTACAACATATTTCTTCAAACGAATATAATTATAATAAAAAATATCAGAAAGTTCGATAATCATATAATGTTGCCATACAGACCACACGACAATCTCAAATCCAAAGAACAAAAACTAAACGCAGGAAGACGCCTGGAAACATTCTTTCTCCTCGCTGAAGCGTGCAGCGCTCGGCAATGAATCGCTTCCACGAGAGCGATTTCGCGCCGCCCATCAGTCGCAGGCAAAATGATTCCAGAAACCCAGCCAGAGTCAGTATCGCACGCCGTTGTTTCAAGTGACTTAATTCGTTATTTCCTTATAAAAAATTGGCGGCTGAGCCTGAGTCAGAATACTGGCCGGTCTTATTATGACTTTCTCCTTTTTGCCCCAACAAGTAAACTTGGGCGCGCGGGTGGACACATCGACGACGCACTGTGGCGCGTTTTCAATCAAAAATTGGACAAAACCTCAAATACGTACCCATTCGCAATTAGGGGCCTTCCTTAGCCGAGTGGTTAGAGTCCGCGGCAACAAAGCAAAGCCATGCTGAAGGTGTCTGGGTTCGAATTCCGGTCGGTCCAGGATCTTTTCGTAATGGAAAATTTCCTTGATTTCCCTGGGCATAGAGTATCATCGTACCTGCCACAGGATATACGAATGCGAAAATAACAACTTTGGCAAAGAAAGCTCTCAGTTAATAACTGTGGAAGTGCTCATAAGAACACTACGCTGAGAAGCAGGCTCTGTCCCAGTGGGGACGTAAATGTCAAGAAGGAGTAGAAGAAGAAGAAGACGACGATTGAAAATAGTAATCGTTTTTGTTCGAGTTTGACGTTTGCGCTACCACCACATAATTTTCGATTGGCCAACATTATTATTTTTAGCATTGGGCGTTAATATTCGCGATACTAAGTTTTAAATCGATAATTGTTCTAGTTATTATGTCTGTTTTTGAAGTTTTGCCCGCCACGCGTCACTGTGCAACGGATGGATTCCGAATGCATCTGCGTTGCGGCCCAGTTGCAATTTTTGCACTGCACAATGACAGACCAACAACAACAGCGGGGGCATAAGCGTCTTTGAACTTCAGCACCTTCGGTGATCTAATTGCACAATTCGCCATAAGCACATGACTTTCAATCGCTCGTGCTATTCTCGTGAAACCCCTATCGTATCTGACTTGAGGAGTTCAGTAGTCAATGTCGTACACGTTATGATGAATGTCTTTTTACGCGCTCCCTAAACATTGACTCTATATAAGGGGCTGCAATGCAATATGTATGAATAGACACCGTTTAAGAAAACTTATGGCACTATAGTACACGTTGCCACTGACAGCTGCGGGAATCCTAATGCTGAAAAATGTGTATTTTGCATCAACTAAGAAACGGAGCAAGTGCCTGGCCACGACAGTCAGTGGGGTCGTCTAAGCCGATAGGTGTATAACACTTGAGAAGGGAAAATAAGGGCATAAATCACCCATTCCATTCACTTTGGGAGCGCAGCGTCTTGGAGTGCACTATACTATATGTGTGTGTTTACGTGTGATCACATTTGGCAAAGCTTTTGATTTGTTTATGCGATCAGCCAGAGAGAAGGGAAGATGGATGAAGATTCGAACTCTTTTGCTAGAGGCTTTGGTGGTCTTCGTCCATAAGCATGTACAATATACATTGTATGTACACTGCCCATAAGAGCATAACCGTCCCATATGAAAAAAATAGGTATAGAGAAAATATCGCTCATAGTCGGACGTTTAGCTTTCTAGTATATTTCAGTATGCCATTTTCATAAAGCATCATATACTACACATTCTGCTACTAAATTCTGATTAACTAAATAAATAATCTAACTTCAAATTGTTCCGCAGCTTTTTGAAATAAAGTTTGTTAATCTGTATATGCGTAGTAACTGCTCATATTTGCATAACTGTCCCATATGCAAAAGTAAGCATTGAGAAAATATCGCTCAAAGTTTGATTGTCTTCTCATAGAAATGTGCATAATGGTTTCAGCACATTTCTGCATGGTATATTCATTTGGAACCACCGCAGTGATAATTCATTTTGCTTCTTATGTTTATCAAAAAATATAAACTTGAACATTTGAATTTAAATTGAAAGTTCATTTAAAGACTGTATGCCTTTATTTTTCAATATGGAACTGTGCCATATTTTAACATAACATATATTTTTCATATTTTTCCATAACATTTTCAAACAAATTGTGTAAATGGAATATCAACTGGTGAGCTCGTTCCATGGTTTTGTTTCAAATGAGTCAAATATGATAATTCACATTATTATCGAGACAACGAAGTGTCTTCTTCTTTTATGTAGTTGTTAAAAAAGAGTGTACATAACGTTAATGTTGGAATAAACCTCATTTAAACTTTTGCACCATGTTGAATGTATTAAAGGCTCGACATTACAAGTGTCGACGTTTCCGTTAGAAAATGATAGATGACTTTTTGGATTGATGTTGTATGATTAGCATCATGCAAAATCTTTGAATGGTTCGTCATGGAAGGTGTCGACATATTGTACGTTCAGTCAAGTTTGGATGGATAGACTACTTATACAATTGAGGCAACGTTATTGATTTTGTGATGTTTGGGGTCTTTAGAGCTCTTATAATTAAGCCTGTCGTTCACCAAGACAAATCCTACCCTTTCCCATTTTCCCATCGTCTAGTTTTGTCTCGTGGAAATGCATAGGACTCCACGGCGTCCATAAAGTAGATACACGTCAATATTTCCACTCCATCCTAAATTGACCTCCATTCGGACGCAGCCGGCGAAGAACGGGAACTTCAATACTTGCATACTAAAGGTGCAACTAATCCCAAGTAGCATCCGTTGATTCCTTGTGCAAGTATAGTTGTTCTTGCAATAACGGAGTTGCAACTGCGGGCGGTTTATCATGCTCGCTCAATAAATGTGCGTTTATATACTTTCTAATTTACCTTATTTTATAAGCTAACATTTTTCGAAAACAGATGAACCATATATGTTATCGTAGGAAGGAGATTAGTCTGGTTTCTTCAATAGGTTATTTGATTTGTACCCAAATAACAATTTCAGTGCTTCTTGATCTTAGATGTTATTTATGGAGGTTTTATTGAAGATGTATTCATTCCTAACAGATTTAATAAAGCATTGCAAAGTGCCAAACGTTCTTTTCGGTAAAACCCACTTTAAAATGCTTTGTAGATATCTACAAGAGCTCCCGTTAAAACTTATTTGCTGGCCACATTTGTTGATAATAAATTGTATTTTGAAGGAGCTGTGTAGTGTCTATTAAAACCTATACTTAAAACCTCATCTTGCTTGTCTTGTCAAGGCATAGGTAAAACTTCTAAGGCTACACTAAGTCATGTTAAAGCCTTCTTAAATCTCAACTGTCTGATGCATGTTATTGGAAAGCAATCTGCGTATGGTTATCAATATCATTATGTTGATAATGATAACCATGTAGTGAATTATGGATTAATCAGAACGCAAACATAGAAATGACAAATATTCCTCTCGAAGAATCAACAGACTACCGTATAAAGCATTTTTCCCATGCTTGCCTGAACTTCCCGTTCTAGTGGGACAACTATGCTGCACACAACAGCTGAGCTACACGAAAAAAGCTTTCATTTTTCAGGCACTTATCACTTACCGTTATAAGTACATAAGTACAACCGATCAAGCACGACGGGTTTCATTATAACAATCCAGTCCAATAAAACAGTTAGATACATAACGGCACAATTCCAATAAAATGAATTGCATCCCAAACCTGAATCTTCCGATTTGTTTATCTTTTTGACAGCACTAGCTTTCCTGAGTGCATTAAGTTTAAATCAATACTCCCAAAAAACCTATTTGTCTTAGTGCAGAACAAATATTCTGATTTAGGAATATTTTAGCCAGTGAGGGTTTTGCGCACGGGTTCCTAAGATCAAAAGCGCTTATGATTGATTATATTGTTTAGAATAATCACCAATTGGTCTTAAACTATCCCAGACAAGACCAGCAAGATTTAATTGGATGGAATCCATTTTTATTGTCGCCGATTCGGATTGATAATGGGGGAAATTTCAATTTATGATTAAGATGAGCATGAAATCATTCTGAAAATGGAATGGAGTAAAATATTAGATAGCAAATAACGATGTCGTAACTGTGGCGCGTTACTGTAAAACGAAAAATTTTATGTCATTCCAGCAGTAAATTTTTATTGGCAGGAATTTCACGCGATAGTAAGGAACTTTTCTGCCGCGCATAAAATGATTATTTTAATTTATTATTATGAGTCAGCAGACATCATGGTGGTTTCTATTTAAAAAAAGGTCATGGTTTATAAACAAATTATTGCTTGATGTTTGTTCAATCATAAGCTCTTAACATTGGTTTTATTCTGTGCATTAGGATATCGTAAAAGATTTAATACCGCTAGTTGAGCTCAATAAGGCTATACAATAGCTCTTATGAATGTTTTATAGCATACTACAAGGGTAGATGTATTCATACGATACAAAACTAAGAAGTTTAGAAACGGTTTTAAGGTATAGTCCTAACAACCTCCTGTAGTGTGGGTCTTTTCGGGCTTAAAGGAGTTTTATCAAAGGTTTATTAAGGTTGTTAAGACTAATAAGTTCTAAAATAAGTTTTAACGATATGGTGATAACAACAGCTTGTAGTAAATGAAAAAACTAAAAATGTTACTTGGGTAATATCTAGAAAAGAGTACACATGAGCTCGTTAGGCAAAAAAAAAAAGAATTGTACACAATATTTTAAGGCTCAAGACGTTACGCCAAACACTACTATATCTTCTTCTTCTTTCTGGCGTTACGTCCCAGCTGGGACAAAGCCTGCTTCTCAGATTAGTGTTCTTATGAGCACTTCCACAGTTAGTAACTGAGAGCTTTCTTTGCCGATTGACCATTTGTGCATGTGTATATCGTGTGGCAGGTACGAAGATACTCAATGCCTTAGGAATCGAGAAAATTTCCTTTACGCAAAAAATCCTCGACCAGCGGGATTCGAACCCACGACCCTCAGCACCGCTACGGCTATCTGGGCCCTAACATAATACTATATGTGTTCAATGATTTCCTGAGAGTGAAATTCAGGTGTTTGCTTAAAGTTTCCTTCAGTTAATAATTCAAAAGTTTCTTCATGGATTCATTGAGCGATTCCTACAGAAATTTTAAAAACAATTCCTCCCAGATTTTCGTTAAGGATATCTTGAAGAACTCATCCATTCTTTTTTTTTTTGACGGGCCTGATCTCCAGGGACACGCTTTTCACAACGAGAACCTGGGATCCTTCGGAAGGAAAGTAAAGCCGTTGTTCCTGAGACTGATCTTGTTAATAAAGATAGAAAAAAAAAAATATTCCAGAATTTTTCCAAAGATACCCTCAGAGATTACTCTAGGGATTCCTTCAAAGATTCGTTTCTTAAGGAAGTGATCTTTTTCGGTACTAATCCAGCGATTTTTCCATAGCATTCAGAAATAACTCTAAAGATTACTTCTGAGAGTTTTTTTTTTTTAATTTTCTCTTATGATTATTCAGAGTTTCTTCAATATTACAACTAAAAATTTATCTAAATATGGTCGGTGTTTAGTCAGACTGGATCAAGTAGTTTCTAATGACTTCAATATAACGTACTCCAAGCATTCGGAATGGCAAAATACTAGCATTATTTGATAAAACATCTATATCGAAAGAACATCGAAAAGATCAGAATTATTTGAGTTCTTGGCTTATCTTTACAAGGTCAAAATATCATGTAGTTCGGTCTGTCTGAACACCGACCATATAACCTTGAGAGATTTTTCCAAGTTTGCTTTAGGAATTCTTCAACAGTTTCTTCCAAAAATGTTCCAACAAAGTTCTAAAATAAATCATCCAGTATTTCCTTAAGAACGTCTCCAAGAAGATGATAGGTTAATTGCCCAGAAATAATTTAAGAGAATCTCTGAAAAAATCCGGCAGATATTTCTAAGCAAAATCTACAAAATATCACTGATTCTAGTAAAATACATAGATGATAATTTCCTACAAGAGAGAAGTCTTGTAAAGATCTTAGGATTTCTTCAACACTATTGAGAAAGTCTTGGATAAGTGTCACGAAAAGCATAGCATAGACTGACTGTACATGTCAATGAGTGCTACTCCGTGATTGATCGGAACTGGTAAGAATTGCACTGCGATCCAAATGAATAAGGGATGGGAGTTTCCGCTTACTCTCGGAGTGCAATTTCAGCAGATCTAATATTATTGATCAATAACGACGCCGGGTCAGTTAGGATGGGGAAGGAATGTTAGGGTGTAATGATTGTTGCTTCTAGTGACCGAGAATACCTCTGCATCTCCATAATCACCACGGGAAGGGTGTTTATTAGTGGGGGAGGAAAAGATCTGGGAGTCACCTTTGGTCGGTGATGCGATCCATGGATAAGGAGGAAAAATACGACTTATACTTAAAGCTAGTTTTTATTTTTGTCTAGTAAAATTTTTGGTAGAAGATTTAAAATAAACGTCAACATCTATAATGTCGAACCATTCAAAAGAAGTTTATATTGATGACAAAAAGAGAAAAATATATGCATATATTTTAAGTTATATGGAACAGGAATAATGCCGACACTTGTAGTGACGAACCATCCATAGTTTGTTTGAAAATTACATACGGGTATTGCTGTGCATTTTTGTCTCAAGAAGAAGTCTTCGGTAGAAGTTTTAAAAAATACGTCAACATTCATAATGTCGAACAATTCAAAAAATATTTTAAGTAATGTCAAAAATTTTATATGTATATTGGAATTGTATAAAACAGGCATAATGCCGACACTTGTAGTGACGAACCATACAAAATTTGTTTGAATATTACATAAAAGTAACGCCTTCATGAAAAAATGTTTTCGGCGCCCCGAAATGCGCGAATCGAAAAACAAACTCCCGGCGTCCCGAAAACGAAGCATCTTGCTTGGGCTTTCCAAAACACTCTCTTGGATAAGTGTCCCAAAAAACTGATAAAGTTAATATTGGAAAATTTACTCAGCGAAACCCATAATTTCCGGTAGCATTTTCTAAATAAAATCCCTGGAAAATCTCGAGTGGAACTCTTGAAGGAATAACAGGAAGAATGGCTGCACAAATTTGTGCTGTTTAACCCTACATAAACTAAAATGAACCATTGAGAATATACTTCAAAAATTATTCACGAAATGTTTGGCAGAACTCAAAGTTTTTAAAGAGTGATGTATGAGAAATCCCTGGTTGATACAATTTATTGAACAATTTCTGTGATAATATGTGGGATAATTCCTGAAGGAGTTGTTATAAAACGACACAAAGTAATACTAAAAAATAAAGGGCTTTTCAAGGAATCTACACTCCCGTGCAAAAGTTTGGGTTCACCCCCTCAAAAACATACAAAAGTGACCTGTCCATATCACTGTGATTACACGTCCAATTGAAACTCTCTAAGCCGCATTCGAGAGGCAAAGAGTTATTCTGACTTCGTATGTATTTTTCCAAAAACATTTTTTGAATTTTGTATACTAAATTTTTACTTAAACTTGTGACATTTTTCAAAAAACACACTGAAAAATCATATCTAATTTCCTCAGCATTAGGTCGACCAAAATTTTAAATCAAAGTGTCATTAGAATCGTAATCTTATATTCTTTGAGGAGACCCCACGAAATTTTGGCGGAAAAATCTGGAAAGTATTCAAAATCAATGAAACAGTCAGTCAAGTCATCGTGCAAAAGTTTAGGTTCACCCCTCATAATGATGCAAATCGTGCAAAAGTTTGGGTTCACCTGAGCCGCTCACACAACAATTTTGTCAATATCTCCGCCATTTTTCAACCGATTTTAATAGTTTAAAGCTTTTTTGAGCGCAAATAATGGCGCGTACATGATTGGTTTGAGATTTCACAGATTTGAGTAAGTTCAGGTGAACCCAAACTTTTGCACGATACACCATACTGAGGGGTGAACCCAAACTTTTGCACGATACTTGACTGACTGTTTCATTGATTTTGAATACTTTTCAGATTTTTCCGCCAAAATTTCGTAAGGTTACCTCAAAGAATATAAGAT
Organism: Aedes aegypti; assembly: GCF_002204515.2. Lineage (NCBI taxonomy): Eukaryota > Metazoa > Arthropoda > Insecta > Diptera > Culicidae > Aedes > Aedes aegypti. The sequence continues at coordinate 16,732,649 of NC_035108.1, forward strand.
TACGATTCTAATGAAACCTTGTTTGAAAATTTTGGTCGATCCACTGCTGAGGAAATTAGGTTTGTTTTTACAGTGTGTTTTTTGAAAAATGTTATAACTTTAAGTAAAAATTTAGTATACAAAGTTCAAAGAATGTTTTAGGGAGTGAACCCAAACTTATGCACGGGAGTGTATGTTTGGTTCATAAAAAAAAATCTACACTATTTAATTCTAACCCTAGAATAACTGGTGTATATTTTTCGGAAGAAGTATTTCTCTAGTTATTAGCTCTGAGATAATAATTATTGAAGAAATCGGTATTACAGTTCAGCTTTCTAAGAAATCTTGTAAGAATTTCGTGGAGAATTAATGGAGTAATCCCATTGCTGTAAGGATTTTTTGTAGCGAATTGCGAAGAAATTTTTTTTCACATAGCTTGAGAAATCATTTCAAGATTTTCAAACCAAATTCCTGAGATGAATCTAGATGAATCTTTACAATAATCTCTGGAGCGATCTTTGAAGCGATCTTTGGAGGAATATCTGGAGGGGTCTCTGAACGAGTCTTTGAATATATTCCTAAACAAAGCACTAGAATTCCTGAAGCTCTTTCATGATGAAACTATAAATCTATGGAATAGTCGCTTAGTAATCTTTGGAGTATGAACACTCATTTAAAAAAAAACTTGGAGACCGTATTGGTTTAGGATATGGCTCATAACATAAATGTTTCCAATGCAATTCCTAACTTCTTCAGGCTCCAGAATATTCGATGGCACGAGGTTTTGTTAAAAACTACTGTTTTAAAAGCTCTTAAACTACAGGGGCGCATACATATTACAAATTCAATTTCCCTCAAAACCTGATTTTCCCTTCCTGTTTACATTTTAGTTTGTTAAAAAAACTGAACTTCTATTGCTATGAGAAATATGTACCATGATTTAGGGCTCCTCGTAATCTGGGGCCCGGTGCGGACCGCACCCACAACACCCCCCTAGCTACGCTACTGAATAGAGTAATCTTGCACCGATTTCTTTTTACTTTTGGAATTACATCCCCCCGCATTGAGGAAAGAGCGTGCTTATTATGCCTTAGCTTATTATTCTAAGAACACTTACATTTTACCGTATAAAAGAAACGACGAAGTTTACATGGGGACTGGAAAAGACTATTTTTGTTCCGCTGTGCATTCGCAAGTCTGAGCCAAAGGTGGTGTGGAGCAAAAATTATAGTTTGAGCCACCCTAGTGAACATCCAGAAAGTAAATGTAAGTACAAATTGTGGGTGGATTTCTATTTGCATCAGTACTTTTAGTATAAAAACACAGTACTTTTAGTATAGAAACCACCCATGACAGAGGACAAAACGGTCAAAGATACGTACGTAGCCCTATTGTGGCGCCTTTGTTTTCTGGACTAATTGAAGAACCGCTTTTTGCTAATAATTTTCTAAGCAGCTAGTTATTTAAAAAAAATCTGATCGTATTGAAAATCACTCAGAAATAAAATATTGAGATACATTGTATGTGAATAAAGGGAACCGAATAAGCCAAAATGCTGTCAGCATTTTTCAACACAACATTTGCTGAATCTTGTACACACATAAATAAAGTAACCAGCTAACACATCGAGTAAGACCGCGCCATACTGCAAAAACCGCAAAAGACAAGGAATGTCCACCACGCGGTAATCAGTTATCGCCAATTAGCCCCACCAGAACAGCACCGAAAAATGTTAAAACTTGCATTCCAAACAGCAGACTGGACACCGCAAAACAAACGATACAACTGCTCCAACTGCTTGGGATTTGCTATCAGTCCTCCTAGTCCTTCTGCTCTTCCTCCGACAGATTTGGAGTTGCTGTGTGAAATTCCACTCGCGATACTACACTTGGACTTTTTTTTTGGGATGCCTTCGCCTTTCGGGGCCCAAACCAAAACCGAACCGGTCACGCTGAATTCCAGCATCACACTGCGGAGCTTGTTGAGGAACTTCGACGAGACGAGACTGAGTGGCTAGCAACGCGACGGGCTGTATCACATTTTCTCCAAATTCGCGGGATTGCATGGGTCCGTAGATTGGATGGTTGCTTCTCTGGAATACACCCGCTGCCAGAGAATTTGAAAAATAATACATAAATATGTACAACTTCTTTCCTGGCGGGTTGATCCAAAGTTTCCTGATGGAAGATGAAGAAAACGGGAAGGATCCCAATCGCAGTCCCGAAATCTCATCTGCTATCATCTCCAGCAACAACAGGTTTAAATCTCTGTCATGCAAACCTCAGCCGGTTGAAAACCCAAAAAAGCACACACATGCTGTTCGTTATCGTTGAATTTGGGTTCATCGTTTTGCTTTAGCTCGCGAACTTGGGTTGGACACAGGAGGTGAAGGTTCTTGCGACTCCATCCACCTTCATCGCAGCATCCACTGCCAGATGTCGCGTAAGCACTCTGGCGAAACATTATTTTGACACTAAAGGCAGAGGACACGTTCGATAAGCAATAATACTCGAAACCCCGTCGAATAGAGCTCTTAACGGAGATAAATTATAATGACACTGCCTAGCTGAGCCGGTTGATCATCGCGCAGAGTGCATGTGCAGCAACGAGCCGAATAGAGGCAAAAAAAGTGCATTTTCGGACGAAAACCACCACCCACAGGACTGGTGGCGAATCACTTTGAGTGACTTGGTCACTTTTATGAGCCCAGTCACCCACGAATCATTCAAAAGAGTCGTCTTTTGAAAATGAGTGAACGAATCACGATTCTTTTCAAAAGAGCCACGATTCACTAGCAGCTCAACATTTGGGAGGAAGCACAACAATTTATCAGGTTTTCTTCATTACAACACAGGTCGAGTTTGAAAATACTTAAGGCATTAGCGTAGCTTAGATTTTTTTCCAGGGGGGGTTTTTTTCTGTTCGTAACATAAACCACTGCGACCAATATTTGATCTATTGTAGTACATCCCGTGTCCTTTGTATACTGCACACTCAGTTGAGCTCGGCTAATTTTCATTCTTTTACCGAGATCCGCACAGCCGAGCGATCAGCAACATAATTTTAACTGATATGTCAGCAAAAAATCAAGTTCGTTTATAGCAGCACCTTTGGGTGCCGCTGACATCAAACGTCACTTTTGCTGAGATATCAGCAAACGAACTTTAACCGAGATTTGCACAGCTGATCTCGGCATTCTGATTTAAGTGTGTGCATGTCGTGTTACTTTGTCACTGTCGAGAAATGATTAAAGTATTCGTTTTTTTTACAGTTGTCATTCATTTTTTGGCATTTTTTCCTTGAACCCCTGAGCAACTTTGCTGAAGACCCGAACTTTCTATCTCTTATGGATCACAAGCTAGAACTAGTTCAAAATGCTCAATTTTGCATGCTCACTAGCGCCACCTAGCGGTAAAATCGCGAACTAAACTGTTCCCTTTCCGGATGTCCTTGAACCCCTGAGCAACTTTGCTGAAGACCCGAACTTTCTATCTCTTATGGATCACAAGCTAGAACTAGTTTGAAATGCTCAATTTTGCATGCTCACTAGCGCCACCTAGCGGCAAATTCGCGAACTAAACGGTTCGATTTGCGGATGTCCTTGATCCCCTGAACAACTTTGCTGAAGATCGCTTCTTTGCAAGTCGTAAGGATCTCGAGATATAGCAATGTGAATTAACCTGTTTTGAGGTGATGCTAAACTTTTCAGGGTGATTCAATATTCAGCTGAGTGTTGCAATACTTATTTTAGTGAGTCCGTATTTATGACGGGTAGTGTATTTTTCGAGAGACATTTTTCTTTTATTTTGAACTTTGTAAAGATTGTTCAAAAGAATTCACAAAAGTGTTGACTGATAAAAAAAAATGTTGATAATATCTAGAAACTAAAAACTATTGTTTTGACTCTAATGTCATTTCAAGACACTTTTTGAGAACGGTAAGCCATAATTATTTTTTGGTGCCTCTTTTTGCTACCAGCCCTGCACCATCATGTACATTGTGCCGTGCAAAAGTTCGCCGAGTGAGGTGGGAAAACATCCAAAAAGATCATTCTTCATACGCACCTTCGCTTTCTGCTGTGCAGTTGCGTTCACGCTTGCTGATCTCGATCCTCGCTAGGGTTACCATTTTTGCCCATACCGGAAAGCGTACATTGTTTTAACTATGTAAAAGAGTACAAAAGAGTACATTGAGCATATTCTAAAGAAATGGAAATGCACTTTTTCTTGTTTCCATTATCTAGCTTTGGTCCTTTTGCCTTTAGCTCTATTCGACATTGTAATATGCATGCCTACATAGCAAAAAAGAGCATATGTAATTAAAAAAACACGTATGGTAACCCTAATCCTCGCCCGTCCGCGCCCCCACCACCAACTACAACCGCCAAATCGGGTGGTCCACGCAAAGTAATGGTTTCTGCTGATGGTGTCGCGCTCGTGGAAGAAAGCTTATAAGAAGGGCAACCGAGAAGGAGCAAATAAAAAAAAATCGCGAATCAGTTATGCATGCATAATGCCCAAAAAGGAACACCCCGCGAGTTGTGCCTTCAGCATTGGCCCTTCATACGGGCAGCTGGGAGTGGAACTGGAATCACCATGCATGCTTTTGCCCCCCGAAGGCAGATTTTGTCTGATAAGCCAAAGTGCACTTCGGTTACATTTCATTCTCATAATCCGGTTAAATGGGGGAATGTATTGTGAAATGCAGAAACATGATTACAGTCTTGTCAACGGGTTAAAATGATGATTATTTTGCATGAAAAATCTAGAGTAACATGTGAAAAGGGCGAAATCCCATTTGTTATTAAAAACTTATTCTAGGCGTATTCCGACTAATTTTCGTCAAAATAATGCTGAATTACTCATTTTTAACTCCGACCCAGTAAACACAAACTCGTATACGATAGCGCATAAGAGTACAAATGTGGAGGCGATATACGTACATGCGCCATAAGGCTGCGTACAAGATGTACGTATATCGCCTCCACATTTGTACTCTTATATCCCGTCATATACGATGGTGTGTTTACTGGGGAGTTACATAGGGGAACAAGGTCCAATTCGGACCTAGTAACAGTTTTTGGGCCATATCTTTTCAGCACGATGGAGAAAAAATCGCAGTAGGCGTTGCCCACGAACGGTCGTGTTTTGTTTTGCTCCACGCTTTTTTTTTCGTTCTCTCGTTTTCGCGATTTTGCCGATAACTTAACTAGTGCAAAACACACCCAAGCCGTTCCCATAGGGGACGTTAGCCACAAGGAAGTGACGTTTCAAGTAATACTGTTTCATATGGTATGCCCTCTTCAACATCTAATCCAATTTCTCTCGCCGTTCCCTTACGGTACCTATCCATCTGGTATTCATTGCTTTCTTCTCCATGCTCCCTCTTACTTCGAGCAAAATAGACCGATATGCCGATAAACAATTTCAAAATAAAATCATCACGGTCGATACCTTTGTATGTAAAACTTAACTAGTGCTACGCCATCCGGATTTCAATTCGGAAGTGAATATTCAAAAAACGAAGATATTAAAAAATTAATAAACCTCTCAGACGCGTTCAGTGTGATGTCGCTTTGGCTAATTGGCTTTGTTAATAATTGTGCATCCACGTGATTTTTTTTCCCGATTGCGTTTGTGTTTCGGTTGACGGTACTACGCCACCCGGACGGATGGTTCGGAGGAATAAAAACAAAATTATGATTTTGTGATTATGTTAAGTGGTGAAGTTTTATAAATTCGTGAAAGTAAGAAATAGAAATGGTGGTGAAAAGAAACCCAATGTGGTCTACCACCGACAAATATTGTATGTGCCACGAGGAGAAGGAAATAGATACCTAATCGATTGCTGAGTGGTTTTGATGACAACGCCGCATTGGATGGATTTTGGTGAGATTGTTCTAATTACATATTTATCGATACCTAAATATTAAATACGCGCCAGTTTCAAAGCAAACATCTTTGAAACAGGAAGTGTGTATGTATTATCATTATCCATTTGATAACGGTTATGCATACATGCGGGGCTTGTTGTTAGTGAAAGTGACTTCTGAATGGACGTGTCTCTCCAGCCATTCTGAAATGGGCCACAGGATCTGCAATAGAGCTATCACCTTCTAACTCCCGGACTGAAGTTTTTTGCAAAAATGTAGGATCTAAGCAGTTTTGCTGAAAACTTTTTTCCATAATACCACTGCCGGACAGTGGGGGTTAGATGGATCACACACACACACACACATATCTTTTCAGCACGATGGACGGCATGAAAACTTTTATATTTTCTTGAAAGCCTGATTTAGCACGCACACGTTTCTCTCAGAGAGTTTTGTGATATCTCCTACCAGGACATGACTAGACATGTTTGAACAAAATTCTCCAAATGGTCCAACCCTGTTCTAATTCGGACCCCCCATGTTTTAATTCGGAGCACCCTATATTTTATCGTTTTTTGCTATGGTAGTTATCAAATATAACTCCGATTTGTTTGGTATAAAAGCTTGTTGAACTTCTTCTATAAGCGCAAGCATAAAAATTTAACTCAATGCGTGAAAAATTCCAATTTAGTTCGAGTCAGAACTAGCTCAAATAAAATTTGAATTTCTTTAAAAAAAAACATGGATGAAATCTGATGCTGGTTCCAAATTGAGTACTGTGAACTATCCCTAACTTTATTTTACCATCGTATATGGGAGATACCGAGAAACAGAACACATTTTTTAATTTTGGAGCTTTTTGTTATTTTGACAAAATACATTAGAATAAGCCAGAATACTGTGAAATTTTAACATATTGTATCATGGCATGAAAATATCTGGTTAAACAGGTTAATTTGTTTGGGAAACTGAAAGAGAAGGCATCGAGTGTCTGCACATCAAGTTGGAGAAGTATTGACGTACGTTTTAGGGTCAAAGTACGCTAGATTGAAGTTATTATAAAATGAAACAAAACACGCAGAAAATTCTTGCATGATTGACATAACTTTTCCGATAGTTGCTTTAACATGCCAGGATACAATTGTTACAAGCATATTTTCGGTGCTGCTAAACTGACAGTATGGTTTGCCCAATCGCTTTTGCGTTTGTTTCTGTCTTCCATCACATGATTATTTCAATTATATTATTGTTGAATTAGCTTTCCGCACATTTTTACCTTGAAACGTTATGAGGTGTACCGCGAAAAACCGCTGTTTACCAATAAGCGATGTTGGAGTAGATGTATGTTAATGCGCTCTCACTCTTAAGATAGTGGTTTGAATTCGTGCTCCCATTTTTATTTACATTTTGTCGCATTTTTGCAATGTCGATAAAGAAGATTCGTGCCGGTTTTGATAACACAACATCAACAATAGTACCATTGTCATGATTGTATATTAATATTGAGTCAATCATATCTATGGTTGATTCAATTATTTTGTGTAGTTAAACCAATCATACCAAATAGTTAAACCTAGCATAGATATTGTTGAATCAATGTTAATGTATGGTTGACTGAATACCAATGTCAAATATGATTGATCTACCAGCAAATATGATTGACTGGACAATTCTTTTTTCTCCGTGAACTTAAAATTTTCAAGTTCAAAGGGCATTATATTGGTTAAGGGAAAATTGATTGTATTGCAGCACTCGTAAACTCGTATCGTTTAGTCAAAGACAAAATTGGAAAGCTGTATCCAAAATAGGCTGTGGTATTGATGGAGATTTCTTTCAAGTAGCTGGTTTATTGATTCTTTTTTTTGTGGTCTGTTCCTTCGATTTTTTCGAAGACTTTTTCTTGACCGCATCAGAAACAAAGGCACCATCCATCAATATTACAAATTCTGTGATTTTCTAGCAAGTCAAAAAGACTTTAAAACAGATTGACTGCTCGTTGAAAATCAAGAGGTCCGTATTGAACCATATCAAAAGGTCCGGATTGGACCAACACACATTTTGAGATTTTCAATCTATTTTAGCACAGACAGTGCATAGGCATATCGAAACCATATGGTCAGATGAAAGCTTAGGCTTGGGGGATTCGATTATAAAATAACACAGAGATATTGGAGAATTATTGTCAATTGCAGAAGCTTGGGAATAATGCTAACCGATAGCACACTAGAGAATAACACTTCAAAATAACAAACTTATATAAAAATCAAACGAATTAAGGTGCAAGAAAGAATGAAGCAAATGTCAAAAATCATAAAGCAGTTTTCGCCGTTAAAATCAACAAATCGGAAAAAATAAAAACACACAGCCTTTTTATTTTGCAAATAAAACAGCTGTGTGTTTTTATTTTTTCCGATTTGTCGATTTTAACGGCGAAAACTGCTTTTTCATGTCTGACATTTGCTCCATTTTTACTTGGGCCTTAACTGAAAGGCGTCAAATGTATTGTGTTAGATCCTGGCCAGACGGAGGGTAGAAAAACGGTACACACGATCTTTACAGTAGCGCCAGTATTGAGAAATGCTTGATGGTCCGAATTAGAACAGGGTCCGAATTGGACCAGCTTCCCCTATACATTATACACTACCCACCAAAATGTGAAAGAAAAAAGATTCTTCCAGTAATCACTTAAGAATTAATTTAAGGACTCACTAGTATTACACAAAAACCTCATCCACAATTTCCTTCAGAAATTCTTTCAGGAACATCTCCAGTAAATGCTTCAACAATTCAGAAAAGAAGAATCTTTCCAAAACTTGTTTTCATTGCTCTAAAGATTTCTAAAGGAGGAATCTAAAAGAATTCACCTTAAAATTCTTTAAGAATTTATTCAAAGTTTCTCTGAATAATTTTCTAGAAGTTTTTTTTGCGATATCGTCAGGAATTCACTTAAATCCTTAGAAAATAATGCCGCAAGGCGAACGTTTTCCCGAAGTATTTATACATTAAAACAATTCTAATGAAGATCAGCAAGCACGAAAATCATGAAATATACAACTGATTGAAAGGATTACGAATATTTTACAACTTTAGTGAACATCGAAAGCCAAATAGAGATGGTTTCGACTAGTGATCCTGACACATTTCTGAAAATGTGTGAGCCAATCATGAGAGCAACGCCAAGCAGCGAGAGCTGTCAAAGCGTGAGCCAAACGAACATGCGTTATGTTTGTTTTGAACTTTTTTTGATATTTAGCCTGCTTCTCAGCTTAGTGTTCTTATGAGCACTTCCACAGTTAATAACTGAGAGCTTTCTTTGTCAAAGTTGCCATTTTCGAATTCGTATATCGTGTGGCAGGTACGATGATACATTATGTCCAGGGAAGTCAAGGAAATTTCCATTACGAAAAGATTCTGGAACGACCGGGAATCGAACCCAGACACCTTCAGCATGGCTTTGCTTTGTAGCCGCGGACTCTAACCACTCGGCTAAGGAAGGCCCCACTTATCTCTCATATAAAGGATCACTAGTTTCGACCATATTTAAATTACTTTTATTAATTTGTGTTTGTATTTCTCACCATGTTATCCATAAAGTTACATGGAAAACACACATTTATTTAAAACTTTGTTCAACAAGATTCTTAACCATATTCCTAATAATAAAAATTCAATCGTAGTATGATTATTTAGTCTTTTATGGACTTTAATGTAATACAACATTTCTGTCTCCGAGTCATAAATAAATTGTGAGAAATGGTTGATAATACGACAAGTTTCACTGAACGACAGCTAGAGCTGCTGGCATTGGCGTAGCTAGGATTTTTTTCTGGAGGGGGCCTAGGGGGGGCCTAGCAAATACTTGTTTTACAGAAGTAATGTCGGTCGCAATAATCACGATTTTCACAAATTTTATAGTTTTTACAGATTTGTATCGATTTCATTCATTTATAATTTTGTCTCATTTCGTGGCATATCAGTGATATTTGTAAATTTCAATCATCGCTACGAAACAGATTCATTTATGTTGTAACTAGTCAAAAATCTTTAAAGATTTCTACTAGTTTTCATTGAGTTCGTTTTTACTAGTTTTCATTGAGTTCGTCCTGGGATTCCCTAAGAGAATCATTCTCAGACTTTTTGATATCATCAGAAAATTTCTCGAAGAATCTCTATCGAACTGCTTAAAAAATCGTTTGAAGAATTCCGCATTACAAATTCTTTTAATACTTTCTCCTCAAAGGTCCTCTAGGTACACATTACATATAAATTCCAATTGTTAGTTTAAAGTATCTAAGGATTTCTCCAAAATATAGAACAAAAATATATAGGATTCTCACCAAAAATGACTTCACAATCAACGAGCAAGGATTCGTTCCACGAACTCTTCAGAGAGTTCACCAACAGTTTTTCCAACTTTGCTTTTGAATTTCTTTCTAAGGTTTCTCTATAGAAGAAAGAAGAAATCTGTATTTTTTCGCAGATAATTATTTTTTTGATTTATCTAAAATCAAGGTGCAACATCTCTTCCGTGAAAATAATCAAAGATTCCCGAGTAATTTGTACAGAGATTTATTAGAGAATTATATTATTGTTTCTTGTAGATTCTTCTGAAAAAATACCCAAAGATTCATCTTACAGGGTGTCTACTCATTTACAGAAATGAAATTCCCTGAGTTTTCCAGGTTTTCCAGGTTTAAAAAAAATCTGGGTTAAAGAAATTCCCCAAAACATACGAATAGTTAATTAAAGACGATTAAAAACCTTTTTTTTTTTTTTCAAATGAAAGGTATGTTCGAAAATAAAATTATCTAGAAAAAAAAAAGATTATTTTTGTTGTTTACCACGAAAATCAAGAATGTTTATCCAGTGATCTGAAAGGGCCTTACTCATAATCTTTCTCTTAAAATGTGATTCAGATGTATGGACTTCATTGACGTACGCACAATATTTTTTTCTGGAGAGCGTTTTGCTTTTTTTTTCTTTGGGGAAATCAAGACTGATAGTATGATCGTATTAGAAATAATTACATTAGACACCTAGAAGTGTCTAAAAAAGAGACTATACATATATTGTGAATAATAAGAGATACCTAACAGGAAGCACGAGATGAGAGTTTAAAAAAATAATTCTTCCGAAAAAAATGTTTTATACCTTCATTAATCCAATCTGGATTTTTTCTAATTTCTCATTTCCGTTTAGAGTATCTTCACAAACTCATACAGTAATTCCTCCATTTTTCTATTTGAAGAATTTTCATTGAAATCTTTATATATTTTCTAGTCATTTATCCAAATTTCAAGCAAAATTTTTAGATTGTTTTGAAAAAAAAAATGAATTTCGAAAGAAAATCATGGAGTAATTTTGTCTGAGTTCTAAGTACGACTTTCTTGAATTCCTTCGAGGATGTATGAAAGACCTCCTAAATATTTGATTTTTTTCATTAATGACACTTTACACCAGAAGGGTGCATTCGTGTCAAGGAAAAAGAAACCTTCTTAAAATATAAACAAATATTATCTCCAAATAATGATCTACAAGACGTTTTGAAGAAAATAATTGAAGTAGTTGGTTCGAATCCCTGAACCTTGAATAAAGTTTTAAAAAATCTATGGAGATTGTAAAATTTTACAGAAAAATATCAGAGAAATGTTTGAACCACAGCAACAATATTTTGATGATATGCTGGAGACATTCCAAGAAAAACATCTGGAGGAACTTAATGAGAAATCCAAGAAAAAAAAATATCGAGGAGTTCTTTGAAAAGTTTATAATAGACATCATCGAATAATGCCTGAAGAATTTTTGAGCAATTCCTGAAAGTAATCGAGAATAAATATTTGAAAAAATCCTTATGAAAATGCCTGGAATAAATGAAAAAATCGGCTTAGGAATTATTGTAGGTTTTTGTGGAAAAGTGTCGAAACGAATAAACTTTTGTGGAAGCGTTAGAGCGCTCTAAGATTTTTGGACCAAATCCTAAAGAAATTCCTCTAATCATCCATTGAAAGATCGCAGGTAGCATCCCTGAAGAAATTTATGAAGGTATTCAAAAAGGAATCATTGGAGAAATTACTAGGAATCCTGAAGCAGTCTGAAGATCTGAGAAAAATATCATTAAGAACTTGTGGAATAGTCGCCTAATAGGTTTTGTAGGTTTCTCTGGAGCCTCTAGAATTTTGCACCAGGTGCTTATTTATTTTGTATAATATCCAAAAAAAACCATTTTGTATTTTTTTTTTCAAGTTTTCAACTTATCAACTGCTCATGAACGACACCCAACTGAAACTGTACTTGCCTTTACTAATTTGGCAACCTTAAGTCCTTGTCTAAACATGTTTTATACTGATTAATTAGAAATCGTTAAAATGACTGAACATGTCAACTAGCGTTTTGATAGCGGCGCAGCCGACAAAATTTATGGTTGAGGACATTTTTTGACACAGAACTTACATATTCTACTATCTATTACTGTTTCAAAATAATTTCCCTGAGTGTAGCCGAAATTCCCTGAGAATTCCAGGTTTTTCCAGGTTGAATAAAATTCCCTGAGAATTCCAGGTTTTCCAGGTTTTTCCAGGTAGTAGACACCCTGTCTTAGCATTTTCCAGATCTTTTTTCATAAAACCGCACTAACGATTCTTTTGGGATTTTAATTGAACATTTTTTTCACCAGATTCACTAAACACTTGCAATTCATTCTTTATCTTAAAAAATCACCAGAAGTTCCCTCAAGTATTCTTTCAGGTTCTAGGAATAACTCATGTTTTTGCGAATATAAATCTCAGGAATCTTCCATAAAAAAGACATATAAAAATTTAAACACTACATTTTTTGGGTCTAAAACAACTCCTGGAAAAACATAATATTTTTTAGGGATTACTTTATAAATTCCTCTATGAATTACTCCATATCAGATTTCTAAAGTAACGAAAGGTTTGAAATAACCTTGTTGATAAGTTATTGAATAATTGCAGCTTAAACAAACATCGGAAAATATCACTGAATTCCTGTCGTAAAATTTAAGAATTTCTGAAACATGTTAACAGTGTACCTCACAGAAAAGCTTAAGTGGTTCTTGTAGGATTACCTACATAAAATCGTACTCTTTTTCGACGTCTTTTATAATAGAAAATGATCCATGTTGAAACGTATGAAATTTTTACTGAAAGTATTTGTAACTAGACTCTTATATAATATTTAGTATGAACTCTGAAGATTCATGATACTATGGTGAATATATTGATGTAGAACCCATTTTTTCCTACCTCTAGAAATTCCAAACAAACTTTTTTGAAGGTTTTATTATCGACTATTTTGTAGTACTGTAGAAGTTTAACGTGAAAATGTAAGATTCTAATTGAACCCTTTCTTTCCCACAGCTTTGTTTGACAATTTAACTATCAAAATGGCGTTTCAAAAAACAAAAAGTTTTTACAAATAAGCTATATTATTCAAAATCACAATATTTTTTTATTGTTTTTCAATAGTTAGTTGATTGTTTTCCAATAGTTTGACCCTAAGGTCACTTATTTCGATGTTTGATAAGACAAATGAGCGAATAAGTTTATTCCAATCATTATTGAGCTACTCGTACCAATTCGGTTTAGCTACCATTCGTTGAAAATCGGTGGCACCTGTGCTACCATGGGAAAGAGAGGGTTAAATCTTAGTGAAAATTTCTGCATTACTTTGAAATTTTGTTGAGGAATTCCTGATGGATTTTCAGGAATTAGAAACCATACGCATAAGAATTCTGTAATTTTTCACAATTTGTATAATTAGATTTAGATTCTTTAAAACGATGCTTTTTGGAGTATGGAAAGATTTGTACGAGGTTCCTCAAAGCGGTTTGCGAAGGAAGAAGAAACATTAAAATGTTGAAGCAAGTCGAACAATAGGTGGGCAATGGTACAATGAAAGATAATTTATAATATCTTCTCTACAGGTAAATTACAGGATAGTAAAATATTCTCTAATGAATTAACAAATAAAACAAATTTCTCAAGGTTCATCAGAATCTTTTTTATCCTTAAAAGCTATCCTTCCTTGATTTCTGGTTTTCCAGAACTCTGCCAGAAAGCCTCTAGAAATTACGCTTTCGTATCGCACAAAAATTCAAACCAAGAACCAATTTCTAACGAAGTGTTTTAAGGAAAATCAATAAAAAAATCTTTATGAATATCTTAATAAATTTTCTCCTTCCCAGTTATTTTGCTACAGACTACTCTACCGCTATGCTTATTTCGAAAGCAAAATTTTCCTGGGGGTTTTCAACAAATTTCCTCTAAAGATTGGAGGGTAAGAGACATTTTGAAAACATTTTTTTACAATTCTTGAATGATCCGGGGATTTGAACCAAAATTTCTAAAAAAGAAAACATAGAAAACTTTTTGACGCAATTTGTGAAATATTTTAGAAATATTTCTTAACGACTTTTGATGAAATTTGCGGAAGAATTTGTAATTTATTATTTGGGAAAACTATTATAAGCAATTCAAAGAAGAATTTCTAATAGAATTTTCAGCGAAATACCTCTGAATTAGATTTAACAGAATTAATGATTTTTTGGAGGAATTGCGAGCGAAAACTTTTTGAAAGATAAAGTAACATTTTAAAGGTAAATCTGGGAACATTTTCCGAAACCAATTTGATAATAAAAAGTTGACATCATCACCACACACCTCAAGCAGGGTATCCTCCAAAAACATGAGAAATCAGACTGCAGTGCTGCTCTATGCTGAAACAGAATTAATTGGATTGTTCAGAAAAAAAAAACTAATTTTTGGGATCAAACTTCCACTTTTTCATACCACGATATTTTTGGTAATGGATATGTCAGAAAAATTGTGCTTACCGCATACAACATGAAGCTAGTTCTAACAGTAACCAATCGATCGGCAGCCGGACGGATAAGCTTTCGGTTGTCGTGTGATTCACCAAAGTCAGAACTATCACGCTGATGCTGTATAAGACAAGCGAGGTTTTCTCGCTATAGTATTCTACAACATAAAATAACGTAACTACTGAAGAAATTTTTGTCAATAACAAGAGTCATGTACCTAGATTAATTCAGAAGATTTTGCTGCAAGTTAAATTGTTTGTTTATTTTTTAATTTTATTTTCATCAAAAATTGTGGGGGGGGTGCTGGATGGTTCTAGAGGGGGCCAGGCTCCCCTGGCCCCCCCTGTTCCTACGCCAATGGCTGCTGGTGAATAGCGCATTTGCTGCCATAAATCTAAAAAAATAGACAAGAACTACAGTCCACTCTCTTCCAAATCGGATGATTTTTTTTTTGAAATTAGGAATAGCGGTACTGGTTGATTCCAGGACTTTTCAATATTATTGAAAATATAATTTTTATAAATGTTTTAGGGATCTCTTTAGAAATGTGTTCATAAATTTCACTAGAAATTATCCAGAAATTCCTACAAAGAATCTTCCAGTAAAATCTTTAGTATTGCGTTCAAGTCATACGAAAATTGCACCAAGAACTTATCCGGGATTTACTTCAGAAACTCTTTCAGGAATATCTTGCAAATGTAACAAAAATGCTGCAAGAAAAGCCCACTGAAACCTTTCTAGAATCTTTTCAGCATTTTTCTTATTTTTTTTCTAAAGATATATCCATAAAAAAAATCAACCAAATCGTTCTGAATTTTTTGAATGAGTTTCCCTAAAATCTCGCCTGTAAGTAATTTTTTAGTACTTTCGATGATTTTTCTTAAAATTATTGTAAAAATAGCTGCAGTGAACGTGCAGCTATTCAGCAAGACCATGCTGAGGTTAGTGGGTTTAAATCTCATCGACTTCGTGCTTACCATACACAAATGCAGAAAAAAAAACTCTCATCTGATGTGGCAGTTTTTACACAACACCAAGATGAGAAGCAGATTTTTTTCCAAACAGATCCAAACCTCATCTTTAACGTTGAGAACAATCAGCCTAATTAATCATGATTCAATTTATGCAAACCCCAAATTCTTGTTAATTGGTTTCGATTCCTTCCAGCATAAACAAATCCCTATCGAACACCAATTAGCATAACTCACCTGCTGCTAAAGAAAACGACTAATAATCAATTCTCACACTTCAGCACGACACCGGCACCGATTGCTTTCCTTCGTTGAATCACAAAGCACCGTCACAAATCACGCATGCTTTAGTCCAAAGGTGTTGGTCACGCCGATAAAACAGTATCACTACACTCTTAAATATGCGCGATTAGCGGCTCGGCACAGTCCCTCCTGGCAAACTAGAAACTATCCATATCAAACTGTCAGCTTGCAAACACTATTCTCCAAACCCTGGCGTGATTAATAGCTTAACCACTTAGCACAACCGTCCGTCAAGTTGCTGTCAGTTCTTTGTCCAATAGCCAATCTTCCAACGATAGATACCCGGGTGTCTTTCACGCAACCGAAACGTCCAATCACTTCGACCGCAGCTTCCACACTGAGGAAAGATCTTCGCGGCAAACGCAGATCAAGTCCAGGATCGTCTTCAGAACAGAGAAGCAACGCTTTCCCCGGCAATGATGATGATGAAGATGATGAACACCCGCACTTCTCGCTGTTTCACGATTCGGGATATCCAGAATTCTGCGTGGAGAGACTACACTGACCGCAACTTGCAAACGCGTCCGCTGCTAAGCGAGCTCCAAACTCGACTGACGGAGACTTTGTCCAGCTGGTAGGACTGTAGTGGACTGGAACCGCGCTGATGATGCGCTTCTTTCGGATTCATTCCACCAAACCAACGCAATCCGAGTGGATGGGTCAGTGAGAGTAAGCGAGCTTTGAGTCACTCTCTTTCTCTCTCTCTCAGCGGATTGGCGAGAGAACAAAAGGAAAAGCTGAGATAAGCTCGTTGAAGGGGTGGTTTAAGAAGGAAAAACTAAGGAGCGTTGGAGATGTTCAGAAATAAAACGAATTTGGTCAATTAAATTTCAATTCTTTACATTTTTTTTAATGACAAATTTAAAGAGTTAGTGCAAAATTGTTGTCTAAATTTTTTTGTCATACATGATTAGAATCAGTTGTAAATTTTACACTGTTGTCGACGCAAAAAATCGTAAAAAGACGAAAGCATTTTCCACAACTGCATAAAACTTACACATACACTGCGTAACTAGATTGTGTCTTGTATGGAAACCATCGAGACCGTTTAGCGTGGAAACCGCATAGATCAGTAGTCAGTCCTCAGCCTTACAGATTAAGCGAGTCATCACAATGCTTTCAATGTGGCCTGGATCGATGAAGCTCTTACACTCTTCATCGATCCAGGCCACATTGTCATTGATCCAGTGACAGTCGTGAAGAATGCCGCCAGGAGCTGTATGTTATTTTCCGGTGCCAAATTGAACCCACGCCACAAAACCATACCAGTGCTCGCCATGTAAAATGTTCGAGAGGTAATTTACTGACCGATAAAAAGGCTGCCAGGTGAAAAGAGTCATTATAGAAGTTGTTTTGAACAATTAAAAAAGGGGCTAAGATAGCCGTAGCGGTAAACGCGTAGCGGTAATCCCACTGGTCAAGAATCTTTTGGTAATGTAAATTTTCTCACGGCGCTCCACGATATTCCTTTTAGTTCATCCACGACTTACACCACTTAAACGATCATTATACACATTTCTAAGCGTTTTTGATTGAAGCATAACACACTCCACATTTGCGTCGTTAACACACATAACACATTTACGTCGATTGCGATTTATGTTCATCCCGAACCGAATGACGAAAATTTGTGTCGAATCTTAAATACGTTAGTGTCTGATTTGGGAAATGTCGATCACAGTTCCATGGTTTTTGTGTCCTTAAACATGTAAAATTACATTTTTTGTTCAATACATCCTGAAGGACACGTTTTTGTGTCGTTCCATCGCCCACATCCTGTGTAATTTAGTTATAACCGAAAGCAACGGAAAATTTCAAGAATATACGTTTTGCCCGCATATTTTGTATGATGTCTTTTTTACCACCAACCCACATTTCATTTTACCCACCCACCCCATCTAGTTTAGTCTTAATTCGTGTCGCTGCTTTAGACTACATCCCTATTTTTGATGCTGTGCGATAGAACTATACAAATTCATCGTTTTCCATCAGAAATAGGATGATATTCTTAAAGTGTTCATTTTACCACCCCTTCCCTTAGCGAGCAAAGTGTTTAAAAACAAACCAAAACTCATTTGGATCAATATATTTTCTGAGTTACAGATCCATTAACGGTTTAGAAAATTAAGGATTGGAAAAAGTTGGCTAGAGATTTTGATGACCATCAATTTTACTCTGGTTAGTTAGACAGAGGATATAACAAGTTTGTGACGAATGCTTCAGGTTCAAGACCAGCAGCAGCTTAAGCGCCACTCACCAAAAGTGAGGCTCCTGAGGCTGTTAATGGCCCGGCAAAGGCTCTTATCTAGGGCGGGTTGAATTTCTCCCTCAAACACCGATCACACCTAGCTAACCACAAGGTTGGCTTCAAAGTGTACCCAACTGAACTAATCAAATTAGGAAAATATGTACAAAAAGTTCAAAGTTATTCAATACGCAAAATAATAAAGCTAAATGAGACAAATTATTTAAGTTTTCTTGGTAATTCAAATCGTATAACTCGTCAACCTTCGAAATAGGGTCGGCCTAGCGTTTTCAAATCCAGTTTATTGCAGTTCAAAAGAATATACATAGGCCTAAACTTGCTTGAAGGTGACGTCACCGAATTTGGTTTAAATCCTAAACCTATTATTTTTGGTTCTTACAAACTAAAAGGAAAAAAAGTACAAATAAAATCTCTGACCTTTCTATCAGCAAACCTGCCGGGTGTCAGCTGTATCCCAGGAATCCTCCAATCCACTGATGAGGTCACTCCAACGGCGATAATCCTCCCACGTGATCGCATGCGCATGCAAAAGTGCAATTCCTAAATCGATTCGAGCCTTCGCAACTAACTTGCCCCCGTACCGATCAAATCGTTGGTCGCGGGAGTACGGAAAGTTGTCACTTCTCACCTGCAGATGGCACACTCAAAAGCTTCGGTGCCTCGTGTCTCTTTCGTGCGATGTTTCGAGAGCGACGGGGAGCTTGCGACGAGCGTGGTAAGCGAGTTGCTGATGCGACACAAGACGATGCGAAGAGAGCTTTCGGATGTTGCACGCTGGCCAGCCGCTCGCAATAGAGTTCGCTAGGGTGGTTCGACTCGAAGACGGGTAATTCCAATAAAGCTTTCTTCGGTTGAAGACGCACTTCACAACCTAGCATAAACGCCCGCAATGACCAGCGGGATTCACCTGGTCATTCGATATTTCGTATTAATCCACTGTACATTGTGTTTAATAGAAAATTCACCTTACCTCAAATAATTGGGAATTCAATTTACTAAAAAGGAGAATTACAAAATGGCGTTCTTGGCACTTCTTCATTTATCTAAGGAGAATTATTCAAATTATTTAAATATTAGAGATGGTCGGGTTTCACATTTTTCAAACCCGAACCCGACCCGTACCCGACCTGTTTTATTTCTTCAAACCCGGACCCGACCCGAACCCGAGACAATAATTGAAAAGCAAACCCGGACCCGACCCGAACCCGAAAATTTTTCGCTGTCTAAACCCGAACCCGACCCGAAACCCGAAAAATTTTTGTAAGAAAAACCCGAATAAAACCCGAGGTTGAAAAGATGGTAAATTCATCGTTTCTGATGCATAAGGAAGCTTTTAGGTTGTTACTCTGTTCACAATTCTCACCAAACCCGACTTAAACCCGACTCAAACCCGACTTTTTGTAAGCCCGAACCCGACCCGTACCCGATAATTTTGTAGCCTTCAAACCCGACCCGAACCCGAACCCGAAAAATTTCAAATTTTCAAACCCGAACCCGACCCAAACCCGTCGGGTTCGGGTTCGGGTCGGGTTTCGGGTTTGAAAACCCGAGACCCGACCATCTCTATTAAATATTAGCGCCTTTAACACGATCGGGATTATTCACCTGCACTATTAGCAAACTTTGTGAAACTTTTAACCTTTTTGCACAAAATACTTTTCGATTAGTTTTAAATAATGAACTATTCTGATCTTCGTTCAAACTTTTTCGACTTTTCTCAAAAACCGATTTCGAATCGTTGACAAATCGCACGAGAATAAAATGTCCGCAGCAAAATTTTAGTTTTTATAAAATCCCCCCAATTGCGTACCTATTTTTGTTTGAACGCAAATTAGAAACACCCCATCTCATTTTGCCTTACTCATTTATATTTTTTCCGATCTCGCTCTACCTTTTTCGCTGTATAAATCCTATACACGCAGGTAGCAGATTTCCGCTTGCAGTCCAAATTAGTTCAAAAAGGTTCTTTAAATTTGTCTTTTGGTCAGCTAAATGAGATCCTGTGGAGGCTCTCACCTGTTATTTGATACGATCAATCGGAGCTTTTGAATTTCGAAGCTTCAGATGTCTCTACTAATACGGGAGATGGCGCATGTGTTGCAAAAGGGTCTAAATTTATAGAAGCTTTGGCTACACTGTTAATTTTATTGACGGTGAACAAGATCCATGTTAAAATTTATTGTTACAAGTTCATAAATTTACTTCAAGGATTCCTAAGTGGAATCCTTAGGAATCCACCAACATTTTTTCAAAAAATACTGATCAAATTATGATTTCTCAAATTTTGTTTTTTTCTGGATTCATTTATGTATTTTACTAAGAGCTTATCTAATGAAACACTCAATTTCTCAATAGATTTTTTTCGCATACTTCCTTTTGCATACTAGAATACTAGAATAGGAGCAGTGTTTCTATTACAGGTGCAAGGATTTTTGCAGATCAATTTTGAAATAACCCTGATTTTCATACATTTGATAGAAGGATTTGAAATTTATCGACTGATACATTAAAATCACATATTTCATTTTTTTAACCGCATATTCTAGCTGTTTTCCCTTATGTGTACCAGTAATAGTACATTTGCCCTATAGTTCATACTAGTGGTCCCGGCAAACATTGTCTTGCAATTAAGGTGAAACATTTCGAAATCCAAAGATGGTCTGCATAATGGCCGATTTGTGCCCCTACTCACGTTTTCAAAGCCACAAAACTGGAGAAATGATTGGAAAACCTTGATCTTCTTATTTGAAGCTTTCTACCAGTGCACAAAGCCAAAATAAAAAGTGCACGGTTGTTGGATGCTCTTTTCGCTAGATTTGTGCCTTTGAAGTTAAAGTGCAATCTTAGAAGTTGATTCCAAACTGTTTTACCCTAAGTAGGCCATTGAAAATCGTCTGAAACATCCCGTATAAAATGACAATTCTGTTCACTCCCGTTTTTTCCACAATCACGTCGGAACAATTTAGGAACATAACATGGTAGAATTTTCAAAGTCCAATAGCTCGTTCTTAAGCCATTTCGTGACACACAAACACCATTCCACTTTTATTTATATAGATAGATAGATAGTGAGCTAGTAAAGACATTCGATGGTACGATGTGAATTGTGCGATGGCTTTTGATGAAATAAAAATGATCAATTATTTATTGAAATAGAATTTCCCGGGAAATACGGGAATCCCAGGCAACAGAACATTATTTTCCGGGAAACGGGAATCCTGGGAAATTATTCCCGGGATTAGAAACGCTATTGTAAATTCTGTGTCAACTCCAGAAGATATATTCAATATCTGGAAAAAAATTGTAAAATAATTCTTGAAGTATTTGTCATAGGTTTCTCCGACCAAACTTTATGATTAATCGCAGTTCAACACAGCTGAAAATGTTACTTGGGATGCACCAAACAAAAGACATGGGTATACCACAAACAGTGTTGATAGACTCGCACTCAAATGTCAATCAATACGCTCTCCCGAGAGAGCAAAATCATTAGAGATCTCTTTTGTAAATCTCACGCTTGAGATTTTGATGCGAAATCAACTCAATTAACTCAAACCATAAAAAATATTGTTGTTTACGTTAGAAATTTATAATTTTACAAGACTAACAAGAAATTATTGCCGTGTGTGAGTTAACTGTGGAAATATGAGACAATGAGTCAAAAAGGGGAGCCAACTCATCCATGATTTTTTGACAGCTGAGTTACGTGATTGACAACTCACGCATGAAAAGCGTGAGTTGCGAGAAATTGAGTTTTTCAAAGAAAACTGATCTCAGTGGTTAATCCCGAACAGAAACAGAAAAAAAACATGGAGGAATCTTTATTACAAACTTCCCAGTACATTCTTTGCTAGAATAACTGTACCAATTACACTGCGGAATACATTTTTGTCTCAAGCACCAAAATACCGCTATACACTCAATTAAGGGATGCTGAATCCATTGCCGTTTTCAAAATTATCATAGCACGTCTAGTTTTTTTAGATATTGGCTGTAAAAAATGCTAAAATTGACTGTTTCAGTCAACTTGCATGCAAGTTTGTCAGCTTTTAAGACAATTTATTTGCTTAATTTGCCACAGAATTCAAACTTATGCGTATAACAATACTTATCAACAATGTTTATACTACTTTCGATGCGGGAAAGTTATTTGTTGGAGTTTTGAAAACGTATTGTATTTTCCCATATAAGAGAAACGAAGAATGTTGTATGGAGACAGCAAGCATGTTGAAAAAATCGGTTTAAACTGAATTTAATCGAGCAATTTCAACCAAATTATATCTAAAATGAAAGTTTAAGTCATATTATGCATGCTTGGTGGATTAGATTACAAACATTTTGATAACGTATACTTGAAATTTTATGTAAACATTAATAAACCAGTGTTTTATGCAACTTTGGCGACCTGTAGCTAAAAATTGTGACGTTCTGGAATATTTCTGAGAATGACATCAGATTCAGCAACCCCAAATCTAGTAGAGACACATAATTTGATCCTTGAGACACGCAAACATATCATTTTTGTTACGCTGTGTTAATGATGCAACTACTTGTACCGTAATCCGGGGTAACTTTGATCCGTTTTTCGGATATTTCCTAAATATTTTATTTGAAAATGCAAATGTTGCAAGTTTTGTATTTTTAAAACAAGTACTGCCACCCATAGCTTGTGACTATAAAGTGTATTTTGTTTTTTGAAAGATTTAAGCATGTTTAAAAAAATGTTTTAGGTAATTTTTGATTTAGCTGATATGGGGTAACATTGATTATCCACAGACAAACAGACGTAACAATTAGAACAAATTTCTTCAAAATCCATCGCCCAGTTTACACCATCATCATCTGGTGAGCATGTTGCGGTAGTGTGAAACGTCAAAAGGAAAGTCTACATTCTTAACAGTAATTCGTTAATGTTAAGTAGATGAAAAAACCGAATTTAGTACTATACCATTCAACTCCACTAGAGTTTGTAAGGCCGTACAGTTGAGGTCGAAATACGCGTATCTGTCAAAGGATACAAACTCTAGTGGAATTAAATGGTATAGTACTAAATTCGGTTTTTTCATCTACTTATAGGTATTCTACTAAACAGCTCGAAGATTTATTATCGTTAATGTTGCCTAACTGAAAAATCTTTGAAAATATTTGACAACGGAATCGTTTTCGGCAATGCCACTTTTAGTGAGAACCACATTTTCTTTGCCCCTTTCGGGACGGACCACATTTGAGTGATTATTTCAAAATTTACCTTATAAACTCATCATCTCGTAGAACAAAACATTCTTTATTTTGGCTATTCAATCACTCTATGAACTTTTTAGGGTCAAATTCAGACCAGCACAATTGTGCTGGTCCGTCCCCAAGGCGGTCGATGTTCGAAAAAAAAATATTTTTTTAGAAAATTGTTCAAATCATGCCTTTTTAAAAAATTTTGGACCGTATTTTTTTATTTCGTCATTAGGGTGCTCTTTCGTGAGATAGGGTGACCCAAAAGTTCAGAAATAATTATTTTTTTTAATGTACATTGAAATTAAAAAAAAAAATAATATACTCTGATTTATATGATTTTTTTTATAAATGGAACGGAAACAATGTACGAGAGATAAAAAAATTCATATTCTCTCTAAGATTCAAAGCATCACGTGACGATGACGTTTATCGAGATTATTCAAGAACTAGTCTACGTCATATAAAAATGGGTAAACATACATGTGTGAATAACTTGAAAATTAATTGTCTCAATCAAAACGTCTTGATTTTGCTATGTTTGTTTATATCCTTCTAAATAATGTGGGATTTTTCCTCAAAAATAATTATGCAATAAAAAATAAAATTGAAAATAATAATAAACCTTCGAATTGTTTAGTGGAATACCTATATATAAATGAAAACCTAATTGAGAACTATATCATTTTATTCCACTACAGTTTGTATCCTTTGACAGTTACGCATAATTCGACCTCCACTATAAGACCGTTGTCAGAGTCGTGTACTAGACTCGAAAATCCTCCAACCTCTTTCACTCACTTTACCTAACATATACACTATCACTTTTGAAATCACATAGCCCTCCTTCAAATGATGCTTGAACGATGTTTTTGTTAAGGTTGGTAACATGGAACTAATTTATTTTAAATAACTGGAATCATTCATTTTATTCCTAGAGCTAAAATGGAAACGTCAAAATATTCAGTCTGCGTAAGCAGCTTCCCTAAACATTCATGTAAATTGACGTCATATGTGCCCGACAGCTTGGACGTTAATTAACAAGAATGGCGCATTTTTAAGTGCAAATAATTACCATAAAATTTCTTCTTCTTCTTTCTGACGCTAAAGTTTCCTGCTTCTCAACTTCTCATGAGCACTTCCACAGATATTAACTAACAGCTCTCTTTGTCAATCGACCAATGTTGCATGTGTATATCGTGTGACAGGTACGATCATACTCTACGCTCAGGAAAGTCGAGAAAATTCCCTTTACGAAAAGATGCTCGACCGACTGGACTCTAACCTACGACCCTCAGCATGATTTAGCGCGTTTACTGTTATGGCTATCTGGCTCCCAATATCAAATTTACTTTATTTTATTTTTTACATCGACTCTATTTGCTTAAAATGGAATTTAAGTCATTGTAATACAGTAGAGACCCGATTTTGTCAGCCCTCCGATGAATTTTAGGCTGACAAAATGGGGAACCTGACAAAATCGGGACATATTTTTTGTTTCTGTTTTTCAAATTTTACCGTGTTAATATTTGCTTATGAACTACGTTTACGACCTACATAGCCTTTAAAGGGGGCGAGGGACATGGGCGTAGTCAGGTTTTTTTTGTTTATCAGGGGGAGAAAAGCGGCCCTCACAATTTCATTCTCAAATTTCGCGCCAAAGGATCCCTTTGATCGGCAATGTTGCTCTGGCCTGTAAGACAACCGGCATCAATCTGAATCTACCTAACCGTTGAATTATCTAAGAATTTTTCTTAGGACACCGGAATTCCTAAGAAAAATCAAACGAAAATTTCTTTAGGTTTTTTTTCCAGAATTTCTTTTAAAATGGCATCAGTAATTGCCTCGAAGCTCTTCTTGCAATTCCTTTAAGTATAATTCATCGAATATTTCAACTGGAGATTTCTATGTAAATTTTAAAACATATTTAAATTCATCATTCATTTTTATAGAATTGTTTTTAAAGTTTCGCAGGAATTTCATCAAGAGTTTGACCTGGAATTGTTGTGAAAAATTGTTTCCAGTATAAAAATTAAAAAAATAATATTTTAAGAAACTTTTTTTAGTTTGCGATTTTTTGGTGTTCTTAGAGGTATTCATAAATGATATTCGATAAAGTCGTGAATACATATCTATAATTATTTCTATACCTATGGGATGGTTAAATGCTTGAAAAAGATCTTCGTGAAATTCCTGGTAGAATTAATGAAAAATCTCGTGAGATGATTCCAGTAAGGATCCTTCATAATCTTAACAATTTTGCAAAAAAATAGAAGTGAAATAAGAGGAGTTCCTGAAGGATTCTCTAAGACAGTTTTAAGAGGAGTTTTTGAAACTATTGATGAGTCCTAGGCCAAACTACATTAAGAATACTGTGAGCGAATTTCATCAAAATGTAGTTTTGAAGGGATACTTTCAAGAGCTTATAGAGTTATTCAAGGCAGAAAACCAATAAAACATTAGGAGCAAATTTTAAAGGAAATCTTCGAGATATTACTTAAAAAAAAACCTGTAAGAATGTACAAAATGTGGCCAATGAGTTAAATTTCCAGTACAAACGGTTGACTGATTCTCTAGATTTGTGCTCTTGAAAATTCGAGTTTTGGCTTCGATGCATCTTAACCTTTAGAGAAATTCTTAGAGAAATTCATGAATGAACCTACATACCAAATTTCTTTTTCGTGAACTCGGCTGTGTTTTTCGGTTTTTAATTTTTAACAAATAATTACCAGGTTGCCAAGTAACGAAGCACGATTTACTGATACTCGAGAATGTATGTAATTCGTTTGTCGACTACTCAGGTGTGCATGTCTCCATTGCGGACTGTTGATAAAACCTTCGATCAATTTCTGGCAAGATGTTTTCAAAAAGTCTGATGTTTGGTAGACTTTTTAAGTTTTATAATCTACCATGACGTAACTACTGTATAAATACGAGTGCTGGAGACAATCTTTGAAGAATTCAGATTCTCTTAGTAAAATTGTTCTTTTGTACAGAGGGAAGGAGGATTGCCATTGCCCCCTCTGACTACGCCCATGCGTGCATGACATCGAACATCATCATCAGTATTAATGCAAACAGGTACTACATGACGAAGACAATTTTTGGATATATTCAAGATAGGCTGACAAAATCGGGTCAAAAAGCAGACAAAATCGGGGGCTGTCAAAATCGGGTCAGTACTGTATTAGTTTTTAGAAGTGTGTAGGATTGAAAGAACTATGACGGATAGCTTTCATATAACAGGGAATTCAAAAACCCATTTAAAAAGGATTGACAAAATCAGGTCAATAACTATATTAAAGAATGAATGTGATGTTTGAAGTTGTTACATACATATATTCCAGCTAATTTAAAAATTACTTAGAACAATCAATTTTATTAATGTATTTAAATGTTTGGAAACTATCTGATTTGAAAATAAAGACACTGACAATGCTTCTAATAAGACAATACTGAAGACAGCTGCAAACAGTAGACTTTTTGGTTTGCCATGAGCTTTAAAAGTTTCGCAATCGGTGTGACCGTTAGATTACTAAGGAAAATGTAATGCTCGACCATACTCGTAAGTTTTGTTTTCCCTTTCGTTTCGGTTGCATGTACATTTTTAGCTGTCAATCCTACCGTGGAAAGTTTCCTAGAAAGCATTATGTACGATTATGGCCTTTAAAGGGAGCATCACACGAATCAACGGACTAGCATGCAACGCCAAATGGCACAATCGTAATACGTATCTGACGAAAAAATACTGCAGCGGGAATTGAACCTAAACTTCTTCGATACTGCTAGTTACTACACTATACGCACGGCAATAAAGTACAGATTTTTATTTTTAATATATCAGCTTATCTAAGTCTCAAAATTCAAGTTTTGGACAATATATTTTTAAACGTAAAAGGAATGAAACGATATTTTTTATATGAGCGGATAATCTAGACTCCATAACTTCATACATTGTTTAATAGTTAAGTAGAGTATTTCAAACGCATTTCATACATCATAAACTACATATTTGCAAGTAATACCAGCAGGGACCTTCCTTAGCCGAGTGGTTAGAGTCTACGACTAAAAAGCAAAGCCATGGTGTCTGGGTGCAATTCCCGGGCAGTCCAGGATCTTTTCGTAATGGAAATTTCTTTCACTTCCCTGGGCATAGAGTTTCATCGTACTTGCCGGATAATATACGAATGTGAAAATGGCAACTTTGGCAATGCAAGCTCTCAGGTAATAACTATGGAAGTGCTTTGTTTTTTTTTTGTTTTTACAAGGGGGAAATCTGCAAACAGATCCCCTGAGAAGATAACTCAGGGAATGCGGGGATGACGCACCAACGACGACCCGCTAAAACCAGCCTATGCACTGTGCATGAGCAATTCAGTTAGAATTGCTCAAGTGGTGAACAGTGCATCGACATGACCCTTGGACTCAGACCCTCATCTCCCCGGAACCACCTTACGGTATTTCTTCGGGAAGGGACCAGTGCATATAGCACAACACGTGTAGCAGAAGTAGCCTAGGCAAACTGCTTCTCCTAGCCGACTTAAACAATGTTACAAGGAACCAGCCTCGGCAGGGCTAATCCTCTGCAGCCAACTCTTGGTCGGCGCGCCATAGATGCTGCAATTCTAACATAATGTGAGTGACAGCCGTAGTTACTGCATTCCAGCACTCGGCATCCGCACACATTCTCTCTATAATATTGTCGGGGGACGTGTCCCCTCCGCATGTAGTGAGCATGCGACCTCTCACAACAATGAAACGGGGGCAATCGAACACGACATGCTCCGCTGTTTCCTCTACACCAGCACAATTGGGGCACGCAGGAGATTCTGAGTGCCCGAACCTATGCAGATACTGTCTATAGCAACCATGTCCTGACAGAAACTGCGTCAGGTGGAAGTTCACTTCCCCATGGCTTCTACCATACCAATCTGACACATTTGGTATTAGTCGATGGGTCCATCTACCCTTAGTGGAGTTATCCCATTCCTGCTGCCAGCTTCTGAGCGTTTCCTCTTTACACGTGTCGCGGACTCCTCTGGTACCCCTTTGGTTGAAGCATTGAACATCTTCCTTGATGATGAGCCCGATGGGCGTCATCCCGGCTATGATGCACACGGCCTCTTTAGATACCGTCCGGTATGCACTTGCTACTCTTAAGCACATTATCCTGTACGTGCTTTCCAACCGCTTTAGGTTTCTGTTCGTTCTAAGCGCTTTTGACCAGATTGGTCCTCCATACCTTAGTATGGATAGCGCCACGCTTGCCAGCAGCTTGCGTTTGCTGGCAATTACAGCAGAGCTGTTAGACATCATCCTCGAAAGCGCCGCTATAGCCGTAGATGCCCTCTTACAGGCATATTCAACGTGGCTAGCGAAGCTCAGCTTGTCATCGATCATTACCCCAAGATGCCTAAGGGATCGCTTGGACTCTATGGTGCAATCACCTACCGAGATAAGCGCCCGTTGCTCGGACTTGTGGTTGTTGACCACCACCACCTCAGTCTTGTGACGGGCCAGTCCTAGTTTCCTAGACTTCATCCATTCCTCAACCAGGGAAATAGAGTGCGCTGCTGTCAACTCTACTTCCTCCATCGATTCACCATAGACCACTAGGGTGATATCGTCGGCGAAGCCAACAATCTTAACACCCGTCGGAAGGGGCAGCCTAAGTACGTCATCGTACATCGCATTCCATAACAGCGGGCCCAGGATTGAGGTACTCCCGCGGTAATTCGAACGCTTTTCTGCCCCTCCTCTGTGTCATACAGTAGAATCCTACCATCAAAATAGCTTTCTAGAAGCTTACACAACTGCACCGGTACCTTGAGGCGGTGAAGCGCGTGTGCTATTGCTTCCCAGCTTGCGCTGTTGAACGCATTCTTCACATCCAGAGTGACAACCGCGCAGTAACGGATGCCGCTCCTTTTATGCTCGATTGCCACCTCAGCTGTTTGAACGACCGACTGGATGGCGTCCAGAGTAGATTTACCTTTTCTGAATCCAAACTGGTTGTTGGACAGGCCGTCCGCACTCTCCGTATACGGTACTAGTCTGTTGAGAATCAACCTCTCCAATAACTTGCCCGTCGTATCTAGTAGACAGATAGGTCTATACGCCGACGGGTCACCTGGTGGTTTCCCCGCCTTTGGTAGTAGCACCAATTTCTGTCGCTTCCATACATCCGGGAAGATTCCTTGATCAATGCAGCGTTGCATCGTGGTTCTGAACATGTCCGGATCCGTGTTCACTGCCGCTTTTAAGGCAACATTCGGGATACCATCGGGTCCCGGTGCCTTGTTTGACGCGAATGATTTCACGACTTCTGCCAGCTCTTCGTTCGTCACTCTCGCCACTTCTTCTCCTTCATCTGCCGCATACGGCGCTGGGGGCCATGGGCTTATGGGATGGTGCGGGAAGAGTACATCGATTATCGATCGCAGCAACTCGGGCGATTTCTCTTGGGGCGCTATGGCTCCTTTGGTCTTAGCCATTACCACTCTGTAGGCGTCACCCCATGGACTAGAATTGGCACTCTCGCATAGACTTTCAAAGCATGCCCGTTTTCGACTCTTGATTTCCTTTTTGAGAGCCAACTTTGCCTCTCTGAATGCTGCACCGCGTTCCTCTCTTTGTGCTTCTGTGCGTGCGCGTTGCATTCTTCGTCTAGCCCGAAGGCAGATTGCTCGAAGATTTGCAATTGATTCGCACCACCAATACACTGGCGGCCTGTTCTCTCTAGGAGGGGCTTTTCTCGGCATGGAAGCATCACACGCTCGTGATATCATAGCAACTAGCTCTTCACCGTTTAGGTCCAGAGTGTTTCGTTCGCGCCTCAGGGCTTCAGTGAATACTTCGCCGTCGAAGCGCGCTGTTTTCCATCCTCGGGCTTGGGTCGAGTTACATCGCGCTGCCTTCTGCCCGCCTGGTATTATACTATAGCGAATCGATTGATGATCGCTATGAGTATAACCGTCATCAACGCGCCAGTTCATGGTACCTAAAAGGTTAGGACTACAAAACGTCACGTCGATGATCGATTCTGCACCATTTCTGCGGAAGGTACTCACTGTACCCACATTTGCCAGCTCTACATTTAATGCGGCCAGGGATTCCAACAATAGCTGGCCTCTTTGATTGGTGCAGCGGCTACCCCACTCCACTGCCCATGCATTAAAGTCGCCAGCTATCACTACTGGCTGCCGATTAGCTAGTTCGGCCATCATCCTGTCAACCATGTGGGAAAATTCCTCAATCGACCACCTTGGGGGCGCGTAACAACTGCAATAGAACACGCCGTTGATTTTTGCTATCGCAAAACCGTCATTTGAGCTAGAGACTACTTCTTGGATTGGGTATCGTCCTGTCGTCCCTATAGCTGCTAGCTGTTGAGACCTATCCGCCACCCATTCCCATGTGGTTCGGAAGCAAATAGTAAGTAATGGTTTTCAGCTTCAGTTGTCAAATGTCATAAATATTATGGCAGATATTGAACCGGCATACATTGTAGAACACCAAACCAAAGCTATGAGTTTATGTTACATAGTTTTCGAACGGTACATCATCCTTATGATTCGTATGAAATCACTCATTCATGTTTTAATACAATATTATGCACTATTGTGGACATTAGCTCTGTCCCAGTGAGGATGTAATGCCAAGAAGAAGAAGACCAGCATGGGCTGCATAAATCAATAGAATGCCATTTAAAGGACTCTGTGGTTCGGAAGCAAATAGTAAGTAATGGTTTTCAGCTTCAGTTGTCAAATGTCATAAATATTATGGCAGATATTGAACCGGCATACATTGTAGAACACCAAACCAAAGCTATGAGTTTATGTTACATAGTTTTCGAACGGTACATCATCCTTATGATTCGTATGAAATCACTCATTCATGTTTTAATACAATATTATGCACTATTGTGGACATTAGCTCTGTCCCAGTGAGGATGTAATGCCAAGAAGAAGAAGACCAGCATGGGCTGCATAAATCAATAGAATGCCATTTAAAGGACTCTGTGGTTCGGAAGCAAATAGTAAGTAATGGTTTTCAGCTTCAGTTGTCAAATGTCATAAATATTATGGCAGATATTGAACCGGCATACATTGTAGAACACCAAACCAAAGCTATGAGTTTATGTTACATAGTTTTCGAACGGTACATCATCCTTATGATTCGTATGAAATCACTCATTCATGTTTTAATACAATATTATGCACTATTGTGGACATTAGAACCAGATTCAGCCACTTAATTCGATCAAAATACTGAAAATGAAAATTGGTAGTCCACAACGAACATCGACCGGGTAAGTGCCGGCACCAGCACAATTGTGCTGGTCCCACTTTGTCCCTCCAGAAATATTTGCTGTGTGAATCAATTTTCATGTGGTCTTCATCATTTCAAAGAATGACTTTTTCACTCTCGATTCGTATCTGTGCATACCTAGAAAAAACGCATAGTTAAAAAGTTGCGACAGATAAAACTTTTTCAATTCTTACGGTGTTTGTTTACATTTTGTTTACCCTGAGCTGGTGTTTTCTAAACACGATGTAAACAAATTCTGTTGTGCTTAATTACAAGTAGCAATGATAATTCAATAATCGAAATCAAAAAAGTTTAGTAAAACAATGATTTATTGGCTAAAAGAATCATTCAAAGTGATGGGTGCCGAACAGCACAATTGTGCTGGTTCGTCCCGAAAGGGTTATATCGCTAGCAGAACTTATGTGAGACATGAATCTTCGGTAGTGTCATCCTTAATCAATGAAATCGTTGTTTCGAAAAGTTGACAAATTTACGCATTAAGTAAACGCAATATTCGCAAAAATCTTGATCTTTATTAGCTCATGAATATAAGAAGGAGAAGTGCAATTTATGCTTTGGATATGTTCCTTCAATAAATGATAATACGAACTTTTTACGAGATGAGTCATTCCGATGTTACAGCGCTGATCAATGATACCCCGGATTACGGTATTATGGAAAAAAATCAAATGTTTTGTTGAGATTCCATAGATAAATTCTGAGAGATTTTAGAAATTCTCGGATGAAATCAAAGATGATCGTTTGGCAAGAGGCAGAAAAATATCTTGAAATATTGCTGAGGTTTCGATGGAGACATTCGGCAACTATCTCAATCAACATCCTTTAATCCAGTTCTAACTGCAATGATAAATTCAAAACACATCGTTATGATTTTTTTTAGCTGCAATAGATAACTAAGACACCAGTTCTTGTTTTAAGAATATGAAATGAAAATCATTAAGACAGAGTGCAGATGAAATCAGATGTTCTTCCAAAACACTACAAATTACCCTGTCCATATGTTTCTCAAACTTTTCTTTTGGAGCTACATAACAAGCCAAAAAGAATCTTGATAATTATCGTAAAAACCTTCGAACAGGTATACCGTTCCTAGACTACCCTGCAGTAATTTTTTATTCCATCAATACACGCATCCTACCTAACTGGCGGACGTTTCAATCTGCGATGGAGTTTCCCTTACGATGCCATGCGCACATTCCAAGCTTCTACAGTTCGATGCCCATCCAGCAGACCAAAACATTATTCCGCCATCCCGTTCCATCTGCCAGCTGTGATACAGCTATCGCTCTCTCGCGCACACAACATCTCTCCTCAAAGTGCTGCTAGCTATATACGACACAGAAGTCACTATCTGCACGTCAGTCAGCTTCGAGAAAGCAACCCCACACACAGTATCGTGAATCTCCTGAATTAAACCACTGCTTCTCGGTCGTCTGTGTTGTCGTCAGCGGACCAACAAATTTTGAATCAACCAATTAGCACAAATAGGAAAATTGCAGCACTCCTCGAGTGCCAATAAATCTGTCCGCTGCGGTGACCCAATGGATCAGTAGATCGCCAACCGTGAGGTGATGTTGACTTTAAGGATAGCACTTTTGGGGGTGGTGTTGGGTAGTTCCTGTCTGGTCCAGTTGGTGGCGACCTCGCGACTTCCCAGTCTGTACGAGAAGCACCTGTTCAAGCGTCAGGCCGAAGCCAGCAACGATGAAAACACCGGTCTGTACGACGAGAACGACTCCGTAGTATCGCTGAACGCAGCCAACTTCAACGAGAAAGTCTACCAACAACCGCACGCATCGCTGGTGGAGTTCTACAACTCGTACTGCGGTTTCTGTCGAAGGTATGCTCCGATCTGGAAACAGCTGGCGGCGGATATCCTAGGCTGGCAGAATGTGGTGAAGGTCATGGCCTTGGACTGCTCGCGGGACGACAACAACGCCCTCTGTCGAGTGTACGAAGTGATGGCCTACCCGACGATCCGTTTCATTCCGCCGTACTACGAGGAGGGCACACAGAAGATCGGTGAGTCAAGTTACACGTAGACAATTTAATTAGATGGGTTTTTCTTTTTCGTCCGTTAACTGATAAGAAACTGGTGCAAAATATTGATAGGTCAAGTGTAAAGTTATGTTTTGGTACGTGGAACGGTTACCGCTTGATTACTGATGTGGCGATAAATGAATCCGGCAGAGCAATATATCTTTTTTTTCGATGCGCACGTGAATGTTCCATTTCTGTTAGAATGGCTTTTAACTAGTCGATCGAGTTTCATTCAATATAATCCAACAAGCGTGGAGCAAATCCCTGTCGTGTATTGAGATGTAACATTCGATGACTTCGTTTCCAAGAGCCCTAACAAATGTGAGGCAGAATGTGTTTCGTTTGCAAAGCAAATAAAAAGTTGATTTTTACTGCTTGAACTTGCGGCACACGATATCTGGTGTTGTGAAATATGGCAACACGTGCAAGTCAAAACAGTCGGATCATTGTACCTCGTTGATTGCCGATTAAAAGATGATACAGCAGTTTCATTTTAAGCTTATAATTAATTCGCATCGTAACCGAAACGGTCCATCTTTTGTATTTGTTTTCATTAACGCGTCAGCAATATCAGTCGAGTCTAGTTTTGTTTATTTCCGTACAGGATAGTAACAAACGAAATCCATGAAAATTACCATTCAAAAAGATCCATTCACACGATAACGCTCCATTAATTGTACCCTCGAGCACAAAACGCATTCTAGCTATTTTCGTCACACCGGGAGCTGGTAATCAACAAAGGGTTTTGTGATACCATATTTGCATATCCTCACGATGACATGAGCATATTTGCTTTACCTGCTAGCTTCATTGACACGAATACGTTTTTTCGTCTCAGTCCTGGGAGCCTCAAATGGGAGCAATTTTGTCCATTTCATGTTATCATATTAATTCAATTTGAACTCGAAAAGGATTGGAGTGCAAATCATTCTGTTTGTCGTTCTTATATTTTTGCTGCACTTGAGCACAAAAAAGATAACCTAACGACCTTGTCACTGCTTCATTGTACTAGGTAATTCAGCTACGATAGGCGCAGAATACGACAAATTTTCAAATGTTTTATTAGTAGTTCGATTGTTGTGCCTTGTTAAAAATTTCATTTTGAAGTTCTAGCTTTTACCCGGTTTTTCGGTTTAGTTATCATTTTTCCCCGGTTTTAAATGGTAAGGCTAGGGGTCCTGTACATTCGGACACATTTTGTTTTAAATTTATTACTAACAAAGTACAGTATTTTAAGCGTTAGATTTGTTACTAATAGAAGTTCTACAATTTAACAAGCCAAACAAAATATAAGTGGCATGTGAAACCTTTAA
Organism: Aedes aegypti; assembly: GCF_002204515.2. NCBI lineage: Eukaryota > Metazoa > Arthropoda > Insecta > Diptera > Culicidae > Aedes > Aedes aegypti. The sequence goes on from NC_035108.1 coordinate 16,767,792, forward strand.
TTTGATTGCTCACACTTTGTACACGAATATACATTAAGTTTGGGGTGTCCTGTCGCTAAATTCTGTAAGCTCGTACAAGTGAACTAGCTCATAGAAATTCAAACCAATACCGCCAAACAATAATGAAGATATAACATGTTTGCCCATGCTTCGTATCAATTAGTTGCTGTTTTAGCAGTTTTATCAACAAAAACATTTTTCTAGAGTACAACATCATGTTATAACCTTTCATATAAGCAAGGTTCTGAATTATCACTCACTCTCACGATGGACAACAATATTCAGCGAGAAGCTGCCTTGCGAAATTATACGTGAACAAAACAAAGCGAAGATAAGTTAGTTTTGTCGTTTTCCTATCAATGGAGATCTATTCTTGCATTTATCGCCACGAGCAGCAGTTACTTTTATGCACCAAATTATCCTCTGCTCTCGTCAGGTTGATGTGGTAGCATGATTTGCATGCCCGCATCGCAGTTGTTTTTAGTAAAGAGTCTAAAATACAAAGAGACGAAATCTGATCATACTCAAAATAAATCATCTAGCAACTATGCCAAATCTATTACGCAGCACTGACAATGTTGAATCCCACGGTAAAAGTGGGTCACAGGTTTCTTGCGTTGAATTTACACAGGTTTGTGTAACAAATGAAAAATTGACTGAATGTGTGTAAAACCAATGTAATAAGTAGAGCCTACTTTATGCAAAGCATGAAAATTGCAACCGACACTCGTGTATTTAGAAAATATGCTACTTCAGGAGAAGCAAAATTTTCGAGGGCAGTAACATTTTTGTTTGAGCCGTTTTACGCTTGTGTGAAAAAGTGTTTGACAAGTCTCCTGCTCGATTGGAATGACACTGACAGTAAACTTGGAATTCCAATCGGAACATTTCGCTTCTTTGCTTATAGTTTCTTTAGTTTTTAGCAATGTTCTAGTTTCAAATCCTGTCGTTGGCACTAATTTTTGTTTATTCACATTGTGATAATTCTCGGAGGTGCTTCGTGAGGCCCAAGCAGGACAGTTCGGTTTTGCGTCGTCCGTTAGATTTTGCTCACGATTTCGCGCGTTTTCGTCGCCGGAGATTTTTTTTCCCTGTTTGGAGCGTCTTGCTGGGTAGTGCTTCGTGAAGCCCAAGCAGGACAGTTCGGTTTTGCATCGTCCGATAGATTTTGCTCACGGTTTCGCGCGTGTTTTCGTCGCCGGAGAATTTTTTTTCCCCTGTTTTGGAGCGTCTTGCTGGGTAGGTATTTGGGAAGGTCCAAGCAAGACGGTTTGTTTTCGGAACGCCAAGAAGTTTTGCTGTCAGTGTCAGTTTTGTGTTCAGTCGAGAATGGATTACTAGTGAGTTCGTTTCATGCTTATGATAACACATTTTTTCTTGAAAGCGTAACTTTTATGTAATATTAAAACAAACTTTGTATGGTTCGTCTTTATAAGTGTCGGCATTATGCTATTTTCTTATACAATTTCAATATACATATATTTTTCTCTTTTTGACATTATTAAAAATTATCTTTTGAATTGTTCGACATTGTGAATGTTGACGTATTTTTTAAAACTTCTACCATATCGAGACAAAATGCACAGTAATACTCATATGTCATTTTCAAACCAACTATGTATGGTTCGTCACTACAAGTGTCGGCATTATTCCTGTTTCATATAATTTAAAATATATACATGTAATTTTCAGTTTTCGTCATTAATAAAAACGTCTTTGAGAATTGTTCGACATTATAGATGTTGACGTATTTTTTAAAGTTTCTACCAAAAACTTCTCGAGACAAAAATACAAAACTAGCTTTAAATATAAGTCGTATATTTCCCCCTTGTCCATGGATCGCATCACCGACCAGAGGTGACTCCCAGATCTTTTCCTCCCTCACTAATAAACACCCTTCCCGTGGTGATTGTGGAGATGCAGAGGTATTCTCGGTCTCTAGAAGCAACAATCATTACACCCTAACATTCCTTTCCCATCCCAACTGACTGTAAGGACTTGGCCGGCGCCGTTATTGATCAATAATATTAGATCTGCTAAAATTGCACTTCGAGAGTAAGCGGAAACTCCCATCCTTTATTCATTTGGATCGTAGTGCAATTCTTACCAGTTCCGATCAATCACGGAGTAGCAACCATTGACATGTACAGTAAGTCTATGCTATGCTATGCTTCACATTGTGATAATTCTCGGAAGAAGTTGGTGAGCGTAAAATATGACAGAGTAAACAAGAAATATCCCCTGAGTGGAATGATTTTTGTTTGCCCTCCATTGTAACTCTAGGGAAAATAAGTGTGATCGAAATATGATTTTCACGTGAGGAAGCGAAAACACATTCTTCTTTAGTGCGAACAATAGTAGATGTCGCATCATTGAAACGAAAATTCAGAACTTTTCATATAAGTGTCCGACCCATAGCGAATATTTGTCTTATTTCATACTCTTTGAAGACAGTCACGTCCTAGGTTACGTCATATTTTGGGTAAAAAAAACAACTACCCAATTTTATTGTGTTAAAGTTTTAACGCTACTCTTGGTTCCTGAAAAACGTCTAGTGTCCGAGGTGGTTAGCATTAATTGCAATAGAAAACTGTCACTTCAATATTTTAGAGAGCTAAAATTAACTACAGGATGTCCCAAAAAGTTTGGGCACAACTTCACCATACAATTTCAAGACTAGTATAAGTCCCATGGCCCATAAAAATCCGAAAATCATCATACAGGTCGGACTTGATTATCCGGAGACTCGATTATCCGGTGACTCGATTATTCGGTGACTCGATTATCCGGGATTCGATTATCCGGAATTTTAGACTCGATTATCCGGAATATATTTTTTTATATTCTTGCTTTTCAGTTTTCATGCATAATTTTGAGATAATTCAGTATTGCAATATACAATGTAAATGGTTTAGCAGTTTTGGACGTAGGTAAGAAAAAGGGGGTGTAAGCCGGTTAAAAAAATATTTTTCTACTCAAGACCCTTAATATTCCTAGAAATAATTTCAAACTCTGCCACTGCATCATAAAAATAAAACAATGAAAAAGGATAATAACTGAGTTCTTTTAACGCAAATTTTAATTTTTCTTTTAGTGATTCGATTAGCCAGAATAAAAAAATCGATACTCCGGATAATCGAGTCCGACCTATATCATGTTTTATGGTCGTTTTCATGTGGAAAATGAAAACGAAAGAAAAAAAATATTCATTACTTGAGATTTCAGATTCTTCACAGTCCTTGTTTCGAACATTCGCCCAAGTCAAATGATTGATGAAATTTATACTTAGAGCGCTGGATACTTATATACCTACAATTGCAAATCAATTTACACAATTTTACAATCGGACTTCAACATCTGTTATCTGTGGTAAAACTGTGTAAGACAATTAATGGTCATTTTGAATGGAAACACAAGTAGCAACATCGTGGTGGCGATGTCATCGCTTAGTTCCCATGACGATGTCAGTGGTGAATATGAAGATACTGATATTCATCACTGATTGACGCAATTCACTGTGTGGCGGCGCTAGTGATTGCAAGGAGTTTCAATTTGAATATTTACACAGGTTTTCATAAAAATTTTGTCCTAGCATAAACATCTGTTATCTGTGGTTTTACAATCAAACTTCAACGTCTATTATCGGTGGCATATTCAAATTCAAACAATTTTGGCATTTTATATGGGTACTGTAGAAAAAAAAAAGATTTTCACACATTTGATTCTAGCACCCATCAATAATAGATATTGGAGTTGTAGCGAATTATTTCACTGTAACTATGTAAATTGTTTAACATTTCTTAGAAGCACCTCGTATCTGTTTGACACAAATCGCGATATTTTCGAGAGACTTTGTTGAAAAAATAAATTCACGATCCGATCATGGATCCGGATATAACTTATTTAAGTGAAAAAATAAAAACTTAAGCATAAAATTTAAATATAAACAAGAATTTCAATTCCAGTAGTCGATTTGAAAACAGTAAGAAAGGGACCCAGATAGCCGTAGCGGTAAACGCGCAGCTATTCAGCAAGACTAAGCTGAGGGTCATGGGTTCGAATCCCACCGGTCGAGGATCTTTTCGGGCTGAAAATTTTCTCGGCTTCCCAGGGCATAGAGTATCTTCGTACCTGCCACACGTAATACACATGCAAAAATGGTCATTGGCATAGTAAGCTCTCAGTTAATAACTGTGGAAGTGCTCATAAGAACACTAAGCTGAGAAGCAGGCTCTGTCCCAGTGGGGACGTAACGAAATTGTGAGTGAAGATTTTGATCATGCTAACTGAATAATAATAATAATAAATAAATAGAAAAGTGTGTACTTTTCATGATTCTTATTCCGGATGTTTCCTTACGTTTGCCTTAAATTCCGGACACTTTGTTTCAAATTCCAGAAATCTCATGAAAATCATAGATAGAATAGTCAAATCACATGTAACAGACGTTTAAGTCCGATTGTAAAACTGTGTAAGAAAATTAACGATCATTTTTTAAATGGCAACACAGGTATCAACATCGTGGTGCCGCTGTTATCGCTAAGTTCCCATGACTATGTCAGTGGTGAATATGGAATATTTCAAGATACTAATATTCACCACTGTTTGACGCAATACGCTGTGTGGCGGCGCCAGTAATTTCAACGTGTTTTAGTTTGAATATTTACCTAGGTTTTCAGAGTAGTTTGTTCTAGTACAAACATGTGTTATCTGTGGTCAAATCATCAATTGAAATCGCCCAACGTACGGCCCGCCACTCCATTTTGTGCGGCCCGCTAAGGCTTTGTAAATTCTTCTCTTATCCGTTGACTCTTACCAACTGTTTTAGTTTTTAATTTAGCTTGGAGCAAATATTTTAGCTCGGTAATTATAAAGTTTTTTTTTCTTCAAATTTTCTTATCAATAGAATTATTTCGAGTTATTTAAAATCTTTGTCTTAAATACTTTGCAGCCTAATTTTACATACTGTCGATTGGAGTTTAAAAAACGGCTAAAATTGATTCTCAAAAGATTTGAGGTTCATTATGAAAAAATAAAGTTTATAAGATTCATCTTGTTAGGATTACAACATTATTCAACCATGACGTCCTTCAACATCATTCGATAAAGTAGGGCAGAATAAATATTATTGCCAAACGACTAAATTTTCAAACACAATTGTACTGAATCATAGAACAATATTCTCCCAGAATCTTAAAAATAAATTATAAATTATTTTCTTAATTACTGGTTAAGATTAGAAGAAATTATATTCTCAAAGATTTAAAGGTAGGATTTCTAACAGAACACTAGGCACAAATCTTATGAAATGCCGGACAGAATTCTCATTCAAACCAAGATTTTCTCAGAAGTTCATGATAAGGCTCATTAAGGCAGGATTTTGAAATTCTTTCCAAATTCTGGGAATGATTCCTATAAAATTCTGGTCATTAATTTCCAAGCGTCTTAAGTTCCTTGGGTAGACTTTTCAAAATATTTTGTGCAAGATTATTGCATGAGTTCTAAAGGGACGCTCTCAATATCCGTCAAAGTCTCCTAAATAAATTTTCTTAATTTACTAACTTTTGGTAGATTTCATGCGATTTAAAAAAATGACTTCATGTGCATTTAAAAAAAAATGGCCCGCCACACAATATTGTCCCTGCGATTTGGCCCGCGTTTCAAACAGGCTGGGTAGATCTGCACTAAAGGGATGTCTAAGGCAGATAAGGATTATCCAGGTTTTTACGCTCGCCATAAAAATAATATGCTATAAAATATTTGGCAGATGCTGACTATCAGCACTGAACTGAAACTTGGAAATATATCCTCAGCATGCCTTGACGAACCGTCAAATTTCATTGTTTTCCTTTCTGTCAATCAAACGAAATAATCTTATTCGTTATTGGCCCTGTCTTTTGTTCAGAAAGAAGTATGGGCGCGTTCTGCCAACTCGGTCGAGGCAAATTTCTTATGTGAACAAGTTACAACATGGATGTTCTAAACTGCCAGAATGAAGTGTTGTGCTTGTGGGGAGCACTTGAAGATGGGACGGAAGGTCATTACTTCGCGTTCCTGCTTTACTTCTGCTTATCTAAAAGCCCTTAGCTTAACTTTCTAAATTAACAGTTGCAAATACAATAATCGTTCTGAACTTACTAACATGTCGTCGCGTTAATTCTGTCACAATGATCTTTTATCTACATCAGTCGAACCATTCTGAATGGCCGTTGTGAGAATATCATCAAGAATTTCTCATATGAATTAAAGCTGGATTGTCCTTCAGAGAAACATCAAGGTTTTCGCTCTTTCGGATTCATTTTTGTTGTTTATCATTAGTTTCAGGGATTGTTATCGTGGGAATTCAAAGAGCGAATTTTGTATGACTTCAATGTAGGCCAATACTGCAATAAAGCATGTAATCTATCGGGAAGCTGGCGGAAATGGCGAATAAAATGATGGATTCTCCAACAAATCAAGTTTCCGCTACTGCAAGTAACAGCAAATTAGATTTTAGTTTGAGTGACAGAAAAGCAACGAAAATTATTTCAGTGAGTGATGGGTTACTAAGGAGTTTCAGTTCAGTGGTGATAGTCAGCTTCTGTCAAAGATTTTATAGCATGGCTAGCGTAAAAAGCTGGATACATTTTTATCGATATTTATGAGACAGACTTAAAACTGACGAGCCTAAAAACTGATAACTTTTGGGCGGCAAAAATTGAAACTTTTCTCGTGAAATGTTTCCCATGCAAAGTAGGGTGGCCGAAATTTGGTAATATGAATGGGGGTGGGACGTTTCGCATAAGGACTTTTCGCATAATGACGTTTGGCATAATGGACATTTGGCATAATGAGAATTATATGCCTTCTATGAAATGCTACCTGTTCTTCTATGAAAATGCTTTATGCGAAACGTCCATTATGCCAAACGTCCTTATGCGAAACGTCGGTCAATATTCTATATTATCTACTGCAGGGAATAGGTCTAGTTGAGTACCATATTTGAATTTTTTTATTGTACTTCCTAAATTTCAGGATATTGCCTACTATTTTTGCAAACAGAAGGGTTAACATTTGCGCAAATAATCATTTTTTAAGCAAATTTTAAATCTCTTCAAAATTTTGTATTTTTTTTTATACATTAATGACCCGATTTTGGTAGCCCCTTTTCAAAACGTTTTTCAGTTCTCCTTCAAAAAGTAATCCTTTCTTTAAAAGATTTGGAGAAAATTTGATAATGAAACCATGAGAGTAAAAAGTTCTTCGCCAAAAGGGGCTGACAAAATCGGGTCACTAAAGTATTTCATTTTGTTAATTTTAATAAGAATTTGGAACACTTATGAAATCAAAATTTTTGTCATATCACATTTTCATTAAAATTCTCAAAAAATGACATGTTTAAAAACCGCTGAAATTGAATTCATAGTAAACTGTGTAGATCCCAAAAATTTTACATGATCTTAAAACGATAATAATTTAAGATTCAATCTAGCAAAATTATATGCGTTCAGATGAAGTTCCGGAAAATGTAATATTCACAGAAGAATACTTTCTATTTAGCTTTATTAGATTCTACTTGTAATGTAATACTTGGGCATTGACCAATATTTCAAATTAAAAATGATGATAGAAGATCGAATGCGATTGAAATACTACTTAAAACAAATGTATCACTTCCTTCGAATGCCAACTGAGGAAGAACAAATGGTTGACATAAGCCTGAGTGATATGGAACTTTTCATCAGCATCTTTGATGGGATGTAGTTTGGCCGAACGGACATTTAGCATTAATACGATAGCTTTAATTGGCTGTTATTCTGAGTTATGCTGTTAAAGTAGTTAGTTAAGTTTCTAATATTTCAATCAACATTACTAGAACATTTTATGATTCACTTGACATTGGGGTCATATTCGGTCGATTGTAATAAACTATGCAATGAAAAATATTTTAATACCGCGCACATTACGGTGGAATATAAACTCGTTGGTTTTCAACAAATCCTGCCGAAGTGAATCAAAAAAGCTAAGAAAGACGAAAAAAACCTTAGTGTATACTCTAGCTAAGATCTATCCGGCCCTTTTCAAAGGTTTGGTTTGCAAAAGTCTGTCCTAAGAAATAAGATAAGTTTTTACTCTTGAACATTATTTTTTTTTTGTTTTTCATTTTAGTGTTCAATATCTATATTAAAGATTTTGTAAAATTATAAAGAGAAAAGAATGTTGAAGGCATAGAGAATAATTTAGGATGCATATTTTAAGACGTAATGTTCGACAATAGAAGATAAACATCTAATTATCTATCACAAGGTATAAACATTCTTATTAAACAAGAATGTACGAGATATTAAAAATGAATACTAATCATTTAGACCTTTAATTTTATAACAATGAACTTACACCATACTAATAATAACTTAGATACCATTAAGAATTACGTGGAACTCTATGAAAGATTAGCTTTTTTCCAAGTTTTTTTTTTCACAAGAAATACATGAACCAATATTGTGATACTAAAGTAGTTCTGGTGATGTCCTAACTTAAAACTTAGCCTAAATTGTAAAAAGGCCGTTCTTTAAAAAAATTAGCTCAAAATAGTTGAAAAAAGTGACTTTTTGACGAAAAAAAAGTTACCAAGTCACTAAAAAGTGACTCGCTACCAGCCTTGTATATCCTACCGTTACTCCTGTTGTTCTGTTCCAAAAATGAGAAACATAGCTATGGAAGTTAGTAACAAACTATTATACAAATTATTAGCAGAATTTCTGGAATAATTTAGCACCATCGAGTTGATGAATAAATTTCACAAGTGAGTGTGGGAAAATCTTAGAACTAGTTAGGGACACATAGGATTACAGTACATTCTACTTTAGTAGGAACTCCTGGGAAATTTCGGATGGAGCTTGAAGCAGCCTAACGGAGAGCCGCGTACACAGGGGAAAACAGGGGAACGGTTTTAACCCGTATCCCCCCAGCAAATGAAAAAAAAGTTCAAAATTGTCAATTTTAGTTGGTAACCGTCGGTTAACCCAAAAAAAATAAAATAAAATTGACTTATCTGGGACCGGTTCCATGAAGGCCCGATAACAAACCGAAAAATCACCCAAGACCAGCTGATACCTCACCTGGCATTCGTAGTTGAAACTATAATGAAAAAGGAAGTAAAGTAAAGTAATAAATGTACAAGTGCCCATAAGAACAATAAGCTGAGAAGCAGGCTCTGTCCCAGTGTGAACGTAAAGCCAGAAAGAAAAATAATTAGCTTAGGTAAAAATTTCTAATATTCGCTGATATATTATATGTTGCCTTTGATCTCTAGACTCCAAAAACGACTTTGTCACGTTTTCAAAATACTAACAATCTCTTCAACCCTCTCAACAGGCATCCCGATAACGGCCCACGCAGAATCCGATGTGATCAATGCTCTGATCGAGAACTTACATAACGTAACTCACAAACCACCCAAATGGCCCCACTTCACCCCGTTGGACCCAAATTTTGAAAAAGCCAACCTCTTTGCCAAAAGCGGTGATGTCGAACCACCAAAGTACGCCTACGTAGTCAACGAAAACGATCCCAACGGAACGTCCGTCGGCAGTCAGGTATTGCTAGACTTCATGGACACACCGGTAGTGGCTGTGAAACGAATTCACGATGCGACCGAACCCAGTGGGCTGAAAGTGATCATCGCGAAGACGATGAGCGAGATTAAGCTTCCAGTGGATGAGTTCACTCGCGAAAAAGTTTCGGCAGCTATTCGAAAACACCTGAACGAGCACCACATCAGCGTGACTGAAGTATCCACCAAGGCGACAAGTAAGGAGTCTTCCTCGGAGCCGAACATCTCGGAAATCATGGAGAAGAAACAGGAAGATGCTTTGCGCAGTAAGATAAAGGAACTAGGTCCGGGGGTAGTATATCAGGCGGACTTGGAAGAAGCCGTGAAATTTGCACTGTTCCACGAGGTGGTCCGGTTCAAAACGATCGAGGGGGAGAGACTGTTGGCGTTGCAGCGATTCCTGAATGTTTTGGTAAGGTATTTCCCATTTAATGAGAACGGCATGAAATTCTTGAAGGAAGTTAGACAATATGTGTTGAACGCCGAAAAGGAAGTTAATGTCGAAAGTTATGCGAGCCAAATCAAGATACTAGAGCAGAATAGGGCACCCGTGTTCTCGTCTAATCGGTGGATAGGTTGCTCGAGTACCAAGGACGGCCTTAGACGATATCCGTGTGGTTTGTGGACTTTGTTCCACTACATGACCGTCCAAGCAGCCGAATCGGAGATTTCAACGGATCCTTTGGAGATTCTGCAGGCCATGCATGGTTACATCAAGTACTTCTTCGGATGTTCCGATTGTTCCAACCATTTCCAACAGATGGCAGCACGTAACAAAATATGGAACGTGACCAGCAAGGACGATGCCGTCCTATGGTTGTGGTCCAGTCACAACGAAGTTAACAAACGACTGTCTGGCGATACTACGGAGGATTCGGATCACCCGAAGATCCAATTCCCTTCGGACGCAATGTGCCCGGAGTGTCGTAAGCCTATTCTTACCAACCACCACAACCACCAGCAGTACACATTGAAGGATGGACATGAGTGGAACGTTCTGGAGGTGCTGCATTTCCTGAAGCGGATGTACAGTTTCGACAGTAGGAATCCGTTGGGTTTGCAAGAGGCAAGCCTTGTGCCGCAAAAGTTGGTCCAAAACGGGCTAGGTGACGACTTTCACTCCAACCGAACGTTTGGCAATGTCTTGAACGAGATGGACATCCGGATGGGCGCCCTGCTTTACGTGGCCTGTATCGTAATGCTGGTAGTTGCGGTTAAGATGGTGGTCAAACGAGGCTACCGAAAGAAGATGTACACGCACGATATTTTGGGAAAGGTGTAGGAAGATGGCGACGGGTGGGCTCAATGCAATGGCTGCTCACTAATGGTCTATCGAACTCATTTCGATTGCGTCTTTTTCTCAGTCTCTAATCGTGGATAGCTTGTAAGCCGAACAGCTAGAAGTGTGCGTTCCTCTTCTACCACATTATACAGTGATATTTCAGTGTCAAAAACAAAATGGAAATCGATTTTGCGGATTCAATAAACTCAACTGTCCTAGTCCTAAGCAACGCGGGAAATTTAATCGGGAGAATCTATCGTCTACTTCGTTCAGTCAATTTCCGAGGAGAGGAGAATATGTGTGTGTAACTTGTTTGTGATTTTAAATAGTGGAATAATGAAATTCGTTATTATTTTCTGAAATATACATTCCAGTAAAGTCGGAAAAGCAAAACAGTGCGGAACGTTTGATTGTTGGATTCTCATTTCTATCACAGCGTCCTGAGCTTTGATTTGTAGTTTTGTCTCCTGATAGGATTCTTTGAATTGCAAAACTTTTCGATCAAGATCCTCATTTTATGCTTAATTAATTTGACGGGCGTGGTATGAGATGAACCAGCCTAGGGCTGAAAATCTCAATAATAAAGAAAAAAAAAATTGACGGATTGTTTATCCGTTTAGGTACCTAATTTCGTTAGCACTAATTGATTCGTCGAAGCGTTTGAAATGATTTTTAAAGAGAATTACTGAACTGAACTCGGTTTGGAGAAATGTAAGCTGTTTGTATCCGAGCTTATGGTATATAATTAATTAAATATGAAGCCACCAATCGTTTAGAAAATTAGAAAAAATATTCTTTTGGAATCCAAGCAGGAATTCAGAAAGTAGACCACTAAAAAAATTTCTTGAGAAATTTTTGTAAAAGTTTTAGACTAATTCCAATAAAAAAAAATCCAATAGAAAAAATCATTAACAAACCTGGATAAATCGTTGCAAGAATATAGGGAGAAATTCTCCCAGAAATCTAAGGATTTTAGGAGGATTTACAGAAAAAATCCGTCCAGGAATAGCTGAAGGATTCTTTGAAAAATCTTTTCAAGGAATCGATGGAATCAACCAAAATGTGGAAAATATCTAGCAGGAGTATTTTTTCTTCTCAAGATTGAACCTCTGGATAAATCCATAAGAAGATTTTTTTGCAAGAATCATATGGCAATCTCTGGAATAATGTTCAATGGAGTAGCATTGACGATATTTTTCAACGCATTTGGGTGGTTTCTGCATATGAAATTCATAATAAAATTCTTGAAAAAAAAAACAGGAAAAAAATACTTCGAAGATATTTTGAATGGATTCCCGGCGAAATTCGCACAAGTATTTGTAAGGCAATTCATAGAAATATCACAAGAAAAACTTATTTAAGATTCTTGGAACAATCCTTAAAGTTTTTTTTACTCAAAAACTTTCTAAACGAGTGCCTTTTAGAATTCTAGGAAGAACCCTTGGTGGTGTTCTAGGAAACATTTCCAGAAGACTGCTTTGCTTTAAGAATTTCTAGGATGAATCTCAGAAAAAAATTCTGGTTAGAATCTCTGAAGAAATCCTTGGAAGAATACATGGCGAGCATTTTTGAGGAATAGTGGAAAAAGCTCCTAGACATATTCTTGAAAAAAGGAATGCCAGAAAAAAAAAATACATGACCAAATTCTCGGGGGAATTCCGTAAAAAATCTAAAGAAGTAAATCGAGAAATCCTTTAAGGAATTCGTAGAGTCAACAATATTGAAATCTCCACAGAAATTCTTGGAAGAACCTTTTGTCTAGTTTTTGTAACAGTTCATAGCGCAATACCTAAAATTTCCTACAGCATTTTTTAATATCAAATTTTCTGGCGCATAAATACAAAATCGGATATACACTATCCGTTATAACCACGGACTCACTAAAAAAAAATATTGCAACACTCAGTTGAATATTGGGGGTGATTCAAAGTCTAGCATCATCTTTAGCTTAGCTTAGTCAGTCTAAACTTCCCCCTATCAATGGCTGTTATAGGCTAATATGTTTAAAGCTAAACGATCACTTCGACATCTGGTGGCTAGTAGGAGAACCGTCAAAAAAGAGGTTGTGTTGAGAACGCACCGTGTGCAGCATAGGAAGAAATTTACTCTTTTTCTCGGCAAAGTTATTTTGTAGACGATCAGAGAGCATTGAAAAACATGATAAAATGTTGTTCCTTCGAAAATGTACAGATCCGGTCAGTGTTCAGTGGGAAAAAATTGAAAATTGGTGTTTGGCATAGGTTATAAACTTCCGGATTCTTTGTTAGTGGTTAAATTTGTTGTGAAATCACGCGTATCGGAAGGATGAATGGTCGAAATGATTATGCCAATGGAAAATAGTTCAATAATTAATTGACTATGATCTAATTTTTGGGTTGAAAAATTGAATTTTGGAGTAAACAAACATTTTCAGTGACATTTCTCTCCTTCTTCCCCAGCGACCTCTATGATGGTGGCGCATCATATTTGCCTATTCCGTGATTGACCGAGGTCAGTGAAAATGCACATTGCACATAGAATCAAGTAGAAGTTCGGCTGGGATTGGCCATAAACTTTTTCAGTGTGCATAATTCAGTTCCTCTATTTATACAGGGTCAATAACGGCGTGGGATTGGGGGAAGGAATGTTAGTGCGTAACCTTTGCTATTTGGAGGCCGTGTTTGCCTCTGCATCTCCACAAAGGTTACTGCGAGGGATGTTTGTTGATTGGGAGGATCGTTGGGTCACATAATTCACTTTGATAAGCTTTTAGACCATGATAAACAATTATTTGTGAGATATAAACATGTCTTTGAATATAATATTTTCAATTAATATGAACAATTTCCAAGTAGAAGAAAATAATGTCGACACTCAAAGTGACAAACCATTCAAAGTTTGTTCAACAAGCATCTAAACGCATCATTCCTACAGCGGTAAGGAGGAAAGCATGTGTTATCATAATTTATTCATATGAAAAATAAAAAATAAACTCGATTGGCTGGACCATCACAGAACACTCTTATTCTTATGCCGACAATCCTCTGCAAGTTTGTTGAATAAAGTAAAAATCTACACTCATAGTGTCGAATCATCCAAAATATGTCTTCAATTACAAAAACAAAGGTAAAAATAAATGTTTTTTTTTGGAAAAAAAAAATGTAAAACATGAACAGTTTATATATAAGAGTCCATTCATAGTTTGTTGAAAAATCATATTACCATTTCACCGTTGAACGATTAAATGTGGTCATACAAATTTTACAGATTTGAAATAAAAACATGAAACGAGCTCACTAACTTATGCATTTAGCAACAATCCTTGACTGAGCAGCCACAATCCACTTTCAGCTTCACGTAACGTAACAATCCGACGACGCAACGAAAAAACTAAGCTTGCTCGGGCTCTTCAACTTGCACTCGATTTAAAGTCTAGCATCATTTTTAACAGGTAAATTCACTCTGTTATACCCCGAGATTTGCAACAAATAGATCTTCACCAAAGTTGTCCAGCGGACTAAGGACATTCGGAAAGCAGATAATTTAATTCGCAATAGTTTAGTTGCGCAAACCGCAAGGTGGCGTTAGTAAGCATATGAAATTGAGCATTTTAATTATGTTCTATCTTGTGATCCAAATGAGATAGAAAGTTCGAGTCTTCGGCAAAGTTGTTCAGAAAGTCAAGGACATCTGGATGCAAAAAGTTTAATTTTGCTACTAGGTTGCGCTCCGAGACATAATTCTAGAAAGAATGAACTCCTGGAAAGAAAATACTTAATCAAATTCTTCGGGGAATTCCTGAAGAAATTTCTTTTGAAATTAATCGAAAAATCCTTTAAAGATTCCGTAGAGTCAATATTCTTGAAATCTTCATAGAAATTCATGGAGGAATCTTTTAAAGAGTTACTGCAACTGTTACTAACGGAATATCTAAATGTTATCTAGTGCATTTTTTTTTTCTGGTGTTAAAATACAAAATCGGATATGGTATATTTGGTCTATACTAACAAAAAAAACCTTCAATTTTCGCCAAGTTGTGACGGATCTTCTCAGGATCACGAAATAGAATTAATGAACATTATTAAAAACTAGTGATCCTTTATATGACAGATAAGCAGAAGCAAAATGGAATGATTTGGCAACAGACCAGCAATGCAGAATTTGCTCGAGAATAATATTGACATGACAGGGACAAGACTTGCTAAAAAGTGTATTTTGATTCTTTATAGATCTTCGATACATTTCCAAACGAATAAACAGCGGAAAAAATTAAAACAACTAAATATCGCAAATTGACAAAAATTCAAAAATGTAAAAAAAATCATATTTTTGTTCTAAGCAAAACAACTTTCACCGAAATAATTTCAAGCATTATTCCTCAAGAAAAGTTCAAAACAAACATATGTTCATTTTGAATCTATGACAAAAGGTCGAAAGACAAAAGGTCGAAACACAAAAGGTCGAAAGGACGAAAGGTCGAAAGACAAAAGGTCGAAAGGACAAAAGGTCGAAGAACAAAAAAGAAGGGACAAAAGGTCGAAAATCTTTTTTCAAAGAAGGAAATATTTCCCACCATGCAAATCGTTTTCGACCTTTTGTCCTTTCGACCTTTTGTCCTTTCGACTTTTTGTCTTTCGACCTTTTGTCCATAAACCGTTCATTTTATAAAGTGAACACCTTGTGCATGCTACATCTTTTCAATTGATCAATGAAATCGCAATCGGTTTTCAGTACATCTTTCGACTAATATTGTACAATGTTGTGATAATAAAAAAAAGTTTCCGAAGTAATTAAATTTCACACGAATAAGGAGGAAGGGGGTCAACACCCTTGACGGTAAACGCGCAGCTATTCAGCAAGACCAAGCTGAGGGTCGTGGGTTCGAATCCCACCGGTCGAGGATCTTTTCGGGTTGAAAATTTTCTCGACTTCCCAGGGTATAAAGTATCATCGTACCTGCCACACGATATACGCATGCAAAAATGGTCATTGGCACAGTAAGCTCTCAGTTAATAACTGTGGAAGTGCTCATAAGAACACTAAGCAGAGAAGCAGGCTCTGTCCCAGTGGGGACGTAACGCCAGAAAGAAGAAGAAGAAGAAGAAGACAAATAAGGAAGAACGTTTAAAACTATCGATTTTTGAAGATTGTCAAAATCAATGATTGTTAAAAATTGGCTGGAAAATTTGACAACCTATTTTTTTATTTTCCAAAAAGGCTTGTTCATCGAAAGCATCATCAATCAGAACCTGCTGAAAAATAACAAGTTATGTTTGGTCCAACAATTGTCCAGATATTATAAAATCATTCTAAGCGATTTTTTTGAGAAAACTGTTTTAAATTTAGAGATAACTGATATGAGTAGAATTTGTAGGTTCAAAGTACGCCCTGGCGAAATTACTAATAAAGTATTAATAAGAAAAATAACCTACGCATTCATAGAGTTGCTTATTTAATTCCCACGTCACATTGAAAGCACAACAAATGCTTTATTTTCAGAAGACCTCTCAAAGCACAATGGCAATCATCAAAAATGGAAATCGAATTTATTTTCCATGAATTATTTTCATAATATGTTATTCTGAGATTGCCGATTGAAATGTTTGGAGAAAAACAATTACAATTTGCTGTAGGTCGTACATTATTTTAAAAGTATGAGACTTTTTAGTAAAATGACCATAAAGAGTAAAATTTGTATCTAAGAATGCAATTGAAACTCACAATTTCACTCTCGTTTATACAGATACAGTTTCTTTAGTAATCTAAACTAATTTTGAGCACGCTTTTTTACTTTTCTTTCTTGCTAGGAGTAAAAGGATGGTTTATCAGCAAATTTGACCAGAAATAGATAAATCAGTAGAGTGACCTAGTGTCAGAAAATGGAGCAATATTCTTGATTTTTTTCGTGCAATAGCAAAGGATACCAATATACAACATTGTTCATGAAAATGAAAATGTTTTTATGCGAAAAATAATGTTTAACTTTGACCAAAAGCTTTTCTTAGTAGTTTTTGTAAAAACTTTCATAACATTGTAGAATAATAGTTGAACGATGCACAGAAAACTGATTACGATTTTATCAATAAATAAAAAAGCATAGCATAAACAAAGTGTCCACTTTATAAAATGAACAATCCTCAACGCAGCTGCTCGATTGGCTCACACTTTGACAGAAATGTCAGCTTCCACCTATCTCTCTTATAAAGGATCACTAATAAAAACGAAACCAATTTGCAAGCTTAATCCACTCTATTAATACAACTTTTTAAAAAACTAACACCGCTAATTAGAGGGAATATGCTTTTTATCTACAGTACACAGTTTTAAGTAGCGTAGATTTTACTTTTCAAATGTAAATGGTGAATGACTAAATAAGATTACAATATTGTGATAGATAACATCTTCATACATCGTATTTTGTTTGAAAGTTCATCCACGCTACATTTGGATACGATTCTACCCCATTAACCCGAATGCCATTACCCCGAATGCCATCACCCCGAATTCCATTACCTTGAATTCCGAAATCCCGAACGACCCACAACCCCGAATGACATTACCCCGAATCCCAATATCATGGGGAAATGTCATCAATGTCATCATATCAAGATAATTGCAAATTCGGGGAAATAGCATTAGGGGTGATGGAATTCGCGTTAATGTGGTAGAATCTTTGGATACACATACACATGTGATAGCGTTTGATAACTCTTCGACTATGCTATTATTTCAATTTCTTCAACAAACAGAGTGATCATTCAGCGCAACGAATATGTGTGATTTTTCAGCTTAGGAACGGAACCTTAATCTTTCCTAGAATTTTTATTCGTAATCGTTAAAAACGAATTTACGTACACTGACCTTCAACATAAAATTTGGCTAATTTCTGATCTGACAAAGCGATTTTTGAAGAATCGAATTTTGCATCAATCAGTTGTTTAAATGGTCTCAATATGCATACATGTTTGCATGATGTTTGATAAACTTCTCGTACAAAATTTGTAGTGTATTTTTTCAGATAAATGAGAACATTTATAAAACTCTTTGGGGGCCTTAAATTAGAAATTCACTACGTACAAGAACAAAACGGTTAATATACTTAATTTACTGTTCTAATACAGCTTATTGTTGATTTTGAACAATATTAAGTAATTCTAAGATTTTTTTTTTCAGCTCTGGGGGAAGGGGGTTTCTTTGAACCCCAAAATCCCCTCTTAGTTGCGTCACACGGTTAGTAGGTTGGTATAAACGTTTTTCTGCACTTCAACCTCTTTTAGCTGTCGAACTTCTTTCAATCTATTTCCAAACAAACTTGCAACGAAATGCTTCATTTTTTATGTTTTAATTGCATAATAAATAAAACTAATTCATCGAGGCAGTATCAACATCCCAGTAAAATTACTTTAAATAAATTATAAAAATGTTCATTAAAACTCTGTATTTGTGTTCTAGGGTGGAACTGTATGACAATGTATGAACGTTTCTTGCAAAAACGAAATATTTCAAGCACAAGTGTTACTCCAGATTTTTTGTAGTATTTGCATTTTATAAAGGCATTCATAGAATTTTACGGAAAATTAACTAATATTTTGTTAATGTTCTAACACCGATGGAAATTTCTAAAATTCACTAAGCTAAAGAAGATTTTTTATTTAATAAAAAATCAGGTAAACTTTGGTTGATTTCTAAAAAATTCTACCATTTTCACGATGTGTGGAATCAAGTTAGATTATCTAAAAATGTGGTTCAATTTTGATTACAAAAAAACTTATAATAGTGTTGCAATTTCCCAATGTATTTGAAGTACATTATGCTGCGTAGTACTCTGCAAACAGCTCGATCCATCACAACAAGAAACAAACAGCACACACTTTGCCAATGCAAATACCGAACCCATGAAGCAACGCCGGCACAAGAAACCATCCGCAAGCGAAACAATTTGCGTTGAATCGTAAAACCCCACATTACCTTCTTCCTTCCACCCCAGAGAGGAAAACATCCGTTTCGAACCGGGTAAACCCATCAGCCACGCGTCCCTCGCCGCCCGCACAATCACAACACATGAGGAAACACGGCACGTCTCCGGGCCGGATAGTCAGCGAAATTCTCCCGATACCATTGGTGCGTCAGCCATGCATTCATCGTCTGATTGGATAGCACCCATGCAAGCACGTACACCGCAGACGTGTTCCTCGCCGTAATTGCATACAGGGCAACGTACATCACAATCTCGAAGAACATATGCGGTGACGACACCAGCTCGAAGTACCCACCCCGCGGTATGGAGTGCTTCTGGTTGGTCACCTTTCCGGTGCGGTCTTTCCGCAGGTTGGCCAGAATCAGATTCGACTGGAACTGGTAGCGCCAGGCGTAGAAGAACACCCCGGTCCAGAAGGCTAGCCGGGGGGTCAGCTCGAACCTGTATGGCAGTGGGAGGCCATCCGAACGTATGAATCCTTCGGCTTGCGAAAGGATAACGACTACCGTGCCAAAGTAGTGGATGTATCCCACCAGATAGGCGGACAGATTCATTTTTCAGCTTGTTGGAAAACACCTGAACGAACCAAGTTTCGTAAAACCTTCGCCAGCATTGTAGCGTTATTAGGGTGATGGCTACCATTGTTTCGGTGGGAGTGGCTAAAATATCAAGAGGTGTTAATTTGTAACAGTAATTCAAATGTGCAAATTAATCTTACTTCTAGCAGTTCGCTTCGTGGTGGCCATAATGTCGAGGAAGTCAATCACATAGCTGGGTGCAGGTTGTCCAGCGAAGTAATTGCTCGCCATGAAGTAGAACCCTGCCGTGGACCAAACGGCAGCAAACACGTAGAAGTGCTTGAACCATGACTTCGGCACTTCCAACAGGGACACCAAACGGTCTTGGGGTCCCTTGAGAGCATGTTTCCCGTAGCGGAACGTTTGCCTGATTGCGGTTGGCAAATACTTTTCTATGGTGGCAATCAAACCGCCCAGCACCACAATAATCACAATCAGCTGCACGAACAGAAAATTGATCAGATTGACCGAGCGTAGATCCAGCAAAGAATCGATCATTTTGAATGATTTAGTCCCGTATCAGCTATGCCACATCACTTGGTGAACGCACTCGGATCAGGATTTTGTGATTGATTTGCTGGAAAAGAGATGAATGTATGCTCAAACTCACATCCAAACGACCAAAACGGTGGCCTATTTTAGTGGGACTGAAAACTTCACCTCACTCACCTGTTCCGCTACGGGTTTGACACGACGACCGAAGATCGTTCCATTCACATTAAGAGCTATCTCTTTTCACCTGAGGAATGCATTCGTGGAGAAGACCGAAACCAATACATCCGAAAGAATCACCAAAAAAACCAGTTACTTATGTGTACGATGGTTATCACCGCATATCTACCATGTGATTTGTTTACATTGAGCTCAATACATGCGTACCTACATGTGGCCGTCGTACGCGGGACGTAGGAATTTGAATTTATTTTAACAAATTGTAAGCATTTGTTATTTACGTGGAAGTAAAATTCTTTTCAAAATGACTATCTTCGAAATTTGAATTTAAGTAATAAATTAACATTATTGAATACAGCAAACAGTGCTTATAAATATTATCAAAGCTGTATTTACCAAATTTGCTATTTTGGGTGTCATACAACTCAGAACAGATACGATTATGCGTTATGCCTCGGAAAGATAATTATCATTGAGAAACATTTAACTAGGAGTAAAATAACCACTCAGGCGCCCCTCGTTCCGAAAAACAGAGTAAACCTTTCTTTATAATTTCTTGATCATTTGTGCTGATTGAACTGTAAACAAAAGCATTGTTTCAATAAAAGTTATTCCTTTCCTCTGAAAGCACGCGTCACGAGTTTCTCTTGCTTTTCCGGTCGATTTGTCCTCTTCG